>NC_137733.1:2397669-2997669 GCF_964034855.1 Anser brachyrhynchus
CTAACTGTTCAAAATAAAAAGAAAGATAAAATAATTTTACTTCAAAAGCTCAATAACTGTTGCTTGTACTTTACCCTGGAACTTTTCAAACAAGTTTCCCTGATTTTTTTTTACAAAAGTAATCAAACGTGAGTTTTCAAAATTCCCTCAGCCCATTCACTCTCTTCCATATTTCCAGCCTTCTGTCATAACAACTAGACTTCATTACTCAGTTTTATGAACTGTTGCACAGACAGACTGTTCGTTTAAAAAAAAAAAAAGCCAACTGATCTCATTTGCTAGGACCTTCTGTAGAGAATAGCACTCATGTAGGAATCAGGTCTCCCAAGCAGCATGGTCAGCCGCTGTATGGAGCATCTTTGCAAGGGCAGGTTTGTGCAGACTGGATGACCTTACCTTGTGAAAGCAGCTGCAGGTTCAGTCGGTCACATCACGCTACTTGTCTCGAGCCCAGACCAGCTGGGAAAATGAGAAAAGTGTGTGCATATGGGCACAGTTCTGATGCTCAGCTGCACCGCACATATATTTGTGTGGCAAACTCGAATGTGATCCTTCTACACGCATTTGAAGTTCCATGGCTTTTGCCACAGAAAAGAAGGAAAATATTAACAAAAGCATTTAAAGATAACACAGTAAAGTTACGTAGGAAAGAAGGCAAGTGGACCAAGTACCAAACATCAAAGTGAAAAGAAGAGGGGACATAGACAGTTCATGTGTTGTTCAGAGGTCCCTTCCCACCTCAGCAGCTCTGTAATCCTGTGGTTCTGTGATAGGCTGTGTGTGAAAGGGGAGAGTAAGTATTTGCCTTAGTGGCTTTCAGTTCCATAAAAGTGGTGCTGAAGGCACTTCAGATGTGATGTCAGCATTTTTCAAGCTACTTCAAAGAATTTATTTGATTCAATATTAGCACAGATGTTTTACATATTGGCAAAAGACAGGAAGACATAGAGGTGTTGCACAGACTGGGATTGACACTAGATCATCTGACACATGATGCATTTGAAACAGTGTACATCAAGTCTTATTTGAAAGAGTTGTTTGTTTGTTCTGCTGGTTCCACAGGCATTACCACACTGCTAACTTCAGTCCTAAAACAGAAAATTGCAGCTCTGACCTACACTGGTATTCTGTGTGTGTTTGGGAAATAAATAGCAGCTACCTGAAAGTAGCTGAAAGTACATTTATGGCAGTGACAGCTGAAGATATTACAATGTCCTGATGCAAGAAAATTCTCTAGGGCTTATTTGGCATGCCAGGTGCCTAACTTCTTGGGACATTTTGGGTTACAGCGTTAGCTGCTGTCATACTTCAAAGTAAATGCATGTTCGTCCTTGTGGTAACTTATGTTATTCATACTGCACACACTAATTATCCTTGGTTATTAAATACAGATAGATTTATTTCACTTAGACCACTTTCAGTTTAATTTCTACTAAAATGATGTAAGCAATATTAGTTGAACAATGATACGGCAGATTATTTATCATAACCAATTTATATTTGCAACTATTTTTTAACCCTTAATTATGCATTGTTGCAAGTAGATACAGCAAGTATCTATGTTGATGTTCAACAATATGCCATCCCAAGCACTTGCAGAAATATTTCAGTTCTTTTAGCAGCCATAGTTCTGGTGGAATTCAAACAGAGCTCTTCAGTTTTAGGGAGGATGACCATAGTCTGTCCATAGTGACCATATAGATACCGACCGTAGTGACCTGTTCTACTCCAAGCTTGGTAGCTTGGCTACTCCTCGTATTTGTTCTTGGAACCCCTGCTCCTGAGATTGTTTCCTCTAGAGAGCCATTCCCATTCTTCTTTATCTTCCCAAGAGAATGGAATGTCTGCCTCCAGTTGTGCCAGGGGAGGTTCAGGTTGGAAATGAGGAGACATTTCTTCTCAGAAAGAGCAGTCAGGCATTGGAACAGGTTGCCCAGGGAAGTGGCGGCGTCACTGTCCCTGGAGGTATTTAAGGAAAGGTTGGACGTGGTGCTTAGGGACATGGTTTAGTGGGTGACATTGGTAGTAGGGTGATGGCTGATGGCTGGACTTGATGATCTTGAAGACCTTTTCTAACCTTAGTGATTCCATGATTCTGTGAATTACTCTTACTTGTGCATGAGCTTCAAGTAAATACTTGTCAACCTGACTGAATTGTATACCCCCTAGCAGAAATCTTTTCCATTATTAATTATATTTTCTTCTGCCATTTTGTTCTAAAGGAGAGGAAAAGAGTGTGTGTGGCAGGGCACTGCGGGGTGGGGTTAAGGAGGGTGCTGTGGCCATGAAGGAGGAGCTGCTGTTCTTAAGTTCACAGTAATCATTTTTGTCTGTGGGGCCCAGGACAAGATCAGTTTGAGAGATGGGATTCTCCAGAGTCTGCTTTCTGCACAATGCCAAATAGGAAATAATTTTCGTTCAATAGCCTTAATTCCCAGTCTGTGCCTACATGCCCCTCAGGAAGAGTACATCTAGAAAGCTAAAGAAATCAAAAGAGCTTAGCTTTTACAGAATCTATGTTATCAGGGAGGTAGAGGAAGGCAGACATTTGCATTAATAACAATAATGAGAATGAGAATAGACAGAATGAATTTGGCAACAACATTCAGTAATTTTGCAAATGTAGAATCCTGAAGCTTTACAAGTGTGCCAGATATAAATTTATATAAATTCCTTATTTCCAGAATTAGCCAGATCATAAAATGTTCATGTTAGTGAAAGTTTCAAAGTTTTAGATAATAATCCTCCTGGAAACTAAATACATGAAAAGTATTTTCAGGAAAAAAAATAGTGGAAATTTTTGCTTTGGTAAAACAGACTTTTTCACTCTAAACAGTGTTTTAATTCATCAGCTCTTGGTTAAGGTATAGTCCACCTATGCTTGCAGAAGAGTTCTGCATTATGGACTGCATTAACTGCTATACTCTTTCTTGCAGATTGCTTCTGAAATATCAGAAAAAAAATACAACTATTGTGAAGTCATTCAAGACAGCAAAACTCTGACTAGCAAGTCAGATCCAGATCCTTTATTTTGTAATTTGGTTACTGTGATTTATTATGTGTTCTGTTACCAGTGCTTTTCTCTATATACTTTTTCAGTGAAGTAAATTCAACAAAATATACCATCTCATGGCAATAAGAAAACTGATACAGAAAATAATTTGTAGTGTAGTATTGATAAATGCTTGGTACAGTAATAGGAATATGTCATCAGTCACCTGTGTTCATATTTGATAGCATTATATCAGCTAATTCAGGATGAATGTCCTTTGCTTTAACCTTGGTTGTGTTTGCAACTTACTCTAGAGGAAAGTACTAATCCTTCATTAACTAGTAGGTGTGAGACCTTCTCTGTCAAGAGGGTTGAGGAGTGGGCAGATTAAAATCGGTTTTAGAATGTGGCCTGAGTCAAAATCAAGTCTTTTTATGCAGTCTTGTAAACTGCATAAATTATTAGTAAACATTTTTGAAGGGTAAATGAATAAATCTTTGTATTTTGCAGGTTTGCTCTTTTTGTCTTTGGAGCATTCAAAATGTACATAAAAAAAATTCCAAGGACACGTCAGATCTTTGATCTTGCTACACCTTTAATTTTTAAGAGCCTACATAATGTTGTGCTTTACATTATGCATTAAGATATTTGTAATTAGGAACTTGTGGTAATGACCCATTCTCAAACAAAGTAGTTCTGTTTCTTTTTTTCCCATTAACTGCATTGAGAGTTTATTTGTCGAGAATTAGGTTTAACTCTATTAGCAGGAATTGTGAGACTTTTGCAAGACAAGGTATATTAGCATAGTACTTTGCTTGTAATGAGAGCCATAAAGCATTTAGGGGAAGAGGTAATTATTGGAGAATTTCCTTCTTTTAATAAGAAAAATCTAGCTAAATTTCAGTACTCTGCTCTAAAAGTCCCTTAAGCTTTAATTAATGGCTAAAAGAAAAATAAACTGGATCACAAAAATTCTGTAGATGTTTTCTGAGAGTTACTGCTGAGTAAAATCCACTAATTTAATAGAGTTCATTTAATTTGAAAATTTGGCAACATCAGCTTTTTTTTTTTTCCAAAAATTTTCTGCTTTTTAAACTGATAGCAGTATACTCTTAATACAGAGGAAAGATATTAATTGCTTTCAGCAAGGACCACCATTCCCCTGCACATTCCGCCCACATTTTTACCAGAATTAGGTTGATGTGTTCTGTAATAAAAATGTGCTGTATACTGACCTGACCGGAAGGTCTCGTAATGCCCATCTGCAAAATCCTGCGAAGGCACTCCTAGTTTTATTAACTTACTGTAAAGGCTTTTATTGGTTTTAAATATCTAGCAGTTTTTTTTTTTTTGATTCAGTTTGTCTGGTAACTTTCTGCACAAATGCCTGTTCCACTTGTTATATTGGAGTAGTGTGTCTAATAGTAGTGGGATAACCCGTATAATATAACCAGATAACTGTCCCCACAGACCAGTCCTGTTCAGAGAAATGTGCCAAAGATGCCATTGACTCTGATATTCCAGTTCATCTCTGTAAGTCTGTGAGTTCTTTGGAAATAACAGTTGTTAAGAGTCTGGTTGAAAGTCTGGCTGAAACATATTTTCAGTCAAATACAATAGATCAGGTCCAAGGCTAGCAGAAGATATCTTCATATTGGAGAATATTCAAACAACCTTTATAAAGTTTGAAACAAAACAATTTACTGATAAAATAAAACCAAATACGTAAGATCCGTACAGGCAATACTGCTCATTTATTCATGGAGAAAAGTGTTTTGTTCTTACTAAAGTATTGTCTTTCCCAAGAATGGGTACTCATATCTTTTTGAAATAATTTTCACTATTCTAGTCTTAATTCTTCTTTTACCACTTACATAAGCTGACAATCAGGAGCTAACTCTGTTCCTTAAATACAGTTGCTTATCAAAGAATCAGAGAATCAGGGAATGGTTAGGCAAAGCCTGCCTGGTTCCAACCCCTGCCATGAGCAGTCACATCTCTCTCTAGATCAGGCTGCCCAAACTCCACCCTGCCTGGCCTTGGGCACTGCCAGGCATGGGGCACCCACAGCTCCTCTGGGCAGCCTGGGCCAGGACCTTACTGCCCTCTGAGTGAAGAATTTCTTCTGAATATCTAGCCTAAATCTACCCTCTTTTAGTTTAACACTGTTACCCCCTTGTCCTATCACTCTCTGCCCACATAAAAAGTCACTCTCCGACTTTTTTATAAGCCCCCTTTAAGTACTGGAATACCACTGTAAGGCCTCCATGGAGCCTTCTCTTCTCCAGGCTGAACAACCCCAATTCCCTCAGCCTCTCTTCAGAGGGGAGGTGCTGCAGCATTTGCAGACTTGCTCAGGGTACACTCAATTCCACCATCCATGTCACCAACAAAAATGTTTAGTGGGTTTACATGGCAAGGTTTTGGTATCTGGGAGCTGCAAAGGCGGCTTCTGTGAGAAGAATCCAGGAGCTGTCTTAGATAAGGGCCACTTTCAGCCAGCTCCAAAGGGCCCTGACACCGCCCAGAGCCGAGCCATTAAGCGATGTTGTTTGCGCCTCCGTGAGAGCATATTTAAGAAAGGGGAAAAAAACCTGCTGCGCAACAGTGGTTGGGCAAGTGAGGAGTGAGAAACACTGACCCATCCCCAAGTTGAGAAACAGCCTTGCAGTCACCAAGGTCAGTGAAGAAGGAGGGGGAGAGGTGCTCCAGGTGCCAGAGCTGAAGTTCACCTGCGGCCAGCGGAGAGGACCATGGAGGAGCAGGCTGTTCCCCTGCAGCCCATGGAATACTTGGAGTACAGTGGAGCAGGGTTCCACGCTGCAGCCCGTGGAGGAGACCACGGCGGAGCAGGTGGACCTGCACTGATGGAGGCTGTGGCCTGTGGAGGACCCCCGCAGGAGCAGATTCTGTGCTGGACCTGTAGGCTGTGGAGAGGAGCCCACGCAGGAGCAGGTACATACATTTTTGTACATACAATGAACCCCTTAGAAAATTTTGGTATTGATGATATCAGTTTAACTGTTAGCACCTTCTGTAAGGTGCTGAAATTCCAGACCACAATACTATTTATTTTACCCAGAATCCTGCTTCATTTCTGTTCAAAACAAATTCATGTTCTTGGGGTTGGTGCTCAGTTACTAAATTTAGTCCTTAAGTTATGATTAAATTCTAATATTAATATAATTTTATTAAGAATTAATTACTTATGATTACTGAGTCTTTACAATAATAATTTGCTCTAAATTTGTCTATTTGGCTTTTTTTGTATTGTATTGTACTAGCATTACATTATTCATTCTATCTGCGTTACCACATTACCTTTATTATTTCTCCTGCTTTACCAGGAGTTACTTTGGTACAGTCTGCTGCCATATATTTTTGGCTTCTGCTTAATCCTCCTGGTTTGACTAGAGAGAAATTACAATTATAATTGGCCATATATACAAAATAGGTTTCTCCCCACTTTCTAACATTAGGGTTTGCTTAAATACACCGTACTGCTGACTCTGGAAAGTACAAGGCCAGGAGACAGTGTAAGGAGATGACAGACCAGAACAAAGGATGCAGACAGGCTTCAGAGGCCATGCAAATAACAGCAAACTGTAGAATATGCATGAGGTTAAAACCAGTTTTAGATCAGTATAACATGGGTTTGCAGAAACCCTATTTCTGTATTAAGCTTTCCTGGTGCTGTGCTTGAACTTTCATGTTGAGTTCTGGGCAGCCTTTCTTCGCAAAGTCAGGAGAGATTCATGGAAAGAAACAGAAAGCATGTTGGAGATGGCACAACAACCTCTGCAAAGTAATTATAACTGTGTGACAGTGACTGATATTTAAGTGCATCTGTTGAAAATGGTGCAAACTCTACAGATGGAAAGATGGTAATTTGACAGCATTAGGAGGAAAGCTAATAAAAGACTAATGGCAGAAAAAGCTAATTGTTTACTTCATCAGTTCACAAAGTTATTCAAGGAGGTGTGCAATTTTACATCTTGGTTTAGATAATTTGCTGAATCGCTATAGCCAGTTTCCCTCAACATATAAGCTTGGTTGTACCAGTACAGAATTAAGTAATGATTCTGGGATGTGACTGTAGTTTCAAGACTGATTCTAATGATGGCACATGTGGTTTAACTCATTTCTGCTTCCAGCTCACCCACAGCTGGTCCCCTCTTGCTCTTCAGTTACACTAGGACCATATTCTAGTTTATTCTCTAGTTCTGTGAATTAAGCTGGATTTAAGAGGGGGACAAAAATAACACACATACAGCGGAGGTAATTGAGTCTTTTGGGGCAAGGTGGGATTTGAAACATTCTGTAGTTTTACTTTAGGTGATGTTTGAAGAAACAAAGTTAGGGTTGGATTTTTTTTTTTTTTTTTCAAAACAAATTAGTATGCCACTGGGGGATTTTTTTGTTTAACCAAAGCTTTTGTCCACAACGATTACATTACTGTCACAATAAGAAAGTTTTCTGATGCTCAACTTCAACATTTCTGATACTCAGCCTAAACTTTCTTTTCACCTTGTTCACTTTTCTTCACCTTGTTCTTCCAAATGAACTTCTTTATTTCCGTGAGCATTTGGAATTATGTCTATTACCATCATTTGGCTAGATCTTTTGAAAATGATTTACTACTATGTTATGATGGAGAAAATACTAAAGATGTTACTGAATCATTGTTATTTTTATTTGTCGGATAATGTCCCTGATTTAGATTGGAATTTTGATATAAATATGAGAAGGGTTAACAGTTTCAGGTAATAATTGTAGTAGAAAACTAAAATAAGAGTTACGTTCATATTCCCAAAGGATATCAATGAATAGCTCAGTCTGTGCCAAGTAATCCTTTGTTAGTAAAGGTGAGACCATCTAATTTTATTAGGTTTCTTATTCTACCCACTGTAACAGTATCTTATGCAACAAAAATATCTTTTCCCTGATACAGTTTTCTAAGGTAAATAATATAAGCAAAAAAACCCTGTAAATATGCCAAAAGAGTCATTCTACTAGCAGATTTAACAATGGCAAAGGTTGCTGCATTCTACAAAATGGGATTAGTTCCAGTAATCTTAGAGTGATAATATACTGTAAATTTAGTTTTAAATATTTTTTAAGAATTCATTTGGAACTAGTAATTATAGGGAATTTTATATTTGGACATGTAGATCTGCAAATTTTTGTTTGTAGGAAAACAGAAGTTAAATCAGTAATGCTTTATCAGTGAATCAAATATTAACTTAAAAAAAATCTTTTGAATTATTTGTGGTGTTAAGACTGATGTGTTTACCCAATGATACTGTTCCAGAAGTAAAAGAAATCCAAAGATCTTTGGGAATCAAGCCAGGTTTTTCTAAATCAGAACTCCAGTAGGTACTAAAGATATTTGAACTGTCAACATTCAGGAACTGTCTTTGCTTTAGAATTGGCTCCAATGATCTAATGTATTTAATTTAAGACTATGTTATTAATTATGCTTGGAAATTTGATTGATTACAGAAAGCAATCCCAGTAGGTTCAAGTATTCTCAGATTAATTGAAGGACAAAGCATATGAAGAAAAGACTTGTGGAAGTCTGTATGCAGGTACTTTTATCCTTGCTGGTGAGAAGAATCTGTCACTTTTATGCCTTTTATAGCACAGATTCAAAACCAGACAGCTTTGAACTGTATCTACAATGAATCTTACATTATGACTTCAATGAAAGACAATCTAGTGTGAGATTCTTTTGGTCATGTTTCAAAGATTTATTCAAACTATACAAGGTTTCCCAAGAATGAAGAACAAAAAAAATATATATTTTTTCAGTACCTGGTTCAGTACCAGGCTTTTAAGCATGTCATTGTAAGCCTCTGACTGGACATGTGCTCATAAATGAAATCTTAAAATAGTCTTTACTATAGGCATGTTTGTATGTAATGTATGTAAAAAAAAGAACGACTTCAGAGATTTAATTAAAAGATAAATATATTTTGTGGATTTCATGTACCTGCTCAAACCTGGCAGGAGACTCATGACTGAGGTTTCTCTTCTTTATCAGTAGAGGATCCCCAAAATATTACTGTGTAAATATGTTGGAAAATACATTTAAAAGTTATATGATGGATCTTTTGTTCATAAGCTTCATAGACAAATGTATTTATCGCTCTGTCAATTAATTATGAGATGTTTGCAGTTTCTCAATAAGTTCTACAAGACATTAAGGAGGCTAATGGTCTGTCACATCTCATGAAACATATCATAAGCATGCTGTATCTAAACTAGCATTTCTTATAACAGCCTTACTAGGCGAAAACAAAGTTCAAGGATTTTTCAAATAACATTTTTTCTGTTCATGTTTAAAAGAAATTTAAAGCAACGCTTATTGTCGGGAAGAAAAAAGTATTCTTAGAATGTGAGCTGCCAGAATCTCTGAAGTGCACACTGTAAACATTTCACTTCTACAGTGACAGCTAAGTGAAGATGCCTTGCTCATTATCTATAAAGAATATGTGGCACAGATGAGCTCTGAATATAAATTCATAAAGAAATGGAGAAAACTTAATTCATTTTCAGGCAGAAATGTGATGTTCTTCATGCTGGAAACTTAACAGAAAATTAATTACTGGAAATCTAGCAAATATCTTGTGTTGGTAATACTGTAGAAACAGTTTTCTTCACCAAAGGAAATAAGGGACACTAGAATATTTGAGGTAAAATGGAAATTTCCAGCTGAATGTGAGAAAACACTTTGAGACAGTGAGGGTGACGGAGCACTGGCACAGGTTGCTCAGAGAGGTTGTGAAGTCTCCTTCCCTGGAGATACTGAAAATGCACCGGATGCCTTCCTGTACGATGTGACCTGGGTGCCCTGCTTGGCAGGGGGTTGGACTGGGTGATCTCCAGAGGGCCCTCCCAAATCTCTGTCATCCTGGGATTCTGTGAATATGAGGTTCTGAAAATGGGAGACAGAAATAGGCCGTCAGTAATAGCTGTTCGTTGTAGGTCTTTTAAATAAATGTCAGGAATTATAGAAAAAGAAAGACATTTAGTTTACTGAGATGTGCTGTGAAAAACATTAACTATGTGTTAAACTTTACTAAAGCTTCTGAAAAATTGTATGTTTTATTTGTTTTTCAAAGAGAAAAAAATGCATTCCATTCATCTTTGCAAGCTTTGTCAGAGCTAAATACCTGTGTGCAATTAAAAAAGCTACAGTCATTTCAACAACATGTTTAATTTTCTTTTTAAAGGTGAGGGATTTATTACACTGCATCAGGAAGCCTATTTGCTTATTGGTAGGTGTGTTCAGTCAGCCATGATTTATCATAGTATTAGAGAATGGGTTGGGTTGGAAGGGACCTCAGAGGCAGAGACACTTCCCCAGCCCAGGCTGCTCAAAGCCCATTAGTAACAGCTAACGTAGAAATTGCCTATGGTGCTAAGACTACTACTAATCACTAGCATAATTTTATAAACTTCAGTTAGTACGGTGACCTCTGCCTGGTTCACTTGGATATGAAAGGTTTTGTTTCATTTTTATGAAACATCAAATGATAACTTGGCCATCATTTAAAAAAGTCACCTCCCTTACAATTAAATAAATGTTACATGAAAAAAAGCGAGCCAACAGGATGTGTACACCCAAGCTATGTACAACATATATTTCCCAGGGCCAAAACGTACCATGCTTATCACATCACTGCATAATTGTGTACATTTCTGCAGTCCTGGATTCAGTCTGGCTGCAGTCTGGTGCATTCTTTGTTGCTTCTGATATGCTTCCATTTTCCACTTATTTATTTATTTATTTATTTATTTTAGTAAGTGTCAACTTACCACTACAATGCCCTTCTAGTGAAAGAGAATTTACATTTGTCTTATATTGGTGTGATTCCTCTCTACACAATCTGTTTTATTTTATTTTTTATTTTTATTTTTTTATTTCTGGGTTATCCTCTTGAACTGAAGGAGCCCTGCATTGTCCCCTTCATCTAAACAGATTTAAGGACCTGATTCAAGGCTCACCTACAAGTAGGAAAGCTTTCATCTGCTTTGAAAGAATCATGTCTGGATTGAGATGAGCATACAGGTCAAGCAGAGGTGGCTTAAACAAGCAAAAGAAAAGTATTCATTTGTCTGCTAGAGCTTTGTTTATGTTAGAATACGCTTTGTGAAAAACAGGAATGGAAACTGAAATGCAAGAAGGTCATCTTTGGTACTGGTATTTCTTTAGCAACCGAGCATTTTTTAAATTTTATTTTTGTCAAAATGAAAACACGATTGTCTGAAGATGCTATTCCATGATCCTTAGTTTTCTCTGGGTAAAACAGAACTGGAGGCAGTTGAACACTGCTTTTCCAATCTACAAGCAAAATAGATTACTTCTTAAACTTATATTGAAATGCAGTCATCCTCATAAGAGCTACATCATGCTTCACATCAGAAAATGAAAGGAAATGGTTCTTTCATGCAGTTCAGTTTCTGGCATAAGGAAGTTACAATTAGTATCTCCTCAAATAAAAATTACTTATGTGGCAAAGAGTTTCTTAAGTGTTAAATACTGAGCCACAAAAACAAAGCAAAACAAACAAACAACAAAAAAAACCACCAACATTTGAAGTAGCAAAATGACAATAATTAGTGTAAGCAGTCTATTGACTGATTTAGGTAATTTCATGCCCCCTACACTAATTGCAAGATTGATTTGGAAAGCTAGGAATTTCAACGTGATGCTATCCATTTCACAGCTAACGTGACTTCCTTTTTGTCTGGAGTCAGACATTTAAAATTATGACTTAAAATCTTGAATTTTCTGATACATTGAACCTATGTTCTCTGTAGCTCTTAAGGTACTGAGACAATTTAAATATTTTATTTTCTATCAGTATCCCTAAAACACAGTAAAGTTACTTGAAAGTGCTTTAAATATTTAAAACCAACAGTGACTGAAAATCTTAAACATCATTGTGAAGTAAAGGGCCTGCGTATTGCTTTATCCTGGTGAATTACTTCATTGATTTCATCATACTGATGTATCCCCATGTAATGCATCATCAAAAGCGTTGTTAATGAGATTATTAAGAAGAAAGTGTTTATTTCCGTTTAGCATTCATCTCTTTCCTTTAGGAAAAGAGATGCACATTTTTACCACAGAAGAAGTCCATGTCAGTCATAAAATTCAGCTTCCCTCTAGAGAAAACCAGAAACAGGCAATGCTAAGTGTACTGTTCCCTACGTAGATGAAAAGCTGTCCTCTTTCACAGACCAGCTTGAGGAGAGCAAGTAGTCCTATGTAGCATATCACTGAGACTGCCAAGACCAGGCTCCAGTAAACTAGATAGGAAATGTTGCCTTGCTAAGAATATCCTGACATCTCTTTATTTAAATTAAACCGAAAAGCTTAGACGAAGGACCTTAATAGGCTTGGATCTCCCAGAATCACAGAATGGCTGAGGCTGGAAGGGACCTCTGGGTTGGAATGCCTGGTCCAACCCCTGCTCCCTCAGGGCCACCCAGAACAGGCTGCCCAGGACCACGGCTGGGTCTTTTGAGAATCTCCAAGGAAGGAGACTGCAGAATCTCTCCATTACAGTTCTCCGTCTCTCATGGTATGACATAAGGGGCAGAGAGGATAAAAGAAATTTGCTTCAAAAAAGACCTAAACAACAGGTGCTTATAGGTCAAATATCTTATATTTAAACTTTATATATCCACCTATTCCAGTCCTCCTCCCTCACAATAGACAAGCTATTGCATTGTGTACTGACTATATACAGTCTTGGAAGTATTAGAAGCTTACTCCTATACAGAGTTTGCCACAATAATCTCATACAAGTTTTGCAAAGCTGTGGATAACTATGACTAGCTCTGAATCCTCCCAGCAAAAGATGGAAAAATATTTGACTATTTCTACCTCAGTATAACAGAGCATACTAAGGCTGTGGTATACTAAAGCTGTGAGTATCAGGAATAAATAGCTTATAAATGACATTGAAAATGGTCTATACTGCTGAGAGGAACAAAGATTGTTGTTGTTGTTGTTCTGCTAGGTTTGGGTTGATTAGAAATAAAATCTCGGTGGTTTTGATGAGGATGATACATTTAGAAGTTCAACAGCTCTTTTCTTCAAATGTTTCCATTTTAGAATGAATTTATTATACTGGGCTTTTCTGTTTGGTTGGTTTTGCCTTGCCTCATACAATGACAACCACAAGTAGCTCTAGTTTAGCACTGCACTGGAATGTGGCACTAATATGTTAACATCTGTTCACTACAGCAGAGGTACAATGACCTTGGTGTATCATCATTAATTTCTCAAAAACAAACCATCCAGAACTATTGCTAGTAGAAACAATTTGAAGAACATCAGCATCTAGTCAAACTTATTTAGTCTTTGACATTGATAGAAGGGTTGTTGCTTTTCTCACTGAAATTCATCAACACCACAAAGGCAGGGCCTTTGCTTTACCTAAATACTGCAAAAATGTTCAGCACACTGGGGACACTTTTACTAACACCTGTGAAAGGTGTAAATGAGTGTAAAGACTTCAGAAAACCTTGGCTAACTTCACAGGCTTCTTTTTTAATCTGAATATATACAAGCATTGACAAAGAACTTTGTCTTCATTTATGTGCATTACAGACTCTAAGCACAAGTATATAAATTATGTAAGAGGCAATACGTTCCCTTGGAATACAGACATCTACATACATACTAGGCCAGTCCTTCAACTAACAGAAATTAGCAATAAATACGTCTTTACACGACTTCTGTATTCTAAATGGAGGCTATTCTTGTTTGTTGCAGGATTCCAGAGAGACAGTGGTACAAACCTCGAGGAAACAAAAGGTAATTTTCATTGAAATTATCAGGCACTGGCATTTTGCTAATCATCTTTACCTGCTACATGATTTCCAGAGCAACCCAAGAGACAAGAGAAGGTGAGGGCACAGGGAGACTATTGAAAATCATTAAGCTCCTGAAAGTTTCCAGAGATGTGGATTTCCGTGAAGTTCTGAGCCACAGTTCATTGTTAATGGAGTTATTGGGTTAAGTTCATCATAATGTTTGACCTCCTGTTTAGAAGCCTGATGATGTGTGAAAGCATTGCTGTCAAAGAGGAGTGATAGTGGTGCAATCTTAGGGGCTAATGATTCTGCTGACCTAATGCCCTCATACAGCTGCTTCCTATTACTGTTGCTTAACTGGGACATTGCAGGCTCAAGGGACTAACTTTATATAATGAACTAGCTGTGCAATTATTGCAGCTACTGCAGGATGTTGGAGTTAAATCTGTCTCCTTTTTGCTTTATCATTTGTTTTTATGTTATTCTGACATAATGTGGACATTGCAAAAAATGTGAATTTATTGCTTGTGAGTGAGGTGACTAGTGATAATTGTGCTTCTGGGCTGTAATAAGGCAGAGATAGTAAGAGAATTGTTTTGTTTTCATACTTTCTATCCTCTCACCCAAGTACTCTCTAACCTTACAAAATTGTTGGTGTGAAAAAAAAATGCCAGAGACCTTTGTGCCCATATTTACATTCAAGTTAATTTTCTTCTTGCTAAGTTAAGAAGCCAAGCAGGGAGCGTCACTGTAATTTTTATGAGAATTTTTATGAGAAAAGCTCTACTGGCTTAACAGTTTATTTAAAGATGCTTTGCTTACCCTGAATTCCAGATATGGCTTATTGCAGTCATGCTCTTGATGGTTCATAAACTTTTACTAGCTAAGAATTAGGAAATCTTGGTTTGGGTTAAACTATGGAAATTGAAAAAATTATCATAGGTTGTAATACGTGAGTGTGTCTGGATATTTTGCAGAAGGTTTAAATTAGGCTTAGGTTTACTTTTAAAAGGACAGCTAACAACATCCAAATATTTTTACTCTTAACAAAGACTTTGTACTTTTTATGACTAACTAATTTTGCACTGTTGTTTTCTCTCATTATCTCATTATAAGAGTAATGGCATTTATTCCCAATATTAAAGGAGAACAATTTGGCAAATTCTGCCCAGTGCAGCTTAAGCCAGTTTAAATTTCAAAGAAAAAAAAACACACACATCATTTTCTGTCTGTTTTGTAACAGGCACAAAGCATCCTTCATGAAATACATACAATATGTTAATAAAAACAAATGTTTGGGGACAAGTTTTCCTTTGATTTACTTACTTTGCAGGGTTTACTCAGATTACCCTTCATAAAATAATAATAATAAAAAAAGCTACTGGAGTGGTAGGGGGGGGGTTCATTGCCAGTCACTGCTGGGACGTGGTTGTGTACAAATAGAATTGGTGCCAGCTCCTGGGGTTAGGCCGAGGGTGTAGGCCTGTGAGCCGTGGTGCCAGCTCCTGGAGCAAGTGGGGGTCCTTGTGTGATTAGCTGGGGGTGACCACAGCGCTCTGGATCTAGGAAGGATCCTACAGACATTGTGCTCAGAGTGCTACTGGGGAGACTGGTGTAAGTGAAGGCTGGTGCCAGCTGCTGGAGTCGGGCCGGTGTGTAGGCCTGCGGCCTGTGGTGCTAGCTCCTGGAGTGAGTGGGGTCTTCTGCTCCTGGTTACTGGGGCAGGAGTGGTGTTTGCTCCCTAAACAGCTGCTGTGGGGAGGACTGGTGTGACTGGGGTCTTATGTGTGTGTACATGTGACCCAAAAGTATTAAATATCAGCTGGGGGCAGTGTGAGTGGATTTAGTGCCAGGTCCTGGAGTCAGGCTGGGGGTGTAGGCCTGCGGGCTGTGGTGTCCCAGCCTGGCACAAGTGGGGTCCTGGCATCATCTCCTGGAGCGAGTGGGATCCTCTGCCCCCAGCCCCAGGGCAGGAACAGTGTGTGAGTCTGGGACTGGCGTGAGTGAGGTAGGCACAGGCTCCACGCCAGTGGCTGGGGCATGGCTGCAGGTCACAGCCTGTGTGCCTGGTACTGGCTGCTGGGCACCGAGTGTCTGCATCTTCCCCAGCCTGGTGTGCATGGGGTGTGCGTGTGTATATTCACTAGTAAACTTTAACCTGGACCGGCTGGCAAGTGCCAGGGGCCTTGGATCTAGGCCTAGGTATCAGGCAGGTTGTGGGTCCGTGATGGTGTGCCCAGGGGACCTGTGAATGTGGTGTGCACAAGGGGTGAGTGTGACTGCTGTGTGTCTGCAACTGACTTCAGGCTGGATGAGCTGGCGAGTAGCTGACTCTTGAGGTGGGTAAGGGGCCCAGGGTCTGGGCAGGGGTGCTGGATGGACAGAGGGACTGTGCAGTACCTGAGGGAGCTGTGTGCTAGTGAACCTAGAGAGTGCTGTGTGTGTGCCTGCACTGGTGAGCTTCTGTTGCTACCAGGCAGAGATGCGTAATAAGCCCCGTGTGTAAGTGCTGGTGAAGGCAGCCCTTGGTTGGGCCAGCCTGTGTGACCAGCCATGTCAGTGTCCTGTGTGTCTCTAGGATCTGCGCTCAGCTTTGCTACCGGTTGAACCTGCAAAGGGGAAAGCAGCAGCTGTGTCCCCCAGCCTGGACAAGATGTGGGGCGCCGGGCTGGGCCCCGGCAGCCAGGCAGGAATGCCCCTGGGCGGGAGCGGCTGGAGGAGGCAGTTCTTTGCTCTTTACCTCACTTCACAATGACCAAAAGAGACTTCATATATGGGATGAATTATACATGATAACTACTCCACATTTTGCTTCCTGATTGATTATATATAGTAACTTTGGTTGGAATATTATAAACTGTTAGCCAATATTAACTGAGCATCGTAAATACTGCCATAATGTAGCTAAGGGCAGATATATTTTTCATCAGCTGCTAAAGTTATTGCCTGTATACTTACTGAGTTTCCGTACACTTGGAGTGATCTAATGCTGTTGTCCATAGCAGCAAGTAAACTGAGCAAAAGGGAATTAAAGATACATATCTAGGAAATAAGAGTCTTGATTCTACCTGTTCTCCATTCCACCCATGTATGTATTTAATATATTGGATTCTTTTAATGGGCAGTCATGTGCAACATAATATTATAGAATATTATGTTTGGTGCAAGATCCAGAGAGTCAGCGCTGCAGTATAATCTAGCAGGTTCTCAAATGGGCTTTCATGATCAATTGCTGAAGAAGAGTGTTTTATCCACACAACTTCTATCGAGATGAGGTCCTTGTAAGTTTCAGCTCAGAGGACTTCCCCACCCAGTTTGGTGTATATCCATAGAACAGCTTATTTGAGCAGAGCAACTATTTGGGTGTAAGGAGAGAACATGGTGTCGTTTCTCTTTTTCTTTTTTTTTTAATTAAAAAAAAAAAAAAAAAACAGGGCAGGAGAAGGATGAGACAGCTCCTTCCAGCAGCACAGCTACTTTACAATGGCATAAAATGTCTATGGAACTGTGGTCTGAATGACAATATACCCATGAACTGGCTGACTTCAGTGCCAAGCAGTTCACTTAAGCTGCATCCACAGCTCTGGGTGAAAACTGAACAGACAAATGAGCCTTAATTGCTCTGAGCAGCCTCATCAGCCTGTGGCCCAGGAGCCCCACTTGAGTTCAGGCCCTGGCTGGTGATATTCTGTGGAATATCTGTCTCCATCTTTGTGTTTGAATAAATTTTTTCCTAAAAAATCTTTTTTCTCTGATTATTAAGATTTAATATTGCCAGCTGCTTTATGTACTTACATGTGTGTGCACACATTTTGTTAGCTGGCTTAATTTACAGAAGACATTTTAAAATTAATCTTCAGCTTTTGAATATACACTTGTTTATTTTCAATGGCCAGGTAAGACTACACCAAAATTTCTCTTCTTTATAGACTGTCAATAGACTGTCACTATAAAGGCCTCTTGAAGCCTTCACAGCCAGTTTAAAATAAATAAATAAAAACCAGTGGTATCTTAGCATTAATCAGCACAAACAACAACATCAACAAAATCTACGTTAGTTAATGTTGTTGGATCAAGTCTCAAGTTCCTTAAAGGAATTAGATTTATAACTGGAGGTTTAGCATTTCTTGGTAGTCTAAAGAATGTAGGTGCATAACTTAATTTTATTGTGCTTTCCAGTATTGCTTTTAAAAAACATGAAGGTTATGATTAAAAACTAATGAATCCTGACTGACTTAGCAGGAAGGTGATAACTCTTGCATGCATATTTTTGCATTCTTATGATGAAGGAGATATTTAGATGTGTTAAGAGAACAATTTAGATATATAGCTCTGTTTATCATGATTACTTCAATAAATTTGGTTAGCTATGTTACAATTTCATGTTTCATAGGTGCAGTGCTTTAGGAATTAATACAATACAGTCTTGCTTATTTTTTTTTAATTTTGTCAATACTAAATTAAAGTGTCAGACCTTATATTATGATATTTTTGAAGGGATAGATTTGCTGTTGGCTCCTTTTTTTTTTTTTTTTCAGCCTGTTCTACTGCTGTTGTTTATCAGTGATGTTACAGGTAACTGTTCACATAGTGGAGTGCTGAAATAGCGAGGAACACTCTGCATAAGGCTAGTTTCGTCACCCACCTGGTACAAAATAGCTCCAAAAACTCAAATTACATTGAGTGGCATGGAATGTGAATCATAGTTAGAACTAAGTGCTGAATCCTGAGGAGCCAGACTAAGGACTGCTCCAGGCAAATGAAAAAGGGAAAAACTGTCCCAACTTACAGGTGAATTCACAAATTAATAAAAAGCTGCACCAAGGCAATTATCAAATGGAAAATTAAAAACTTCCTAAGCTCAGTGAGGCAATACTTAAACAGTACTATTTCACATTTTTTTATATAAATAAGAAGCCATTCGTAAAACCTTGTCAATTTTCTGCCCTTGTGCAAATCTTAGTTGTTTTGCAAGTGTGTCTACTGCAGTAGGACTGCTTCAGCAGTGGAGGTATTGGTTAACAGTGAGAAGTAGCAACAGTCTCTTCCAGAATTGCTTGTTGGTCACGTATTATATGCTACTCTAAGAACTGAAACCCTCTCTTAAAAGAAATGGAACTTCACTCACTGTGTCTTACTTCTGTCTCTCGTTGCAGAATTTGAATGAGACACGACCTGCCCTTTTAGCCACATGTTCCATCCTCACTGCTGCACAGAATTTCAATAGTTCTGTATACGATCACGAGCGATACTCATGTTTGTCTTCAGCAGCCTACCAAAAATGTGAGAGGTGGCTCACATACATCAAAAGCTGTGTTATAATAAAAGTACTTTCTAGAATATCTGTTGAAAGAAACAATTCTCAGGTCACTTCAATAACATCAGTGATGGGAGAAAATGGAATAAAACGCCTCTCTTGTCGTCCAACAGGATGGCTGACCTCATCAGGACGGCTTTAAACCAGGAATGAAGAGGGAGGGAGAGACTATCCAGCAGCTCTGCGAGGCAGCAATAGACAGTGTTACTGAGCAAAAATCAAGGGGTGGTGTGACTGAGAGATCAAAAAAATCAACAAAATGGGGCTTAAGCAGAGTCACCGCCAGCACTTGATTGTAAGCAAGGAAGTGCCTAAGAGACACCATTGTGGAGAAATCCCTCAAATCCTTTCAAGGAACCCACTGTGCTGGGGTGCCTCTCTGAAGCCTGTACACTAATGCATATGGTATGGATAATATTTGTGGTGAGTTAGAGGTGTGCGTGCTGTTACAAGGATATGATCTTGTTGCAGTCATGGAGATGCAGCAGCTTCACTCACCCAACTGAAATGTTACAAAGGAGGGATACAGGTTCTTCAGGAGGGACAAGTGGGAAGGGTGAGGAGGTGAAGTTGCCCTTTCTGTGAGAGAGCAGCTGGAAGGCACAGGTTTCAGCCTGGGGATGGATGATGGGCCAACTGAGATCTTATGGGTGAGGTTTGAAGAGCAAATTGCTGTGGGTGACACCGCAGGGGATGTTTGCCGTAGGCCATCTGACCAGGAAGAACAACTGGATGAGGCCTTCTATAGGCTGCTAAAAGCAGCTGTTGTGGTTTAACCCTGGTAGGCAGCTAAGCGCCACACAGCCGCTTGTTTACTCCCCCACTCCTCCCTAGCTGGATGGGGAGGAATCAGAAGAGAAAAAGTTAGAAAACTCATGGGTTGAGATAAAGACAGTTGAATAAGAAAGAAAAACAAACAAACAAACAAACAAAAACAACAAAAAACCCAACCCACAACCAAAGGAAAAAGAAATGAGTGATGCAATTGCTCACAACCAGTGAACTGATGCCCTGCTAGTCCCCAAGCAATGGCAGCCCCCCCAGCGAACTCCCTCCTGTTTTATTTCTGAGCATGTTGTCATAGAGTATGGAATATCCGTTTGGTCAGTTTATGGAGTCTCCCATCGTGGAGGTATTCAAAAGAGGTCTGGTCATGGGCATTGCTCTGGGCAACTGTCTGCAGGTGGCCCTGCTTGAGTGGGGCATTGGACAAGATGACTTCCAGAGGGGCCTTCCAACCTCAGCCCTTCTGAGAATCTGTGATTCTTTTGTGATAATGTATCGACTTGAGATAAATAACACATAACAACAATCTAAATGCTCTTTTTGAATGGCAAATAATAGTCTTTTAACTAATTCTGGAGAAACAGAACTATGTATGCATGCTTGTTCAGACAGCCTAAGATAAAGACCTTTATAAATGCTAAAAATCAACCAACCAACCAAAAATAGTTTAAAAGACTTTTTATTGTATTTGCAATGTTATCACTGTATATACATTTTCATCAGTATTCACAGGATTCCTTTTGTAGAATGGGAAGTTCTGAAGTGTGTACAACTTTCATGAGTAGCAAAAAAGCCATTTTAATGATGTTTTTGTCACTCCATGCATAGCTTCTTGCGCACGCACACAGACACACAAAAACAACCCTGCTTCCCTGGGAAAATGACATATGACCATGTTTTGTGTGTCACAGAGGGATTATTGTGAGAAAGACAGGAGTCCCTCACCCAACCTGTGATTTCTCTTGCTGAAATTGCTGCATTATTAAGTAGTACAAAAATGTCAGGGACGCAGCAAGAGAAAGTAAAAGAATGTTACGCTTAATACAAATCATGGCTAAGAACAATAAGCTATGGCAGGTAGAATAATCTTCAAAGAAAGCCACCAGCCTTATAAAGCAAGATCAAGTAGCTGCGACAGGCAAATTGTTTACACTCCACTTCGCTTTCCTCTCCTCTCCAAGGCTTGGCTCCCTCCCCAGCTTGTCTGTAACAATGAGCCTGACATGTTAGAAAGCTAAGGCAGGGGAGGGAGGGAGCTTAAAAATATAATAATGCAAGTCCATAGCTGCCAAAAAATAAAAAATAAAAATAAAAAGAGCTGTTCCAGCTACTTAATAAAGATCTTTGATATTATTCAGATGTTTAGGTTAAAAAGCACTTATAAGTACTTCCAATATAATAAACTAGCATGAGACTTTGGCACTGTACCTCCTGTTTAGGCTAAAAGTCAGGTAACCATTGGTATTCCAGATACAATTATAAGTTCTTCCTTCGGGATTGCCCAGGATGGGGATGAATAAAGTGCTTTTGTGTTTCAGGAGCCTTGGCTACAGATCTCGGTGTGTGTTCTGCTTAAGGAGCAGGATATCTGGCAGTACTTTCCCAGAGGATTAAATTGAGAAATCACACTGTGACATACAGTTTTTGGAGAAGCCTACAGCAAAGAGTAAGTTCCAAACTGCTATTCTTTACTAGCCATATACATTATTGTACTCTCCTGTCTTCATTTGCTTACTTTTTAAGTATGGCAGAAGTTACAGCTGCTGGTCTAGAAATTATTAATTTTCAGGAACTGAGGGAGGGGAGCAAGGCTGGGGGAAAGAAGAAATCAGTCTTACAGAACAGTAATGCTCTGCATAAAGATACATAAATAAAAATCTGTTAAATCTTGTAGATAATTGTCTTCACAGACTAACAACAGTCAGTTTATTAGTTTAATGTGAGTTATTTGACCTATAACACAAAATGAATGTTTTTAACTATTTATTAATTAAACATTAGCTTGACGAATGCCATTATTTTAAATAGAAACACTCGATCTCTGTCTCCATTTATATGGTGATGAGTATACTCTTATATAGATAGTAGTTCCTCTAGTATGAAAATCACTTTACAGAAATTTCAGAAATACCACAGAATATGTTTATACCACTATGTCTAGCCTCTCAACTCTATAGCTAGACCTGGTGACTATATCACTAACGTAACTGGTGTAACTGCATGGTAACCTTCTCTGCTATACAAGTGAAAGCATGGTGTTGCGTTGTTCAAAATAATGCTTTTTGTAGCAGTTTCACTATATTGTCACAGCTATATTGAGTGATTTTTCATTTCATCTAATAATTTTTCATTAGTACACTTGGCATAACAGTGATTTAATGACATTTGTTAAAAAAAAAAAAAAAAAAAAAGCTTTAAGGAATTGCTAGTATAGAAGAGCCTGGTATGTTATCCAGGTGGAGATGGATGCTCTCACAGGTAGGAAAAAGAGAAGTGAATTAATGTTAGTAATACCAAGTAAAAAGTCATATTTCTAGGAATTAACAAGAATTCAATCATGGAGCAAGGATTTATGAGGTAATAACCTGGTGAAGAAAGATCTGGACATAATAATATGTCCAGTAATCCAGTTGACCACTGCATGACTACAGAGAAACAGGAAGATATAACTGTATAAAAGACAAATACAGTCTCTGGACATATAAGGTGAATTATCAAAATGGAAGAGTATTTAACTACATTGCAAGGCAATAGAGAGTCCTTGGTTGGAATAGTCATGTTGTTCAGTTATAGTCACAGTACTAAACATAGCTGATAGATAGGCCCCTCTAAAAGATGGCTTAGAGTAGGATCTATGATAGAATCAGGAAGCTCCACTCCAACTTCTTTTTTTTTTTTTTTTTTTTAATTTTAGGTTTGGGGTATATCCTCTACAATGTATGTTTCTAGTCATTTGCTGCCAAGAAAGATGTAATTAAAAATTAGTAAATAGAGTGAGTCTCTACTGAATTTATCAGTAGAAAGACTTTCTTGTGAGGGGACACTAACAGTGTGACAGTTAAGCCTAATGGAATGACAGCAAAGAATGGATGTGATGACTTTCAGTAAGGTTAGTCTTGGAAAGGAGAAATAGCTGCTAATGCTAAAAAATACTCATGAAGAGCAATGAAATGAAATAATTTCTTTAATGAAAGAAAAAAAAAAGGTTCCAGGAATGGGGCATCCACAACTTCTCTGGGCAACCTGTTCCAGTGTCTCACCACCCTAATATAGTAGAATTTCTTCCTTGCATCTAGTCTAAATTTACCCTCTTTCAGTTTAAAAACATTCCTCCTTTTCTGTCCATGTGAAAAGTCTCTCTCCATCTTTCTTCTCAGCATCTTTCTTATCAGTATTCTTAAAAGTATCTTTCATATACTTTATATGGTATTAATGTGTCTTATACTGTTCTTAGAGGTAACGTGGAATAACTCTAATAATTATGATTATTATGTGTTTATCTTGGATAGCTGTTTGCTAAAGCAAAAATGGCAGTCCATTGTGACCACTGATGTTTGTTACACTGCCTTTGTCTCTTTTGAACATCATTGCTGAGTAAGTCACTTTTAGTGACTGATATTTTTATTCAGTGCACAGTTACTGACTCATTTAAATTTATGTCAATTAGAAGCTCAGAATTTTTCTATATGAATCTGGTCTTGGAGTCACAGCAGGGAATTTGCAATGAATTCCAAATCTAACAATTAAGTATAACAAAATGTCTAGGTTACTCCAACAGCCCTAGTCAAATAAATTTTTAATATGACATTGTGGTAAATTAAATTGCATTATTAAAGACACTAGATAAACTGTGCTGGTTACCTTGAAGTGTGAGGACACAAGTTCACTTATGTACTGTAAAAGAATAAAAATTCATTTGTATTTAGATTAAGTTATGTTAGTGTTTAACCTTGCTGGTCTGATTCAGTTGCATGCTTGTCTTATCTCAGAGCGTTTCAGGAGTAGGTTTGTACCTGATTTTTCACTGTGGCATTGGTTAAATGCCTGTTGGTTTTGTATCAGTAGGGTCCACTAACAAATTATCACCTTCAGTTTCTTGTATTGTATTTGGATTTTTTTGGGCTTAGGTTTGTCATTGTGTAGGCACTACTATCTTTTATTTTTTTCCCTCCTAAATGCTGTTTTCTCAAGTATTTGTAAAATATTCCCCCCCATTTTTTTTTCTTTTGCATATGTACAATTCTAGACACGTTACAAGTTCCTGAGTTATGTTTGTTTGTTTGTGCTTTCATCATTTGAAAACTTTAAGAGAATTAACATGTAGTTGTTCTATTAAAAAGGTTATCAACTGGCCCTTGTGCTTCAGCCTGCAGACCAGCTGACTTGACAGGCACCGATCTTCAAGAAGTTTTCATTAGACACTGTTTCTCCTTCTCATAAAAGTATTTCTAAGAAATGCCAAAGTTACCTGCTTATTGAAGGTAAAGCATAATGAAGTGCTTTCCTGAATAAGGGGAGTAATGCCGTAAATTGTCCTAATGCATTCAGTGGAATAACTCAGAATAATAACAACTAAGAGTACTAAGCATGTGGAAGTGGTTGTTGAATATTTGTATTAGAGACAATTTGCAACTTGAGGGAAATGACACCTTTGACACAATAGCAAACTTCCCAAGATTTCTTCCTGGGACCCACGTAAGTGCACTGCATGCTGTGCAGAACATAGTACAATTTTGGTGTATTTTGTTGAGGCTGACATGCTTTAAATATCTCTTTGTGTGGATAACATACGGGACATTTCCTCAAGAATGGTGACCTACTGTTTTGTCTGATTTTTATTTTTTATTTTTTACTCTTTGGTCTTTATGAGCAGTATTGGGAGATACATGAGACAGTAAACTTGTTGTGGCTTACTTTTGCTTTAGGTCTCATTAAGGAGGAGCTCATTTAAGCTCCTCAGTTCTTCGCTACTGAGAAAAACTCAGTATAGTGCTTCTGGTGCAAGATGTCTGCTTTGCTTTTTAAATAAAAAAGTACATATGTTTGCTTTCTAAAATATTTTATTAGAGCTGCTATTTGGTAGTTCTTGAGCTGTTGATCCAAATAGTCTGGAAATTTGACTCTTCTTTTTCTTCTTAGTTGACATAACTGTGTTCCCTTAATGAATTTTGTATGAAGTACGAGTGAAAACTTAGCATGTTTGCATTTCTTTTGAATATTTTAGGAAGATACAAATCCCTCCCTCCCTCCCTCCCTTCCTTCCTTCCTTCCTTCCTTCCTTCCTTCCTTCCTCCCTTCCCATTGCTTGCACAGAGAAACTGTAGAAAAATGCCTAGATCTAGAAGGTGTCAAGTACTCCAAAAACTTTTATTCTGTCTTTAAACACGAAGGGGCAAACAGTAGTGACAGAGTCAAAACTGTAGGCAGTGAAACCTTCCGTGGATAATTGCCAAATCTGCCCATGCTGTCTTTTAGCTTCCTGGTCTTGTAAATATGCAAGCTAGAAGCATCTTAAAAAATACTACTTTGTGTATATGTAGTTCAAGGCCATCTTTGGAGAATTCAGAGGTCATGTCACGGTTGAAATATAAATTTAGTATAATTGCACATAAGTTCTCTGGGTACTTTTATATGAGTAATGTCAAGGTAGCCTTTTTTTATTCTCATAAAGAAAAGACTGCCAATATGTCTCAATAAAAATGGAAATCAAAATCAGTTCAAAGCTAAGGTGGTTATTAAATCAGAGTGTAAAGAAAACCTTAAAATAGCAAGCCAGAGAATATAGCTCTAACAAAAAAAAAAAGAAAAACAAAGAAAAAAGAAAAAAGAAAACAACAACAACAACAAAAAGCTGTGGCTGATTTATACTGCAATCCATAAGGTCCTTGATTATCCAGAAATGTCATTGTTAAGCCCCCTACGTTCCTTACATTGAACGAATAGGTCAGGCCTAGTGAGCAGCTTGTTTCTGAAAAGGCCAATAAATGTATTACAATTCAGTCGCCCTTTTGCTGCTCTGTGTGGGGGGTGGGGAGTGGAGAAAAATCTTCTGACAGGGCTGACAATGGTATCATTTATTTTTTGTTCAGAAAATGTTTATGAAAATCATGTGTGCTTGTGCTGTGGAAATACGTTTGTATGAATGATGTGAATGATGCATATTAAGGTGTCCTGAGCAGGTATGGTCTGAAAGCCATTCAGAGCATTTCTGGTTGCTGATATAGTTGTTTGCATTACACTAATACCTAGAGGCGTTAGCTGGAAGCCTAGTCGTTCAGGTTATGTACAGGCATGTGTTACATAGTCCATGTGTAAAAAGCTCTTACACACTTACGTAGTTTAGGCATAAAACAACTTGAGAGGAAGGAAGAAAAACATAGCAAGTCAGTAGCAGAACCGCAGGATTCTACTGCCATCAGGACCATACTATCTGTTTTTCCTAATTTTGCTGCCAAAAAATCATTTTTCAAATGAAGTCCGTAAAAGAGTATATAGAAACAGATAGGAGAACTTTCTAAGAAGACGTTGATCTTCCCAAATATTTCTACTGTAGTTGTTTCAGTAGTTTGCCGTGGGCTCTGTACCTAGCAGTCTTATTATTCTTTTTGCTGCTATGTGACTAATTTTAAAATCCTGTTGTCTTTTTGATTAATTTCTTTGGGAAAACTGTCATATCAATGGAAACTTGCTTTGGGGAAACATGAATAGTTGGTTGGATGCTCTTAGAGTAAATTGCAGGTGTTGTATTAAAAATTGATTATAGATAAAAACATATTTCATTTAGTCTTCCTATGCACTGCTTTCTTCTCCAAAGTACACGCAAGGATCTACTCTGCCGTCACGGCAGGGTAAGTACATGCCCAGGACACAAGACATTTCCATTTCTATATTCTGATTGTTTTTTTTCAGAATGAATTAATGGATTATAGCCTCTCCTTTTCCTGGTGCATCAATACTTTGCATCAGTCAAGGCATTTGATTGAACCTATGCAGTGTTATACCTAGCCAGCTGTATACTCCCCCTTCCCTAAAAAGGAATGGAGCATTGCATGATCAGTCTTGATGAATAAGAAAACGGATGAGAAAAATTGCTATTAGTATTGATTTTAATGTATACAACTTTAAATTATTTAGAGCAAGAAGATACTTGCATTTTAAAGAGCAGTAGCAATTCCTATAAAAGTGCAGCCCAACGCTTTCCATATTATCGTAATGATGATTATTATAAGGATTGAATCAACTTTTTAGTTTTTAGAATTTATAAAGAGGATTACAGTAAGAGGTCCTTTTTGCTTGACCTGTTGAAATCCCTCCAATTTGACTGTCATAAGCTGTTGCAAGTTGTGTATGAACAGGACCGTATCACTAGTAAAATATTTACCTACATATCATTGCAATCAATTATTACTTGGTTGCATTGTTATACTGTTACTTAGAATATTAATCTTTTTAAGTGAAACTTCCACGAATTATGTGTCAAGGTCAATTTTACTTGTCATGTTTTTAGAACTGTACAGTTACAAATCCAGATGTTGTGATTTTAGTGTTTACTTGCAAGCAAATTCCAATGAAAAGTATTTTACAAGCATGCAAGCTGAGTAAGGGTCTGAACTCCCAGTGAAAGGTGTCTGCAGCTGACTCAGTGTCACATATAAATCCTGCTGAGCACATACCTATGCCTTCAGATACCTAATAAACTCTCAGTTGCCAGTCGTGGGAGCTCCCAGCTGTAGCAATTATCTTGACAAGTTAATATGGGCATTCCAAATGTGTCAGAAAAGAAATTCATGGCAGTGCATACCTGGTAGGTGACCTTTGAACGTGATTTGAGTGCATCCCCCTCTGAACATTTGAAATACCTGCCTTCGCTACAGTTGCTAGGTTCCCTCCAACTTCTCTTATCAAAGGCAGAATCCTGACTACCTTTAACAGTTTAAAGGTTTAGCCATGTTAGTTACATATATATATGTATAAAAGCCATACAAAATGGATGGGAAGGAATTGTAGAAAGTTCTCATTCATTTTTTTAACTTGAGTATGAATTTATAGGATCATTCTCTTTCAATGTGAAATCCTCTACAGTAATTTTAAGCTGTGCAGTGAGAGACCATCTCTCTGTAGCTGCTGCTGTAAAGTCTAATTTGCTGCATAAAATATGAGACCTATAGTGAAATACGAGCCTGGAGAGCAACTCTTTTGATCTTGAGTAGTCAAAAGGTTGGCATGCATAATGCTATGAAAATAAATGATGTCAGAACTGTAGGCTATGATTTATGGTTTGAGGACTTCTTTACTGATATAAGTAAAAGCTTCTACCATTGGAAAGCAAATAGTTCAACATAAGAAAATGAATGGAAATTACAAACTTTCATAAAACAAATAAGTTAAATCTTGCAATACATCACTTTAGACATATCCAGTTTACTAATAATTTACTGATAAGAAATTATGAAAAAGAGCATTTATAAAAGATATAATTGGGACTTTAGCCTTCATTTTTGTATTTCTTTAAATAAATACTAGGTGTTATGTGTCATCTAATTTGCCAAAGACTTGCTCATGTAAATTGTCTTTCCTCACGTCTGCAGTTCCAGTGACAAAAGCTCCGGTCTCATAAGCTCTTAACGTTGCCTTTTTTATCTGTTCCAGCACAGTGTGAGGATGTACTCAAGTAGTTTACAGTGCTCTTAGGAGAGTGACTGCAAAAGGAGATCGCAATATTTGTTGACTGTGATCTTCATTATTATCATGCTGTGTGGATTCTTATGTGTGGTTCTGGTAGCTGAGAATCCATAACCTCTGCAGGTTTCAGACAAGGATTTTTTTTTAATGTGTAAACAAAAAAATGTCAATGGATTATGTCACTTATTTGACTTTACTTCATTTAAAGATGCACAGTCTTCCCTAATACACTTTCTATCCCTGGAAGCAGTTTTCTAATTATTTGTTTAGATTCATTTTATTTTTAGAGCTTCTGTCTTTCGAGATCTGTTTTGTGAAATTGACCTAGGCTTCTCTTTGGCCTTTTGTCACTCCAATACTACTCGGTCCTTTTGCTCAGGGCTCTAAATCTGCTTATGGTACATAGCATGACGTAAATCTGGCTTTTTGTTTGGACTGGTATTTCATTGTGCTTTGGAAAGTGTGCTATTGTAGGGGAAGTGTTCTTTCGTATACAGATCTACACAATTTCTGACAAAGCTGTTTAGATTAATATAGACCAGGAACTCTGAAACTGAACTTTGTTCTCCACATCTAGATTGGAAGCAGAGGAGAAGGGATACATGTGAGTGACCTGTTTTCCCATCCATCGCCCTCTGACACACCTGTTCAAGACTGAAAAATTAACAGGGTTTGTTTGGGTGGGACATTTACAAAGGCTTCTGAAGTTTATTAGATTTAATAATAATAATAAAAAGACAACCTGTCTGTGTGTATATATTTATATGTACATACATACTGTGTATATTTATGTACACACGTATATA
Organism: Anser brachyrhynchus; assembly: GCF_964034855.1. Classification (NCBI taxonomy): domain Eukaryota; kingdom Metazoa; phylum Chordata; class Aves; order Anseriformes; family Anatidae; genus Anser; species Anser brachyrhynchus. The sequence continues at coordinate 2,427,086 of NC_137733.1, forward strand.
TACACTATGTATACATATATACACACACATATATACTTCCATGTATATATATATATGTACATTTTTAGGACTGATCTTCACCCATTAAAATGTGGCTCCAGGATATGTTTCAGCAATATTCATCAGTAATTTGGTGGCAACTGAAAGGATTATAAGCTAGCCTTGCTGAAGAATTGACATGAAAATGCACTTTGTTTATTGTCTCTGTTTTTTAGGTTACTTCAGTGTCTCCTTGCTGAATGCTGTAAATTTTCACTGCGCATACAAGAATACTAACATGTTTTGATAAAGATTTTAAAGATGCCCTACTAATCACACTTTCCTCAGTCCTTTTGTTGAGAATTTCAAGAGTATCATGCTGTCAGAACTGTAGATATGTCATATTGATCTTGATGATTAAATCAACCAAAGGAAACTTGATTTCTGAGGGAAAACTTAATATTCTCAAAGCTCAAATGTCTCCTAAATATTTATAAGCTACAAAAGTTGATCAAATGCTTTTGTTCTGTGATTATTAAACCAAAGGGTGACAGTTCATGTTCTTGTCATATTAATGTGAAGCAGTAATACCTAAATTCATGTGTATGTGTTTTCAATCATATGAATACTCAGAGGTAACTTTTTTTTTTTCTATCTTGGCAAGGCAAGAAGATAAATAGGTGAAAAAGTGTATGTGTTTGAGCGATAAAGTTGGTTTAATGATTCTTGGGGAAATGTTTTCTGCGGTACATATGCTAGTGACTTGATTGAACAGGACAGACTCATGCAGTTCAATTAATGTGCAAATATGTGTTCACTGAACTTTCATTCCATTTATCACATGGACATGGAAATAGGGTCATTTTTTATCTTCATATTATGTATATGAAATCTTAGTTTGCTTCTTGCATGTTGCTACGGGAAAAATAGTAATGTGGCACACCACAGGCAATAGGAGTTGGAGATAAATTCCTCAGCTGTCAGAAACATCTTTAAGCAGATCTTTGTTTGAAGATAAACCTCTTCCTTCTGCAAGGATTAATGTTAAGAAGGCATGCTCTACCTATTAAAATTGTATGCATCTCCTGGCCATATGCTGTGAAAAATGACTGGCAACAATCATCATGTTTATAAAACACATAACAAAGTGTAATCCACAGAAAATCTCAAAAGGAAGTTTTAAATGAAAATGCATTAGTATTTACCATTGGTTATTTAAAATAAGAAGACACCCGTTGCGAAGTAAATTTTTTTCTGATGCTTATAAATGTTTTCTTTCATCTTCAGACCTAGTGAAATTTGGGGGGGACTGCTCTCTGAGCAAACTTTGTATTGCTCTGGATATCACTGAGAAGACTCAAATTTGGGGCTGGTGCTTACTTTTGCTGCAATCCACTCAGGCAAGTAAAGTAGGAGACAGCTATGTTGACTTCTCCAACTGAAATCTCTTGCAGTCTGTAATAAAGGATCAATAACTGATCCAGCAGTTCTGCCAAAGACTTCATAGAAGTAGCAGAGGAGTCTGTAAAGTCTGGCCCTTTCTTCTGACTAACTATTCTAAATCCGGTTATCAAGGTTACTGTTAGCTAATCAGTTTATACACTGACAGTGTACACTGGAAATTCTGTTACTGGAAGTAGACAGGATAAAGACCTTTCTTTTCATTGTATTCTATAAAAAAAAAAAAAGTTTTCATATTTTTTCTCAATATTGAGCAAAAAATCATAACGGTGGGGGAAAAAGATGGAATTTCACAGGTACAATGTAAAACATGATATAAAAATGCCTTTTCTAGCATGGCTCTATTTAATTGATAGTCTAAAGAAAAGACCTTTTGGCTGACACAGGCAGCCGTATAAATCACAGACTAGCTGAATTCTCCCTGGAATTGCAGTCTTCAGAGGCAAAGCTTATAACCTTTAAACAAACCACAGGGCAAGTTCTCTACTATGTAAATTGTCAGAGCTTCATAAAATTTAATGGAGCCAGTTTTTAAGAGCAGTGAGTTTGATCTTAGGTAGAAGGTGGCAGAAGCTTAAAGAGTCTAAATTGCTAGTTATCCATCCCAGCACAACTCATTGTTAAGCAGGCAAAAGTTCCGTTGGCTTGGGGACTGCAGAGCCTGGTCAAAAAATATTTTTTCGGCAGTTATGTAGTTGTATAACTTAATGCTTTAGTTAATGTAATAGACAGAAGCACTGCAATGTATCCCTTTCTGGTCTCGGTCAGTTTCTCAGTCATCTAAGATCTGTTAAGTATTAAATGTGATCAGTTTTCTCATTTGTTGTCTGTGAGCTGAGGTTAAAGTAATAGTGATGGCTTCTAGGTGTATGGATGTACATAAACACGAGTACTTTCGGTATATACTTTGTACAGGTAAAGGATGCAGGTCCACTGATATTGGAAGTAAGGCAGGACTTGATAAACACAGAAATACACCTGTCAAATCACTGAAAGAGCGAGCTGTGTTTTAAAGGATCACTAGACTACCTGAGATTTTGTTAAAACCTATGTTACGTGAAAAACATTTTAGAGAGGATCGTATTTGCTCTTAATTAAGCCACGTACTGTTACTTAACATGGTGCATGAAATGGGCAAAATAAGTATTCTCACAAAAGTTTCTGAACAAAGTGTGAATAGTTTGGAGAACCCAAAGGTCCCTGAAGTGCCAAAGCAATGCAGTTTTCCATCAGCACATTGAGCAAACCTTTGGTTGCAGAAGTTACAGACTACTGCATTCTCCTGTTTAGGGGAAACAAGGAGGTTGTACCTTTTCCGTAAGCGAAGTCACAAAGAAGAAGATAAAGAGCCAAGCACTATTTTGTTTTGGGATTTATTTCCCTCACTAGGAGGATTTGGAAAGGTGTTGTTCATCCTAAAAACCAAACTTTCCTTGTAAGCAATGCTTACTGCAACAGTGAATAGGCAGACTGGTAAGGTGGGTTGTTTTTTTTTTTTTTTTTCTCTTTCTTTGGACTGCTATATTGAAATGTTTGCTTTCCCTTTCATGTTTGCTTTAATGTCTTGCATTGACTTAACCCAAGAAGCCAAATGAATGCCATTTGCAAGTTAGTTTTGAAGTCTACTTTTCAGAAGAGAATCATATAAAGATATGATCATATAAAAGATATCATATAAAGATATCATAATCAGATAAAGGTCTAGCCTAATATTAGCTGAAAGCCAAACCAAACAAGCAAACCAATTTATTCCTGTCTCTGTTAAAGTCTTTGATATGTATTTCCTCCCTTGTTACAGAGGTGAATTTATTTATGATTCTGTACTGCTTGGGACAGTATTTTAGGAGAAAAGCTACAAAAACTGAAGGAGAGGTAGAAGACTGTTATGTTTATGGTTCTTTAGTGAATGTTTCAAATACCAAATTAAAGAAGAGATACGGAATAGTCAAATCTGTCACTTCTGATTATTAGAAGTGCTTTATGGTGAAGAGAATGTGAAAGATTAGGAACCCGATGAGATGGTAATTGAGCTGCTTTTCCCACAGGTGATTTGGCATTTAATTCCTTATCACCAAGAGCTGTGATAAGTCTGTGAGCAGAAGAGATTGCACAGGTGTAGCCTTTTGTATAGCTAAGCTTCAGGTGCCAATTCTCAGTCCAGAGTTCAAGCTGAATTTTGAAATGTGTTTTTACCTGGTTTGTTTGTACACATAATTGCCAGGGGTTAAACATAACCTCAGCAATCCTGCGTTAGTATGACTATGGGCTTGGCTGCTGGAGTTTTAATAGTATTGTATGACCTGATGTAAGGTAGGTGAAGTCTCCAAATTTGTTCTCGAAGTTATGGATATAGATTTTTTTATGTAGTTTAGCACTATCTTTAAATTCATAATTCTAGCCAAATGGCAACTGGGCTTTTAGGGAAGATACAATTACATATATTTCTACAAATATTTCTTTATATTTCAAAAAAATCAAACAGTATTAAAATAATTCCAAGTGTTCAGAAACAATCACAACAGTTTCTGGTCCTGTCTGCATGTTTTTTTTTTTTTTTAAAGAATTTTTAGAAGAATTTGGATTCAGCTATGTTATAATGTCCACATCCAGTTGATGGCAAAATTTTAAGGTGCTTCACAATTTTTCACCCATATTTACTCTGTGTTTTGCTTCTGCCCTCCTGACTGACAGGCATATACCAGTTCCATCAGCCACATGTTCCTGGCCAGGACTGATGATCTGGAAAGTCGAAGTGTTTGAATTATATCACCAAACTCATAAAAATATATATATGTATATAAATCCTTTTTTCCTTTTATGAAATGTTGTTAAGTGAAGACATATGATTGCATTCTGATTAAAAGTAATTACAAGTGACCTTAATTAGCTTCTTCATCCCATGAGTCTAGTGGAATGCTCTATTTAAAATGAACTAAGGTGAAAAATGAATATTTCCGTAATGAACAAGATTTTTTTCCTTCATGCTTTCCTGTTGTTTAAAAGTAGAGATCTCTGAAACAACAAACCCAGAACAAGAACATGGACAAAAAGCCACTAGAAACCTTATTGTTATTGTGCCCATAGCTGACTTTAAACATTGGATTTTCATGGATAGGTACCTATTTACTTTCAACATGAGTTGCTGTGATAAGAATTTATTACAGGACCTTAGGGAAATGTTGTTACATGTATTAAAAAAAAGTTGCCATTAATTTTGTGGAATTAGAACATCGATTTAATTTGGCCTTCTTTAATTGATGTTAGGTAAGTTGGGAAATGATGTCCTCACTTTGTAAATGCATTTAATCACTTCTTGCTACAAAACCTTGAATATAATTTTTCCTATCACTGCTGACAGTTCTGGGGTTAAAGCTCAAAGCTAATAAATTCACATGGACTAGGTACGGTTCTACGTGGTGGTATTCTTTAAAAATGTTTTTTTTTTTTTAATGAAGCAAGTCAGAATAATTGTAATTAGATAATCCCACTGCTTTTACTTTTCTAAATATTTTTTTGTTTTGCTCTTGTTAGCACAGTAATTTAATTTGATGGTGTTCTTCATGGGTAAATATTCCTGTGCTTGTAAGGTTGTCAGCTAGCGTATAGTAGAACATAGTTAAATATGTGGTCAGGGTGCTAGCTGTTAAGTGGCACTTTGGTTGTCATTTCTGAAGGCAAAGAGGTTTTAGCAGCATCTGGACGGCCACTGTCAGGTTAAAAGTCATGCAGTTCGCAAAAGCAAGTGTCAACATGCTCAGGTTAATGATGGCACTTGAAATGAATGAAATGGAAATAATTACTTTAAAAAAAAAATAGTCTGCTATTCTAATTTGTGGTATTTCTTCAACATTTGATAATTCATTTGGAGAATAAAAGTAGATTGGGAAGTGAGGTGTTCTAATGATTTATTCCTGTTGAATGATCCTTGCTGCATTGTTCTCCCTGGAGATCATGGTCCCAAAAAAGAATGAGAATTTGGTTGGGGGAATAAATAAGAAATCCAGAAGTGCTTTTCCTATAGAATATTGCTTTTCATTGGAGTTATTTTCCTTCAGATTATTGGTCTGGTTTACAATCTCTCAGGCACCTAGTAGGAACAGTAGGATGAAAGAGTGAAACTCCGCAAGCAGTCAGAAAATCAAGAAGTCCCCCAAGTGGCTGTGAAGCTTTTCAGGTCATCAGTAGGTTTAGCAGGTTACTCTCCTTGTCTTCCATGCCACTGATGAGGAAGGCTCTGGTCACCCCCAGTGGAGCCCACATACCTGTGTAGTCATCAGCACGGTATGCTGAAGTAACTGCTTCGCTCTTTGTTCGTAGGGAATGATGTTATTTTCTTTGTACTTAACCAATGGTGTATTGGTTAGATCTCTCAAAAATTGGTTATAAGTAAATTCCTGTATCAATCTGATTTAATGCAGAACTACACATAAATGCTTTTGGGATATCATTACTATAAAACCTGTCCTGGGGTTTTATTTAATTGGATTTGCCAAGTACACGTTTCTCTGGACTGATGTTCATATTTTTATTTTAAATACTTATCTTTTGAGTCAGTAGTTTGCACTGAACATTTCCCTGATGAAATTGAGGACAGCTTGGGATCCTATTGTTGATGTTTGCATTTAATCCATACCTGTTAGAAGGAAATTCATTAGTGAATATTCAGTTTCCAGTAGTTCATTTTACTTTTTCAGTCATGCAATAGGGCCACTTCTCCTAGACCAAACCCAACTCTTTATTTAACTTTTTAAATGAGCTACAATGGCCTTCAGGGAAACTTAAAATGAAGATCAGGTTTAGGCACGAGCAAACAGGTAGTTTCCAAGGCCTGCAAACTGACAAGGGCAGTGGAATCCTAATCTCAGACACAACAGAACTTTGCTGCATCTGTCAGCAGCAGCTGTGGCTCCCTGCCTCAATTTCCCTCACCCTGCAGTGACAGCAAAGCAGCTCTACAGCCATGAGCTAATAGCCAGGCTTGGTAACTCACAGATAAGGTGTGTGGTGAAGCAGGGCTGGCTGACAGATGCTGCTGACAGCCCACACTTCCCTCACTGCTTGGCTTTTGCTATCAAAAGGTTGCGCAGATGCCAGCGTTTCACATGGGCAAGGATGCTGAGAGGCACACGCAGGCACCAGCACCATCGTATTCACCAGAGACAGATAGCTTATCCATACTGGCTTTTCTGGGGGAAAAATAATGTTTGATGAAGTCAAGTTGCCACAACTGCAAACTAGAATTTGTCTGTGTTGCTAAGAAATTTTGCGGTGCTCTTTGATTCTGCACAAACTGATGATGTTCTTCACGCCAGGTGTCGTATGTATAGGCACACACATACGCCACTGACGGCAAGAGGTCTAATCTCCAAGCAGTGAATGGGTTTGCAGCTATCTCTTGTTCTTTCGTACAAAGTAGGAGAATTCTTAATCATGCTGTCACCTAATGCTGTGGTCTGGATTGCAGAAGCAAAGATGAAGTAGAAAAAGCAAAAGCCAGCGGAGTTTTCCTCCATAGCTGTGAGTCATGTTCTGGCATCAGCTGAGTGGCAAAGTTGTTAAGAGCTCCCACTGCACATCGTGCCCAGCCCGCAGGCACCTCCTGGTTTAGGAGACTGCAAATTTCCTCAGCTGGTTTGTGAGCCTGCCTTACAGGATTGGAGGTGAAGTCCAGTCAGGCTCCGGTCTTAGGTGGGGAACAGTGGTGGTAGTTGTTAGTTGCTTTCCTCTAATGACTTGCTTGCCTGCCTGTGACTACATGACTGTGCTATTAGTCTCATCAGACCAAAATTCAGGATTTGAGCCAAGTCTTACCATGACATGCAAAAAAAAATATATATATATATATATATATTCTTTTTTTTTTGCCTGTAACAAATCTAGAGAATGAGAATTCATTTTCCAGGTCTTAGCCTCTATAGGCTAGCCCTGTAGAGTCCCTGAAGAGTGAGTTTCCTAGAGTCCTCATCCCTTAGCTCTCCAGAAGAGGGGAAGACAGCTCGGCTCTCTGCTTTAGATAGGTTAAAGAAGCAGTCAATAAAAGTTTGGAATGAGAGCAGAAATCATCCAGCCTCCTGGTAGAAATGCTACATGACTAGTTTTGGAGGGAATTGGCCTTTAACTCAGAAAACTTAAACAAGCCAGCCAGTTGTCATTTTTACCCTCATCTTTGAAATTTCCCTGGTATCAGCTGGGTAAATCACTGATTGAGGACAAGGTTCCATTTATGTGGTTGAAAACTGATGACTTGTAGATATTTCACAGGTATCTATGGCAAGTTTTCTCTATGGTGACTCACGAAGTTTTGGATTATTATTCAGAAAACATTTGTAAAGTTATTGTCTTCCTTTTCATCAAGAAATATTCCCCCAAGAGTCCGCGATAGGACTGTGTTGTTCATTGTGAATGTGTTTTTCTCCAGGGTTAAAAACCTCAGGCACTGTTTCAGGCCACTCGAGTGCATGTTGGTATGGGTGACGCAGCTTGTAAATGTACATCAATATTCAGACCAGACTAGATTGAAAATATCAGTTTCAAGCAGCTATTGGGAGAAATAGCAGTAGCTATTGCATTCACAGAAATAAAAATTGCGCAAGTTTTTTTTTTTTAATATATATTCATTTCTCCATGTAATGCAATTTCAGGGCAACTGAGGGGGTGAAATTAAAATAAGAAAGAAAAGAACATTGCCTCTGATATTTATTTCAGCAAGCAAGTAATAATAACAAAATTATTTGCAGTGTTATAGTGTATTATATGGGTGGATTTTTTTTTTTTTTTTTTTAGTTAAATCAATCCACCCTGCTGACGTTTAGGGCTGCAGAGTACGGGTGCATCAGACATTGATGCTTAAGCCACTAAGTGTTTGCTCAAGCCTGGAAAAGGATCAGTATTTTCATTCTGGTAATTCATGTTACTGTGCGGTGACTGTTTCAATAAATTGTTTATAGAAACTGAAAAGACTCTACAGATGGAACAAGTTACCAGTTAATGCAATTGCTTTCCCAGTGGAAACAATTCAGGACCAGAGGAGATACGATTACAGCATGTATTCAGTTGTCTGCATTTTCCAGAATATTATGTCCTAGACAGTCTGTGTGGCTAACCGGCTAACCTGAAAGGTCTGGGATATTTGATGATATATCCACAGCGGGTCATACACATTTCTTTCTGTGGACCTAAAATACTCAAAAGGGACTTTTTTTTTCTTTTTTTTAGAAAAGGAGGGGGGGGGTGCAAAACAATCTCTATGATTATGTTAAACAATATCTATTTGCTACACTCAGACCATAAAAGATGATTGAGCAATCTATAAACGCTGTGAATTAAATTAAAAATTCACGGTAGAACCTTTGCTTCAGTATTGTCTATTTTAAAGTTAGCTTTAACTAACATGAAATGTCCAGTGAAACCTTTTGTGAATAATTAAAATAGAGGCCAAGTTATCACATTAAAAATATATTTATTTCACAAATCTGTATTAATATTAATTCTCTATTATACTTATGAAAAAGATACTGTCTTTTTTAGGAATATCTCCAGTCTCTTTTGCGAGGTAAAAATCAATTAATATTTATTTGTTACTTTTGCCACATGGATTTGTCTATGCACGCTTTAATTGTCCCTTCTTTACATTCCGTCATGTTTATAGCTAGAGTTCATTATTTAACATTTAATTAATTAAATTAATTAATTATTTAAGTTTTTGAAGTGTCACTGAAGTTACTGTTGAGTACTTAATACTTGCTGGAAAATTTAGGGTTAGGATGTGGGAAGTAGTTTTACTTCAGTTTATGAAGTCACAGATCAAGGTGTAGAATTTCATTTCTGATTTCTCTATGTAATTTTAAGTTATGTCGTCAACTGATTTCTGTTGCTATAGAAATATTAGAAGTACTATTTTAGCATAGAACAGCTAATTGTCCTACTACAGTCAAGGAAACAGCTTTTTTTTTTTTTCATCCGTGATGATGCTTAGTTAGTTCTCCTATCATGATTCTGTTAACTGTAATGGTCCAAACTTAACTTTAGACCATGTGAAAGAAGAATTCCTAGAAACTGAGATATTAAGTGGACTAGGCTCTGTAACTTCTTTGACCAGTGAACAGTTATTTGCTTTATAAGGTGACAGTAGAGTAGCTGAGTCAATGTCCCCCACAAAAGACTATTTTTTTTCTTCTTCTATGCCTTATGTTTAATGCTAAGTATATTGTGCCATAAAAGTTGTTGGAAAGTGGTAAGCAGTGTTAAGTAGGTATTTTAAGGAAGGGGTTATTCAGACAAGTCAAAAAAATACATAAAACTGACTCCTCTCTTTTTAGACACTCAATATCTAGATTCGTGTAGATCGTTCTGAGAGACGTACGATACTTTAAGAATGTAGTTTGTTCAGCTAGTATTTAGTACAACAGCCACCACAATTAGAACTGTTGAAATTTATCAGTTAATCTTATACAGGAAACAAATTTATTTTGTATTTCATAATAATGGTTATAAAATTTGGAACCATCTTTAGTTCTGTAAGAAATGCATTTGTGTGTGTGGTGTAATAAGCAGTGCAATGCAAGGAGGTGGTAGAATTCTTCCTTTTCTATTCTGTTTTGTTTGTTTAGTTATTTAAATCGTAGTGTGCAGGTGCAGAAACTGATACAGCTTTTACCAGACTTTCTCCTTTTCAGAACAGAAACTTATATTCATGAAACACACAGTACTTCAGCACTTTTCCCCTATTTGTTATTTTTTTCCTGTTCTTTTTGGAGAAACTCATCGTGGGGACAATCACATTATTAATGGCCTTGAAAAATAAAGTGTGCTTTTGTTGCTAGGACAGTGCATGCATCTTATCCTTCAGTCCTCCTTTTGTGCTCCTTCCATATTATTATTCTACAAAGTCTATTCTTCCAGAGAATCTATACAATTCTTTCTTTTTATTCCTTGTAAGATGCTTACAGTACAAAAAGGAGTAGAAATTCACCTCATTATTGTTCTTGAGAAGTTATTTTCTTACTACCTTGAACAAGCACCTTATACATGAAATAGAAACATAACATCTGTCTTTTACCTCTCTCATTTAATGAAGCAAAATTCTCCTTAAGAGCTTTAGAGTATTTAAAACAACTACTGCTACGGTAATTACAGACTGAAGAAAATGACAGTGCCTTGTCTAGTGCTCGAGTTGAAGCTCTGCAGGTAATAAAGATGAGTTTCCCCAGCTCCACATTGTCAGAAGTTAGGAATTCCAGAGGGGTGGGAGTGGGCCTGGTGAGGGAGTTTGTGGGAGTCACTTGTGGCATCGCACACGTACTTCATAAAGGGGCAGTACTGTTGGCCTGTCCAGCTGCCCTTGCATGTGGGAGAGGTTAAAATGGTAATGACAATTTAAAATTAAAAACCAGAGGGTTTTCTGTAAAGTCACAAGCACGATATAGGAAGTCCCGTTAATCACGAGTAATATTTCATACTCATAGTATTGGTTATGTGTTTGTACCACATCATCTCAAGCTACTAATTCTGTCACTTTGGTTAATGATGAGCTCCAAGATTAATGGCTTGACACAGAGATGCATTTTGATACTTCAAAGTCCTTTGTAATTTACCTCTCCCTCCTTACGTGCAGCATTGCATAAGGTCATACAGCTTCAAAAAGAGCAGGCACTTGATGTAGATAGTGTTACAGCTGGAATAAAATAATAGTAATAATAATAAAAAGTAATTGAATAGCATTTCTCTAGACTAGTTAGGCCTAAAAAAAATTCTACAAATTTGCTTAGTTTGCTAGGTTTTGGGGCATCGGAAATGTTCTGACAAAATGGTGGTGACTTTTACAAGCTGAAATGTTGTCATGGTTTAACCCTGCAGGTGTCTCAGCACCAACCAGCCGAGGTGGGATGGGGGAGAGAATCAGAGAGGTAAAAGTGTGAGCCCATAGGAAGGAAATTAACCCCATCCCAGACAATAATATGACAGATGACTATCTGAAATAGACAGATATTTAAAAGGCTTCCATAAGATGTTATTTTGAGGAGAAAGCTGTTAGAAAACCTCTGCAATAAGTTTTTTTTTTTTTTGTAGTAACGAAACACATCTGGAAAATATAATATTAAAAAGCTGTCTACTGGCTGTGATCCAGAATTCTGTCAGTAAAGTATTCATATCGGTATGCTTACCAAAATCTGAATCTACAATCACAAAGAATAAGAATGGAACATGATAAAACTACCTCATGTAAAGGACTCCTCAGAAAAGGGAAACCCAACAGTCAATACTCACTCTAAATACTGGTATAGCACAAATGCTCTTGTGCCTATGTCCATCCTTATTTATTTGCCATTTACTAAGTATAAAATTGAGTAATGGATTGTGTTTCGTTTAGTAAACAGAATCTTTTCTTTTTAATGGAATGTAACTATACAGTTTCTGAAGAGGTTTCTTGTCTGAAAAATTCATTGCTATTTAATGTACAACTGTAAGCCAGTTTTACAACCCATGGCTTGTATTCACATCACTGAGCAACTATTCTGCATTGTGTAGAGCAAAGTTGACTTAGGCAGTTTTCCCTATAGATCTGTGCATGTGTCACCTTTGGGCAAAAGATGAGCTAATAGAATTGAAATTAATGTAATTGACAGAAGGTCAACCAGGGAGCCTTATAAGTCTAGTTTCCAGAAAAACCAGAGTTGTTTCATGTTGCATATTACTTGATTAGTATGCAGGTAAGGTGATTGTGTCTCAACAGAATAATTGGATCATTCAAATATCTGCAAGCCCTGGTGTATCTACAAAGCCTGAACAGTGATTAGATCCTGCCTGTTCATTGCGGCGAGCCTTGAAATTCTTCCCACTGTGAAAAACTAATTTTCTGTGGGAATTTATTAAATAAGAAATCTGCATGCCACTTTACCTTGTAAGCATTACCAGTGGAATACAAAGATTTCTCTTGACTTTGATGTATGAATTTTATGGCTGCCTCTATATCATTGTATGGTTATTTTTCTGCATTCATTAGAAATTCTAGTATTTCTTTGTTACATAGATTTCTGGAGAAGAGTTGCATCTCCATTCAATGATAAAGAAGCGGTTCATTTAAAGAAAAGGGAAGGGGGGCGAGGGTCTGCTGTGGGAAAGGGAGACAAAGTATGACAGTACGTGTAATCTGTAATGTTAAGAAAAACAAAACAAAAAATATTCATAAGGTGTTTATTCTCAACCTGTATATTTCTGTGCAGTAACTGGTTACTACTGCATCAGTAAACAGATGTTATGATCTTCTCTGATTTTTGTCTTAAAAACAGAGAATGCTAATTTGTGTTATAAGGAACAATCATTATTACAGTGCAAGATTTCTGCACTGCCCAGCAGATTTAAAAAAAAAAAAAGGAGGGGGGGGCGGGGGGGCACATAAGAATATAAGCTTCCTGGCAGGCTTGTGGAGTATATTTCATCCATACACAAAAGTGCTCTGAAGGGCAAAATAACAAGGTCTTTCCTATATTTACAGAATGAAATCATGCTGTATCTCGACTGCCTTGAAGGTGGTGCCTCACTCAAAATACCTTCTTAGTAAGAGGATGTAGGGTGCAATTCATCTTCAGATCTCAGGTAATGGCAGTCAGCTCAGCTGTAGTGGAATAGAGTAGTCCAAACACCTGCCCTGTTTTGTTGTTGTTTTCTTTCTTTAAGTACATCATGGCTATAGTACAGCTACTCCTGGAAACCAATCTATAGTTATAAACATGGTTTCACTTAGGCTATAATATAGCAGAGCTACGGTAGAAGATAATCACCTAAAAAGAATAAATCCCCTTGGGTTAAGGAAAAGAGTTGTGTGCAGAGCTAAATGAATATTTCATATATTTTTTTTTTTTCGGTTTGCAGAATGGCTTGAGATTCTCTCAACTATGTATTAATTATTCAAATGTTTTTTAGAAATGTTTTTCTTAAACTTCATTGTAAATATATGAAATTTGAGCTTTATTCTTGCTATGATTGATTTAGAAGACCGTGTGGACTTTCCAGACGTTAACTGGCTGGGTACACAAGTACCTGCATGTATGTATTTGGTGTAGATTTAAGACTTGTTTTCAATGGATTTCCATCTAATGAAGCTTAGAAACTTCCTGTTCATGAACTTTGTTTCTGTAGTAAAGCATAACAACTTCCTTTTTTTTTTTTTTTAATGAAAGTGGGCATCTAGGATAGTGGCTGAAAGTAATTCATCTGAAAATTCATATGGATCTTAAAATACTTTTTCCTGCACACAGCTCTACTTGTGTGATACTGATCACTACTTATTGGTGTTGAATTTATAGTACAGAATAGGGCAATATTTCTCTGCTCCTTCTCTTCAAAGTGTAATTATTCCTCCTTTGGTGCATGCCAGTATCCAGGTGGTTTGAGGATGGTATATTAAACATCCATAGATCTGTGTAATGGGACGTGATTTTTTTTTTTTGGTTGTTTCAATCTCTGTACAGCATAGGGCTCTGAAGATTGAGGCAGTAAGTATATTATATATAAGTATGTAACAGTCACCGACTTCATTTTCTGTTACTATAACGGTAACGGAGATGATGGTAATTGATCTCATTATATAGGGAGTGAAACGTACCAAAATTGGAGGGTCCACCTGAAGTTCAAACATTGGACAACAAGCAGAAAGCATGGGGAAATGGCTCCAGAGGCCATACTACGTTGAGTTAAACACAGCAGAGAGTGACTTGGCTCTGCCAGCTCTGGCTAAGACTTATAAAGAGTAATTGAAAATTCTTATTAACTCATTTCTGGAAGAGAGCGAAGCCTCCCAGAGATGTTTTAAATTTAATTGTTTGTGAAGCACATCAGGACCCCAACACAGCAGTTTAAAGGGAAGCGAACAGCTTTCAATTTACGTTGCAGCCCATTATGATCCCGGGCTGCTGATGCAGAAACTTCTGTGCTCTAGCGTCTAGGGGGAATGACAATGGCAAGATGTGCTTGTGCTTATCTATGGAGCACATGCAGAGATCCCAGCAGGAGATGGGGGGAGGGAGGGAGGGTAAAGTCACCCCATCACCCCTGAACAGAAGAGTTCACGAGCACTTAGCTTGTATATCCAAACCTTCTTTTTACCTCCCTAATATACATTACGCATTAGATACTAGAAAGGTCGCAAATATAGTGCAAAGAGCAAAAATATTTTAGTTTAGTTCAACCTCTGTTCTACAAACTACTAAGCAGGTTAAAAAGCAAAGCAACACAACACAACCAACCAAACAGCAGCTTGAATGCTTAACAGCTTATGTGAGGCTCCAAAAGAAGGAGACCAGATTTCTATTACCCTCAGAGAAACAGTAGAGAGATGAGCAATTTGAAAAGTTTCTTACCTAAAAAGATGAACTGATTTACCTTGATTCCTGCATTCTGTTAAGGTAGACTACAGGCAGATAAAGGAGGTATTTTCTTATTTATATGTATAACTTGAGTCATGGATGACATAAAGTTCAGAATTGATTTGAAGCTGTCATTATAAGAACTCTGTAATCTTGTTTTAATAGAATCCTTTCAGAAATGTCCAAGCCCCATAGAAAGTCAGATCTGAGATGCTGAACACAAAGAAAGTTTGAGAAGTTTGTTGTTTGCCCTAGTACTGCATCTAGTAGGTTATTCACGTACTTGTGGCATTTGTTGCATTGTTTTCCTTATCACGGCTGTAACGATTGTGTGCTTCTGTTTCAGTTTGATTATACGGTACATAGGAAAGCTTAATGATGAATAGTCATGATTTCTACTCATATCTC
This sequence comes from Anser brachyrhynchus, assembly GCF_964034855.1. Classification (NCBI taxonomy): domain Eukaryota; kingdom Metazoa; phylum Chordata; class Aves; order Anseriformes; family Anatidae; genus Anser; species Anser brachyrhynchus. The sequence goes on from NC_137733.1 coordinate 2,442,298, forward strand.
AGCAGAAGTTAGACCACTGGCTATTTTGTATGTCGTTTAGTGACCATGACGAATTTTCAAGTGTGCTTTCGAGCCACATTAGCAGTAATACAGTTTAATCCTGTTTATAACTGCAGTTTTGGGTTTCAGCTCTGACCACGACTCTTGAACTTGTGCACAGCCAGGGCCCCCTTCCTGTCTTTCTTCATCAGGTGTTTCAATGGTGTACGCTCTGTTCTGTTTCAGATTCCATCCCAGAGTTAAATAAATATGAATAAATATTTTTGATTAAATTAAGAAATTTTGCTTATTGTTCAGTAACTCTTGGTAAATTCATAAGTTGAGATTTAGCGTGTTAAAGGATGGAAGTGAACGTATTTTGATACAAAACTTAAAGTATAAAATGAAAATAACAAACTAGTTTTCATGAAGCAGTGAGGAGGATTATGATGCTATAGAGCAGCTAGAGTGCTGTTCATGCCTTATTGGAGGGAAGGAATTTTGCTGATGACTTCCGGAGTTGCAGGCTCAATCATTTACAGGTTGTTCAGTATTCTCAACTCATTTTTTTTCCTCGCTTACAAAGCTATGAAAATCAAATACAAATTCGTGGTTTCTGCCATATTCAGCCAGGTAATGTTTTCTGCTTTATCCTCTCATCTGATAAGGAAGAAGAGACAGAAGGATACAGTGCATTTTTGTGAAAGAAATGATAAATTACGCTTTGTACATCTTGAAACAGTTAGAAGTGAAGACTGTATTTGATCAGTAAATAGTTAAAATTTCATTTGTTGCAGTATTGTAGGAAAGATTTAAAGTAACCTGCATAAAAACAAACTGATACCAAATCAGAGTGGAATTTCCTAATGTATTCAGCTCAAATTACATTATCAGCTTAATGATAGTATTGATACTTCCTTAACATTAAAATGCTGTAGACAAAATTTACCAATGCACTCCATTTCTGCACACATGTACTTTCAATGCTATACTGCCACCCTGATATACTTAAACAGGTATTTAACTACTTGACTAAATGAGTCTTAATGGACAGCTACCACAGCCAGAATGAAATGTGCCTGATTAAGAAAACTCGGGAGGAATCTCAAGATTAGTCTCTTAATGACTCTTATAATTTAAAAAATCAGATTAAAAAGTTAAATTATTAAAAAAAAAATGAAATACCTTACAGTGTGTGATTTTACTGGGTCTTTTATTAAATTTGAGAAAGGATGACCCATGAATAATTGTCAGTTCATTTTAAAACTTTCACTCTTTCAATCTTGCTGTTCAGTCTCACTGAACTTTTAAAGTGATTAATTAAAAGGGGATTGCACCAAATCTCCAAAATCATGCTGGAGACCTTGAATGCTGAAATAGAGCAAGTTATCAGACACCTTATTCCAGTATCAAAAGAGTAGAAAAATCACATATATATATATATATTTATTATAAATATTATATATTTATAAATTTATTATTTGTATATTTATTTATAAAGAAGCCATCTGTATTGGGAATCATCATTGCTGTTTATAAAGAAAGGCAGCTATTTCTCTAAGCATTTCCAGAGTTTTCTGGGCAAAAATTATGTCTGAAAACTTTTCCACTGATAATAGCTAATGAGTCAGTAATAAATAACATATATACAACAATTATTTTCTATTTTCTGCAATCTGCTGAAAAATTCAATGCCAAAAAAATAATTTACACGTTAACGTCTCAGTGCAGATACCATGAAAAAGGTCATCTGGCTGCCCAACTGGTTTAAAGGTCCCTTTCACAAATGTTCTAGCTTAGTAGCTCGTCCTTCACATTTGAGAAAAAGACTCTAGGAATTTGAAATACTGTGCGCACAAAAAGAAAATTTGAAAGAGGTCTACCCAAGAATACTGTACCAATCACTGTATCTGCATTCGATGTCCATGAAATCAACCCCAAAACACACTGCTGGCTTCTCTCATTGAATTGGGTATTTCATGAAGCAAGGTTTAATTACAGATGCGCAGGTACATCTTTTGTTACAACTGCAGTTGTGCTTTCAGAACTTACTACTGCAAAGACAGGGCAACAGAAGCCTACTGATATCCCTGCAAAAACAGGACGGTATGTCCTTTTTTGAAAAGTGATGCTTAATTCAGCCCTACATTTCTAACTAATCTTCCTCTGCCCACTTTACATAGTCACCTGTTAAAGCAGCTTCTAGAAATTGACATACTCATAGACTAGGGAGCTCAAGACTCAGGTGCTGTCACTAGCTAGCAGGAATGACCTAGAGAAATGCTATGATGTGCGATGTTACACAGAGGTTGTAACAGAGATGTAACAGAGTTACATAAAGAGTAACTTTAATGCTGAATTCTTTATCTTCTGAAACATAATTTTATATCCGTGGTAGTTAAAACTATAGAATAGATTTATATATAATTATTTTTTAGTTTTCTTATTTTTATATTATTTTATTTATTATAGTTTTATTATTTTTTATAGTTTCTATTATTTTTATAGCTTTAATTAATCGGCAGACACTTATTTCTGGTAGAACAATGTAACATAGAATCATAGAAACACCAGGTTGGACAGGACCTACAAGATCATCTAGTCCAACCTATCACCAATACTACCCATTAAGCTATTAAATCATATCTAATAGCACCTTGTCCAGCCTTTCCTTGAACACCACCAGGGATGGTGAGTTCACCACCTCCCTGGGCAGGCCGTCCCAGTGCCTGGCCACTTTTTGAGAAAACACGTCTCGAGTCCTTTTCACTACAAGAAACAAGGTCACTGCATTGGCTTAGTGAACGATAGCTGGTATCTTTCCATCGTTCTTGCTCTGACTGTTCCTTAATCCACCGACCATAGTACTCAGGCTTTTTTGAAAGTGGAGGAAATGAGAACAACCTAAAAAAAATGCATATTTATGTGCATATTTATGTAATTTAAATTTTCTCATTGGATCTAACTTGTACACAGACCTTCCACCAGTGGGAGGACTTAAATCTGTAGAAGTGCAAATACTGCTGATGAGAAAGCTCTCTTCACAGAAAGAAACTGAAATGGAAGCAAACCCTATGGTTAATGATGCTGAATATCATCAAAATGAGTGCATTCAGAGGGAAAAAATGTACTCTTCAATATGCTGTATATATTTTCCTCACGTTTTTCTTTTACAACAAAACAGATGAGCAAAGAATGATTCTGATGCTGCCTCATGGACAGCTCCACATGCATGTATATATATATCCTAGAAATACCATTAATTCTGTTCTGTAATGATCTTTAAGAAACAAAGGGCAAACCCAACTTGCTTACATGGGAGAGGGTGCGGACGTGGTAAAGGAAAAGATGTTTTCCACTCCAGATTCCCTGTCTTTAGGTTCTATGCAGTTGTACTTAAACCAGTTGAGTGCAGCCCTTTTATAAAATCAAAAATAGAATAATAAGTTCCCACTCTGTAATGCATGAAGTGGTTTTCACTAAACCACGAATCAAAGCTGAGTTTGGCAGCGAAGCCCGGTGCTCCCACAGCCCATGGAGCGAAGCAGCCAGCAGCCTTCCTGCTCAGCTGGAGACACCTCCAGACAGCTTCTGCGGTCTCACCTGACCCATCATAGTTGCAGCATTACTGACAAGGGGAAGAAGTGGTCTTCTAGTGTTCAGAAATCCAGAAAGGTTCAACAGAGTGATTATCAAAGAAAACCAGAAGCTCTGCTGAGCTTACATTGATGCTTTGAACATTTCTCTCGCTCATTTTTTTATTTATTACCTACTTAGTTACTCTAATGAGCAACCTTGGTATGTAACCTCATAGTGAAAACATTACAGAATATTTCATGCTTAGTTGGAGTTGAATTTGTCTCTTTGTTTAACCAAGACACATTTTGAGGGTTATTAGAAAACAATGCACGGACGTTATATTTTGAAGTAATTGCTTGACATGCTGATTTTGAAACTATGAAAATTATTAGAGAATAACAATAATACTATTGATAATTCACATGCATCATTACTACTGCTTTTACTTTCATCATTAGTGACAATTCCTAGTAGCCACAGTATTGCGTTAAGCATGCACATTAAGTGCTGTATAAAATCAGTCCAAAACCTGTTTTTACCTCACAAAGCTCATGATCTAAATAAATCTAAGTTTCGTTAACTGGGGTGGGCATGGCAAGGCATTGGAGCAAAGCTGAATTTTACAGGGAAAAATGAGTGAGGTTGATGGGCTTTATATTTTATTATTGCAAGTATGAAAGATGTTGTAAAAGGGTCTCTTCTAAAATCGAGAACTGGGGCACTGAACATTGATATTATGCACTGATCTGGTGCTGGTCACCTGCCATTTACGGAGCTATAAATATTGGTAGGACAGAATTTTTGACTGCTGAGATCACAGGCACCTTTCTGGTGACTGGCATAAACAGCTAATTAAAAGCTAGTTATTGGCAGCCATAGCAGAGGATATATCTGGTAATACACCTGAGAAATATGACTGGAGAACGCCATCATTCTCAGTAATTACCCAATATTTTGAATAGCCTTGTAATCTTTAATAGAATATACAAGATATTTAACAAATAATGAACAGAAACGTGTAGTATCTGTCAGCTACATCCCTGACCTTCTCAGGACAGGTGGGGCTCATTAAAACAGAAATTTACGTAAGCCAGTGTTGCGGTCCCAGAAATCTCCTTCTAAAATAGTTATTAAAAAAGTTATAAATTATTAAATTTCAAATCCCCTGACAGCATGCATTGCGATAATAGATCCTGTAATCTTTCAGACCTCAGGTGGTATATTTTCAGAGGTATATTCATACCTATGCCCCAAGGAGTCGTGGTCTCTGCTGACATAAACATGCATTCCTTTTGGGGTTAGCTCCCTCTGACCCTACACTTTGGCCCAAAGTCCCAGGAGGCTTCCAGACTTCAAGAAACTGAAACGAGTCTGAGCAAAAAGCATTCAAAAGGATTTTTAAAGCTTTTGGGAGTGTCCTGTTGTTGTTATGTAGTATGATCCTTACCTGCTGTTATCAAGAACTATTTTTTTTCTGTGGTTTAGTTTACCTGTCTGGGACAACAATAATTCAGCAAATCAACAGTAAATCATTAGGCATACTTTGTTTTCTTTTTGAATATTTTCTGGTTTTGCTAAGTAGGTAGGTATGAACTTTTCATTGTGAAAAATCAACATGACCTTTTATAAAAATCAGGTGCAAGCACTTCAGCGTTTAGATGTTCGGGCATTTTAGGAAGAGACCACCTGAATTTTAACACACAAAAAATAATATATCTTAAACACATCGTAACACATCTTAAAATGTTAAGGAGGAGTGCAGATAGGTATTTGAGAGCAAAGGAGTTCACCCAAACTGGGCTAAAACTCCTTTGAGTTTTTAGGTAGGACACTTTATCTGATAATTGGAATAAGCTCTGAATGTACCAGCTAAGGATTGTTTAGGTATTGCAGTTGTTTGTTCTTCCTCTGAAATGACTCGGGTTAGCTGTGCCTAGCTTAAGGCGTTTCGAGTGAATGGGTGGGGGATTTAGGAATCAGTTTTCTGGGACAATGAAGTCAACTGGAGCTGGAGCTCAGAGGAACGTTAAAAAGTGGTTGCTTTTATTGTTCTTTTATTGCTGTAAAGACTCTCTTTGGAAGCAGAAATGTTCATTTATACATAGTGTTTAAAGAGCATGCACTTGGAATTTTAGAAAACTAAGAACAAATTAGTAGAAAAATAGATCTTTTTTTCAAGCTCTCAGGCCTGTGAGCATATCACATGCCTTGCACATTGATGGCCTGGGAAGAAGGGGGCTGGCGGGAAGGTGGTTTTAGTTTGCTCGTAGAGCCATCTCCCTGTCCTTATCTCAACCCAGTTTTTCCCATCGTGTTTTCTCCCCCGTCCTGCTGAGGAGTGGAGTGAAAGAGCAGCTGGGTGGGCTGTTGGTGTTCACACCCAGTTCTCCATACAGTCTCAGCATGCCCGTAGCCTCTTTATGCTTAGGGATTGTGTATCTTTTCAAAATAGAATTTCACCATTTTGCTTACTCAAATTGTGAGACAGAAAATAGCATTTCAGGTGGTACTGCTTGGGTGTTAGCCTTTCGAGTTGGCTCAGAAGGCGTTTCTTTAAGGAAAGATGTTTGTGCCAAAGTAGTTATGTTGTACAACCAACTTACGCACCAACACTGCAGCTAACCAGTAATGACAACAGGAGGGAATGCTTATATTCAAGTATATTTCAAGGAAGTAACCTGTGCAGTAAAATGCTTGCAAATTTGCCTTTGTGGTGGCTCAATTCTTGAAGGTTTCACTTAAGGCAAGAGCTGGTGCTTTACCTAAGCACAAGCTTTGTGCCAGTGCAGTGCACCAGTGTTTGGTTCTGTGTCCGTATTTTTTACTTGGTTTGTTTTTCTCCTCCGTCAGAGGGTAACATGCAGGCTAAGTTTTGTGTCACCTAAAACCTTGTGGTGGAGGCATTCAGCAAAGCTCTCAGTCCTGCCTGTTAGGTTTCCGGCAGGTCTACCCAGAGGATGAGTTGCAAGACAGGGAGTCCCCAGTGGGATGTAATAGAATGGAAGCAGATGGTGAGATGAAGAAAATTTCAGGGGAGGATTACATTTTCCAGTTACTGTCTTTTTGATTTCACTGTTATTGTCTGATGAATTGTTTCAAATTTGATCCTTCAGATTGGGAAGCTGCTTTTCAATGTGCTCCCAAATGAACAGATACAGTAAATGGCTGCTGCCAAAGTATTCTTCCAGAAAATTATTTTTAAAAATGCATATTAAGAAGGGGGGGGGGGGGGTGTCTCATTTTGTCATGTCTGCTTTGTGATTTTTGCCTTCAGCTATGTAATTTTCATCTGCTATTAAACAATCATGGACTGAATCTGTTCTTCTAATAACAATTCCATGCTATAGATGCAATAATAGCCAACACAGATTATTGAATGCACAGAAATTATCTACATCCATCTTATCAATAAATGTGTCATCAGCCAATTTGATGCAATTACATAGAGGTGCCCTTTCTACGATACCAGTAAATCACTTGATGTGCAACTTAAATAATTCTACTTTAAAATACCTATGAAGAAAAGAAAATCGTAGGTAATTTTCAGTGAAATTATGTTCTCTAGATATTCAGCAAAGTAAGGGCTGATAGTTTAACTGAAAAATGACCAAAAGCACAACAGTATAAAATTTTCAATATAAATGCTGTGGAATCAGGACTTAAATCTTGGATATAATTAAACCCCTCCTCTAGGTATGGCCAAGCAGTAGTGTGCCTACCCCATATCAGATGTCACTAGAATTAATAATAGATCTTTCTTTTTACAAAATGGTCACTAGTACTTTGATGGCTACTCTATATAGGAGTGTAGAGAGAAGCAGACCTATTCTGAATCATTCCTTTTTGTATGCTTATATCATGCTCAGTCTTATTTTTCCTTTCTCTGGAAGGAAGGTGTTGATTTATCCCATTATGGAAGAGGAGGTTTTCAAACAGTTTCAATTTCCTGAACTGAGAAACAAGGAATGGGTAAATTTAAATTCTTCCTGAAATGTTGATGTTTGCAGTGGGTCGTAACAATAGCTTTCTGAGTGCTTCCATTTATTTATTGTTGTCGTATTTACTCAGGCTTCGAAACTCATGAACATTGTAAATACACAGGTTCATTTAATGGATTTCTTTTCTAGACTCTTCTGGCTCATTTTCCTTTGGTATATTTTAAAAATTTTAATTTCATGTGTTTGTTTGGTCTTTTTTACCTGAACTGATGTAGATAATAACTAGGATGTTTGGTCAGTTTCAGCTATCTGGCTTATGTAGTGTAAGGTAAGGTGGTCTCTGTGGGTAGGTGCATGTGTTCCTAGGCTGCTGCCATAACTGTGCATGTCATTTTGTGCGTATCAGTTCTGCAGTCATCCAGAGCTCTAGGAGTGTGTCATCCTATGTTTGCGTGCACTTTGGCTGTAAAATGTAGGTTCCATGGGAAACAAAAAAACAAACAAAAAAGAAAATTAGGATAAGTAGGAGTTGGACTTGTCGATCCTTATGTGCCCCTTCCCTAGGGGTTTTATACCTAGGGTTTTAGGTAGGGTTTTAGATAGTTGTACGTCTTTTAGTGTCTGTCTATTGAAGGTATAAGGCACCAGATCTTTCAGAATCCTGTTTCTAAAATGAAATAGAAAACCAGTGCTGTGTTGTACCATCACAGCGCTGTCAGTCCTGTATGATGAAGTAGTATAAATACAAATTACAGCTGCAACATTTTTTTCTGCTCAAACATAGGAAATACTACTTTGCTATTCAGGGAGGTTGAAACTAGATGAACTTTAAAGGTCCCTTCCAACCCAAACCATTCTGCTATTGGTATTAAAAGGTAATTGCTGATTGCTGCTGAAGCAGCTCTGGGCATTTTCCTACATGAATATCAGGAACAGTACCGTAGCGACTGAGCTACTGCAACTAACTCTTATGAAGGTAATGGCAGTAGGAAAATCAGACATCTCATCACAGTTGGAAAAGTATTGGAAAATGAAATCGAGTTGCTTATTTTTAAAACAGGTCAGAATGATTTGGGGACAAACATGTCACGTTGACTCCCTGTGACTGACCGTCATGGGCATTGACTTCTGGGCTTCAGAACAGCTGCTGCTTCTGTAGACTGTTGAGGCATAAAAACCTCTTGGAATAGGACTCAGAAGTTATGTTTTGTTTTTTTTTCAATAAGCATGTGAAATTCCCAGATTGGGATTGCAGCTATGGAATTTATATTTCTGTCATAATCTGTGGTCTCACCTGGGCGTACTCTTCCCCTTTCCTACACCGAATGTGCACAGCACAGTTGGGTCTGACTTGCCCAAGCTACCTCATGCAAGTCAAGGTAATACATATTTGTTTCCATTTAACTTTGGAAAAAATAAGGTTATTTCAAAATGATTAGGTAATGATACTGCTCTAAAAGAACTACCTAATATTTTAGCAGCATGACTTCTCTTCTTAGTAGTTTAATGAATAGAGAGATATGGGATTTAAAGTGACTGTGGTTTGTAATATTGCAGATAAATGCTACTTCCACTTGCCTCATGAAAATTGCTTCTCACCAAAGTGCTTTCAAACAGAGTGGGCTGGCAGAAATATTCTAAGCATTTTTGCATATTTGTTCTTTAACCAAACATGTGAATTGCATACGTTTGCCTTTCTTATCCTGATGTACATAAATTATATATTAAAAATCCATGCATTTTCTTGTAACTGCTGTGCTTCCTCCTGGATTACTAAGGCTCCAATACTCTACGTAACATAAAATGAAAGACCAAAAACAAATTAGACGTCATCATAAATAAGTATTTTAGGACTTTTCAGGAAGCTATAAAAGATATACAGGATGAATTGATTTAGCATCAGTAATAATCTGTAGCTTAATTTTCTTAAGACAGTATTTCTCTAATTTACAATTGCAAGAGTGAGGTAACACTGCTTAGTAAGTGAATAAATTTGTGGTCTTCTTGAAACTTGGAATTCTTTCACGTGTATTTTTCTATCCTCTCCCTGCCTGTTTCAGCATTTTCCTTTTCCCTTCACCAGGCTTACATAACTTCATATTTGTTCAACTTTGTTCACTTTAATTACAAGTTTAAATTTGTTATAAATGACGATGTATCAGTATCATCTTTTATTGTCCTTTAGAGCAATATGTCAGTTTGTAAGTATGGGTTGCCATGAGTGAAGACACTCAGAAAAGCTGGCAAGTATCAACAGATTTAGGTCAGTAAACTTACTTCCCAGAACACTGTTCTTATTACTTTGCAAATCAAAGGCTAAATCGGGAGAAAAATTGAGAAATCTTCACTTCATTGTTCAGTATGCTGTTTGTATACAGAAATATGCTGCTGGGAGCATACTTGCTGGGAGGGTGAACGAATGGCTGTGTGGTGCTTGGCTGCCGGCCGGGTTAAACCGCAACACCTTGGGAGGACCATCCTGAAGCTCCTTGGAGTAAAGAACTGAAACTAGGAAAAAAGTAATAACCCAACTTAAATGTCAGGAAATGAAAGGCAAGGAATATTATTTAGCTTCATGTGATGTATTGTGGGAAAAGCCAAAATTATCGTTGTTTATGACTGCACTGAGGAATGAAAGGGTGTAGTGAAAATATGCAGCTTAGTGGTAAAGTCATTTTAGAACAGATGATGCTACTCTTCCATAGGGTAGTAGCTTCCCTGGGTGTGAAAAATGTAAGTGTGTCTCAGTGCAAACAAAAGTGTGACTTAAATTAACAAGACACTGGATATGTTGGATCGCAAATAAATGAGATGAATGCCAGAGTAGAGAGAGATGAATCCCATGAGTGACAAAATCTTGGGCACTGTACTGGTAAAACTGAGCCCAAGTTGCCAACCCGCAGCACTGTACTGCTGCCGCATCCGGCTGCAGAGCAACCAGGGGCAGTTACTCTACTTATCTGTGTCTGAGAATGTGAGCTGTCTTCAGCTCCATCATGAGGAGGGATCTCTCTAGTGGTAAATATTAGGAATTAGGTAGGAATAAGTAAGCTCCCACCTACAGCAAATCTTTAAATGGAAGAGAGCATCAGATGGCTTGTAAAATCACTGCAATTTGGAAGGAAAAACAAATGAAAAATTGTTACCAAACTTCTTCTGTGTCTTTCAAAGAGAACACACATGGAAAACTGATGATATGCAGTTTCCACCACGCTTGCAAAGCTGATTCAGCCCTTTTCCAAGGCTTTGTTCATGTTTGAATCTGGCTGTAGTTGTCCCAGCAGATGTGATTTGGACCCTACATTTGTAGCACTGGAACAGTCTGAGGCCTTAGTGAAGGAACACTTTGGACTCAGATCTCTGAAAAATATTAGGATTGAAAAAGCATAATTACAAGTGCAGCTTTAGAATATAGAGTAGACTATATCCTATAGAAAATAGAAAGTGACACCAGATTGGAAAATTTTCTGGGATGCTACACCTTATCTATTCTGTTTTGAAGGAACGATTCAGTAATTGTGGTTGCATCAGAAGACCAATGTGGTTTCCACTGAATTTGTAAGAACAATATATTTTGAGAAACTAATTGAAATTTGGTATGTAGGGTTAGACTAAGTCTATCCAGACCAAAATTAAAGGAAGTTTCAGGTGAATTTAGTGGAAGGCTGTAAGGGAAAAGATAGTGTCAAATATGAAAGCATCAGACCACAGACTCTGGGTACGTCAGTGTAGCAGTTGAGGGGAGGAGCCCACCAGAGGTTTAATTGGGTTTAATGGCAGATATATAATGTGTAGTTCTTTATTTACAGTACAGTTGGAAACTTGTAGAGTCTGGATTGCAGAGATGCTCTTAATGTTTCATCAAAATGAACCGTGCTCATTTTTCTGTGTATTTCAGTTTTACATATTTTGCTTTTAGCACGTGATAGGGAACAAACAAAATAATGTCCCCAAAATTGCAGCTTCTTCAAGTTAAATATTTCCAGTGATGCTAAATTTTTCAAAGACAGTTTTCACAACATATAATCATGCTTTTTTGGCTACAGACTGCTAATTTTTCAAGCACAGATAGCTAAATCTAAAGTGAGTTCTCTTTTGCTTTTTTCTTACCTTTTTATTAAATGTAAGATGTAAAATGTTCAGATTACATGTATTAAAATCAGGACATCACTTGCATTGTTCTCTGAAGCACGTGGTGCATAGACAAGAACAAAATCAAAAGTTTATATAGATGTAAATCTTTTTTTGTTTGTTTTTGTTATTGGCAAATGCACACAGACCTCTCTGGTTCTAAATTGTTTCTGTGTTGTAAATTGTTTCCTAATTTCTTCACCGCATTCATTCTTCAAGAACACTTTAACCTATAAAATTTGCCAAGGCATATAAACAGCAACATTCTTGTTGACTGACATAGCATAGAACACAGAGAAATGAGTTAATTTCATTTTTTCCTAATGTACACGCATCTGTAATTTCTCTGCCAGTTGTTGATGTGTGGATGCACCTGTCTGTTGTGGTATTTCACAATAGTAGCTTTAACTGAAATTGTATTTGAATTCGCTAATAGCACTCCTTGTAATGACTGTGTAATACTTAGTTGGAATTCATGTAATTATTATTACAAACTACTTTACACATTCTGATTTGAATTTTAATTTGGAAAACACATAGTCAGATCCTTGATCTGATTCCCTTCAGATCACTGAGGATGGAGCATGCATTTTCATGTTTCAAGTTATTTGTATGCAACAGAATTTCCCAATCTAGACTCCTGCTGGCACTTATCTGTGCAAAGTAACAGTCAGGCCAATGTAAATTACTTCAAGTTCTATTTTCTATGTCTGGTCACACAGTAAAATATTTTAGATTTGAGATTCTTTACTATAATAGTATGTATAATACTTTTTCTTACAAAGTACTACTGCAAGTTGCATTTCTATAACTTTTTTGCATGCACACTTTTAATAAAAATTAGTATCCAGCTGTGCATATGTAAGTTTTATTATTTGTTCCTTATTCAGGGAAATAAACATATTTATATCAACTTCTGAAGTCACCCTGAAGAGTTTAAAAGTAAACTGTGTGGATATAGCTGAAAGGGCTCTAAATATATGGTTAATGGAGGTATGGGCGAGCCTTCTGCCTAGTCATGGCCACTAAATAGGCCTAAATAAATACTAAATCTGGTATGATGGGATGTAGTTTCCTTACAGTGGTGTGTGAATTCAGTTTGTTAATCCTAATTAAAAGAAAAAATACCCTTTAGTATACCCTGCTGGTACCTCAGAGCAGCAAGTACGTTGCTGATATCCATTGTGTGCATCTGTTCTTAAGCAATATTTAACACTAGGGAAAGTAAATCATACTGTGAGAAAATATTGAGATCCTATTTGCAACAGGACAGGTTTGTAGATCTTTTAGTAAAACTTGATGCATGCCTGCAGGTTGTCAGACACTGAGTGATGTATGAGCTCCAACAGCACTGCTCTGCAGTTGGTGACCTGCCTGATGAGGGGGTTCAGGTCCACAGTTGGATTAACATCGCATTCCTTCTGCATGTCTGGGTAGGTGTCTTAAAACTGGTGCTTCACGTACAATCTAAAGGCCAGTGTAAAAGTTTTAAAACTGAAGCGGATGCACAGCATGAATCTTTTCATGTCTGCACATCCACTGCGCTAGCAGCTGCTGCTTGCCCTGTCCAGCAAGCAGCTGTGCAGTCCCTTCCACTTTGTCTTCATCTTTCTTTCTGCTGCTGCTTCCCATATATTTGCTCATAGAACAAAGTTTTTTCTTGTATTGTTTCTGCTAGCCTTGATGAATGGTCTATATCTCAGTGCCTAAGCTCACTTTTTTCTTGACAGACAATGATTGATAAAGCTAGAATAATACTGGAAAACCTTACGTGTCCTGACAAGCTCTGCTTTTGCTAGGGCTTCCCCAAGTGCTCATCTGTGGTGGTTTTACTCGGGTGGGCACCTGAGCTCAAGCACAGCCACTCTCTCACTCCCCTTCCTCAAAGGGAAGGGGGAGAAAATATGATGCAAAAGGCTCAAGGGTTGACATGAGAATGGGGAGATCACTCAACAATTATCGTGACAGGCAAAACATACTCAGAGTAGGGAGACAGTAAGATTTATTGCCTATTACTAACAAGCTAGAGAAGCGAGAAACAAAGGAAAGAAACCGAAAATGCCTTCCCCCCTATCCGCCCTCTTCCACCTCCTCCTCCCAAGCGGGACGGGAATGGGGGAATAGGGGTTATGGTCAGTCTATAGCACTTTGTCTATGCCGCTCCTTCTCAGTCACTCTCTTCCCCTGCTCCACGTGGGGTCCCTCCCACGGGATGCCGTCCTTGCTGAACTGATCCTGCATGGGCTTCCCACACGCAACAGCTCTTCAAGAACTGCTCCAGATATGGGTCCGTACCACGGGGTCCATCCATCACAAGCACACTGCTCCAACCTGGGTCTCCCATGGGCAGCAGCTCCTGCCAGGTCACCTGTTCCTGCATGGGCTCCTCTCCACGGCCTACAGATCCAGCCCAAAATCTTCTCTGTCAGGGGTCCTCTACAGGCTGCAGCCTCCGTCAGTGCAGGTCCACCTGCTCCACCAGTCCACTGTCTCCTCCACAGGCTGCAGCATGGAACCCTGCTCCACCATGGTCCTCACCACAGGCCACATGGGACTTTTGCTCCGGTGCCTGGAGCACCTCTCCCCCTCCTTCTTCACTGACCTTGGCGCCTGCAAGGCTGTTTCTCGCTCCTCTCTTGCTCCCAGCTGCTGTGTAGCAGCGTTTCTTTTTCCCTTTCTTAAACATGCTCTCACAGAGATGCAAACAACATCACTTATTGGCTTGGCTCTGGTCAGCAGTGGGGCCCTTACCTAACATGGGGCAGCTTCTAGATTCTTCTGACAGAAGACACCCCTATGGCCCCCTGCTACCAAAACCTTGCCATGTAAACCCCTTATACTTTGGGAGTAGACAGCATGGATTCCCCATGGTTTCCATGTCCTTCCTGCACCTGGAAATGGTTTCCAGGATGAACGCTTCCAGCACCTTCCCAGGGAAGGAGGTGAGTGTGACCGGCCTGGGGTTCCCTGGGTCCTCCTCCTTGCCTGCCTTGTGGATGGCAGTGACGTTTGCTTCCCTGCACTTTTGGGGCACTTCTCGCAGTTGCCAGGAACAAACAACGATTCCCGAGAGTGGCCTTGCAATGGCATCAGCCAGTTCCCTCTGCACTCATGGGGGAATCCCATCAGGGTTCCTGGGCTTCTCTCTCTTGGTTTTCTCAAGGCATGCCCGACCCCATGGATGGGGTTTCCGTGGCGAGGTTGAGGTAGCGGGCTGGGGGGATGCAGAGGTGGGCTCTGTCAGAAGAGACCGGGGGCTGCCTCTTCTCATGGGAAGCCCCCATCAGCTGCCTGGGCCTCCTACTGCAGGCCCCTGAGCCTGAGGCCTCAGCTGTCGTGTGATGGGCTGGTGCAACAGCCCCGAGGCAGCCGGGCTCTCTCCGCTCCTCTCCCTGAGGGCGGCGTGCAGCAGAGATGCCCCCTGCGCAGTCTCCAGGACTGCATGGGGGTGCAGTGAGGGACGGGGAAGAAGGACTCAAACACCACTTCAAAGTTCACTGTTCTTTATTGGCGGCCGGGAGACGAACGCAGGCCGGCTGCGCTACGCCGTCTCCACTTCCTCCACCTGCGGGACACCCATCTTGGCGGCCCCGGCGTCTGCCTGCTGTCGGGGTGCTGAGCCATGGGCAAGGAGCTGGGCCCAGCCTGAGGCTCCGTGTCATGCCAGGGCCTCCAGGAACGGCATGAGCAATGATTCCTCACATGTCTCCCAGGCCTGGCATCGTAGTGAGGCCTTGCCAGCCTTTCTGGAGGTGGCACCACCTGCCTTACCTGGATCTCACCTTCTGGAGAGTCCACATCCATGGGCAGGACATCGTCCTCTGCGGGTGGCACCTGCACAGGCTGCACCTGCTGTTTCAGCCGGTCCCTGTTTGTGGCCTGGCCGTTGTCCTTTGAGGGTGGCACATTGCCTGTCCTCCCCCGTTTCTTCTCAGGGTCCCTGTATGTGGGTTGGACATGGCCTTGCCTGTCAGGTACCACTGTGATGGTCCTCACCCATTTTTTTGATGGATCCCATTTTGTGGGCTGGACGTTGTCTTGTGCTGGTGGCACTTTGCTGGTCCTCGCCCATGTTTTGTTGGGGTCCCCGTTCACGACCTGGATGTTTTGCTCTGATGGTGGCACCTTGCTGGCGTGCACCCATTTTTGTGGTTGGCCGCTGTTCCTGGGCTGGCTGTGTTCTCCTGCAGGTGGTACGGTGGTCTGCAGCCTTTCATTTGGCCGGCTGCCATGCCTTGGCTGTCTCAGGGACTGGGGGTTGTCTTCCGCAGGCGTCCCCTTGACAGCTCGCACCCATTGAGTTGGTGGGCCCCCGTGCCTTCTGTGGAAGTTGTCTTCCAGAGCCGGTACCCTGCTGGTCTGCCCCCATTCTTTGGGTGGGTACCTGCTCACAGGCCGTGTGTTGTCTTGTGCAGGAGGCACCTTGATGTTCCGCACCCACTTGTTGGGTCGGCCTCCATGCCTTGGCTGGAAGTTGTTCCTCTTGGGGCGCACCTGATGGTTTCGTGCCCATTTATTCAGTTTGCTCCCCTCCACCACTGGGTGTTCATCCAACCTTGGACGTTTAGCGGGGGGTTGCCACTGGAGGTCCCTCCTGTCTTGGCTGTGCTTCCTCTTCCTCCCCAGCTGCATGCATTCATCCATTCTGGGACGTTTAGCAGGGGGTTGCCATCGGAGGTCCTTCCTTTCTACGCTGTGTCTTCTCTTTGCACAACGCACCACTCCTCTCATCCTTCAGGCTGAGCAGGACAGCACCCAAAGGCTGGCGATCCCTGCCTGAAGATTCCCAGCACCTGGGCTGCTCCAAGTCTCCTCGGCGCTCCAGGAGCGAGCGGTGGCCAGCCGCAGGGCTGCCCTTTTTATGGGGCCGGGGACAGTGGGCGCCAAGGGCAATGGTGACATCAGGAGGCCGCTGTGGTGGCAGCCCAGGCACCATCACAGTGGCCAGCTGTGCTGGGTCTGGGCTCCTCTCCACAGCCTACAGCTCCAGCCCAGAATCTGGTCTGTCAGGGGTCCTCTACAGGCCGCAGCCTCTCTCAGTGCAGGTCCACCTGCTCCACGCTGGTGTCCTCCATGGGCTGCAGCATGGAACCCTGCCCCACCGTGGTACACCATGGGATGCAGTGGGACAGCCTGCTCCACCAGGGGCCTTTCCACAGGCCGCAGGGGAACTTCTGATCCAGCAGGTGGAACACTTCCTGCCCTCCTCCTGCACTGACCTTGGCACCTGCAAGGCTGTTCCTCACTCCTCTCTCTCTCCCAGCTGCTGTGTAGCAGCATTTTTGTTTCTCTTTCTTAAATATGCTCTCACAGAGGTGCAAACAACATCACTTATTGGCTCAGCTCTGGCCGACGGCAGGGCCCTTATCTAACATGGGGCAGCTTCTGGATTCCTCTTGCAGAAGCCACCTCTGTGGCCCCCTGCTACCAAAACCTTGCCACGTAAACCCACGACATCATCAGAAATGTTAGTTCTGTGCAGGAGTTTAGATACCTAGGAATAAAGTGAGAAAGCAAGTGGTATTTTGAAACTCCTAGTGTAGTCCAAATACCTTTTAATAAACCAGTAAGCCCAGAGTGTTTTGTGGACTTTCTGTCATGCACTGATTTGAGGAGAAATCTTCGTTTTGTTCTTTATAGATGGCATAATTTTGGCAGACAAACTACAGCATTGTCAAATACAAGTTCACATAA
Source organism: Anser brachyrhynchus (assembly GCF_964034855.1). Classification (NCBI taxonomy): domain Eukaryota; kingdom Metazoa; phylum Chordata; class Aves; order Anseriformes; family Anatidae; genus Anser; species Anser brachyrhynchus. The sequence goes on from NC_137733.1 coordinate 2,459,619, forward strand.
TTCCATTTGTTTGAAATGTTAAAAGATAAGATGAAAGACCATGAATATGCCTGAAAATGAATATGTTCAAAATTATTCATTATTCATACATCTGCATATACTTTGAATATGCTACATAATTTTGCAGTGTTTTAAGAATGTTTATATAGTTATTGCGCAACTATCATTTAAACATGATATTTTAATAGAATCATAGAATGGCTTGGTTTGGGTTGGCCCTAAAGATTGTCTAGTTCCAACACCCCTTCAAGGGCAGGGATGCCACCCACTAGATCAGCACATTTTTCCCTTAACATTCTTTTCCCTTAGCATGTTCCCCATATTTTATGTTTAAAATGAATGTAACAATGATAGTTTTGAAAGAATATCTTGTGAAGTCAGTTACACCTTTGAATGTAATGAACTCTTAAGGCCAGATTTTCAAGTCGTATAGCAATGTGTCTTCACTGAGATCAAGGGACTTTAGTAGCCACTTTACAGCTACAGAACATTTGGATGTAAAGTTAAAACAATTGTTTATGAAAATTTTTGTCTAAATTTAGGCAGAGAGGGAAAGCATCAAGTAAAAACAATGTCTAAGCAATATTGGCTTTTACAGGCTCCAAAGTCATCAAGACTTCTAGAATTTTGCTTCTAGATTTGTAGATACAAACATGTTAGAAGTGAATGGCTTTGAAAAGAAAATGAAGTACAGTAATATCCTTGAAAATGCTGACTTCTACATCAACATTTAAATGCAAGTCTGTCTTCGTACTAGATAGCTTTTCAAGTTCTTCCTTATCAGAGTAGTACTTAATTAAAATAGTTCGATTCAAAGGAGTTGGGTCATTAAACTGCGTTGTTTTTGTTGCGCTAAAGGGAATTTCTACACTCAGCAAGACTTCCATCAGTTTTCATAACTCAGCAGTTGATTCAATAATCTTTTCACTATGGTGAACCACACATTGAAAATGTTATAAGCAATTACTTAATCTTTGTAACTCAGGTTTAGTTGAGGCCACAGTGATCTAATTAAAAAGTTCTTCAGTGTATCATTGATTTCTTGATATGATGACAAAGTCCTACTTCATTCTGCATTACTTTGAAGCCAGTAATGCTGATAGGCAACCTTTATACAGGGCAGGGAAAGAGACACAAGAGTCCATGCATGCAGTTCATAGGCCAGGAGGGCAAGGGAAGAATCAAGAAAGATCAGAAAACTGAGAGCATTTAACTCATGGGGGAGAAACAACGTTAGTGATACTGGTTTAAAATACCTGTTCAATCAGCCAATCTAACTAAATTATGTGAAGGAAGTTTGTTGTTGTTTTTTTAAGTTAAAACTTTGCAAACAGTGCCACATTGCTTGTATCAGGCATTGGACTTGAGTGATCTATTTGCTTGCCAAAACATCAACATCACAGATTCATTTCATTGCCTTATAGATGACCTCCTTTTAGCCCTGCTTTTTGTAGTTTGAGTTTTGTTCATTTGTCATGTTGCAATCCTATTTCTGTTTTAAATTTCCACTTCTGTTGAAGACATAAGTCTAAGTAGTAGGGTAAAAAAGCTTATAACCTCATTCATAGCTGTCATGACCTTTAATTTGAAAGTCATCGCTACAGAATAGATGCAGATAATAGTCTTTTTAAGAAGTATATTCAGTCTTTGACTAAAAATTCACATGGTAATGTTGACTGGGAAATTGAAAAGACTCCTGTAGAAGGAGTTAGAAAATGGATTTTTTCCTCTTTATTTCTAAGAGAAAAAATAAACCTAAAGATTTGTCCTTTGTTTTTCTTTTTAATTCGGCTGTCCTAGTAGCGTGACTCCTGCTCCAATTCTGCCCTGTAGTTTTTTGCTTCATTACATTTTTACAGTATGTGAGGGCAGTTATTTATGGAGTCTGATGTCAGGAGATGATGCTGTCTACTTGCCTAACTGTCAGTAAAAAATGAGAATATAGAATATTGTCCTGGTTTTGGCTAGGATAGAGTTAATTTTCCTCCTAGTAGCTGGTAGGGTGCTGTGTTTTGAATTTAGGAGGAGAATAATGTTGATAACACACTGATGTTTTAGCTGTTGCAGAGCAGTGCTTACACTAAGCCAAGGACTTTTCAGCTTCTCACTCTGTCCTGCCAGCGGGCAGGCTGGGGGTGCAGCAGGAGCTGGGAGGGGACAGACCCAGGACAGCTGACCCCAACTGGCCACAGGGGTATTCCATACCATCTGGCGTCATGCTAAACAATATATAGGGGTGGCTGGCCGGGGTGGGGGGCCGGCTGCTCGGGGATAGGCTGGGCATCGGTCAGCGGGTGGTGAGCATTTGCATTGTGCACCACTTGTTTCGTACACATTATTATTAGTAGTACTATCATCATCATCATTATTATTATTATTATTGTTATCCTTTCTTTTCTGTCCTAATAAACTGTCTATATCTCAACCCATGGGCTTCATTTTTTCTGATTCTCTCCCCAGTCCCAGAGAGGGAGTGGGGAATGTGAGTGAACGGCTGTGTGGTGCTTAGCTGCCGTCTGGGTTAAACCACAACAAATATCTATAAAGGGTATGTTATATATATAATAATACAAGAAAATTGAGTTATAACAGCAGCGTGAGGCTAATCAGATGAAATATCTTGCTTTTTGAACATGTGAATTTCCTGAAATATATTCTCCGTATAAACTTGCTGCTCAGTTGAAAACTCTTTCATTTTTCAGTTAAATATTTAAAAAAAAAAAAAGCAACAACAAAAGCCCACAACTGACAGTCTTGCTAATTTCAATGTAAATTATGGTGGTATGGCTTACAAGCATTTATGATAAAGAGCTGTGAGCAATTGTTGGGGGGGAGGCTACTTTTATTGGCTTTGCAGTTATGGGCCCTTTGTAATTTGGGTACCAGCTAAAGCAGAACAGAACTTTTGTATTCTTTGGAGTGAAGTCTGCATCTGCCCTGTTAGAAAGGAAAGTAGATATCTTCTGTAGGATAGAATAAACTCCAAATATTTCATTTTGGAGAATCTTGGAGGGTTGAGTATATGAAGGACTTAAAATTATAATAATTAAGGGCCCAAGTCCACTTGTCTTCTCAAGACTTCTCTTGTGTTATTCAGAATTCTGCTTCCACCCAAAACAGCTCCACTACTGCCAAAAGAATGACATCTGTTGAAGTCAGTGCAGTCAGTGTGATGTGCCAGAAATCCTTTACATTTTTGAATCTTTTCACAGATATCTGGAATTGCCTTGATGTGTTGAAACAAATGCCATCAAGCCTCTTTTCACGTATTTTGGATGTGCTTTAATTCTTAGTATACTTCAGCTTCGTACCTCTTCTGTAATAATACATCACATTTGTCATCACATCGACAGTGACAGTGGATTATCCAACTTCTATGAAGTCAAAATCAGATGCAGCATCTCTTGTACATAGCGAATTCAGGATCACTCAGTGCATATGCTTCCTCCCTCCTTGACTCTTTTACTACCCTTGCATAGTTGGACTTCTCACAGGAGTTAACAGAGAACCGTTCATAATGTCAAACTCTTAAAATTTCCAACCTTAGTAAGAAAGTTGCCATCTCGGAGTCTTCCTGTTTGCTGGGACTTGCTCCTTTAAGGCAAAAAATAAAGCTTGATGTAGCTTGTGTAGAGAAGTTTCCCAAATTTCCTGAGAACTGATTGAAGGCTTCTAATAGCTGCCTTCTTGTACTTGTGCTCACCTCACCTCTGCTCCACAGGCTGTGCATCCCCTCCTCGTGTCCCAGCCCTGAGGCTCTGACACAGAGCTACTTCTAGCTTCACACCACACTGGGCAGCGTGGCAACCCTTCTAGCTGGCTCCTGCCAGCAAGGCCTGAAATCACCACTGCCCTCACATTCGGCCTTTTGATGGTTTCTTACTGAGCTCTAACAGAAACAACAAATCTCCTTATTTTGTTGCTAAGTCCATGGTGTTTAAATTGCACTGACTCTTTGGTCAGAGTTCAGCGCAGCAAACTGTAGGGAATGGTTTTTGACTGAGATGGAGCTTTAGGAGATGTATTATTTATTGCATTCAATTTTGAAATGTGGCAAGTGCTATAAAATGTTTTTTCCTCAGCTAACTCAGCCATGAAGGATAGAGAGCCTGCTTCATTTAAAATGCCTTGCCTTGCCTGTTCTTGGTGGAACTGAAAATACATTTAGAGGGTTATTTTTTGGTTGTTATTTTCCCATGGATTTGATAACCCGTTAGAAGTCTTGGTCAGTTTCAAGAAGTAACTGGAAGAGAGTCACAGAATGCTGCTTGTGTCATTAGACATTCTTACTTCATACAAAAAATACTTCATATGAATAAAAAGCTGAATTTCACTTAAAATTTTAAGATACATTAAAATGCTTAAGAAATACACCTTTCCCTCAGGCTATTCAAATTGTTTTGAATCACTGTGATAGCTCTATAAATATATTTTGATACACTTCCTAAAAGAATTTGCAAAAATTCAACTATGAGACTCCTGCTGTACTCCATGGAAGCTACATGACTTAATTCCCATGCCCTGCACATGATATGTAACCTTTAGGGATTATAAGCAATTTAAACAGTTAGAGGCATAGAATGCTGCAGGGTATTGCAACCATTTGCATGGCATCACAGCCATGTAAAAGTAAAACATGTAAAAGTTTAGTAAGAGACCTAAACCAGAAACTTAGAATAAATAATAATAATAAAAACCTAGGTGGAAAACTTTGGGTGGAAACTTAGAGTAAATAAATAATAATAAAAAAGCTGCCTTGGTAGTGACTGGCTTGAGGGACAGCTGGTAGGGGAGTATATCATCATATCTATCATATCTTAGAAATGTGTCATGAAATTTTCCAGCAACAGTAAAAAAAAAAAAAAAAAAAAGTACATCTTCAAACTCAGGATTCTGATTCTATGATTCAGAGATTTCAATTAACTTAGTATTTGAATTATCCACACATACAGTCTCAAGGGGTGTCAAATTTTCAGAAGGTATTTAATGTTTTTAAAAAATAATTGTCAGATGCATTTCCAGTTTGGAATTCCATACGCCTACTCAATTTTGAATATTTAATGTTTCCACTTACACTGCATCATTTTTTTTTTCCGTTTGAATATATTCAACCATTAGTAGCAAGATTTTAAAAAGATTCTTAAGGGAAATGCAATAAGTCCTTTCAATTTAGTTAAGTAAATTTACGTGCCTGCTTATTTAAAAAGAACCTGAAAAGGTTTGGTCAATTAAGGTGATAAGTATCTTAAGTCATCAAGAAGGAAGTTCTGTCTTGGCAAAAAGTTGTCGGCCTTGTCACAAACATGCTATTGGAGTAAAAAGTTGAGCTTCATATACAATTTTGATGTTTTTAAGTGAAAATGAGGTTTTATATAAAATATGTTGTTTTAACAGTATTTCTGGGGTCAAGATTTTTTATTGTATTCTCTATGTCAGCCTTAGAAAACTATACAGGTACATTGATTTAGATGCTTATATTTTACAAAAGTTACTGTGAGTACCACCTATTACATGCATAATTTTTTGATGATTAGGAGTGCTTCAGAAGTAGTGTAATTTATTTGTCTTCAATAAAAAATATGAGTACTCATGTAACTTTCAGAGCGAAATGGCTTGGAGTATTTATTTTATATTATCTAAATGAGCATTTACGAGAGAATTAGTACTGGCCTGAGAACATGGTCTTACTGGTATATAATGGATTATCTAAAAATGCTAATGATACAAGTTTCTGCTTTTTTCACGTAAATAATATATACTTTGAAATGCATCAGGAAATTAGAGCATTTTTAGGGAGCTTGGGAAAAGGAATGAAACTTGTACATGCAGATGGATAATTTGAATATATAAGAATATTATTACTGTATCTGCATCTCAGAATTTCAGATCTTTTTCTTCAAGTATAAATAAAAATAAATGAATATAAAATAATCTTATTTGCAAAACATTACCATTATGATTCCATTTCATTTTCTAGAGGTTATTTATCGCGTACGCAAGGAAGTAAAGAAACACAGAGTAAAAGATTGTCAGTGATCCACATAAGGGACTATCATGTAGACACAGAAGACAAAGGATTCTGTGCCCTGTATTGAAAGATATGACATCGATCTGACCTGCAGCTATCTAGGCACTGTACTTAGCTAGATATAGCCTTTTTCTTAATTCGAGTATGGCTTTGTCCAACTCGTAGACCATTGTACCCTGCTTGGGTGGCAGAAACAAAACCTGCCACATCCCTTTTTAGAAAAATCCAGATTTTAGGTCATGCAATATTTACAGAGTAGTGTAACATTTTACTGTAAAACAGAATATTTCTCATAAGATAAATTTATTTTTTAGAGTAATTGCAGAGGCTTAAATTTGTGTGTGACCTAACAGCCTAAATCAGATTTAATGGAGGAAGCTACCACTGGAGAAAGATGTCTTCCTTTCAATTCTTTATAGAACTCCATTTCTGAAACAAGATTTTATGGGAAAAAAAATGAGGTAACTGTGGTGAATCTGATACAGCGAATTGTTCAGCAAACTTAGTCCAGCCAATATATTGTGATTGAGAACAAGCATGAAAATGAAAGAATAAGGTGTCTGTGACTTCTAAACATAGACACAGCAATTCATTATGACTGTATTGCAGGAAGCTGAAAGGAATATATATAAAGTGCTGATAAAGTAATTCCTTTCTTCAGAAGTGCATTGAAAATCACCTATTTCTAAGGTGCGTTATCAAACGGGTTCTTCATCCATCTCAGCAAAGCATACATTCTCATTCGTTCATGCATTTTTTGTGTTTCCTGATTCAAGTTCCATGTAGAATCTTTTTTGTTTCCTACTCTGCTCCGTCAGTTCTCTGCTTCCCACAGAAATGATTTGGGATGTAAGGGGAGATGTGTAGGACATTTTCCTGTGCCTTCAAATGCGAATACTTAACTTTCGATCCAAAGAATCATAGAATCACAGAATTGCTCAGGTTGGTAGGGACCTTAAACCTCATCCAGTTCCAACCTGTGCCATAGGCAGGGATGCCACCCACTAGATCAGGTTGGCCAAGGCCCCATCCAGCCTGGCCTTGAATACCTCCAGGGAGGGGGCATCCACAAACTCTCTGGGCAAACTGTTCCAGTGCTTCAGTGAATAATTTCTTCCTACTGTCTAATCTAAATCTATCCTCTTTTAGTTTAAGACTGCTCCCCCTTGTCCTACCATTATCTACCCGAGTAAAGAGTCCTTCTCCATCCTTTTTATAAGATCCTTTTAAGTACTGAAAAGCCACAATGAGGTCTCCCTGGAGCCATCTCTTCTCCAGGCTGAACATCCCCAGCTCTCTCAGTCTTTCTTCCTTGGAGAGGTGCATGTAGTAGAAGCATGTAGTTGTTTTACAGGCTTGCATAAATTGATCTCCCAGTGTCAATCTATGTAATGCCTGTCTAAATTTCTGCCATACTTATATAAAAGTATCTTTTGCTTATTGAGGTAGGTTTTTACCCAGGTAGCATATCCATTGACCCTGTTTATGGCTGTATGGGGAACTGGACTATTTGCCTCTCACCAGGTACTGCCTGATGCTGAAATTATGTATTTCTGATAATAACCAAAGCAAGGTGATTAACCTCATTCCAGTGCTATGACCACCCCTCTTCTCTGTGCACTGTTCTTTTAATCCTGTTGTTGATCTTTCATCATCCTTCATACCATATTCAGAAATGTTGTCCATGCCACATGGGATGCAGAGAGATTCTAAACTCTGCCCTTTACAATGCGGAGAGCTGTAAGGAAAAGGGCAACAGGAGTAGAATGAACATTTTGCAGTTGTCTGTCGTTAATTATATGCACTTGTGCTTAAGATTTTATTCTTCTGTTGCTTAAACAAGCTGTGGCTCTTCTGGATATACATTATTTATATATATCACCCGTCACATGGTTAGGAACCAGTATTTAGCTGACTTTGCTCTGTTCATTTAGCTGTTGTGAAAGTGAACTGCAGATGTGCAGTCACAATTGCTGTGTGCGAACAGAGCTGCTCTCTCAGGAGAGGGAAAGTACCGTGTTACAAAAAGCCCACCACCCTCAGCAGTGAGAGCCTTCACACTGACTTTAATGGCATTAATCAGGCCCGGTGCCAGTGATTGTTTACGTATATATTTATATTTAAGCAGTAAACACCACAAGTATTCATTAAGCTCAACAGCGAAAGTGGTTGACCTCTTAGTATCAAAAACAGTCGCATGCAAATAGTAAATTAAATCAGGCATTAATCAAACCTGTAAAATAGCCTATTTAATCCTTTCAGGAACAACACACCCTCAACCTTCCCCAAACCCTTGTCAAACAAATGTGTTTTGCAGCGTATCTGGAAGGTCATCAAGTCCTGAGCTATTTCAGGAGCAGGTTCCAGATGGTCTCTAACATGCTGAATAATGTATGGCGATATGGGAGTGGGGAGAGAGGGGCTCAAAGGAGATATTATACTGATATGAGTAAAACCACGTGTTTTATATCCATATGTAACAAGCTAAATGTTACAGTGAAAAAACTCTTGCATCCTTTGTTTCAAGTGACAAAAATGACTTGTTTTGAGAATCTTTCCTGACAATATTGATTTTCAAATTTCGTGCAATAACACTCTACACTCTGCAAAACCTTTAGCTTTTATTTTGACTGATTTTGTCTTGATTACAGGAGTACTAGCATTTTAATTGTATTAATTGTGCTATTCATTGCTTCATTCACTGTTCGTTCCATGAACACTGATCTTTTGTCTTGTCTTTCTTAGTATGTTACCGAATGCTACTGGCACTGAAAATCTGTTCATTAATATAGATAATATTATTGCATTATGTAAATCAAATGTATATGTTTAGAGCTGTTTTGCCTTAATTTGTTTTAAATGCACAGGACAAAGACGCTAAATATTTTTTCAGCAAAATATGAAGAACTCCAGCTCTCTGTATTCCTCAAAGTGCATCCCCACCTTGAATGAGTTTGTTCTGAGGCTACCTGTCTGCCCAAATTATGTGTTATAGGGAAAGCCATTGACTAGATATTATGCTAAGAACAAAAGCAGACAAACTGAGGCAGTTTTTCCCCTAGGTCAGGGCTGAAAATGAAGTTCTTTAAGCAACGATCCTTTTCAGCATTAGAGCTCTGAGGAATAACGTTACATTCTGGCCAATGCTTTTACAAAAAATGAAGGACATATGGTAAATATACCGTTTTTTTTTTTTTTCTGTCTTCATTTCTGCATGCAGGAAGAGACATGAAACTGTACTGATATCAGTCATAATATAAAAATGAAACATAATGAAATACTCTGTAATGATGTTAAAAAATAATAAGGATGTTAATTATGTAATAGAATTAAAAGCTCCTTTTCCCATTACCACCTTGTGAATTCCCTTATGGCTGTAGCTGTAAATCCATGATATTGGTTGAATTCTGTTCAAGTATACAGAGACCAAGGATACGGATGAAATTGCACATAGATTAATCCATACATTGTTTTTGTACTAAGATAATAATATTTCACAACACTTTGATTCTTATGGTTTTCATTTCATTCTTACGGTTTTCAGAATAACTATTTGAAGTGAATTGTTGGCCTTAGACAGATTCCTAGAGGAGAGACTGACGTGCATGTCACAAAAGAAATCATTGTTATAGGCATGGCTAGTGACAGTGCTTGGTGTAGACAAATAAGTAAGTTGACATAAAGCCTACAACTCACTTACTGGAATAAAGAAGTCTCCTCTAAAACAAGACTGAAGGCATGTCCTATGGCACCTCGAGTTTGAATAATACAGCAATGGTATAAAATTGACAATAATATCAGTGATGCAGTAAGAAAAAAAATTAATTCTCTAATTCTTATCTTTCACTGTATTAAAAAAAAAGTAAATTTCCTGCACAATCGATGTTTAATATTTGAATTTTTATTATTGTTTATACATAACTAAAATTAGATTTCCAGTTTGAGTCTGTGGCTCCTAACTGATGCAGAACATTTCTGAACTCTCCATTAGAGTTGTCTCCTCCAAATCTGTCACCATTCATGAGCTCCGGAGTACATTGATACTGTTTAGCCAATCAATTTATGCAAAAGAATATGCTAAACCATTTACAACAGCAAATTATCTCCTGGAAAGTTTTAGATCAATAAAGTCAATGGGCTATTGACAAAATGTTACTCAGAAGACAAGTAAATAGAAAACTAAAATAAAAACCATTGTCAAATACCTCTTTTTGCTATAACATAAAATAATTATCAGGCTTAACTTTGGCTGGACTGCACTTAAAGGTGACTGAAGAAAACTATCTGACAATTCTGCAAGATTATGTCCTTCAAAGCAAAATCTAATGAAAGAGCAAGGAAATGATGAGTTTCCCACTGATGGCTAGCTACAGGTAGCCTTATGGGAATTTATGGGAGTGAATGAAAACTGCAGAAATTATTTGCATTATTGTCATGATTAAGGGGCATGTGAATTTGAAAGTGGGCAGTAGTATGGACAGATAAGTCTTTAATGATCATACACATCCCAAAGTCTCAAAAGAAGTAGAATATGTAGAAGGAATTCAAAAGACTTGCAGAAGTGGAAAATTAAGTCATTAGGCTTGATCTTTTCTGTGTGACAAAACCTAGTGATTTCCACAGGGTTTTGTCCCTTCCTCTGGGGATCATTCCAACTGGCAGATCTAACCTTCTTCTTTCTATATTGAGTAATCTGTTCCAAATATTCAATTCTAAATAAGCAACACATGTAAACAAAATGAGTAGCATAGCAACATGCAATATGCAATAAGACTAATAAGAAAGTAACGATTATATGCTTTCTTGGTGCTTCTGCGTGATTATTGCGATTTTGAGTCAATCAGGACAATTCTAAGTTTTTAAATAGCTGAACTCAGTGAGGCCTCAATGTGTCGTCAGAAAGTAAAGTTCTCTTGTTGAAGTCTGGTTACTTGCGGTGTCAAAGGACAGTGTAACTCAGTGTTTCCAAGAACATGAATATGTGTTCTACTTCTGCATAGGATAGTGTTAATTCATCACCCTCTGCTGTAGGGATTTTGATGCATATACCTGATTCGAAAGTTATTACAAATTTTTAATTGCTCCCTTTTTACAGTAGGAATTCTTCAGAAGAGGAGGAAGAGGAACTACTGATATTACACATAAAAGTTCTAATTTAAAAGACAGATGCTTAGTAAAAAAGAAACAAACAAATCATTAATTCAAGCCATTTGATTGTTTCTGTCTAAAACCAGATACTGAAATAATATGGTAGTTAACTAAAAGCAACTCAGATGAACTTTGCAAAAGTACATCTGCTCTTGAGTTACTTGTCCCTGTAGCTTCCTGCCTGCAGTGAATGCTGTTCTTCAGAGTTTAAAGTTTCTGCTGTTCTTTTTCAAAGATTAAACAATCATATATGAGGAATGAAATGATAGACTTAAGAAAAGAATTTGCATCTGGTATATGTTTCGTGTCTTTCCTACTGAGATTTTTAAATTATTATTTATTTTTTTCTATTCCAAGGCTGAATTTCTGATAAACAAATGCTTTATCCTTCTGGGTCAGGTATTTAAAAAGCACTTTAAATCTTAATGTAGAAATCCTCTGTGTATTTCTTCTTTGGAATATTTATGTATTTCCCTGCACATATTAGCTTATCTGTGGACAACTAGAAGAAACAATGGGACTTTCTGTGTCACTTATACAATATACTAAAATTTAACAGTCAGTCAGATTTAACAACAATAACAGTTTCATTATGGGGAACAATGGAAATTAAAGTCTACCTAAGGTAATAGACAATCTAGCCTTACTTGAACTCTGTTGGAGCTTCGCTGTTAAATTTGGCAACACTAGACTTTGTAGGCTTAAGTATATGGTTTTTTTGTTTGTTTGTTTGTTTGTTTTAACCTTAAAATCTTCAATAGATTTGCATCTGTCAAATTTGGTTTATTTGCAATTTCCTAACTTTGCATGCCTACAAATATTGGTGGAGAGTGGGATTTCAGTACACTTAAAATCTTACAAACAGTTGAATGAGAAATCTTCTTCTTTAATAAAAAAAGAAGCTCAAAGATCAATATTAAGTCAAAAGACTACTCCCCAACACTGCACAAGAGAATTGTGATGGATTAACTGAGTGCATAACCAATATTGTTTTACTGCATTAGCCCTTATTTCCTCTTCAAAGTGATTGATTGAGCCTCAGTCAAGACACTGTCCACAGCAAATATTAAGCAAACTTACCCAGATACTATCAATCACTGTTATCAAAGGATCACCACATTTGGTGCAAAAAATGCAGAGGGACTATGTGCTCTTCACTGTGTTCATCCAGGTTTTGATCCAGAGAAGTTGTTTTTCTTAAAAGCAGAGAAATAAAAAATTGTCTTTGTAAAACTATTTTTTTGCTTCAGTGTATACCTTCAGGCTGGTCAGCCTTAACGTAGAGGTATAATTCACTTACATTTCAACTTGTTAGGTATTTTAAAAATCGTCTGATTCAAAAAGAATGCAGGGAAGGCCTCATAAGCTACCTGGAGCATTCAGAGAATCACCTGATAGCAAGAAAGATCGTTTGTCTGTAGATGACCACCTCAGTGGTTTCAGCCACCGTCGATTACCACGTGTAATAACCTTTCTCTGAGGACTGCATTTCTGTTACGGTTGTTTTGCTGGTTCTTCACTTAATAACTGTCTCAGCACCTATAAATATTATTTATACATAATGAAAAGGTCTTATACATAGTGGGCAAATGTGATCTTACCTTGTCAAGGGCGTGGAGGTTGCCATTTTTCTTTGCAAGTGATGGAACTGAGCTTCGTGCCGCTCGGTGTTAAAGCAGGCTGTAAGCGAGATGTTAGTGGGTTCCTATTCACATAGGTCTCTGTCCACAAACCCTGTGCCCTAGAAGGGACTGACAGCTAACTGAGATAGCAGTTAGGAAGTTAGTAGTCAACTACAGTACAAATTAATGGAGGTAGAATTGCTACGTGGCCCAGAATTTCCCCACCATACAGCAGTATATGCTTATGAACTTCCTCCAGTGGTTCGAAAGCTCTAAAACAGTGATATCAGACACGTTACCCTGACGGAATTCTCCCATGAATCACTGCATCATCTCTGTGGACACTGCATACCATCAGCATGCTAAAAAGCAGGTTAATTGGGTTTTCTCAGTTTAACATCAGTGCAAGCACACCCTTCTTTTATGACCACTGCTGGTCACTCAAGACAGCACTACCAAGTTTGTTGGCAGCTTTCACTTTTTTTGAAGATAAGCTATCAAGATCATCTCTTGAGAACAACCTCTACTTTTCTGGCAAAGGGATTCCTCCACTCCAGCTGATATTCTGGCTGGAAATAAGAATTTGCCCCACTCTTACGATGCCACATTTAACCCCACATGCATTTGTACAGGTTTCAATTGCTTTCCATCTGTATTACTCATTAGAGAGATTGTCTAGAGTCTAATGTTCCATCAACCGCTAATAGTTTTGGTTAGTTGGATTTTATAGCATCGGCAAAGTAAGACAACTTCTCACAAATCAGGCAAGAACACAAATGCTTGTCCTGTTTACATCCAAGAGAGCATCTGCAACAGACTTTAATTGTTTCAGAGCATGCAGTGGGAGTGCCTTCAAATTAATTTAAATTGCAAGCTTGGTCAACTAAAATGCTTTTAATTGTCCATTGGCAGCCATTCAACCCAATTTTAACACTCTGATTATAGTGCATATCTGCTTTGGTGTGTGTGTGTTAATAATACATAGACATCTCCATCCAAAAAACTTTATCTGAATGCATGTGGCATCATGTATCAGATTCCTTAAAAAAAAATAAATCATAGAATATATATTACCCAAGATCTACCTACTAAGCAAATAGTTTCCCTTTTGTCTGTTTTCATTTTTTTTCCTTCACTATAAAATGGAAGAGGAATGAGGGAAGTGGAACAAGTGCAGTTAAACTGCTCCGCTCCTCTCCCACTTTCACTTCTCTGGCTCCTCCCCAGATCCGTGCTTCCACGTTTTCTCCAGACCAGCAGACAAGTGCTCACAGAAGATGTATGATGTCTTCTTCCCCATTCCCCTCTCCGAGAACTTTTCCCCTTTATCTTGTTAGCAGGAGAGCTGATATAGGAGGAAATGAAAAGCAGCAAAAAGTGTCTGCCCATAGAATATTTCACTGGCCATCTCAGGATGTTTTTGCTTTCTATCATGTAAGTCCCGGAGAATCGAGTTTGAAAAGTTTATGGTGAAAGTATATTTTTGACAGATTGTCCAATTTGGGCTGATCACAATTCTACAGTACTTTAACTCTAGGCCACTCCACTTTTTTTGTCTGAGCTTTTTTCATGGCACCTCAGTTGAAATTCTTCTGGTTTATGAAGAAGCTTTGGAATCCATGTTTTGTTTTTTTTATACCTCATCGTTTGAAAAATTCAAGCTAACAATGAAAGTTGCCTTTCTGCATTACTGATCCAGTTATAGCAACACGTATTAAATGATTTATGTAATTAAGAGATTTCTTATTAACCTCATTGAGGTCCTTCAAGTTCATCAGTATTTTTTTTCTTTTATGTGCTGTCTATGTGAAATATATACTCTGCAGTATTGCAGAGTTGTCATTATGATTTGTCAAAGTCAAAGTGACTGGCTCTAGCATTTGATTAATATAGTATTTATGGAGTCATCTTTTCCATTGGAGTACAGAATTTTGCTTTTCTGGAGTTTTGGCTGCTATTTCTTTTATATACATTATTTCTTCTTGTATTGTATTCAGTGTATTCCTGTTCATATCTTACAGGATAATGTTATCTGAAGAGCAACATAATCCCATAAATTACATTTAGAGAAGTTTTCTACAGATAGTGTGCTTTAATCATCTCCATCAAAATATTATTAATGTTATTATTATTGCAACCATTAACAGTTAATACCGAAGTGAAACAGTTACAGCAATTTTTTCCCATTAATTAACGCAAATTATTATTATTATTTTTTTTTCACTGAATGCTTTCCGAAGTTTGGCTAAATTCAAAATCATTTTCTTAAAACTATTTGGATAAATCAATAATGAATTAATTTAAGAGTAAAAGTCATATAATTGAATTACATACATATTGAGAACACACATCCAACCTTTATTTGATAAAAATTTAAGGTCACTGAAAATACATTGACTATAGCTTCTACATTGTTGTGGTGTACTGTACTATGGCACTATATGAACTGTTTGCAGTAGTGATTTGTCCAACTATTTGTATAACTGTTAACTAAGATTGTGCACAAACAGATTATCGGTATTTTTTTTTTCCCTGTCAAGAGTTTTCTCAAAATAGTCAAACACCGAATTATACCAACAATAAGAAAAACAGACTTGAGAATCAACATAATAAAATCCATGAGACTGCACATATCTGTGCTGGCTGCTTTTGGGGCTCTGAAGAATATTATAGCTTGTTTAGGTTTTTCTTTTTGCGCTGATTTAGTGGTCTTGGATGAAGCCTAGCAAGTCATGTAAGTTGCAAAATTTTCCTAAATATTCAGAAAGTTTTTTGAAGTGTTTTTAATGAAGATATTTTTTAAAAGTCCAGAAATATGCTTTGCTAATTTCCTTTATTTAATAGAGTAAACCAAGGTAAACCATTGGAGACTTCATCGTCCTTCAAGAGAATGTTCTCATCAGCCAGAGATTAGGTCATGTTGATAACCTGATTTGTGGACCAAATTGGTTTGATATCTGATAGTACTTCCCCGGAGTTTTGGGTTAAAAATAACGAAATAGTAAAAGAAAGAAAATCCCCCAAAGGGATTTTGCATCTCAATGGATGTTTTTCCCTTGAAGAAAATGATGTTTCATTTTATAATTGAAATACATTATGCCTTTGAACTTTCAATAGCAAAAGCTATTAAGGGTATCACATTTCATTTATTGTATTACATTTTACATACAGACCATATATTTTCTATTCTGCTTCTGTCTTGAGAGCTTGCTGTTAGTGGAATGAAACCAATCAAGAACCTAGAATAAGAATTAAAATTTAGGCCCTAATTCATCTTGCCTTATAGCTCCTTTGCTTGAAAAAGTACAAAGGACAAATAAAGTAAATGTGAGGACCATCCAGAGAATACCATTACTGCTCAGTGCTAAAATTCTGCCAGGTCCACCTAAGAGCACCTTAATGTATAAAGGACATGCTCCGTGGTGGCTAACAATAGAAGGAAGTACATTAGCAATATGCCAGAGCAAGGCAGGAGAAAGAATGGTCAAAATAAATGGTTTCATAGAGAAACTGTATTCTTCTGTGAATTGATGAGTGAGTGAATTGATGGCGAAGGTCAGATCCATGCAAATTAGCCTGCATTTAAACTAACAGTGGTGAATTTTCTAACTCTCTCAAAAAAAAGTGATGAAAGGAGATGGAAGGAGATGTGGTATCAGGGCATTGGACAGAAGCATCTGTCTCTAAAGAAGAGATCTGAGCAGAAGTGTGCTGGGGTGACTTGACCCCCATCTGGCATCTAAGCCCCTACCCAGCTGCTTGTTCGCTCCGTGCAGAGAAATGGGGGAGAGAAATGGACAGGCAAAAGCAAAAAGCAAAAAAAACAAAAGCAAAAACAAAAATAAAAAACAACCAAACAGAAAAACAAATAACAAACAACCAAAAACAAAAAGCACACAAGCATGTGGGACAAATAAAGACAGTTTAGTAAGTTCAGCAAAGTGGCACTTTCAGGCAAACCAAAATAAGAAGTTCATTCACTGCTTTCCATTGGCAGCCAGATGTTTAGCCATTTCCAGGAAAGCAGGGCTTCATCCTGTGTGAATGTTACTTGGGAAGACAAATGCAGTAACTCGAATGCCCCCACTTTGTCCTTTTTTGCTCAGTGCCATGGCTGAGCACGGCGCCCTGAGGTCTGGCAGATCCCTGGGGCTGGTGGGGTGGGACCCTGGCTGTGTGCCCCCGGCTCCTTGGGTACCTCTGTCCTGGGTGCTGAGGGGGCAAAGTGGGAAATAGAGGCCTTGATGCTGTGCTAGCACTGTTCAACAACAGCTAAAACATCAGTGTGTTATGAACACTGTTGGTAACAAATCACAAACATAGCACCAAACGAGCTGCTGTGAAGAAAACTAACTCCAATCCAGTTATACCCAGTATACCTTGGAAATGAATTATTGTGGTTTTTTTTGTTTGTTTGTTTGTTTGTTTCAGAAGAGAATTTGTCAGAATTAATCACTAGTGTTTGGGATTTACCTGGTAATGTTCTGGCAGTGGGGGAGCTGCAGGGGTGGCCTCTGCGCCAAGAGGCTAGGGCTGTCCATGCTGGGAAGAGCTGGGTCCAGCCAGCTCCCCAGTGGACCCACTGCAGGGCTCTGCAACGATGGTGGGACCCTTGAGAAATGGTGGTTAACAACGTGCAAAATGCAGACCAACAGTGAGAGGTGAGGGAAAAAGTGTGAGAAACAGCCCAAGGTTAGAGGAGGAGGAGGCGCTCCAGGCACCGGGGCCTAGATTCCTGTGAAGCCTGTGGGGAAACCATGGTGGAGGTGGTTGGGCCCTGCAGCCCACTGAGAGGACCTGCCTGGGGAGGGAAGAGTGTGATGTGAAGTACCAGCGGAGAGGAATGGATGGGAACTGACCACGACCCCCATTCCCTGTGCCCTGCCATACTCTGGAGGGAGAAGGTGGAGGAGTCAAGAATGGAGGAGTGGAATAAGCCTGGGGAAAAAAAAAAAAGGATGGGGTGAGATTTTATTTTTCGTCTTTGTTTCTCACCATCCATTTTTAGTTGTTAATAAATAAATTTTCCCCAAGTGAGTCTGTTTCACCCATGATGGCAATTGGTAAGTGTCCTTAAAACCTGTCCTTATCTCCACCCTGTGAGCTTTTTCACTTTGTTCTGTACCCTTGTCCTGTTGAGGAGGGGCAGTGAGAGAGCGGCAGGGTGGGCGGCCGACAGCCGGCCAGGTGTAATTCACCTGGAGACATCTGCTTCTGTAACACGGCTACATGTATGTTTTCACAATTCTTTGGTGCCCGGCCTTGCTTTACAATTTTTAGTTTTGCTTCGTGTAAATCAGACAAAAAACAAACAAACAACACAAAACCACCCACAATATAATCTTAAGCTACAGTCAGAGCTCAGCGTAGTTTAGCAAAATGATTTTCCACTAAAAGTATTCATTGGTTTTTAACATTCAGATATTTTCTTTGTTGTTAATGGGTTCATCATTCTGTCAAAACAAAGACTGAAGAGATATATGAGTTGATATTCACCTTTTTAGAGGAGGTATCTTTTCTGAGTACAGGAAAATTCAGGGCCAAATGATGAAACTCAAAAGTTCAGCAAGGGCTGCTGTGTTTTTGAACCCCAAGGACGGTTCTGCATCCCTGGAGCTAGCTTGATCTTCAGAAATCTGTGCCTACCTTCTTGATCATCTTTTGAATTTATGAAGGAGACATTTTTCCACATACCAACCTGTTCTGGCCATTCTGAAGGTTTTTTTTGTTTTTTCCCTAGGAGATGTTTTTGCCATTTTCCTGTCAGGGAATCCAGCTCGGTAGGTTTCATTATAAAATTCATTTTTGCCATTTAATGGTGGGAGGACAGTAGGTGTGTTCACTATGTGGAACAGATGGCAAGTGTATTAGAGCAAGGCTGAATCTCAGGAACAGTCCTCTGAAGAGAATCTAAACCATAATGTCATTTAAGATCAGGATATATACTATATTTTAGTTCATGTATATCTTAGTAATATAGTGAATACTTTTCTAAGCTATTTTTGCTTTCACTTGACTGTAAGTCTTCTTTCTGTCTTCAACTGGGGAAATTACGGGAAATGGTGAAGTATTTTAAGCATTTCCACAAAGCTTTGATATACTTTTTTTTATTTCTTTCTGATTCACAGGCGTCCGTCTGCACTCTTAAAGCTTTGACATTTTTTTTTTTTTTTCCCTTTTTAGTGGTCCTCTCTGCAAGGCAGGATGGGAATGATTCTTTTGGTGTTTGTACTCACGTGTCACGCGCTTCTCCGGACTCAGTTATTGCAGTCTCTGTCTTTCTCCCTCTTGATGTGCTGACATTCAGATGAATCACCAGTGACTTTTTATTTATTTATTTTTGTTGTTGTTGTTAGATTGATTTCATATGTGAAATTCATTCCAAATGCCTGTTCTGAATATATTTGTCTACCTTCAATTTGCCTGGCATATTGAACAAAATCCGATTAGATGTGTTTATAAAACGACTTATCTTCCAGGCCTGCAATTCAGCTGAAAGTGTGCAATGACTGGGAAATTTTGTAGCTTGCAAGCTTCAATTGCTGGAACATACTGAGTCATCAAATACATATTCCTTTGTAGATGCTAAGCAAGTTTCATCTTAATTGCACTATGCAGCGTAGTTGGGTAGTGTGGGGGTGTTAAAGTCAGCTAAGTCTAGAGTTATACCTAAACAGCCTTGTTTTCTCTTGTTTTCTCTAACAGACACTCTCAGGTATCTATTTAGATCTGTCTAACACACCATACCTGGGTTCAGACCCGTAAGGTATAACTTGCATTTGGATCTAGTGTGATAAAGTGTGAAATTCCCAGCACAAAACTCAACAATAAAATGCAAAATATTTGTGATACATTTCTATTTCAGGTTTTGTTCCTAAATCTGATATTTGTCTAGAAGCATGCTTCCCTCAAATTGGCTGTAAAAATTTGATTTCTCTATATAGGATTAATTAGTATGGCTTTTTGACTGTGTATAATTATGAGGGATCATTATAATTGTTGTTTTAGGCTTCTTTTCAATATTACCTTGAAAACCAGTTGTGATTGTATGCTGCAAACTAGAATGTTCACAGGCATTTATAGTATGCTCCAATAATAGAAAATAAAAATAGTTTAGTACTAGGAAAAGTGGTATGTGTTATGACAATAGCCACAACCAAATATCTGACAGGAGGAGCTGAATATTCTAGTGAATTCTCTTTACCATCAGAGTGGGAATGTAGCTCTACTGATAGATTTAAATTTCACTCGTCTTCTGTATCAGCTAGCAATGATATACTATTTCTAGATGAAAATAGTCATCAAAACACGTATTCCAGATTTAATCAGTAAAGTCTTACGTAATTTTAAAACTGAAAACACAGAGATTGTAATCTTGCAAAAATATCCTAACAATCCTAAAATTGTGTACAATGAGCTTTGCTAGTTCATTTCTGTGAAGGCACATGAGAGTAACAGAGATGGTATTTATTTCTATTTATTTCTTTATCTTGTGGGATAATTACACTTAAAGATTTGAAGACAATGCTCACTGTGTTACTGAGCAGGCAGCCTCTGCTGGCAGCGCCATGCTTGAGCCCTGCAGGCAACCTAGGCCCACCCTGCTGGTTGCTCACTCCTCCTGACCTATGTGTTGTGATAAGGACAGCTTAA
This sequence comes from Anser brachyrhynchus, assembly GCF_964034855.1. Taxonomy (NCBI): domain Eukaryota; kingdom Metazoa; phylum Chordata; class Aves; order Anseriformes; family Anatidae; genus Anser; species Anser brachyrhynchus. The sequence continues at coordinate 2,480,070 of NC_137733.1, forward strand.
TAGGAAAAAAAGAAGGGGAAAAATAATAATAGTAAAAAAGAAACGAATACACAAACACGTGATGCCCAATGCGGCTGCTCCCCACCGGCCAACTTCTGGCCCGGGAAGCAGCGGACCCCATCCAGCTGTCCCAGTGCCATGGCGCCCCAAGGTCTGGCACGTCCCTGGGGACAGCGGGGCTCAACCGGCCTGTCTCTGTCCCCCCAGCTGCTTGGGCACCTCGTGTGTCGTTAAAAGTTAACTTAGTGGACGTCTTGTGGTACCTCATCTGTTGACTGAGGCCTCCAAGTAGTGAGGGTATAACACAAAGTCAGTGTGATTGTGATGAAAGCATCATGTCATCATCTGTCTTCCCTGTTTTGGGATAAAATCTTACTGATATCTCTAAATTTGTGGTAACATTCAAAAATATTTTCTTGAAATCTGAGTATGATTCCAACAAAAAGCTTATATCAAAACACAGCTCGGATGTGGCAAAATTCAGCCTTAGCTTTTATAGCCTGTCTTTAATCAGAATTTGAAACCCTTCAGAGGAAAGGCGCCATAAAATCAATTCTAGGTAATCTTGGATATGAGCTAATAGTCCATTAATCTAGTCAATAAAAGCATGAAAAATTCTGCTGCCCTTTAGGCCTATAAACTTCTAAGAATTTTATCAGTGAAAATGGGACAGAAGTCCTAGGATTACTGCAGGGGTTACTTACTCACACTTCCACTAGAGGCTTTTGCTCTATTTTTGTTTATTTATTTATTTATTCTCATTTGAAATATATAACTCATTCATGGAACAATGCCAGCCAAAACTTGTTACTGGTTCCATATTATACAAGAATGAGCAGCAAGCCTACAACGTATGAACCATGGGGTGATCGGTGTTGAATACATATGTCAGGTGTTAAGGAACGCAATTCTTTGACCTGCATGGTACAAGTAAAAGTGGGGTCTGCTGCTGAGCAAACTGCTTAGGAGCTATGATGAATATATTTTGATATGGTCATGCCCTGGCTTCAATCTACTTTAATTCCTGTATGCAGAAGCCACTGGAGAATACTCAGAAATGGTTTCTTAACAAAAGCAAGCTTTCCATTGAGAAGTTCCAGTCATTAGTGCACAGCTCAAGCAGGCGGCTCCTTCTCTCTCCCGGTCTCTCAGGATCAGGTTCTTGTTCTCTGGACTGGCTGCTCAGACAATCCAAAGCATATATAGACAGCAAGACTTTTGTTACCTGTGATTTCTGGGAACTGCCAAAGAGATTCTACAGGATATTAGAGAAAACAGTTTTATTTTTCTCCTCTCCCTAGAGCCTTCCACCCTTTCAGCAACTTTTCTGTATGTAACAAAGTGCCGTTGCCTTTACAGAAATAGAATCTACTTGGCGTCAACAGCTTGGCTTTCTCCAGTCTCCTGAGATGAGCAAGAATATCCCTTTGCTCCTTATTTCCAGATGAGTTGTCCTATTGCATTGTTAAGTTTCAATTATATTTTCCCATATTATAAACTTTTTCATAGATGCGATGGTGGAAGCCAAGAAGATTATAAGGATTGTTTACATATAACACAGCCCAGCAGTCCTGATTCATTGAAATAGGTGGCAAAATTTCAGTGTTTGTCTTGCAAGACAAATATTGTTACTTGTGCAAGCATAATTTTATTGAGCTAAGCAGAAGAAGATAATGAGAACTGAGTACCAGAATGATACTTCCCAGTATGGTTCTTCTTTCATTTTTGATGAACAACTGTTTTCCTCAAATGTATTCATTACTTAAAGATCTGATGTGAATAATTCTGTTTAATCATGCTTGCCATCTATATAATGCACTATAAAATCATTGGCTTTAATATTCAGAAATCCTAGAAGTATACTTAGTTTTGCTTATATTCAAAGGTCACATGCTATTTGAAACTTTTTAAAGGTTTTTCGAGAGGTACGTTATCGTAGTATGAACTAGTTTAATTTGAAAGGTTGAATGAAAATTCCAAATTTTAGAGCCTATAAAAAGCCCTATCTTATTTTTGGAAAATTTTAAAGGTAAGAAAATAAGGAACTGTGTGTAGTTTATTATGGCAAGTTCTTCTTCAGTAATGGTAAGATGATTGTTACTTCAAAATCACATAAGACAGCTAATAATATAAATAGTGTTTCAGCAGTTTATCAGGGAGTTCTACTATATAGCTTTTTTATTTTTATTTTTATTTTTCCTAAAATTCTAGGCTAAATCTTTGATACTTATGTTTTCTACCACAAGTTCTATTTGTGAGACATAACATATTTTGAATGCATAAAGAACTCGGACCCCTTACTGAAGAAATTTGCTCTTAAGGAAATGAAAAAGTTACATTTTATGATGTTGTGAGTGTGGCCAGATCACACATACGACAAACATAAGGATGTATAACTAAAATACCAGGAAACTATTCAGGGAGTAATGTGGTGATACAGTTTATCCATAATTTAAAAACCTTTCTGGATATATTTTTTCATAAAATCTAACAGGACTGATGTTAACTGAAACAACAACAACAAAAACCAACATTTTCAGGATATTTCAGTATAATGTAGAAGGCTCTAGCTACAGGTATATTTTCTTTTGTTATGTTTTCCATTGACATTCACAATAAGTTGCTTTTTAAAGCAAATGCTAGTGAAACAGGACCTTACTTTCCTTCTTTCAGTATGAATACACTATGTGCTGGATCCATAAAGCACATAATTTTTTTCCCAGATTTTTCATACTATTTATTTATTTATTGCCTTGTTACTAAAGGTGAAGTTACTGTAGTGATGCCAAAATAGGATGTGGTCACCTTCCTGGAAGATAAGAACAGATTTTATCTGTTGCCACTGAGTTTGCTGATTCTGGTGGAACATAATTTTCGAGGTACCTGGCTGTTGCTCTTCTGACCAGTTAAGAACAAGCTCACCAGGTCCCTTCACCGAAGTGGCTGTACTGCTCATAATGCTCCAGATGCTGGTCTCGTGATCATCTCTTCTGGTACTTTGCTTCTCCTCCTTTGTCATGTTGTATAAACAAAGATTTACACTGACAATGAGAATGAAATTGAGTTCTGCTGGATTTTTGCAAATCAAAGCAGTCACTTCACAGCCCTGAGAGTAAAGCTCAGCAAATAATTGCATATAAACTGTGTGACCTACAGATTTAGAGTGCATTTGTGCATAGTACTGCTATCTGATTCTGTTATGGTGTCAGAAGATGTTTCTGAAGGATTTCTAACATAGGAATTTCTGCAAGCAGTAAGTTGTGCTCACTATAATATCAGTCTTAATTCTGCTTCACTTTACTGATGTGCTCAGGTTGGTATGTTTAAGATTAATGAGGCATTAGCCCTCAATCAAGGAACTACTTGAGACTATAGTTGCATTAATTAATAAATTAATATCATTTGACCTTTGTATTTGGGTGGAAAGATTTATAGCTTTTTTTTTTTTTTCTTTCCTATGAGCAATGTCATGAAATTGAATTGATAGTTGCAGTATTGCTCTTGGTATGGCCTATCAATTAATGGAAGTTAAATTCTGTCCTTGCATGCAGTTTTGAAAACACATCTGTTTAGTAATGTAGCAATTGACACAGTAAATACTTTCAATAATGGTGTATATGTCTGAAAAAGTAAGATGATAAGTTAACTGTATTACAAATGGCCTTTAACTGCTGGTGTGGGGAGGAACCACCAGTTCCCAGGCTCTCCTTGCCTTTCCCTCTCTGTCATCTTTCCTCCCCTGATGAAGGACAGGTATTTAACATGAATGAAAAGGAAGACAGATTCCATGTGAGAAGAAGCACAGGGTCAAACTGGTCAGACGCTCCGAAATACAACATTAGTGAACTGGGCTCCTTCTTCCCTGTATGAGCCAACAGCGCCTTCATTCCCTGTCCTCATTTAGTATCCTTCCTCCTGATTGACCTTCTGCCGCTGTGGCTTTCTGTGTAAACGAAGAGCAAGTAAGAATTCTCTTAACCAGCAGAGAGATCAGAATAGCCAAGATATATTAGACTAGCTAACGTAATACATGCTTTAATGAATCTCAGACTTCTTTTAGCCAGTGCCTAATTTTATCCTTTAAAAATGTAGCGTCATGGAATATTTGCCTATGCCTGTATTTGCTATATAATTTCAGGCTTAATAAGTTTTCCAAACCTTTCTCTTTTTAGTGACTAGATAAGCAGTGTGTACTGGAGCTGTCTTAGTTGGCAGTGAAAACCTAACCGAGGTGACTCTTTTGTCATTGATTATTGGGGAGTTTTTATCCAGCTGGGTGCCTTCTGCATGGTCACCATAAATTAGTTTTGTGTCACTGCTTCTAACAACCACAACACATTGATAGTCTGTAAGCGATGGTTTGTGTGACCTGAGACGAGATCTAGCCTTATTTTTCCACTCTATTGCTTTCAAGCATAGTCTTTCTATTATTAACATGAGGTAGTAAAACAAACATAATTTTAAATTCCTTTAAAATTTATAACTGTTTTTTTCCTTGCATCTCATGAATGCAAACCTTACAGGAGCTGTAAACTGTTAACAAGAAGATGTATGTATATGCATTTTAATAATGTGATAATGTGATCTTGTGTATTATTTTAGACTGGTTTACAGTTTTATGGCTGTTCAGAACACTCCTGGCCTGATTTTCCTACAACTGCGTATACAAAATAGGAATTCACTGATACTGTGATGAAGGTATAAAAATATAAACTTGGTATGAAGGCACAGTCACTCCTGTAAGCTTCTGGTCTACTCTGATTAATGCTAAGCATGTACAATAGGCAGAATATTCTCTGACAGGTGTTGGATTTCATGAATCAAAAAATGTGAATGCCAATAACTTAGGAATTAACATTTTTGTTATAGTTGGGCAATTTTCATCTGATTTTCAGATAAAGATCAAGATTTGAAACTGCTTAATAGTAGTTCTTAATAGTTATTGTAAGGTTGCAGTGTTGCCGGTTTCCAAATGAGTAGAGTATTCCACTGCTTTCTAAACATGAGCTTTCAAAAAGGTAAATATGGAAATACATTTGACACATAATTGCACTTCTGATTAAGAATAGCAAATTCCTTTTTTGCATTTTTGCATTACCATCTCAGTCTTGGGGTGGGGGCGGGGAATCGTTTGTTAATTTGACACAATGAAGGTGTCGAATTTTCTATCTATTGCTATAGAAAGGATATGGAAAAAAAAATGGTTCTCTGAAGCCCCTGGGAAGGACGGGATGCATACTGGTAGGAGGGAGGTCCGGAGCCATGGAGCAGCAGAGCAGGGCTGCTCCAAAGGGCCCACAGCACCCCATCCCCGTCCCCCTACGATGCTCGCAGCGGTGGAGTCAGGAAAAAGGAGTGAAGCTGGGCTGGGGCGGTGCGGGGAGCATGGTGCTGTAGTTACAGTCTCTGTTCCTCACCATCCTACTCTATTTTAATTAGCAATAAATTCAATCAGTTCTCCCCAATTACGGTCTGTTTTCACCGTGAGGATAACTGGTAAGCTATCTCCCTGTCTTTATCTCAACTCACGAGCTTCTTCACCTGATTTTTCCCCGACCAGCCACACACATTCCTTTTGCTTTTTGACAGTAACACAGATAGGTAACATTTTTGCTTTATTCTGTTAGGACATCTTAATTGACGTTGACAGGACTGTAGTTTTCTGAGTGATGAAAGGATGACAGCAGAATGCTTAAGGGCTGCTGCATGGTTTGGACAACTGCATGAGCCTGCCGGATCTGAATGCTCGGAATCACGGTCTCCTGTAAATACCTGTACATGCATGAGAATGGATTCCCTTACTGGTTTTAGAAGAAATGACTACAGGCAGCAAAATGACTGCAGATACTTGCTGTTCCCGAAAAGAACCAAGCTCATCTCGGTAGCGTCTCGGTAGCCCTTACAGACCTGTCGTGGTTTAACCCGGCAGGTGGCTCAGCACCACCCAGCCGTGGTGGGATGGGGGGAGAATCAGAGAGGTAAAAGTGCGAGAACTCACGGCTTGGGATAAAGACAGCTGGTGAGATAAAGCAAAAGCTGCCAGCACAAGCGAGGAATGCAGTTGCCCCTGCCCAGCGACAGGGGTGTGTGCAGCCCCCACCATGCTGGCAGTGCCCCAGGAGGACAAACACTGCCACCCCGAGCTGCCCTCCTCCCGTTGGAATGCTGAAAGAGTTGAACTGCATTTGATGTAAAACCACAATATCAATCCCAGCCCTATATGCTTCTGGAATCTTTAACCTAGGAATCCTTACAGATCGTAGTCCTGGCCATAAAAAAGAACATAAAAATTATGAAATGCTTCTTTCTAGAAAGTCGTCTTTTTAAAGATGGGGTGTTATTTTTTTTTCTCATAATTACATAAAAGGCATTATCTTACTCTGTAATTAGTGTCCCTGCAATCAAATAAAGGTTATAGATTAATTGGAGAACCACTAGAAATATTTTAAAGGAATTAATATTAATTGGGAAACAAATTATCCTGCTATGAAATATACACAATTTCAAGTGGTTTAGGATCATAACTCGCATTTTGAAGAGGATCAGACCCCTTGCAGGCCTGACTCTCACTGCCAGGGCAGATGTTAAAAATTTGTTTCCTCAAGGAATAAATTGTAACCTAAAGGGTTTTTCTAAATTTGTAGGTGCGTAGTTTAACTCGTAACTTTTAACTGAAATTAATGTTACTTATAGTATTGGTTAGCCTATCACAATCTCTCTTGTTCTTGGTGTAAAATTACTGCAGGCTCATAACTTTAACCCACAATTAAGTCTACACAGTAGATTGTAAATACAGTATTTATTATTTTATTGACCCTGTTCTATAAAAAAGATACTTGTATAATCCCGTACAATATTTCAAGCAGTTTTCCAATTAATATGTGGTCTTTATTTGCATAAAGGCAATTTGCACATGTGATTTGTAAAACCTTATTAAGCGTCTTTTTTAGATGTGCACTGATGTGAGATTTTTTATATTCCTTGGCTGGCTGTAAACACATGTTAGAAAATCTTTGGCATGTGTTCAGGTACTGAAGCAACTGATGTGTTGCTGTAGTATGACTATCATCACTTCCCCTGGATTATTTCAGGACCATTCTTACCAAAAAAGTCTGCTTTTATTAAGACAGGCATAGCTGAAAAAGCCATAGATATATGTTACCTGATATTTATTGTATACTTGTGTGGTTTGTGAGCACAAGTGTCTGAAGGAGAGTTTTTTTTTGTTTGATTGATTGTTTTTTAATTAAAACATTTGACACAGGGACAGCTCACAGGTTACTTCCCTGACTTGTAGTCATCTGGACAACCTGTAGGCTACAGATGAGGATGAGTTTGAAAATAATTTTTTTTTAATAATTGTTGTTTTTTTAATGATTGTTGATATTTTTTAAACATTTGCTATAAAAAGAGCAGTAGAAAATTATAAGTCAACTGTAATTTTTAGTTTTGAAAAATATGCATCTATTGTAGTGTGTTTTGTATGGGTGCAGACTGGTCTATAAGTACAAATTCCACATCTGTTTTGATTGCGAGTTGATGACATCATCTCTGAATCAACTCTGTAAGCAAAACCTAGTTTCAAGCACTTTCTCAGGAAAACTCTTCTGACAGATTAAGCATGGCCAAATATTTACATTTGTATAAAATCCTATAAAAATCAGATTTATTTTATACTCTTGTGCCTTAGATTTAGTTACAGGAATAAACGTGGCGACTATGTATGTAAACTTATTTTTTGTTACAGACTCTGTCGGAGTACTGCTGGCCTTCAATATCTCCTCATCTCAAACAATGCTGGAAATGAGTTGTACTTCACTACAGAAGCTAACAGTGTTATGCCAGTAATCACTTCAAGAATACTATTTACCATCTACCAAGAGAAAGGTAGGGATCAATCTACATGTGTTCTCTATCATGTATTAAAAATGTTTAAGGTTGCCCACATTAAAAATTAATTTCCACACATTTCCATCAAGAATGCCATTAATCTAACCCACAGTACAAGACACATGAAAAACCTATAAGAAAGAGAGGCGTATCCCCCAACCCCTTCTGTGCTTTCTTTCAAGACTGACTCTGAGGTGCTCCCATCTAACAACAGAAGATAGAAATAATTCAATTTTGGAGAAGCTTTTTTTTTTTTTTTTTCAGTTGCATATCCAAAGGCCCCTGTGCAAAGGTTTTCCTAATCCTTTTCCAATAAAGAACATAAAAACCTCAAAGGTGGTATTTCCAGAGGCATATATTACTAGAAAGAACTAATATTTGAGGGGCTTAATTTTATTAAAAAAGTGCAAGAACCATGTGTCTAGCTTCACATAAAGTTTAGTAAAAGGTTAGAAAATTAGCTCATATGTGCTGTTTATACATTTGGGTGGATGAAGGAGACTTTACATTTCACAACTGCTTATTTCTGACAAGTTCCAAAATTGTAGTGAATTATGTATGCATCCACTTAGCCAAAAAGGACTGAACTGAGGGTACAGACTGAGTTCACAAATGGTACTAGGAAGCTTTCAGATGGTAAGATGAAAGTAGATCTTGGTCACTGCTGCCCTGGACTTGAATATGTGGCCTACAGTCAAAGAGTTGTGTCTTTTTCAGTTTTTTCTCCCTAACTTGTGAATTTTTGCTCTTCACGAACAATTCATGAACTTTTATTTTTCTTCAGCAATTGCATTATGAATCAAGGATTTAACTGGAATAAGATAATCCAGGAAATAGTAAATTTCAATTCATTTTTATGAATCTAATATGTATTCAGTATATGAGAGCAGAGAAGTGAATACATTAGAGACAAAAATATTAGAAAGAAACTACCTATTTTTGTAACTGTAGGTTAATTCCCAAAGACATTTAACCAGAAATTGTGGCAGAACTGACTTTTTGCAGCTCTGGGGGGACTTCTGAGGGGGGACTTCTGGGGACTTCTTGGGGGACTTCTGGGACTTTCTCCCCTTAGGAGTGAGTGAATACCTCTTCGCAGATTTCTTCTCTGTTATTACTTATTTATATTGGGCTATTTTTCAGCTTGACTCTATATCTAGAGCAACATGGATCCACAGCTAAATGCTTTGGAAAATATTTCATTATTTCCAGCGGATTTGTTTATCTCTCTCTTGGCTAAATGATAGCTTCTCCATATTTGTTGTTGATGGAGCTGTTTTAAATTCTTTTGCTGCTGTCAAACATAGAATCCAGTGTGATGTTAGGTAAGTGGTTGTCAATTACATTAGTCCACGCTCCAGGGTTTGTTATCTTCAATTCTAGAGTAATGCCAAAACCATATTGTTAGGCTGAGGGCAGGTGATAATTTTAAAATCCAGTGAGTCATGAACTATAAAGGCTAGCTAGGAGCTCATGCTTTGGACCATTAAGAATCAAGAAGTTTTCACAAAAGATTCTGCCTTTCAGCACGACTATTTAAATAAGATTTTGTATTTAAATAAGTTTTATTTAAATTCATATTTAAATTTCTTTAAATAAGAATTTTAAGTTTGGCATATATGTAAATGCAGGTGTCTATGAATTAGCTCCCCAAATGTAAGGGAAGAAGTCAGAGGATGCAATAAAAAAGTTACCGCATTCTGAAGATTTCATAGATGCCAGTTTGTTCAGACAGCTCTGAAAGAGTAAACTACATAATTTGCAAGTATGAAAACAGTACTTCCAAGCCTGTACAAATGATTCAGTAGTAAAAAGGTTATCACTCAAGGCATAGTAAAAAGAAGTTACACTTGAGGAAGTCATAAGAACTGTCAGTCCTTCAGTTGCTCTGAATCCTGCAATGGCAATACAAGAATTGAAGACTACGTATCACAACATCAAATACACTCTGTCTGTCTTCTCAAATTGCTGAACTAAACTCTCCATTTTTTTGCATGTGATTTTTAAGTATTGAGAAGATGAGTGTGCCCCCCTACCACACCTGAATTTATACTAAGACCTACAAAGCCTGTCTGTAGGACTTCCAGTACATACTGAAAAGAACTTACTCCTTGGAGCTGTAGCAGCATAAGGTCAGTACTGAGCTCCTCAGTAGCCTGGCTGTATGTTTACAGCTAAATAGTCTAGTGGCTCTTGGAGTTCTACAAAGAAAGTTAAGGAAGGAAACCATTTGAGAGCTGAAGAAAAAGGGGAAGTGGCTTGTGGCAGTGGCATCATCAGGAGCCAGATGGAGTTGGAACTGGATGAAAATTTCCTGGGCATGCTTCCTCCCTTAGAAAAGCCTCAAACTAAAAAAAAAAATAAATATATCTATATATATATGCTTAAATCATTGTTTTTAATAATTCTTTTCAACACCTCTGTAACCCTGTTGAAATATAAATGGAAATGAAAATGGAAAGGGAAGCACAGAACCTAATAATGTTTGATCTGTGAACCAATCCATCCACATAGGATAACAAAAAGACAACACATAAACCTGTAATTTTCCTACAAGAAAGGTCAGTTAAACCAGCTTGACCTTTTTCCACATATAAAGCAATATATCCACATATACAGCAAACTACCAGCCCCATCCGAACAGTCTCCAATCTCAAGGCTCTCTCAAAATAAAGCACAGATACAGAAATCAGTAGATGCTGATGAACTGGGCAATCAGTTGTTTCTTCAAGATGGCTCGAGTAATTTTACATATGCTATAAGTTACAGTAAAGAAAGAGACAAATGGTATTTCAGAATAACAACTCCCTGGATGAATGCAATGTTAACATTTTATCACAGACAAATAATAATAATAAAAAAGACAAAATAAAAGACACGTTTTAATTTGTAGATATTTAGATAGAAGCACATGAAGATACTGCTATGAAGACATTAAAAATTGTTTTATTTTCTACTTGATTCTACTAAATAACAAGAAATTGCTAATTCAATAGATGCTAAAACTATGTGACAATGTAGTTCATTTTATTCTGTGGGAGTGAAGCCTGAAACCTAACTAATAGCACCTTAAAACTGTGGGACAAATATTCTGGAATTGTTTTCCTAGGTAGAACTATGTGACCAACAGTAAGGGGACACCACTAGTTTAAAGCTGCCTTCTGACATCAAGAAAAAGGTATTAAAACCAGTATTAATTAAAAGTATTGACATTCCAGTATTTGATACACAGTAAATAATCCTTTCTTTACAAAGAACAAGCAAATGACAAATTCAGTCTAACCAGAAGTCCAAAGCTAAATCATTATCCTTATTCAACTCAACACCTTATCCAGAAAACAAGTGCTCGATATGCTATAAATTGTCAAAAATTAAAAAGTGCTTAAGAAATCTGTGGTTAAACTGAAAAAACAAGCAAACAAAAAACACAACAAAAACAAACACAACGACAAAAAAAACATCGGAATGGTACATGTACAGAATGGTACATGTACAGAGTGGTACATCTTTGTTTATGTTTTTGTGTGTGTGTTTGTAAAGGCTGATTTGTCAGTTTCTTTTTGTCCCGTGGCAGGATTTCAATGTTCTGTTGTGAATTTCAAGAATCAAGATGCATAGAATCATAGAATAATAGAATCATTAAGGTTAGAAAAGACCTCCAAGATCATCAGGTCCAACCATCGCCCTACCACCAATGTCACCCACTAAACCATGTCACTAAGTGCCAGGTCCAACCTTTCCTTGAACACTCCTAGGGATGGTGACTCCACCACCTCCCTGGGCAACCTGTCGCAATGCCTAACCGCTCTCTCTGAGAAGAAATGTCTCCTAATTTCCAATCTAAACCTGCCCTGGTGCAACTTGAGGCCATTCCCTCTAGTCCGTTCACTAGTTACTTGTGAGAAAAGGCTGACCCCCAGCTCCCCACACCTCCCTTCAGGAAGTTGTAGAGAGCAATGAGGTCTCCCCTGAGCCTCCTCTTCTCCAGACCAAACACCCCCAGTTCCCTCAGCCACTCCTCACAGGACTTGTGTTCCAGGCCCTTCACCAGCTTCGTAGCCCTTCTCTGGACATGCTCCAGGGCCTCGATGTCCTTCTTGTAGCGAGGGGCCCAAAGCCATCATTCAGCAGTACACTTCTTGATGTTTGAAGGGTTAATTATCAATGGATATTACCAAAGCATGTAGTAATGCATGATGATTTTGAAGATGATTCATGAAGTGTTTATGTCGCCAAAATTTATAATGCGTCAGCAACAACCACAAATGCATTTATTACATATTTCACTGCGTATGTCTTATATGTTCACTTACCCATTGGTAATGAAATGAACAGCCCCTAAAATAAAGTAATAAAACTGCAGTGGTTGTGGATGTTATAAATGTCCTTTGCTGCTAATACATTATGAAGTTTTAAAGCATTAAATGCATGTACTATTTATATCATTCTCACTAATACATGGAATCTTTATGTTTTGAGGATTTCAAATAATATTTTTACCACTTTTCTCTTTAATTTTATTTCTTTTGTGACAGCATCTGTGGCATTTTCTTCATCTGCTGTCCCAAACAATTATTTTATCCAAGAAATAGCCCTCTTTGACCTCCAGTTCATCTCCCACATCCCATAGATCTGTTCTGGTTTTTATCCTGTTGTCTTTTTTTGATTAGCAATGAAACCATTTTTCTTTCTACTGCAATAATCATCACGTATCTATTTATCCCACAGAAGTGCAGTAGTGAGGAACAAATTAGCTCTAATGACACGGCACCAGGCTCTGAACCTAACGATCTTGCATTGTACATACATGCCCATTTGTTTTCCCGTTACAGAAAGGTTGGTGTTCTCAGTCTGAAATACAGTTCAGGTAACGTTAAGTGATTGTTAACACAAATTCTGTTGTGAGTAACACTTCCCTTACTCAGCAGGCAATCTGTTATAAGCTGTTTAACCCTCAGATTTCAGGAGTTACATAGAAGAGGAAGACTACCTTCTTGCCTGCTGGTGATGATTAGATGATCAGCAGGAAACCCCACTCTGCTTCCAGTGCCCCTCCCAAATAGTTCTAGGTAGAGAATTCAGTCCTGCACCATTTATAATTGCTTTATTTGCCCACACACCACTGAAGATGGGTTCATAAGGAGAAGGCTGTGTGATCTGAGCAGTTGAAAGTGAGGATGCTGCTTGTCTGTTCTGAAAAGAAAGCATGGGAGAAAGGCCAATAAAAGTCTAAAGTGTCTGTCCACAGCTGAGTCTGAAGATACCTAACCAGGCTGAAGGCAGAAGAAACAGATGGCCTAGATGGGAGCTGGAGGAACCTTCATCGCTGCAGCTTCAGAAGATCAAAACGGTGCATGGGAGAAGAGGCCAGAAGACTAAAATATTTCAGTAAAACTGGGGAAACTTCTGCTCATTGAATAATTTCCTTAAATAATCTGTTCTCCAAGTATTGCTTGTATTTTTTTTTTTATATACTTTTTTTATATTTAGTACAGAAACTTCTGATAGCTCATTAGCTTGAGTAAGTTTTACATATCCTTGCTGAGCCTTTCTGATGTGTTCCTTGTTGCCAGCTCCCTTTGATCTTCAGGATATGCATGTTCCACCTTGCACCCACAGCACAAAGTTCTGCACTGTGAGTCTTCTCCAAGAAGAGTTAGTCTGCTGCAGACCTCAGCAGACAAGAAAACAAGAATAGCTTTTCTTCTGCTGACCAACTCTTGTCTTGCAAAAGATGCAAAAACTGTTGTCTTTAGTAAGAGTCTGAGTGCTGAGATTTATAGTTTAAAATCCAATGTATACATTAAATACTTAGTTAAATTATAGATACAGGAGTACAGCTTTTAAGAGATCAAAATTAATCCATATTCTTTATCAGCACTGTCAGAGGCTCTGATGGAGATATTATATCCTGATTTGGGCACCATGTTTTAAAGGAAGACTGGAGGTATTCTTCAGGAAAGAATAGAACAATCAGAAATAGAGAAAACATGAGGAAAGTGTGAAAGAAGAGTTGAGCAACTGGAGAAAGGAATACGTGTCAGGGAGGGGAGAGGAAAAAGGATGACATAACTTGTGTTATATGCGTTAAAGAATCTTGCAAACAGGAATGACCAAGCTGTTATCTGTGTACCTAATAGATAGGACAAATGGAAATGGTGTTAAAACATATAAGAAAGATTCACTTTAAAAGTATATTGCTTACTGACTTGCTGAATCTTCATTACCAAAGATTTTCAGGAATGAATTAGGAATGGCACAGTTAGAGTTCTCCTGGTCTCGAGCACAAAGGGACTAGGTGACCCTCCAAGGCAGATTTTTCTCGCACTAAAAACCTGTTTCTGTCCTTGGGAATTGTGTTTAATTTACACTTTCTGATCTTTTACTAATACCACTTTCTCACACGCATATCAGTAAATATGGTTTAGATCTCTTCGACTGCCGAGAATAACAGTAAAATCATTTTATAGTACTTTAAAGAACTTGAGGATAATGTTTTGGCTGCCAGTTTATGTCTATTGGACACACAAGCCTCCCGTAGCCTTCTTGGGTTTGGTTTTAGAGTGAATTAGAAGGCTGAAGTAAGAAATGCAGGAAACTAACGGGGTGGATTTAAAGATCCGTTTTGGGGTCTTCCAATGCAATCAAAATGGATCAACCAGCCTGGGTCACGAAGTGGGGCATGCATTATCAGATAATCTGGTGCAATAACTTGACAATTTAGATTTTGATCCTGAAAATGCATGCATGGCTGACTTCATACATCTCAGTCATGTGACAGATTTAAGCAGTTTGGAGCTGAAGGTTTCCAGCCCTTAGTTTAACAGTTTCATGTATGATGAGGAGTAGAAAATTCTGAATTTACTGCTTAAAACAACCCTGCTCCATGAACTAGTGTGACTTGGTACATTCCTGAGCAGTCCCGCTTTCAGTACTTAGGGGAACAAACGTCACTCCTGCTACTTTAATAAGTAGCAAAAGAAACAGGCCAGGCCCCAAGCCACCAATAGAAGTCCTGGGTTATAGGTATCTGTGTTTGAGCTACTTCTGTATATGTCGTCTGTGCAATCTACGGTTGAACTTAAAAATACTGTGGCTGTATTTATTTTCAGCACAGATGAAAGAATTTATAAGTACATTACTCATGGAAAGCAGTTTTTAAATAATCATATTCTCATATGTTTAGGATTTGAAGCTGGCTTCCTCACATCAGCTGCACTGTTATTACCATCTTCCCTTCTAATTCCACACACCTAAAGCCACCCCCTACTCCTAAGCCGTGAGGGGTAGCCTGTCTTGCTCTAATCCTCAGAGCACCCACGTGTGATTGACACAATTTACACGTTGAATTAAATCCCAGTGGCATTAATTTAACAACCGGAGGTTGCGCAGCACAAAGATGTTTGATCATTACAGAATTAATGTATTGGAAAGGACGAGGCAGCGTTCTGGCGGGTCTTGATGTTTTTTTTTTTATTTTTTTCCCTCAAACTTTCTCATGAAGGGCTCCTGCCAGCGCGATACAACGGCAGTCCCCGCGCTGAGGGACGCCGCGATGCTCTTCTCACTAGCTGAGCGCTGGAACTGGAGTAGGACGTGCTTTCCTTCGGCCGGGAGGCGGCAGGCAGAGATGCCCGCCTAGCGCCAAGGGCACCCTTCTGCCCAGCGCCTTCCCAAGCGGCGCTTGGCGTCGCTTCTTCGAGCCCCTCGCCGGCTTCCTGCACCCACAAGGGCTTCGGCCGCCGCCCCAGGCTGCCGGGACAGCGGCCCCCAGGACCGGCCAGACCCCTGCGGACAAAAAGTTGTGACCGCGCCGCCGCCGCCGAAGCGAGGCGGTGCCGCCGCGCGGCCCGGCCGCGGCCGCTGCTCGCCGCCCCCCGGTGCCGCCGTGCGCGGCGGGGCCCCGCGGGCCGCGCCTCAGGGCGCCGCCGGGCACCCGGGCGCCGCCGCGCGGCCGCCGAGCCCGGCCGCGGAGCCCCCGCCGGGCTTGAAGGTCACCTCCGCCCGCTCGCCCCGCTCCGGAGCCGCTTTCGGCGGAGGCTGGCGAGCGGCAGCGCCTCCGCCCACAGCCGGCCAGGTCCCTGCCCGAGCGCCGCGGGGCTCCCGCTGGCCACGGCACAGCGCAGCAGCGGGAAGCCGCCCGCTTCGCTCGCCCCCTCCACCGGCCGCCGCTGCCCGCTCTGCCCGCGGGCGGGCCGGGGGCTCCGCTACCGGGCGGCGGCGGCGGGGGGGGCGCGGCGCGCAGCCGGGAGGGCGGGGAAGGGCTGAGGCGGCGGCGGCGAGGAGCCGCGTCCCGCTGCCACTTTCCCGGCGCGGCCGCTGGCTTCGGACGGGAGAGGCGCCGCGGTCGCCGCCCGCCTCTTTATGGTGAGTTCGGCCGCGGCCCCGCGGAGAGGGAATCGAGGAGGGGGGGCCGGGGCAGGAGGTGTCGCTCCCCGAAAGTTTCCGCGGCGGCCCGGGCGGGGGTCGCGCAGCCGGGGCTGCGGGAGGGAGCGGGGGGCGGCGGGGCCCCGCCTGAGCCCCTCAGGGGGAAGGCGGGAGGGAGGCGGCGGGCACGGGAGGTGGGGGCCCAAAATAAGGCAGTGCGAGAAAATGGCCAGCCGGGTTGCTGGCTGGAAGAGGGGAGATGCTCAGCTGCCGGAAAACTACTTGCCTGTAAGTCACCGGTGGTTACCTACAGCCTAGGCTATTCATCATTTCATTTTCTCCTGCATGGTTCCATCAGAAAGCAGGTGTCCGTGTTGCCTGCGTACACGTTCACTAGGTGAAGGCACGCTACGCGTGTTTTACATGCACAGGTAGCTCCACCTGGGCTGCTGCTCTCAGCAGCAGCAGCACGCGTCTGCAGTGTGACAGGGGCACGCGCTCGACATTGCCCAAATCTGTAATATGGCTGTTGGAGATGGAGCTGCCAACTTGCCATGGCGCACACAGATGGTGAGACAAATGCGGTCTAAAGTTTGAAGTGATTCACATCAGCAGAGTGTGAATGATCTTGTCCAAATCTGCAACTTTTGTTTTTCTGCTCTGACTTGCAAATGTGACGTAGCGTGCTTGAGCCTCGCGTAGGGCAGCGATGACCAGTTTTTCACATTAAATAAAATGCAGCTTATTCAATGGAATTGAATTTTAAGGTATAATAGACCTAGAAGGTGGGGTCCCAAGAATGTAAAGTCCCTTCCTTCCCTTCTCATTCTGGACTTAATTAAGAGAGGAAATACACTGTGTGTTACATTTGTCATTTAGAAGTGTGAAAACAACTACATGCATGGAATATAAAACTAGAAGTGAGATTTTTGCATTCTGTGGTGGAGATTGATGATCATGGAAGTATTACAATCTGAAATGAAGTTATTCCTCATTTCACAATCAAATAATTCTTTTTTTTTTAGAGACCAAACAGTCATAGCTGCTTGACAAAACGCATATTGAGAAGAGTGGCTGGGGTGAGGTGGGGGGGTGAGTTTTCCATGCCTATCTGAATAGATCATTTCTAAGAAAGTATTTGGTATCACATACTCCGGTTATCAGGTTTACAGTAGTGATTTAGGATAGCTCAAACTATGGTAGTTTTAGCCTATTTTTATTTTCTTTTACTTGAGCAGTTTTGAATTCATGAGGTTTTGGGAAGCTATGTAGCATTTGTGCTTATAGTCCAAATTTGCTGAATTCTCAGGTAGGCTTTAAAGGCTTGGCTACCCAAGTTTCATTTACCATTTGTTCTTCTGGTAGATACAGTTTAAAAATATGTGGCATTTCCTGAAATGAAGTCTGTGTTTATAGTTGTCAAGACTGTAGGTTTTTTTTTTTCAATTAGTACTTAGCTATCAGTAATATAGCTGACAAATATAATGAATAAAATGCGCAGAATGCTGATGATTTTGGTACTTCTTGTAATTGCAGTACTTTGTGTCCTTGAGGCGCTGAGGGTGCTTTTCTGGCTTTCATAGAAAAGATAGCCTTAAATGACAGAAATACTGTCAGGAGTCAAGTGTCGAGGAAGAGCATGGAATTGTTAATTCTTGGATTCATATTGTGATACTTCTCCAGTGTAAAATACGAGCCCGCATGTAGGACTGCAAGGTTCGATTCACAGCACTGTGAATTATTGTAGCGGTGTCTGCTCTCTCTCCATTACTAGCATGCACTGCTGATTACTGCAGAGGAGGGAGAATGGGATGTCAGTAGGCCACGGCTGCCAGTGCTGCTGGGTTTTGAAGTTTACTCTTAGTTCCCAAGCTGCAGCCCTCCACAAATCCCCTTTGAAGTTAAAGCAGGGGATAGCGAGACTGAAGGGGGCTTGGTCACTCGGGCAGGCAGTCTGTCTGCCCAGGGCATGACCAGTTTACACGTGTCATCTCTTGGAGGTTCGTGTGCTTCTTCTATGCTCCTTCTCCTTGCTTTAGCTCCTCCTGCTTTTGCTATTTGCTTATTTATTTCACCTCATGTTTTCTTCTTAGTTTATGCTCTTTCTTCTTTTTTTCTTGTTCCCTCCAAACTGTCTGTCCCCCGGTAAGCACAGGTAGTCCCTCTCTCAGTACTTCTTACTGCTTTCTGAAGGACCTGCTGCTTTTCTGCCAGTCCCACGTATTCGCTGACTTTTCCAGGTGGCCTGTGCCTTCATGTCAGGACAGCGCTGGCTGGGCATCCAGCTGTAGCAGCACTTAGAAAGACTGGGACCTTTCTTCTTCAGGAAAGTTATTTTGCCTGCATCTCCCCAGTCTTTTGTGTTCTCTGGAGGTTAGTGACAGTGCAGTAAAAGTATTGGGTGTGTACATTTATATGACTCTTACTACTACTACTGATTTAAAAATAAATTATTACCATTATTAGTATTCTAGGAATAGGAGTGGAAGAAATGTAAGAACAGTGTTTATCTGTTTGGTTTAGGTTTTAGTATTGCTGGGTTTTGGTGAGATCACAAAATTGACTCTAGTGAAAAATAAACTGAGTGGATGTGCACTTTAAGCTCCATGGATGGACTGTTCTTTTGTTGTTGTTGTTTGGTTGGTTGGTGTTTTTTTTTTTTTTAATGAAAAAGCACTTGACATCATTATTATGGGTACATTTTAGATACTTAGTGCTCTGTAGCAATGATGTGTTTGTATATAATGATATTTACTGATGCTGTTTATCAAGACATGGTAGAAAAACAAAATTACAATAAAGTTTTCCAGTTGCTGCCAGCAGGTGAGTAACATGACAGAAATTCCCCCAAGGAGATGTCCATGCAGTTACTCGCTTGGCCGTGGCGTCCTGCAGTGGAGGGGCTGTTTTGTGTCTATCCCTTCAGGTTGTTCCTGCTAGAGCAGCCACAATCCACGTTACAAATGCTCACCCTAATGTGACATTGCAGGCAGAGGATGGGAAATATGGTGGTGGTGTATGGTTGCAAATGTGTGTTCTGTATGAAGCCGATCTCTGTTTCAGTATGTGAATTAAGCAAGTTAGTGCTTAAACAACTTAAAAGGTTAGTTGGCATTCCTGTTCTCATCTAGTAGCTTGGGCCTCAGTATGTGGCATTTCCATAAGGTTTATGGAAATTTTGTTGGGCTTGATACTGTGGTAGAGGTAAAAATAGTACTTGTGGCCAGAAGTGAGCAATTAATAAGCAAAAATTATCGTAGACGTCTCCAGGAATCATATACCAATACAGTTTTTAGGAAGGACTTAATGGAAATTGTATCCTCAGTCTCACTTTGTGCGGACAGGTAAGCTGCGTTTCAGACCAGAAGAGCCATTCAGCATTCACTTGGTGTGGGCGAAGCTGTGGACAGAAGAGACCAGTCGCTGAGTTCAATAATCCAGCACCACTAATTTATCATGCTGTAGCTTTGAAATGGCAATATCTGATTTTTAAAACTAATTATCAGCATTATATACTGTGAAGATGGAATTCCCTGACCACAAGGAGATATATTACTTACAGTTGTGGAAGGCATGGGTATGTTTAACCTACAGTTTCTAAAAGCTGTATTACACTGAAAACAAAAACAAAAACCTACCTTAATTACTTTAATTGAGACTGATATACGATACTACAGCTTGAGAGAATAGAGCAGCTGAAAAATAAATATTTTCTTTTAATGATTCATTTTGTGCATCTGACAGAACAGTGTATACATACTGTTCTCTTGTATCTTGTTCCTGTTTCATGTAGGAGGAGTCTGGAGATGCTCGTTTGTAAAAATAGTACGGGAGAAAAACTGAAGAGTTTGGAAACAAGTGAATAGGCAGGTCTTAAAATAGCAAACAGAAAATTAGGTGGTTATCTGTGATTGTGAAGTCATTGAAATTAGTGGCAGATCTACTGTTGGCTGGATTGTGCAAAATTTGAATAAATAAGAACTGCGGTATTTCTTGAGAGCAGAAAGATCCTATCTCCGAGGATCCTTTCACAAATAATTAATGGGAATTCTTTATTTTTTTATTGTTGCTTTTTGTTTTTATTTTTTTTCTTAGTTGCACTTATTTATGTTAGTTTAATTCTTTTAAATAAATGCTAATATTTTTCAGTACCCATCATTATTTTCCAGTGCAAATTCTTCTCAGAAGTGTAGTGCCATGTCTGAAACTTCACGTTCTGTGTTCCTGAATGTAGTGTAAATAGGTACGGATCTTACCACCCGTTCGAGCATATGCATTTATGATTAAAAAGGAAAAGATTTATGAAGTTGTATATCAGTATTTATTGCACTTTTCATAACTGTATTATTTTGCTAAATTTTAATATGCCCAAAACTACAACTTACTGCAAATGAGATCATTTTATTTGTGTCCTTTAAGTTGATGTGTAGAAAAATGAAAGTAAACCAGAAGGAAATCTTACCTGACACAGGAGAACACTTCTGGGATGCGGGGGTTTCATGGTGTTTTATAGCAGCAGCACTGAAGCACATGTAACATTCTGAAGAGCACAACAAAGCAGTCATGTTTGATTCACAGTGTGGAATACAATTAGATGTCAAGCAACATTGAATGCCAAAGATGTGCTTGTCAGACTTCAGAAGTTTTGTTTTTTGCTAGGTAGGTGTAGTTTAATCATAGAATCATAGAAAATCCTGAGTTAGAAGGGACCCACAAGGTTCATCGAGTCCAACGCCTGGCTCTGCACAGCACAACCTAAGAGTTAAACCATCTATCTAAGGGTGCTGTCAAAATGCTCCTTGCACTCTGGCAGGCTCAGGGTCTGAGCACTGCCCTGGGGAGCCTGTGCCAGTGCCTGACCACCCTCTTGGTGAAGAAGCTTTTCCTAACACCCAGTCTGGGCTTCCTCTGTTCTGCTCCAGATTTTGTACTTTGTATAGAACCTCTCCAGAAGCAAGAATACTTATAAGCGGAGATTTTCATGAATATTCAGAAATTCATGATTGTTTCTGAAGTTTATTTTGAAGTATGAACTGTTTGGCTCTTTTAAAGGGGAAAGTAACTGTTAGGAATTTTGCATGTTCCTTTCAGAAATGTAAAAAATGTTTGAAGGTTCTGTGATAGAAAACACGTATACAATTCTAAAACTCTTGCAATTTTTACGAGGCTAGTTAAAAAACCACCACCAACAAAAACCAAGAACATTTTGCAACTTTGGATGCAGTTTTAAAATCCTTTGTTTCCAAATAGCAGGATGGTATTGCAGCTAATTCTCTGAAAGGAGGAAGGTAAATACATGAATTTAGACTGACAGATGCCTTACTGCCTAGCTATGCAATACACTGCCTTAAAATTAAGACAGCTGTCGGGAGTGGAAAGCGCTGTACCACGAATGGGGAGTGTCAGTGCGAGGCTGACTGCAGTCACTCAAGCTGCTGTGAAAATCACTGAGCAAATTCGTAGCCATTAACATAATTGTCATTCTACTTCAGATAGAAATGCAGGTGGGAATATTGTTACAGTAGGTAGAGCTGAGAGGCCTGGGTTGTGTTAAAAGGCAAACATGCAAAACTAAATCACTTTTAAGGTAAGTGGCATGATGGGGGCGGTAGGACCAGATGCAGCTGTTTGTGGCCAGCGTTGCAAGCACTCCAACAAGATGCATATTCTCGTGGTTGACAAAACACCTGGGTTCAACCCTGCAGTGTACAACCCTGGATAGTTTAGGGTACAAAACAACAACAAAAAGAATGACAAGCAAACAACATAATATATTTTAAGCAATTGCTATTTTTAAACCTTCTTATCATTAAACAAGTAGCAGTGAGAGCTGGAGTTAGTGAGTCTGGCTTCCTTCTGTGTTTTGTAGTTCACTGATTTTGAGTGTGTCAGGGTGCTAGTTGCGACTAAAACTTTTCCTTTAGGGCATTTATTAATCACTTTTCTGCTGGATTTTCTAGCATTTAGCAAGGTGTGAATACATGTCGATGTACTCTTCATAGGGTCTTGCTCTTCTAATTGTTTGCTGGTTCCACAGCATTTCTATGAATTTCATTCTCTCTGCATTCAGTCTCCTTTTTACACATGAGCAAATACTGTATGATCAGAACAACAAGAAGCCAGCCTGAAAATACGTTTTGTTTCCTGAGAAGTTCAGGAAAAAAACTCGAGGTAGAAAATTTCAACTCTGAATGTGTGCTGTTCTGAAGGCATCCATATGTGAAAGTGTGGGTAGAAATTTTAAGTTATTATTTCAAATCAAAGTTTTCTTAAAGCAGTTGTAGTGAAGTACACAGGTCGAATAAAATCTAGTCTTACTGGGCAGTTGTGTTAAAAATAACAGGAAAAAAGATTTGATATGTTAAAATCAACACCATCATCACATGAGATAAAAGAGCAGTGAATTTGGATGCCCTGGTGAGAAAGCCCAATGCTGTTGCAGCTGGCTGGTTTACACCTAGGTTGCTCTGTGGTCTGTCTTTGGGGTATTTTTTGGCTTGTCTTTCACATATCTGTAGCTCACACATGAGAAGAAACATGCAGAAAAAGGTTACACATACAAAACTATCATCTTACAAAAAGTGACAATACAGTGTAGAGTTTTGCATTTTGGTAGAAAAATTCATGTTAAGTCTTTAATGAACCACAAACAAGCCTGGATCTCGAAATGTTGTGTAATAGTCTTGCTGTCTTGAAAAAACATGTCTCCTGTATCTCTGTTCATTGTATACAGACAGTTTTCTTTTACAGACGTATCATGGCTGATGAACAGGCAGTACTGGTCCTTGGATAGCCACTTTTGGAGTTTCTGTATTTACCTTGTGAATTTGTTGTTTTATTAAATAGGTCTTAGGTGTCTGATTTTTTTCACCGTATGTTGTATGGGATCAACATTTTATAGTTTGAGAAGAGAGAAACAGACAATATTGAATGGCACTGATCCAAGCAAAAGGCTTGGCATTCTGTGAAGTATTGTTTTTTGATATAGTAGTGGCAAAACCAGATAGATATTTTTTTTTTTGGGGGGCTGCTGGTTGAAAATAAGGCACAATAATGACTGTGGGTAGCAAAATAAACACTTAAGATAAAACTCTTAGCATTTTTTCTTACAAAAATAGGGATTATGCAATGTTATGGAGCTATTTCCTTGAGCAAATGAACTTGATGAAGATCCTGTCAACAGTCCCTATATAAAAATATAGAATACCTTATGAAACACTCATTGCAGAATAATCTTCCATCTTCAAAGTTAGGTAAATTCTGTAAGCACTTTGCCTTGGGATGCAACACACTGTGTTGCCTGGACACAGAACTTAGTCTGGCTTCTTTGGTGGGAAGGATGGAGAAAGCATCGGTTTCAAGTCGTGCTGTTGCGTTGTTGTCTTTGATCAGTGGCACAGGAAATAATTTGATGAAATACTGTCTTCTGCTACAATGAAACTCTACGCTAAAGCTCTAGGCTAAAAAAAATTCTCACTCCACCACAGACAGTCCACTCTGTGTGTGAGTAGTTACTTAAATGTCCTTTCCTCCAGCTTCTGAGATGAACTGCCTAAAATGTCATCTACCACATGGTGATACCCATTTTAAGTCTGCAACAGTATAAATGCTAAGAAAGTCCCAGAGTGCAGTTTGAATTGAGCGACACAGAGTTACTCAGCAGGAAGATTAATGGATCTAGATATCCTCCTGATCTTTCCGTGATATTAGACCGTCTTTTCCCACTTCTTAATTTAGGACACTCTCCAAATGGCTTCTTCACTTTGTGATGACCTCTTCTCTGTTGCCATCGTGATAATATGTTAGTCTGCAGCTGCCTCCACGGGAGACCGATTGGGTTTCCCCTGGTCATTACAACTATTGAGCTCCTGCCAAATACAAAAATTGACTATATTGCATGTTTTGCACACTTGCTTCATTGTGTATGTCCTCAACTTAAATAAAGGTTATTTCATTATTACTGTTTCTGATCTCTGATACCTACCCGTGAGCTTTTGTTTTATGTTTTCATTCCTTTGTTTGGTTTACAACGTTGCTTTCATTTTGGTCAATGCTGAATCTGTTCTGAATCACTTACAGATTGTAACCAATTATTAAGTATTTTATGCCACGATGGAAAACATCAGCGATAGAGCCCTGTTGTCAGGTGGAGCAGGTCAGTGCCTTATTTGTAGCCCGCTGCAAAGAGCACTTTGCGGTGCGATGGACAAAGAGATCCTTTTGCTTTGTATAAGCCTTATTCAAAAATCCTATCTTCTTTGATACTGAAGGCATGTTTTACTCCTCCCACTGTAAAACGCCTTAAGATCAGTCAGCTTTGGTGCCGATAAGATCTTTCCTCCTCGCTTTGTGAACTGTCATATCCAGTGAATGAGCTGATGAATCAGAGCTTGTTGGGACATACTGGTTCAAATGAACAGAATGATGCAGTCAGATAGTTTGGCCTCCGTATCATTTTGGGTATGGTTCTGTTTTCAGCAATTGCCATTTTATTGCAGCAAAAGTATGTATTCAACTCTTGGTGATAACACTTCTGATTTGTTTCCCCTATAATTCGGTTAGCCTGAGGTTTTCGTGTAAGTCATGTTTCAGCCCTCTTGGTTTTGTTCTTGCCCTTGAGTTAACCCAAGCTTCATTTCATTTTATCCATATAAGATATGTATATTGGTTGCAAAGTGAGTGGATTTTCAAAAGGACTTAAGGGTTCCTAGAAATCTCATTATGTACAAAATTGCCTGCAGAGAAAACTAAGTATTTTATTATATTCTAGATGTGAAGGTGCTTATTTGATGTTGTGTTTCCAGGAGTGCCTCGTAATAGCCCTGTGCAGTCCTGTGAGGTTCTGTAGAACTGTGCGGGCCCCCTGGAGACAGCTGGCAAGTACAGTGAGGTCGTGGTACCTTCTCGGAGTCCTGAGCAGCAACACTGTCTCTGAGGGAAAGAATAATTTATTTGTTTGTTTCGGTCTTTTTTGAAAATATTTTAAAGTGATCACATTTAGGAAGATACAATTTCCTTGTAAGCTCTATACAAAATATGTAACTTATCAGTAATACATGATACAGAACAAGACAGTAAACTATAAATAAAAACAAATAGCTAAAAAATTACACATGACCAAGTCATAAGAATGTCTTATTTTAATAAAAATGCCCATCCTTTCTGTTCCCAGAGTCCATAGTATTGTTCCAGTTTCTTTACAAATCAGACCATTTTTGCTTTTGCACTTTCTAATCTTAGGTTTTTACACTGAGAGCTCTGTCAAATTTGCTTGCTACAATCAAGAGAAATGAAAGGCTTTCTGGTCAATTTAAAGTTTTTTTCTTCTAAAAAAATACACTAGTCTTGTACTATTTATATATTACGGTCTCCATTTGTATTTAGTAGAATTATTTCTACTTTGAAAAGAAAAAAAACGGATCTTTGCAGACGTATCATGTTAGCCTTTTTAATATGTGTATTTCCCTAAATGTGGCACTTTGCCAGTTCAGATTTTCTTTTTTATTCTTCTCTGTTGGTTCTGGAGCTACCAAGGTAGAAGTAGCAATTAAGTTTTATTTTTGCTAGCCTTGCAGCCATCTAGTTATGCTAAAACTGCTGTTTAGCAAAAAGGCAAGGAAGGAAGGTTTGCATGAGGCATTGTAATAACACCGGGGTCTGAAAGAGCTATTGTTCTGAGAATACAAGAATTCTAAATGCTTTGAACATCTATGTATTTCTTTTCATAGTTTGTTGCTCTCAGTTTGCCTCTGACAGAAGTTGCAGGCGGAGGGCTGTAACTGCAAATCACTGTGTCGTGCACAATGTCTGATAGACTGACATAGAGAAACTTAAATTTTTTAGGTTTTGTCAGCTTTGTCAGTACTTTTACAGTGGGGGAATAAATGATGAAGGGTAATAGAACGAACAGTTTGACATACATGGTAAAATCCCTTTTGAAAGAACATCAGTGCACTGCTGATGAGCATCAGTGGCACATGTGAGTAACGTGTTGCTGTAGTCACACACGTGAGCACATGCATAAACAAACGCACATTGTACATCAACAGGTATACACAAAGTACCAACGTGTTATATATTGTACCAAATCTTTTGTGTCTCCTCCTCTAAATGTCCGGTGTCTCTGACCTGTGTTTCTGATGACAGCAGCTGCTTGTATTTAAGGCTTATCCTGTATCAGTTGGCTTTTAGAGGGAAGTTGCCATAGGACTCTGTCTTCTTGGCAACTTCTCAGCTGCCTTTTGTGTAATTACCAGTAGTAATACAGGCAAAAATCACGTCTCTGAAGAGTTAATGGTGATGCAGGTAGTGGTGACTTCATTCACTGCTGTCAACTGGACTGGAGTAGTGAACTTCACAGCAGCTGCCACAGAGTTAAAATTCGGATTGTCTTGAAAATGTGATGAACTGTGGTGCAGCCGATGTGTGATTGGCACTGTATGCCTGACAAATGCTGCTCATTTGGTGTGGTAGGTTGCTGCTCTTGTTGCTTTTTTTTGCATAAAAGAACAATAATCGGGCATGAGTAATTCTTAGTATCAGTGTTGTTTTATAAGAGTGTCTTAAAACATGTACAAGTTTTAATAAATGTTTATTGTAGCCAATTTAATGCTTCTCTATGTTAAAGCTTTGCAAGCAGGCTGAATGGCTGAATAAAGGAAAAATAAAAAGTCTGTGATGTCGGAGGAAATTTTTTTCTTTCCATATTTGTCCTGAGGAAAATTAGCAAAATAAGATGTGAATCCAAACTTCTAACGTAAGTAGAAATTCTCCTACTGGATATTGAATTCTGCAATAGTTTTTTTTTTTTTTTTTTTTCCTGCTAAAGGCATTAAATATTTTATAACTGATTTATACAAGAAGCAGGAATACTGGAAACCAATTTATTACATCAAAGGTTTTATTTAGTTTAGTTTTCTCAGGTGATCATATATTTCAAGTTGCTCAAGAGTCGATTAAATACAAATTAGATTGAAATCTTGATTGCTCTAGTCCTCAGAATAGTTTTGTTATGAACTTTCATGCTACGTGATAGCACTGTCCATAGGCAAATAATACATTCAAGTAAGGAAGAACTCAAGAGCAAGTGAGCCGGGTGACAGGCTCTCCATTTCTACTTGTTTCTGACTTTTGTTTGTCAAAATCCAACTATTCAGCACCTGTGGTCTGTTAGCAGAGGGTTATGCTTTGCCTGTGAACGAATGCTCTTTCCAGGGCATAAATGGATGCATCTGTACTATAGTTGAGGTAAATTTTCACCAGTAAATTGCCTTCATTAGTTCTCTAAATGTGTTTAAATCAAACACTGCACTTGTCCTATTGGTAGTTCTTAGGATTATGGTGCTGGTGCCTTCTAATAAGGACATCCACATTGCCGTAAAAAAAGGCTTGCTGAGTTACGCAGTACCAACACCTCCCATTGCAGTTTGTGTTTATTTTGCTTTTTAAAATGCTGTATATTTTGGTCTCAAATTTCGTCTTCTTTGAAGATCTCCAAAGCTAATACGGTTAGTGCTAGAAGCAGCTAAAGAGCTACAGATTTTCTCTTGTTTAAATCAAATGGAAATAATATTGATCATAACAGGGAAGAGAAACACTGTTGGTGTCTTCTAATCGTTTATCATTTGGGCTCCTCTTGTTACTCCCCTCCTTAGTTTTGCCAATACACAACAGAGCAGTTCAGAGTAGAGCTTGAAACATGAAGCATCTGTGCTCTTTGAGTCGTCTGAATTGCTAAGAAGAAAGCTGGTCTTTTATTTTTTGATGCATCAGAGCTGATATTTGTGCAATGGCTTTGGCAGCAGCATGTGTTGGGTTGACTGTGGAAAATCAGTGGTCCTGTGGTCCTACAGTCAGAGGGTAGCTTTGGCGAACCCCAGATGATGTTCTTTTTACTCTTTTTAAACCCTTTTTAAAGAGTAGAAGGATTATAGGATTTTAATACCACATTCCCCACCCCCCCTTTTTTTTTTTTGTTTGTTTCTTTTTAAAATCTGTTCTGCTGATGTTTAGTATATAAGAATTTTAAATAATTTGATAAAACTGTCTCAAACAAAGAAACTGAAGGGGAATTCCAAGTGAACTATTAGACCTTGACACTTCAGCATGGGTAGGCCTTCCAGACGAGATGCTGAAATAGTAAGAGGTGCCTCGTCTTAGGACTGTGGAAACCTGCACACCTGTGAAAGATGGACAAACGGGATGAAAGACGGATCACAGAATCCCAGAATGGCCATGGTGGGAAGGGACCTCTGAAGATCATCCAGTCCAAGCCCCCTGCCAAGCAGGATCACCTAGAGCACGTTGCACAGGCTGATCCAGGCGGGTTTTGAATATCTCCAGAGAAGGAGACTGCACAACCTCTCTGGGCAACCTGTCTCAGTGCTCTGTCACCCTCACTGTCACAGTACGACCTGCGTGTTTCTTATGATAGTTGAACATGTGAATTGGATAGTGTCTGCCATGGAGTATGTGAGTAGTTTGGGTCTGGTGAAATCGGTTATGAATTACTTGCTCTTATGCTGATGCTGTACACGGTGCAGAAACGCTTATGGCTTCATTATTGGGTCTCTCTGTGTTTCAGTGGGGCTGTCAGCTCTGTCCCCTGGCAAGCTACAGGGCCCGTGAAGACTTGATTTTACATTCCCGTTTACTGTTTGCTTTGCTGGAAAGGTTAGTGTGTACTGCTGTCTTTCTCTATGTAGAAAGTTGCATGAACTGTTGTTTCATGGCTGAGACGTACAAATGTGAGCCAGACAAGCTGGTACTGCCTCTGCTTCTCAGGAAAATGTATTTATTTTTCTATTGGGCTGTGAGGTTTAGTTACACATTTGCAAGGAAAAGAGCTGTGTATATTTTCATTATTAAAAACTACTGCTACTTGTTCTAATACGTCTAGCCTAAGAAATACGGCTGCTGGTTTGAGCATCTAATAAAATACACAAGTGCATACAGTGAAAATACAGACAAATTATGGTTTAGAAAGGTGAATTTGGTGTTTTTATATTTCCTTTCACATCTTTGAAATTCAGTGATATGTATATATCTAATTAACTGTCAAAAGCGAGTGACTTTGCAGCTGACTGTTGGTTTGGAAATGCAAAACATTAAGGACTGTATTTAAGATTTCCACTAAGCACAGCTCGGCAAATTGTTCATATTCTATGCTTTGTATCACTTTTTCTAATACTAAATCTATGCCTCAGTATGTATTTGCAACATATCTGAGTTGTTGACTCAGTATGAACTACAGTTTTGAATTTCTTCTATTTTCCATTTAAATTATTAACCATAAATTTGCATTATAGCACACACGGGGGAGGAAACTTTAAGCTATGATTCCAACAGCAAGCATTAAATGAATATATTGGAAACTTCAAATAAGAAATTCAGAAGTGTATGGTGATTAGAGAATATTCCTTATTCACTATGATGCCAAATTATAGCCGCTTTAGGAACTCTGTGCGTTAACCAGAATTTCTGCCTTTTGCATGCTGTAGTCTTGAAACCTCTTCAGTTCTGTGGACTACGTTCTGGTTAGAAAAACACCCAAAATACCTGTGGTGATTGTGTCAAGAGATGGATAGTGGATCTTCTCCCATGTATTTTGGTACCACGCTCAGTATGTGGTTTATTAGATGCTTTGGAGTTGTGTATACATATATACTTGTGTTATGGTGCTAATACAAATACAATCCGTTCTTTCAATTTGCTAGCTGTTAGGCTGAAACAGTACATCCATTGCACGAGTCTCGCCTGAGTGACAACTTTAGCATCAGCTTTACTTACATGCTGGGATAGTAAATTAGTAATACTGGTCTTTTGTTGGTAAAGAAATTAGGGATATAATAATTTGAATGTAAATTGTCTGCCCTGTCACTAAACATTCTTATACAACATAGGCACAAATGATTTCTTGTGGTACTTACTGAGGTAAAATACAAAAAGAGAAGCTTGTTTTTGTACACTGTTTAGCTACAGAATGCTGTGCACACTTTAACATTTGTAAGTATAGAATATTGTATACATTTGGTTTATTAAGGTATGGACAATGTTAATTTGTTATGCAAACAAGATAGATAAGAAAGAAAGGTTGAGGGCATTAAATCCTAATCTAGAGAAATGAATTTATAGAATGCCAGCAGATGTCAGTATGTTCTTGTCACACAGATCCCTTTTTTTAATAATAATTGTTTTTAATTCAGTAATATGAAAGGAAGTAATAAGTGCTGTAACACTGTCTTCATGCTGGTCTATTTAATTCAAATATTTTACTTGAAAGAGTTTTTTTTTTTTTTAATCTAGATCTGGTCTGACACAGTATTGATGTACATACTTGCATTCACTGCATCACTCATCAGACTGCAGAAAGCATGTACTAAGAGTATAGCTTAAAATGCTTTGCTAAATGGGGAAGTTTTATTCATAGTGTAGTGCCTTTGTTTCTAATTGAACATTTTTTCTGTAGAACTTCATATTTGTATAATTTCCTTCATGTATTCTGAGACATTTTGAAAATTCCAGCACACTTTCTTTCTGTTTGTGTAGCTAGTGAATGTATTTAAAGTCTGTGTTTAATCAAATCTTCCTCTCTAATTTGGAAATTATTTTGTTTTGTGCTGTTTATGCATGGTAATCAAAAAGATGCTGTAGCTATCACTTCAGAATTTTTATTTCATTTTCTTTCTTTAACCCTCTTTTTGAGCTCTGTCATCTCAGAGTTTGTCTTACATGCAATATCTACTTCTCAAGATTTATTCTGTCTTCTCATCTCAGATTGTTTGCAAAATTTCTAGTTCGTTCAAGTGAGAATTGAGGTAGACAAAGCAGATAAGTAAGATACCTACCTCTGGAGTAAAAAACATACGGCATTACTGAAGCTGTAGTTGTGGAAATAAGGCTATTTTCTTTGCAAAGAGTAGTTTTACTGCATTTGCTCATAATACTATTTCCAAAGATGCAACGATGTAAACATGCAAAATCCTGTGAAATTTCATGTCTAAAGTAGTTCTAAGCAACTTTTTGCACGATGTACTGACATGGTTTAATCTAGGGTTTGGCTTGATCACTTGGAACTGCATCAAATAAATTAGAAATTGATATTTCTTTTTTGTTTTAGTGGGAAAATGCAGATATTTGAGGATCTGCATGTGAAATATTTGGAAATGTATTTTTTTTTTTTTACTTAAAATATAAAGCAAAAATATTTTTCTCCATTGAATAAAAAATAAGAAGCTCCAAGCAGTATCATTTATTGTTTTGACATATTTTCTACTATGGCAACATAAGCACATTCTGATAGTTGATGTTATTAACAGGCTCTTATGTCTTTCTCAAACCTGCAAAGTATATACATAAATAACTTGTTTATATAGCTGGTAGTGGTATTGCACCTTGGACTCCTGAAAATTGTGTCAATTATTATTATATTACAATAATATAATAATTATATCATTGTTATAAGCATTATATCTCTATAATGCTTAACAATAAACATTTCTAAAAAAACTGTATTTCACTGAAATTTGTGGTCAGCCTGAAAGACTGTTACTTTTACTGCACCCAAAAGTTTTATTTATGAAGATGTAGGCCTTAAAAATAGGAAAGTAAGATAAGGAGAGGGAGATGCTTTTCTTATGACAATATGGATCAAAATATCAAATGTGAGCATTTACATGTGGCTTGCAAAGCTTGCTCATTCAATCTGTGTGTTGATGTACATAAGTTGAAAGCAGATGAATGACAGAGTTGTTCATTTTGGCCATATAGTTCATATGTAAATGTTTGAAAACGTGATCTTGCTGTCAAGATGGTGAGAAAGTAACACAATAAACCTTGAAATTTATTTCAATCAGTTATGCATTAACAATGATATTAAAACTTCTCCAAGTTTATAATTTTTTCTTGAATACAACTTTCATTAGATTAGAATTTAAACTTTCCTACTTGTGTTTATGCTTTGTGTAAGAGTTTACTGGGAAAACTATTCCAAAGATGATCTAAAACATCATTACGAAAGTTTCTGAAAACACTTCACGTTCCAGATAAGCTCTTAGTTAGTGAAGAATGCAGCTGTCAAAGATTATTTTCAATTAATTTTCATGTTTGTGCACATGTTTACAAGTAGTCCAATTGTTTGTACTTTGGTCAGGTAAGAAGGTACTGTTCTGCATCATTCTAGGTTTTATAAAAATACCTCCTGGTGGACCCTGTTTGTCTGAACTGAAATAGATAAAGGTCATGGCTGCAGTTTACAGATGGTTTTGAGCCTAGAAATTTCTGGAAAAATGGCATCTGTTATAATAATTATATGCTTGCATTCCTTAAAGCTTAGTCTTTTATATAGATCTAAACTATAAAGTGAACTATAAAACTTTTGAAACTTGCTGGAGCTACATACAAGTCTAGATGGCTTTGGTCATCTATAGTACCAAAAAATCACGCACCTTCAAGTTTCCTGCAACATCTAATACTTTTAATAGCATCCCTTTGTTAATTTTGGCTTTGGTAGCTTCATAAAGGCCCATGAAGCTATCCAGAGAGGGGCTTACTGTGATATTCTTCACCCCCCTTTAATAAGAATTTTAGCAAACATCTACCCTCAAATACATTTAAGTTTGTTTTATTGCAATTTGTTCCCCCCCCGACTCATTGAGAATGTTTATAAGAATAGATTTTCGATTAAATTAGACTGTTTATTGAAACAAAATCATAGCAGGGTTTACTAGTGTAATCCGATCTCAGTGTTCTTAAATATAATACATACAGCTTGCATGCTTTCCTATAAAAATAATATAAAAAGTTTCCCCCCAAACCAAATAATGACTTTTTGATTGTTTTTATTAGCAGGCTTGTCATGCAGAATGGTAAAAAAGAATATATCTTTTTTTTTGTATGGTGGAAATACAGTGCAAGGAGTGGCAGGTTCTTTGATGGAAATGGACAAGTAACCCATTGAGAAACAGTCATCTAATACAGTAATCGGTGAACAGACAAAGAATCCCAATGAGGTATGCACCTCAATATACATTTCTCTTCCCAAAAGAAAAATTAAAAATGTGATAAATGGGGCATTATAAAGGTGACCGATCACGGGAAGATAGAAGTGGTAACTCCACAGGTAACATTCTTGGTTGTCATACTCCTGGTGCCCTGGCAGAAGTGCTACTGCTGTGGTTTGAGAAATGGAAGCTGAAAGTCTGACGAGCCATATTTCCAGCTGAAATTTAGAAACTTACTTGTTTAAAAATGTATTTATAAAAAATATGATATAGTTTTCCAAATAAGGTAATTTGGGAGATGGACTTAGAATGAGTGTGAAGATTTTCTTAATTTGTTCTCTATGAGCTACAAAATTTCATACATGAAAAAAATATGTAGTTCTCAGAATAGCACAGGGATTGTACAAGATTTTACCAGTAAAACATCTGATTGCAGTTTAGTTTTAACAACAAAGTTCAGCAATAACTTTTAATTTAAAGATTTTTCAGTTTGGCAGTTACTTACGCTGCCTAATTCCTGAGGATTTCCTTTAAAAAGAATGTCCAGAACACCAGGTGTATTGTCATCTCTGCTTTCTACCCTCTTCTTCCTTTGCTGTTTGGTGCCGTGACAGCCCCCTCTCAGGTTGCACTGGGAATGGGAAGCAACCACCCAGATGCTAAGTGGAGCTTTCACTATCTCACTTACAAGGCAGAAAAAGACTACAAGGTAGAAGAAACTGATAGGGTTCCCGTTGCTTGAAAGAAGACATCAGAACAACGAGTCTTCTGTAAAAGAATAGATAGTTGAAATACAAATAGAAAGGAGCACGTGGAATAAGTATTGCTAGTACTACAACTGCCCTGCCAGACCCATAGCTAGTTCTTTTGTTCCCCACTACCACAACCAACGTGCACCATCAGTCATGCTTCTCCATTAGTAGCTGCTTCCATTGCCTGAAGATAAGAGGGAGAGGGTCAACAGTACAATGGTGATTATGGGGAGGAGTGCTGTTGTCTTTTCAACTTATTCCATCAAAAGGATTGTTGCTGATTTTGCTATCAGACCAGTTACTGCTGCAGGGGTAACTGGCTGGCTGGTACCCCAAGGTGGCACCATGCTGGCTGCCACCACCCACTTGCTCATGCCCCTCTCCAAGTGGGGCAGGGAGAAAATGAGATCAAAAAGCTCATGGGTTGAGGAAATCACATACCAGTTACTGTCACAGGCAAAACAGGCTTGACTTTGGAAAAGTTATTTTAACACATTGCCAGTTAAATAGAGCTGGATGGTACAGAACACAAAAAGCACACCACCTTACCTGGCCCCTTTCATTCCTGACTCCTCTGGGCAGTGCAGGGGACAAGGAATGAGGGCCCACAGCCCACCCATAGCAGTGTGTCCCACATGGGGCATTTTGCCTGTTCTTAAAGCCACTTTTGGGGGCAAGTGCCTGCCGGGTCTGGCAGGGTAGTCCCCACCTCTTCCATGGAGTCCACCTCTGCAGCCCTATTGACAAAACCCTGCCATATAAACTCAGCACATTCCACCCTTTGCCCCATGTGAAACACATTTAAGATCTGTTGTTAAAACACATGTTAATCGTGGTCATCACGAGTTTCACTTGCATCAACAAAGAACTCATCACACCAGAACCAAAGTAACCTGATCACAGAACCAGCCAGCATGGTCAATTTACACATGTGGTAAATCTGCATCCCTCGTCTCTCCACAGCTGTACAATAGCAAAAAGTTCCCCACAGTTATTTCATGCTCTGGCAACACCCAGTGCAAGTGTTGCTTGTTACCTTTCCAATTTCTGCTTTTACCTGAGATTGTTGGAGCCCTCCTGTGAAGGCCAGAAAGGGCCAGGGCTTGCCCTGCAGGGCTGCTGGAGGAGCTGAGGCAAAGCAGCTCATGGGTCAGGAGCCTGCCTTGCCCTCTCCTGCTCTGCCAGGCATGTCCCAGGGGACTGCAGCTTCTTCCTGGCTCATCTTCCTCCTCAGGTATCCCACCTAAGCTGTAGTGTGGAGGTCTCCTCTGGCATAGGCCTCTCCGCGGGCTGCAGGTAAGCACCTATCCCCTTGTGGCCTGTCCACAGGTTGCAGGGGAAGCTCTGCTCTGATGTCTTGAGCATCTCATTTTCCCCTCTTTCTTCTCCTATTTTGGTAGGCTTTTGCAGGGCTGTTTCTCACAGTTCTTTCCTCACTGATGTGCAATGTTTAGCCCTTTGTTAAGGCTGTTTCCCCAGTATTGGGTTGGCTGGGACCGGCTGTGGCCAGCGCCAACCTCGGACAGCTAGGCCAGCCCTGCACCCACTGCCAGCCCCTGCCCACCTATGCCGCATCGTGTCAGCTTCCCTTCTGCTGCCTTTCTTGCTGTAGCTGTTCTCCCTTAGTGGTGGTGGTAAGGAAAGCACTGAGCCCTAGGAGGCTGAGAATGGTAAGGGTGCTGCCTCTCCTAACATGGCGGATTGTGTGTGAAGTGCCAGTGTTTACTGCCACGTAGATCCAAGGAGGGAGCTCTTTCTGGATATCGGTACACTGGAACCAAGGTTTAAATGATTGTTCGTAATGATTTTAACATGGCTGGCTAGGGAAGACTAGGCATGAAAACTCGAACTCTCTTGTCTGTGAAAGTGCTATGCTGAGAACCTAGAAAGTGGTTTTCTGAGACTTCTTATTTTGGAAATGCATCTGTTCATTTTGGAAGTAATCTCTTTCTGAAGAGGTTTGCTAGAAAAGAAGGCAAGAGACTGTTGAAAGAGTCTGTTGACATTAGAGTTTGTCACTTGGGAACTTCTGTCTCTTCTGTTTCACTCTCATGGAGCAGAGTTTGCAGTGGTCTGATCAGGAATTACCATTCATTGTTCATAAAAGACGTGGAGTGAATGGTTCTTTAATTCAGGCAGCTGTCATGATCTGGATTATTTACTATCTACAAGAATGCAAATTCCCACTTTTACTCTGGCTCCTCCTCTGATTTCTAACTATTTAAAGACAATGTACTTGTCTCTGTATTGTTCAGGTACACTTGGACATGCAGAGATGTTGAGACCTAAATAGGATGTGTTGAAAATGTTTTTTGTTTCATTTTATTTTTATATTAACAGACTGCTACTGAAGACACCTTGCTAGTAAGCGGAGTAGGAAAAAAAAATATATTTTCTTGTGTTTTGGTTATTTAGCCGCTGATGTGAGATGTATTCAGTCTTGCTGCGAGTGTCCCAGAAATCACAAGAAATACATTATTTGGTGTGGCGTATATAATAAGGAGGCTACTAAATCTGATAATAACTTGCTTAATTAAAACAAATTATCTGTGCAGTTTTATGGCCCTCATTACTGCACAGCGTTATTATATTCCCTCCTGATGTTCAAAAGTGGAAAACAACTTATTCTTTTATTTGATACATAGCTGATAGTTTAGTAAGCATCAGGTAAGGCTGGATCATGTAGTAGTTTTCCACATCTAGCTGTAGCAGAATAGTTGGCTGCTCCTGTTTTTTCAGGCAGCAAGTTCTGTGAAGGTTCAGGTTTGTGTCTGCTTTCCAGGGACACTGGTTAGCCAGCAAGGAGACCGCTGGGGTGAAATTTGGTTGGGGTGTGTGTGGTCTAAAGTCATGGTGGGAGGGCTGAATTGAGATCCATTATGTAAAGCTTTCAAAGTTAGCAAACTGACCTAAAACTGAAATGTATGTTAGTAAAGAGCAGTGTTTTGCATTGCTGAGCAGATAGGTTGCTGAATTGGGAGTAATCCAGAGTGTCCTCAGGGTCTGGCAGCCAGTGATGGTCTGTTTTGCATGTTGCACATGTGGTGCTCAGAATGATCAGATTTGCATCTAGTAAGCTGCAGAGGGGTGGTGTGAGCTCCCCATGAGATGAGTTGGATATTCAAAATACCTGCCTCTTTTCTTTCAGCAGTAACCCCTAGGATCTGAAACAAGGTTTGATATGTTCATTGTGCTATTGTACCAAAAAATAGGCAAATGTTGTTAGAGAACAGCTAAAAACAAAAGAATATTTTTCCTTCTCAACGTAAAAAATGTATATAATCTGAGATTTTGTAATAAACTCCATGGGTTCTTTTGCTTCTGAAATATCTTGTGCTCTGTAATATCTTGTTCATCTTGTACTCTGTAAACTGAATGTAACCCTAAGTTTGAGTCATCAGTTTTCTTCCCTATGATACTTATACTTATTTAATACTACTTTGATGGTGACTTTCAGCATGAAGATGTGAATGGATTAGCAGCAATTTGTTTCACCTGTCTGTAGCTGAATTTTCTCTCAAAAGTTTTGTTAAAGCACTATCATGGTTTAAAAATAGAATGTGACAGAATTACTCCAACTTTAATTATGTAATATAATGTGTCAAGAAGCTTTTCTTTTTAATGTTACAATTATTTCAAAACAATTCAAACTATCTGCTTTTCCACTGTGACTTTTGCACTGTTCTTATTGGAATGTATACATCTCAAGAGCTCTACATCTGCATGTAGATTAGCTGCAGTACTCCTGTTGTCCTTGTTTCTTCTCTGTGGTGAAATTAAAAAAAAAAAAGCCACATTTAGTAAACTCTTAAATGAGCTTTTTATTGTCACTCACTGTGTATGTAGCAGTAAAGAGCAGACTGGAGCAGCTGGATTATCTGCAGTGCTCTACCAATTGCACTGCATGACATGGGTGACTTCCCGCTTGCAGCAGCTAGCAGCAGGGTGGTTTTCAACACCCAATTCCATTAGAATTCTGGAGAGGAAAAGTTTTGTTTCCCTCCACCCACGCTCAAAGAAAAGTATAAATTCTTGATAGTATGTTGTCAGCTGGGCCACTCGCTATGTGGAAACAATATCGGAAGCTGTTTTTCAGTGTTCAGCTGCTGAACGCATACAGTAATTCCACCTAAGCATATGTCGATGTTCTAAACTTAAGACAAACAGAAAACCATTTCTTTTACCCCTTTAGTGACATGTTAACAGTTTCTTTGGAAATTGGATTGCAAAGAGTTTTCAGCTTGTTAAAGGAATGGAAACTATGCTTCGAAAACAGAATTTACTTGCTGCATCACCGGTTTAGAACAGTGAACTATTTATTTTAGGCAACAAATTATTATTTTTCTTCTGAGTATGTGTTTTAACATGTGTATGCTTATATATATACTGTTGCTTGAAATGAAAAAGGCTTACAGTGAGGCTAAGGCCAGAGGCCCCCCTGGGCCCATCTGCTCCCGTCCTGAGAGGGCTCAGGCCCGTGTCCAGGTGGCTTTGGGAGACCTCCAAGGAGGAGACTCCACAGCCTCTGTGGGCAACCTGTGCCAGGGCTCCGATACCCGCACAGCACAGAAGTGCCTCCTGGTGCTCACAGGGAGCCTCCTGTGCTCCGGTTTGTGCCCACTGCCTC
The DNA here is from genome assembly GCF_964034855.1 of Anser brachyrhynchus. Taxonomy (NCBI): domain Eukaryota; kingdom Metazoa; phylum Chordata; class Aves; order Anseriformes; family Anatidae; genus Anser; species Anser brachyrhynchus. Next base: position 2,518,706 of record NC_137733.1, read on the forward strand.
TGGGCCTGGCCCTGGGCACCGCTGAGCAGAGCCTGGCTCCGTCCTCTGTGCACCCTGCCTTCAGGGGTTTGTAGGCATTGGTGAGATTCTCCCTTTCCTTCCTTCTCCAGGCTGAGCAGTCCCAGTAGTCCCAGCTCTCAGCCTCTCCTCACAGGAGAGGAGCTTCCATCCCTTCATCATCCTTGTGGCCCTCTGCCCAACTCTCTACAGCATGTCCAGGTCTCTCTTGACCTGCGGGTCTCAGAACTCCACACAGGATGCCAGGTGTGGCCTCACCAGAGAGACCTCCTGAGCAGGGGGGAAGCTTACTAAGTCATCCAGGTTGAATTTAATATTTAAATACATACTCTCTAAACAAACAGCACCATATATTATATTGTCTTAAATTTATTGATTGACTTGGTGTGATTTCTTTCCAACATGTTTATGTGGTTTTACTACCCAATTTCACTAGAGCTCTTAGTGTGAAGTTCAGGTGCAGCTTTAAGCACAGTTCTGTGTTTCTCCAAAACTTGCAGGTACTTCAAAAGTTAACACCTTGCTTTTTCATCCCTTCTGTCCATATTACTTCCTTCAGCCTTGTCCTAACTGTCATTTTGTAGTTGTTACTCTATTTCTTTTTGGCATCTTTGTAAAATGGTAAGGTGGACGGTGCAGCAAACCCTTTACTTGCAAAGCTGCACAGATATTTCATGAAGCAGTGGTCTTTTTGTATTACTTTATTGTCCAGATGGCTAAGTATGTGGTAGAACAGAATTAATGGATGTTGAGGAAATCCACCTCCATGTGGAACAGTAGTAGCATTGGCAACCAGTCAAAAAACCCTCAGAAAAGTTGCAGCTGAAGGACACAACTGTTGAATACACAGATAATGATACGTTGCTGAACTCAAGAAGCAAACACAGAAGATGCATTATTGTATGGAATGATTAGATGACTGACTAATGAGGCTTGAGGTGCAAGGAAATTGGCTACAAAAGCAATTAAATAAGCACCTGACATTCTACTGTACACTGTAACAGCACTAAACTCTTACTATGTTTAGTTTTCTTCATAATATACCACTAAGTTTTTGTAAACTTAGCTAAAAGTTAGTTAGAGGTGTCAAGGTTTTGATTTCAATGCCATTTTACATTTTTGCTATGGTTTTAAGAAATTCACAGGAAGAATTAAGTTGGGAAAGCAAAGCCTCATTCAAGTATGAGGCAAACCAGTAGAGGAAAAAATCCTGTATTAAACAGATTGTTGTGGTGAAAGTGTGGGAGCAAATACTTTTTTTTTTTTTTTTTTGGCAGGAGGTGTGACAGCACGTTGTAATACTTGTCACTGCCTGCAGTTTTCATTAGTTACTTTGGATATTCAAACCAGTATGATACCGTATTGATACTGATGGATCAGAAGGTTTTACTTGAGGCTTCCATGGTTAAATGGTATTATGTCAGTTATGATAACATACACCAAGATTTTACCCTTGCATGGTGAGGGAAGGGAGTTGCATAGACTTCTGCACTGACAAGGAGGATTCCTCCTGCAGGAGGGAATGGACATGAATATTTCACTTGGTTTCCTTTTGAGTGCACTTACAAGTTATTTGTTAAAACATTTTGTGTGTAGTTCCATGCAGTGGAAGTAAAAACTTTGTACTTCTGTTAGGTAATTCTGGGGAAGTCTCTCAAGGTCAGGTGGTGACTTTAAGGCAGTCTTGATGCAAAGCTGAAATGCACACAATATTTTAGGAGCAAAGCCTGGTTTGCTGATAATGTTCCTAAAAGGTGATCTTCAGCTCTTTTTCAGTGAATCTCTAGCAACCCTTTTCTGGGTAGAGGTAGTGAATGTGTCACTGATTTATTATTTCCTGATAACTGTGTGCAACTAAGTGAGGCTTGTTTAATAACACGGTGATTTGCAGTCATACACCGCAGTTGTAGCATGTAGGAAGAGGGGCTGAGCTAGGTATTTGGGTGGTTTATCTCCTTTGTAACCAGCTGGAAGTGAAGAAGTCAGTGTGGGGGTGTTTCCTTAAGAATAAAAAGCACTTCTTAGCACAGTTAACAATACCAAAAGCTACGGAACACAGTGCTTGGTCTATAAAGATAGACAACATTAATCATGCGTTAATTTCTCACTTGCCTCATTAAAATTAGATTAAAAGATTCACTCTTACACTTGGAGCTTACAATATGTACTGCAGCCTAAAGTGTAGCCCAATTCCCTTTTTCTTAACAGACCAAGAGTTCTGGATTGTTAATCTGAAAGAGCTTTATTATGAAGTGACATACCTGGGTTTAGAGACAGAGGTGGAATTGGTACATCTGAAATGAATGAATAATATATAAGGACTGATACTAGCTTTGCCTCATGAGTTGGTCTTACTATTTAGCCTCGAGCAGAAGCAAGCAACAACAAAAGATTCTTAAGGTGGAAAGTTAAATATTTAATAGAAGCCTCTGTGTTCTATGTTCTCCTTTTGCTGTATTCATGGAAGTATGTTTTGGAGCCGAAGGAAAATGTTATTTGTATTACAGTAGAGGCAGAAAGTGTGTATTTGATTGAGACATCAAAATGCTAGACTTGGTAAAAAGGCATGAGAGAAAATTCCTGGATTAGCCTTAAAATCTTTGCTGTTATCATCCCTTTTTGTTTAGGTATGCTGAGTCTCATTCTGTTTTTCATTTGGGATTTGTCTGTAACAATCCTTCCTTTCTTTCTTCTTCATGATGAGGTGGGTAGCCAGGTAGCAGTACAGGGTTGATGCTTTCCCAGTAGCACTTTTATTTTCAAGCCTTCTGAAACTTATCCCCAGTCAGTTATGACACAGCAGATGTAACACAATTTTTGTGCTGCCTTCTGTCACAAATTTTTTTTGTCAGCCTCCTGGGTACAAAAATAGAATTTGATTTTCTCTGTTCTAGGCAAAGCAGGAGCTGGATGTTACATGAAGGAAGGGGCTTAGAGCAGAATGGATCTGTGGGTGAAAACATCAGAAATTAGTAGGAAAACCCTAAACTTAAGTATTTTCTTCTCTCACCCTGGAGGATGTAGTTACAACTATATGGAATGTTTGAGACCTTCATTATCTGGCTTGTTGGTAATAAGTGAAGGTGGAAACATGCCTCTGTGGTTGCCATTGCATGAAGTGCAGTGCTGTTGCAAGCGTGTCCCAGACTGATGATCATCCAGACTATGTAGATGTTGTTTCAAGGCTTTTGATACTCAGCTGAAAGCAAGAATTAATTACAGATTCAGATCTTTTGTTCCTAAAGAAAATTCAAGTCATTACAGAACTTCATGTTTTTCTCTTTTGAGGATTGAAATGTTTTGAAGTAAGTTTTGATGTTTGCATCTATTGTCCATCTCATAAACACAGAGTAAGGACTCATCTAGTTTATGTGGACTCACTGTTTTAATCACATAGGTGTATGAACCCTGCTTTATTGGGCACTCTGCATGCATTTGAGTCTCAGATAAGTGAAATACTTCATTTCCACTATAGATCTGTGAGAAAGTCTGTGGTAGGTTTCTCTTGTAAGAACTTCTCATGTGGAAAAGCTATTACAGGGATTTGCAAGCTTTTTTCTTCCTGTGTCTTGTTTCACTAACTTTGAAAGTGTGTTCAGTGACTGAAGAAGTGGGCATGTCCTGATCACAGCTATGTCTTTCTTTGGATTCAAGTCGGGAATCTCCGCCTAATTATTCTTGTGCTTTAAATGAGAGGCGGTTATATATACACGTGTATGCACATCCATACATATGTTCATGCTGTTTTTTTTCTTCTTGTTCAGAGCTTGGAAAAAAATCAGATCAATATTTGAAAACAGAATGCTACCAAATGCAGCTGAATAACCACGTCATCAAAAATTGGTTTCTGTAAGAAGAAAAATGTAGCCCCGAAGCTTGGGAGATTAACAGTGGAGCAGTTGCTTCTTCTGCTTCGCCCACTGAGGCAGAGGAGGGAATTCAGCCTGGGTTTCTTAACTCCTGAATGAGCGCTCTGACCATTGCACAGATATAGGAGTTATTTTGGGGCAGCTGAGTTTTGAAAGTCTCTTGCACTGGGGAAAAACATGGACCAGAGAATGGGAGGCTGTTGGGGTATCAGTGCAAGCTCAGAAAGGGGAATTTAGTAGACAAATGCATGACACATGTTAAAAAAAACATTTATTTGTAAATCTAATGTATACATAGGATTATAGCTGCTACTTAGCACGTTGTTGCTAAAATACCAAAACAGGAAGGAGTTGCATGACCTCTTGTGTCTTAATTTCTGCTTATACTAGAATATAAGAAAGTTAGGAATGATACTGTGCATGTTAAAGTTGCGGATTGTTTTTCTCCAGCTTATTGTTAGTGAAGTAGTTAATTGAGTAAGTAGGAGGACAGACTGAATCAACCTTCAAGAAATGCTCAAATAAACAAGTTGAGGATGGTGTGTGGGGGGGAAGACACAGAAAAGCTACATACTCATTTATAGACGTTAATGGCTTTCAAAGTTTCCTAATTCCTTTTTGACTCAGTCTTCTGTAGCAGTTGTGTAAATTACTTCTAATGATGCAGTATTGCTGGAGAGTTCTGGTTTTCTTTCACAGTGTGTCATTATTACTTGGGGGGATAACTATATTGTTTGATCTGTATAGAGGATGTTAAAGAAAAGGAGGATTCAAATCAAATGTGAAGGAAACTTAAACCTTTGCTACATGTTTTCTTTAGAAAGTTAAATTGTAGCTCTGCAAAGTGAACTAAATGGAACATCTGTGAGTTCTTGTTTTCGTTCTTCAAGATTTGATTCTCTTTGGTTTCCGCGTGTCTTAGAGATGCATATTTGTCTTGATCCTCCTTCGACTGCCTGTTAACTTCAGTGGTGTTGAGCGAAGCCTCTTATGAGAAGAAAAATAAATAAAACCTGAGCTTAACATTCTCTAAAAATACTGGATACTGCAGGTTGGGCAGCACATGTTGGTGTAAACATCGGCAGAGTTCAAAGGCCAGTGTGAAGTTGTGATGCACAGACAACCTATCTTCTGCTTGTGGTAAATGGGAAGAAAGCAAGAACTGTGAAACAAGGTTATATTTTATTTCTATTACTGGTAGTGTACAATAAATGAACCCTTAGTAGTTATGATACTGATACTCAAGTTTATATTGAAATTCTGAAATCTGTAGCCCAGAAAAAGAAGAAAATAGCTTATAGGATTAAATTTGGTACTTCACTGTTTTAAATCTAAAAGAATTTGTGGCTTCAGAATGACTGGTTTAGCTTTTGAACAGTTGCAGCAGATTCATCAGGCTTCTCTGCTGGCTCCAGCCCACTCCACACCAAACCCACCACATATGGGAAAACTAGGACAGGAAAAACTGGGACTAGTGTTTCTGTGCTCTGGGGGGTGTTGTGGGTTTTACATTCAGAGCTCTGGAATCATAGTAGATGGCTGCACCTCCTTGCAATCTGAAGGAGTGTATTGTGAAAGTATTTAAGTGTCTGCTGCTGCTGTTGTTGGAGAACCGCCAAATTCAGTTTTTTCCTCTGCTGTGGGACAAGTAAAAGCATCAGTCTTTAGGTATTTCTGGGATAAAGGGGGAACATTCCTACTCCGCAGAATGAAATAGAACAGTTGACAGTAACTTAAGAAATGCATATTTTTTTAATCATCCATTCATAATATATAAAGATTAAGTCTAAACTGGGAAACGTACAAACAGTTCCAGGCTCCCACACCTGCATGTGCACCTGCATGGTTTCCACTGAAAAGAAGTGAGCGCTGTAGCTGCAGTTTCTGTGGATTCTGCTGGATGCAGTCAAAAAGCCTGTATTTGACAGAAAAATGAGGTGATGAGGCTGTGTACATCTCGATGAGCCCTATTCTAGGTCTAACCCTATTCCCATCTGTAGGGCTACTGGTAACTTGCAAGCTGGTGCAAGTGAGGATACATGCAGCTTTCTCTTATTTGCATGAGTCTTTAGAAATCTCTTGTAGCTGGAAAAGGTCAGTGTAGTTTTCCTGAAGCAAGTGATACATATATAGAGAGTTAAATGCAGTTATAACTGAAAATAATTTCTTTTAGATGTGAAAAGGGAAGCCTTTCCTACTAATCTTAAAAGTACTGTGATGAAAGCTTAGTTCCTCAAGACTTTAAAGATGGAGGTAAATGACTTTTTTCAGCATATCTTTATTGGGGTGAAATTCCGTAACATTTTGAATTTAGCGTTAGTATGTAAGTATATTAGAACACTAGCGTATAAACAACTGTATAATGTAAAGAAGTCCTTGTTAGACCATTAATCATTTTCGAAGTGTTCCTGAAAGACTTGCAAAATACCATGTCAATGAGTAAGTAGCTGAATGTTCTCAAAGTTTAGGCGGTGAATAGATACGCTGGTAAGCTGTGTGTTTAGCCAGGCAGTTCTCTGCTGGCTATGCTCTTTAGGTGAGAACATCGTGATATCATCATGTACTGTATAGATAGTGCAGTGGTTCCTGTGGTGTGGTGGGAAAACAGTACTGCTTACTTGCTAAGAAGTGCTGGCACCACGTGGAGGGGCTGTGAAGGGGAAGTGGTGAGGACAGAGCAGGCTGCCAGTGCTCGCACCTCTGTCTTGCTCATTCTCAGGAACGGGGAAACAGCTGGAACCAGGTTGTGTCCAGCTTAGGTCTGCTGTTTTTTGGCTTGGTACCAATGCCGTACCTGTGGGCACAAGGACAGTGGGGCAGGAGGAAGGGTGACAAGTGAATGCTGAGAAAATCAGTCCCTGAGGAGACTCCTGTGCTGGTGGCTGCCTGGGAGTGTGGCAGCAGTTTGTCCCGAGCCCAGAGACAGGGAGGACAGGGCTGTCCTGCTTTTCTGTGCCTCCTGCTCCTGTCTGAAGGGGGAAGTTCTCCAACAGGAGACTCTAAATTCTCTAACTAGAGACAAAATGTTTTCGTGCAGCACAGACTCTACTAACAAGCAAGCAGATGTCACCAACCCCCTTGTATTCTAGGTGGAATATTTGAGGTACCACAGCTCTTGAAGAATGTGAAGCAGACCTCAACCCCTGAATGCCAGGCATGAATCATGCAGGCAGGTACGTGCTGCAGGAGCATTGTTTGGCTGTGTCATCTCTGACTTCCACCCAGAGATCCCATCTGAGGCAGGAATCATGGCTGGTAATATTTGGCTGCTGTCTAGTTACATTAGCCAATTGCAGAATTTGTTTCGTGGTTCCAGCTCGCTGATTTTCTTCACAGTGGATGAAGAATGCTGTCACATATTTATGCCTTGTCTTTGAGCAGTTGAGGTCTGTGCAGTGACCGTAAAAATACTGAATTTAAACCTTGTTAATCACAATGTTTGTTGTCCATATGGTTCTGCTTTGTGCAGTCAGTTTTATTTTATTAAATGCTATTTCCTAGATTCTCTTAGTTCTAGAATAATTTTAATACTGCATTTTAGAACAAAATATGCAAACTTACTCTGATTTTTAGCTTTTGTGATTTTTTTTCTCCTTCTTTGTCTTTGAAAGTTTTCTGTTTGTGAAACAGGAAAAAATACTTCTAATGTTTTTGTAGAACTTCTTGAAATACATATTCAGAGAACATGTTTGTTTGAAAATGTTTTTCTCATGATATACTGCATAATAAATTTTCTTTATAGTACTTAGGCTTTTATTTTGAAAAAGTTTTCTCCCTGCAATAGAAAAAAGCAAAACATTTTTTTTAGCGCCTCAAATGTTGCTTTTTTTTGTCTGACCTGTACTGACAGGGCATCCAATAGCTGACGTAGGGGCTAGTATGCATTTGCATATGTACACACCTGCTTTTTATATTTATAAAATGGCTAATTCTTGCTACATTTTCTTGTTTGTGTCCTTCTAGTTTTAGTGTTTAAATCTGGTGTAAGACAGAAAGGGGGCAAAAAAAAAGTACTTCTGAAGGCGGCTGCAAAGTGATCATGAACAATACTGGCATCATGACAGTGATGCTAAGCCAGAATCTACACCTGCTTTTTTTTTCCAGGCAAGGAGGCGCTGCCTTTTTGCCTTCACTTGATAATATCAATTTGAGTCTTATGGAACAGTCAGTAAGTCATGAAAGCAGAGACTGGTGCATGCCATCATGCAGGATGTATATTTTTAGGCCATAATGTTATGCAGCTGAGAGTAGAACTAGTTTCTCCTTCTGTTACTCTTTTAAAGAATTTAACAGACAGCAGAGAAGTCATAGAAACTGAACTTACATGTTGATCAGTAAGTAATAGGATACAGACTATATCTGTCAATTTGACATAATGCTGTTATATTATTCCTATAGTGCCAAGTCTGTACTTTAGGCATGTTGAAGTTGAATATTCTGTTTATAGTATATTGCATGTGGTAATAATGGAAATCACAAGTTTGAGTTCTGGCAACATTACTGTCCTGTTTTGGCTGGGATGGAGTTACCTTTCTTCCTAGTAGCTGGTATGGTGCTGTGTTTTGCATGCAGGATGGAAATAATGTGGGTCACACCCTGGTGTTCCAGCTGATGTTGAGCAGGGCTCGCACAGAGTCAAGGCCGCCTCTGCTCCTGATGCTGTCCGGCCAGCGAGGAGGCTGGGGGTGCCCGAGGAGCTGGGGGCACACGGCCACGCCAGCTGAGTCCCGCCGGCACCAGGGACATGCCAAACCTTGGGGTGCCGTTACGAGCCCTGGCACGGGGGCAGCTGGATGCAGTCTGCTGCCTCTCAGGGCACCGATCGGCTGGTGGGGAGCAACTGCATTGGGCATCACATGTTTGTGTTTTGTTTTTCCGTTCTTGTTACTCTGCCCTTACCTCAGCCCACGAGTTCTCGTGCTTCTTTCTCCAGTTCTCTCCCTGTCCCACTGAGGGAAGCGGGTGGGTGTGCAGTGCTGCTCTGCCTGGGGGTTAAACTGCCGCAGTGATGAGGCTGGAAGAGTGGCTTGGCCGCTGCTTTGGGTCCAGACAGATTTGCACCCATGTTCATGCTTGCTGCTGGTGGCTTCTTTTAATAACAGATTGCAGAACAACTTCACACTAATGCATATGCCCCTCCAGTTTTAGGAAAATGGTACATTGTCAGCGCGCAGCAGGGACATTTACATCACCACGGCTAGCACTGTACTAGTCCGCGAATGAACTGACTTCGTCTTTTGTGATTGATCCATCAGCTTTCGTGCAGGCACAAAATTAATCCTTAAAAAATAATTAGCTCCAGTGTCCTGGCAGAATTCCAAGTGGGCAATTACATTCTGCCTACTTAAGAATACCACCTGTAGTTACAATTGGGTAAGTTGTAGTGACAGATGATTGCATGTTTTGTGCTATGTTTTGTGTGGCTTTTTGTCCCTGTGAAGTCTGTGGTAATGCTGCAAATGCCTTGCATTGAAAGAACCTGCTGACCAAGATGGCTTATTAACATGACAAAGAAAAGGGTCTTGAAAATATTTGGCTAATATTGTGAAGATGAAAGAAAGATTTAGGTGGTCCTTGCACATTTCAGAATTCCAAGTGTTGAAGGCAGCATCTCTAAAATGCCTTCAGGAACATGTGTTTATACATAGGAGAAAGCAAAACTGAACCTTGCTCGTCTTGTAGAACTCTAACTGTGGACACAGGACTGAAGTTTCGGAGTTGTTGAGAGAGCAGAGGAGAGATAACAATTCTCTTTTGACTGTAGTACTTCGGATTAAAATCTATATTATCTTATGCTTCCCTTTCTAAGTATGATGAAACATTTAAATTTTTTTTGGACAGAACTTGCAAGTTATAGAGTCTAAATTTTGTTTCTGGTGTGAAATAGCTTGAGAAGACAAGGAGAGAACTTGGATTTATGGATGTATGGGAAGCTCTAGATGACTTTTAAAAAATAAAAATCCTTAAATAGAAGAAGATGGAACTTCATCTCCTTCCACAGTTGAAGACTGAAGTTATCTTTTGGTAAAGAAAATTGTTCTGATTGAATAGGTCTGATACCTTCCAGGATTATTTAAATTTTTGTGGTCTTCATGAAGGTGAGAGGAGGGGAATTTTGCATTTTTGGGCTTCATGTTTGTTATTGCCCTAGATACTCAGAAGGGCAGATATGATCTGGATATGAAGTCCTTGCTAATAATGTGCAGTCAAAGAATTTTAGAACAGGCTGGGGGGTGGGGAGGTGGAAACCACCTTGAGGGGTTTTCTTCCCTTTTCTCCTACTGGTAAAGAAAAACAGTTCTAGGAGTTCGATTAACGATGTAGAGGTATGGCAGCTCTGTTACAAATTGCTGAGAGTTACCAGACCTTCTTTCTAATTCAAATCTGAAGAGCTAATACTTCTGGCATTTCCAGCTCAAATGTTTGAGAATTAAGAGTCAGTCCTTTCCAGTTCATGAAAATGACTTAAAATGTTTTTGATGCTTCTGCTTTTAGAAAAGTTTCTTCTGCTTCCTTCCCCATGCAGTTTAGGAGACTATGACAGAATTTACAAGCTGTTCTTGTTTCAGCTTTTCTGACTGAATTACAAGGGCTCAGCATGGCATTTATATTACAGAGACTTGGAAAACATCAAATAATTTTATTGATACTGTTAATTATGAAAGTCGGGAATATTCTGTTTAGCAGAGGGGGGAGAATTTGCTCTTAAAGTTTCATTTAATCTTCTCATAGCACTCAAATTTAAAGAGGGCTGTATAAGTTCTTAAAAACAAACTCCAGAAAATTTTGAGAATAAGATAGAGGTAGCTTAAATGGTTAATATGTTTAGGGATTCAATTCTTGTCTTTGTTTTCACTTCTGTCTTTCAATTCTTTGTTTTGTTTGGTCTTTAAGCTGTAAAATCCTTCTGTATGGAAACTGTAGAGGCAGTTCTATCACATTAAATTTTCAGATTGAGTATTATTTAGAAAGTGATCAGAAAAGTTGTTTTCTTAATTCTGATGTGGATCTGCAGTATAAATCCTTATATGCTTTAAAAAGCGAACACTGAAAATCTGCATGTTTCACCCCAGGTTGCTTTACATTTTTGCTACATCTTTCTGTGCATGCACTTCTAATTTAATTAACGCTGACTGCATTTAGAACAAGACCCTTGCAACTGTAAGTGTGACTTAATGACTTAATGCAGTAGTAATTCATTTAGCACTTATTTTTGATTTGAACTAACAATTATATTCCCTTTTTTCTGAACACATAGTATTCAGAAGAAACATGGTTATTGGTGTTAGGGTGCTTAATATTTCTTGGCATGACTGTGTTTTGATCAGTGAAACACTGGCTACCTGCTTGTGCAATAAAACCCCTGGGAGCTCAGTTTCCACTTTAGGAGGGTGTTGAGATGGAGTGGAACTAAGTACCATGGGCTATCCAGAAAACCTTTACTTCTCCTCAGCCTATAGGTTAAAAGTCAAAATTTTAAGTCCTAAAGCAGTGCATTAACTGCAGAAGTCCTATTGAGTGTTTGGAACAACATTGCCACGTGAAAATAGCCCGTTTCTTTTAACTGAAGGAAGGACAAGTGGGGAATATTGATTGGCAGTGTGAACTACGTTTGGCTAGCAAGTAGCTGTGAATGCTAGCCAAAAGTTCTTACTCTTAGGTATATGACCACCCACAGAGATGGATAAAATTCATACTAGATTTTAAGAAACATTGTTTGAAATTGGTTAAAATCCTTATCTTTCCACTTCTGTTTTCTTAAGTTTCACTTTTTTTTTAAGTTTTCTTTTCACTTATGCTAGGATGCATTTCCAGTCACTCCCCTGAAACAGCAAAGTTACTACTGGTGTGAAACCACAGCAAGTGAGGAACATCTGGAGGCTGGAACTTCTTAGGTAAACCCTTCTGGAGCGCACACAGGAGTCACTTACATAATGGAAACATCCTATAATTTTTACTGTGCCTTTTTTCCCTTGTTGCCACGGTAACCGATCATGAATTGTTCATAGTAAGTGACCTTGTCACTGCTTTTATGTACTCTGTGAGTTATTGTGCAGAAGATATTTATAGCGGTGAAGTACGACTGCCTGAAGACAAGCAGGTTTTGTTTCATTTATTTTTTTCCTGTAGAATAAGAGACTAAAAACCATAAGAGGAAAATGCTAACATTTGTCTGCAGAATAAATCTTGCTGTTATTCAGATAGGGACAAATACAGCTGGTAAGTCATAAAGCAGCTGGATGAAAAGTGGTCAGCTCAGCCTCCTGTATGCGTTGTTTTCAGCTGATATACTTCTGGCCTAGACTTGGATATATTTAGATATACTTTTCTGTGTTTGATACTTCCATGAGGTAACAGAATAGTCAGCATTTTTGTTCAGCTATCAACTGCATTGATTCACATGTGCTAATGTAGAAGTTTAAAAAAAATAGACAGGAACTACTGCTTGTTCTGTTTTTTCCCTGCCATTCCATATAGAAGCTAATTAAAATAAAAACTCTGCAAATGTTTTAAGTAGTGATAATAAACTGATGGCAAAACTTAAGTGGTAAGGATAGAACAAACATAACAGGAAGGACAAAACAATGGTCTTTTTCTCCCAAAATAGAGAACCCATCAACTCAAGAGGAGGAAACTTGGCGGTTTTATAGCTTAAAATAGGAGCATTGAGTATAGCTCAAAGATCTGCAATCTGTAAACTTGAAATATGTTAGTTTGATGGATTAAGCTTTGTAGTTATCATCACAATGCTTAACTTTCAAGTAACTCAGTGTTAAGTCATTGAGCTGCATAGGAGATAAAATGAAAAATACTAGTTCAGATAGGGAAAATAATATGAAAAATGTCTGAGAGCCAAGCAAGGCTGCGTAGCCACTTTGCGTTCAAGAAGAAAATAGGATTTTTTTTAGTAACCCCAGTAATTCTCTTCCAAGTTGGTCTGTTGTTCTTCTAATGTTGAGAAAGATGAGGTAATATCTTCAGAATTCATTGTGCTGTAAGGATGAAATTCCTGTTTGCCATATCGTTACAACTGAGGTACACCTGGGTGTCAGAGCTGTGCCTGCATGTGCACACTTGGTCGTCGCTCCCCTGAGTGGTTCAGGAGTCGCCTGGGTGGCCTCTGCACACTGGGGACAGGGACAGCTGGGACAAGGTGGCTGAAGCCTCCCAGCAAGCCCATGGTGCTTTCTACAAGAACCCTTCAGGTATAGAATTTGCACAGTCTCCCGCAGCTCCTGTGTGTAGACCAGTACTGGGCACTACTTGTGTGCTCCTGACGTGTCAGTTACTTCCTTGGGCAGAGCACGTCGTGGTGTAGAGTTTATTGTACTTTACACAGATACTTTGCAAGAGTCACTAGAACCTGCTCTTGCAGACTCAGGAATGGTTGTGTAGGATGGTTAATGTAACTGGCAGATGTTGTATGGTGCTTAAGATAATGAATATCTGTGGGTCATTCAAATGCTGGAGCAGTCCTTATCGGACCAGTGCTCAGCGGAGTTGTAGGAGTTGAGCAGAACAACAGCTCAGGGAGCCTGCCCCGATTCAACTCAAGATGTCATCGCAGGGACCCTCATGGTGCGGATACCCATCCCCAGCTGGGTACCGAGTAATCATCCTGTTCCAGCGATTCAGTTTCTCATGTGAACATCATGCAAAAGATCTGAATGTTACTTTTTTTTTAAACTTACACTTTTCCCATGGGTGTCTTTGGCAACAGAAGCAGGTTTATTTCCATGTAGTAGCCAGAAGGAATTTTGTGATCAGCTAATGTCATAAGACATCTGTCGTGCCTCTGGAATTACCCATTAATAAAGGAACATGCATGTTTTACAAATTACATATTGGCTAACTCCAGATGAATAGTGGTATAGCACTGAGTCCATCAGTAGAAGAGCCCAGATTTTACATAATGCAAGAAGGCAATAAGCAAAACTGTGGAAGAGGTTGCCTTGTGAATTTTGCATGTGAAACATCAAGTGCTCGATTGGACTAAATGATACAGCAGTGCAACTCTGAGCCATTTAAGCTGTCATTTTTAAATGGCTGGGAACAGTAATCTCATGGGAGGGGATAGTCTAGTATGTCCTCCTATTCATTATTCACTTACAATGTTTCTTCCCTATGTCATAGGGATATCATAAATAGACTAACCCGACCAGCCTGAGACTCAGTTAAATATAAACAAAAATAATATTTCTTCCAAATGTACTTCCACTTAATGCACCATCAGGCTAGTCTAATTTGATGCAAATGCTACTCTGCTGATATTTAGCGTATCAAACCAGCCTGTTTTGGTGTTTCCAGAATTCATTGCTTCCTGGAGATCTAGCCCATGATGTAGATATAGCTACCATATGTTAAGCAAGTACTAGATCATTCTCACCGAAGATACAGTTTCATATTAGTGGGGATAAGGACAGGTGATAGAAACCAATGCCTTTTGGGACGATGTGAAGGACGTGCCCTTGAGAATCTGGGTGGTGCAGCATACCCAGTGAGGAAATACTAGCTGTCCTTCCTGGATAATGCCAAGGCAACAGTTTTATTTTCTCTTCCTTCATTTTGACCTCATTGCTTTCTTCCCTAGAAGTCAGTATCTGTAGTAAAATCCTTCATTTTACAGAACTGAACCTGGTAATACAGAGTTCTGTCGTAATCATAGAATCATTAGGGTTGGAAAAGACCTCCAAGACCATCTGGTCCATCCCCCTCCTACCAATGTCATCCAGTAAACCATGTCCTTAAGCACCAGGTCCAGCCTTTCCTTGAACACCCCCAGGGACGGTGACTCCACCACCTCCCTGGGTATCCCGTTCCAAGACCTGACTACTCATTCTGGGAAGAAATGTCTCCTAATTTCTAACCTAAGCATCCCCTGGTGCAACTTGAGCCACCTGTGAGAAGCAGCTGAGCCTGGTTTCCTTACAACTTAACTTGTTGGCTTTTCAACAGTAGTTTGAAATACCTCTAGGCATGCTACTTTGCATTCTTCAAGGCTGCTCCTGAAATACTTAATGCCTTTGAAAGTCAAATTAAAGGTTTGTTTCATTTAAGTTGTATAGCTGGATGAGATTAAGCAAAGTGCCCTACTTGCACACAGCAATCTATATGAAATGTTTTTTGATCGTATTCATGCTTATCTAAAATACACCTCTAATTTCTTTTCAGGATCCCAGCTTATTCAGCTCTTTACCATAATGGTTCATTAGCCTCCTAGGCTTTTTCTTCGGAGTTGCAGTCAATCTCCTATCTCTGCTGCTTTATATTAAATCACTTTGATTTCCTAAATGTAGTACGAAGAGAGAGCAAGCAAGAATCATGGAAAGAGGAGTTATTCTGGGTAGATACCTCATTTCTGTTTCACAGCATACTTCCAGTATTGCAAGGTTTTTTGCCCCTGGCTGCAACTCTGCCAAATATATCAAATATTCCCAGTTCCTAAAGAATGATTTAAGTACGTGCAGCTGATATCATTTCTTGTTGGTGCTCGTTTATTTTGAGATCAATCGGACTTTACCTATTTTTGGCTCTATCCACATGTAAAAACACCTCACTGGACCACGTGGCAGTGTTCCACTCTAAATCTGGTTGAAAAGCCAATAGTTACTCATTCAAACACCTCCCTGAGTGCATGTAACTGAAATGAAAAATCTCTTCTGTAGCATACATAGTCTTAGAACATGCTTTCTAGCCCTTTGGTGATATGACGTTTTGGCTCTGGTTGCAGGTGCAGGTAGCTTAAACTTCTTTGAACCATGTTCATAAGTGGACTGAAATTTTTGTGGTCAATCTCCGTCCTTGGTAAATTCAAGAGAGAAATTGCAGCTCATGGGGCTGAATTTCTCTTCTTGGCTTCAATCAGATGAAGTCCCGTATCTTTTCCAGTGTTCTTGTGATCTGATCTCAAAGATCAAGTTGTTATCCCCTGAGAGGTATTTGCTGTTCCTCTCTGCAGCTGTCAATGTTGCACTGGTATGTACTGTGTATAGTACAAAAATGCCACTACAAAAATGTAGTGGGTGCCCCCCCAAAGGTGGCCTTTGCGGTGTGCAAGCACCATGTAGTGGTGTAGCCATGAATCCAAAGCACAACACCAAGGGCTGTTGTGACGAATGTTAGCTCCATCCTGGTGAGTACAGCAACTTAGGAAGTGATTTAAAAAAGATTCAGTGTTTGTTTTTTTCTTTTGAATGTGCAATTTGCCATTTTATTTTCTATGTACTGCTTTACCATTATGATTTCAGTGTTCGAGCATGGTGATCTCGTCCGTAATTTCAGAGGGACTGTTGTATTTGAGCAACGATCCACTGATGTTATCTAGCTAAGCAAAGAAAAAAATGAACAAGATTATTTTTTCAAAAATGGTTATCTTCAATTTTAATGAGTTTACCATTAACATGGGGTGATATATTCTTTCTTAAAAAAGAATATCCCTATAAAAAACAATGTAAGTGTTCAAGAATATTGCTGACCTCTTAATTACCTACTTCCATGAAATCTCGTATTAACCCTGCTCTGGAGAGTTTTAATAGCATTACAATGAAATGCATTTTAATGAAAAGCAAGGCTTATTTCTGCTAACTGATACTTAATCTTTTTTAATACTTTCTTAGCAACTATAATTTTGAACCAAAAGGCAGCTCTAGGCTTATAGGACACTTCTGCACTACCCATTGAACCATACTGCTGAGAGATGAGGGACATCATATGTGTCCTGCTGGTTGCAGGATCTGGGTTCTTCAGTGTGGGAAACAAGACCAAATACAAGTTGAACAATAATACAAACTATATGGGATGGAGGTGGTAAATGGTTGTGAAGGGTTATGAAATGTTTTGTGTATTTTGTGATGTGCAAAACCTTCCATGGCAGCACACAATAATTTACTTGTAGCACATAAACCATGAAATACTGGCTGCTCAGATCAGGATTAATTTCTTCCTTGTAGCTAGAGGGTTTGCCAAAAGGATGTTTTTGCTCTGCTGAAGTAGTCTGGTTAATGAATGGTGGCCCGCTGTACTTTATTGTTTCTGTTTCAGATTGGTAAAAATTTGAGTTCAACTTGCAGTCTTTCCGTTGTTACTTCCAGTATGTATATTTCTAAAGCTGTTCGCCTTGAAATTACGTTTCTTAATCATCAGTGTAAGAGTGCAACAGACTTCACCCCACGTTAGTGTACAACTGTAATTTTGTTCTCAGAAAATGTAACTGTGAGGCTATCGCCCTGAAAGTATAAGAAAACAGCGGTGGTATTGGTATTGGCTTACGCACAGTGGTTGTTTGAGAAGCCAACGGCTTCCTTAGCGCGCAGCAAAAAGCAAATGTCTTTGGTGTGGGCAAAGGCTTGTTGATACTTTGAAGCTGATCAATTTCTTGTTCTCTTTTTTCCTGTTTGTTTGTTGTTATAAAAACATGCACTAAAAAAATTAACTGATGGGAAACCAATTCTTTTACTGTTGAGAGTCTAATCTCTGTGTTCTTAATTCCCATTCCTTTGATGTATCAGCTTTCAGAGCTGTGAATCATAGAGATGAAGAGATGACAGCTGAGTAAGACACAAAAGAAAGTGTTGCCATTGAAATGAAATAATCATTTTATGGAAACTTCCTCTTACAATAGAAAATGGAGATGAATGAGCACAGAATCTCTTATTAACTCAAATTAACTTTGATACTGTCCACATTAGTCAGCTTTTCACAGGAGGCAACAGTTAAATAGTTTCTCATCTGTCATTGTGCTGTCTCTACAGGATATTCAGAGAGGAATACTGAAATATGTGAAGGATCTAAATTTTATAAGTTTTCTAGTTGGAAAAAAAGTGCTCTGTGCTTATTCTGTTTTCCTCAAAAATAGGAGGAAGTATCCAAATTAGGGGATTAGCAGAGGTAAAATATAGTAAGGATCAAAGCCATAATAGTGATTCTCAGGGCTTTTCACAGTAATGTTTATTTTCTGAAGTGATAATGGAAAATATGTAAGTTATAAACTGGTTAAGAGCCTGTGTTTAAGCTACTGAATACTACTGAAGGAAAAAGTGATTAGTGGCTGTTAGTTATTTACAGGTATGCTTTGTCTTTAGCCTCTTGTATTGGTAAATGACCAATCCTCAGTCACCAGCACTTTCAATGTTTTTGCCTTAACAATCCACACAAGTATGGTTCAAGACTTAAAATAATAAATTCTTATTTGATAGAGTTACTTAGATTTTTAAATCACAGCCATCATCGCCTTGCTTTTAACAAGCATTTATTGTTTCTAACTCTCTGGGAAGTGTGCTATGAGCATGTAATGCAAAAAAAAATTCCCTTTTGAAAAAGCTTCAAACAGCTTACCAGTGGGGCCCCAGTGGTACATCTGGTTGAGTGGCAGGACACATCAAATCCATAGCATTGCAATTAGTACGCTGACAGCCTTGTGTAGTGAGAGGGGGGGCTTTGTTCTGGAGGTAGTATGCTGGTGTGGTTCGTGAGCGGTCAAAGGAGGTGAATTTCCAGTTCTTTAAATCTTTCTTCTGCATCCAGCTGTAGGCAGCAAAGAGTAAGTACGTGGTCTCTTGTAAGTGTTTTCCTTTGAGAATGTAACCAGCAGGAGACAGAAGCTGACGTCGGCTGTTGGCAGAGCAGAGGTCACTTCTTTATAGTGATCATAAATGAAACACGGGGTGAGGGTCAGCCAAAAATAATTCATTCTCCTTGTTATTTGAAGTCACAGCACAGAGCCAGATGTAGAAAACGCATATGTTTAAAGTTAGTTCTGTAGAAAATTCGATGCTTTACAAGTAATTGATATAAAGGGTAAATAATAAAAAGAATTGATAAATTTGATATATTAAATACAGTATATGATGCTGTATTGAAAATTTCCATGGAGGCCTCTGGGATGAAGAGAGGATTCTCTCAATTACGAAATTGAGAGAATTTAGTAATATGCTTATATATGGATAATTGTTGTATACTCTTGTACTGCTGTGGAGCAGTGATATCCATTTTTCATTACCTTGCGTTTTTCATTATTTCCTCCAGGAAATAATTTTTCATTATCTTCCTCCAGGAGGAAGTTGTTAACTGGTTTTCACTTAGGTCTGCAGCGTGCACCTCAGCGTCTAACTGCTCTGCAGGATCCCCCAAAGCCATGTTGCTCCATCTGCTCAACTGGGGAGTGTCTTGCTCAGAGGTCTGCAGGTCCCATCCCCGCAGGCTGGGGACAGTGCCCGTGTTAGTGACTGTCACTGAGGCAGGATGCAGCGGAAGACCGAGGTGGCTGTCCTGTAGCTGAGTTGTGTTTTCTGTGCTATTTCTGGTGGGATTGGGGTTGTGGAAGTACCCACAGGGCAGAACGAGGTCAGTTCCTTGCAGAGCTCACAAAGCCCGAGGGACTTGAGAGGAACATGGAGTGATCCATGGGGACACAAACTTTATCACAGTCAAGAAGCTTTTTATATACTGCAGAACTAGTTAAGATAGGAAGAATCTGAAGGTAAGACAGACTGTGAGCAGGAGAATCTGCACACAGGCGGGATGAGCCCAGACCTCAAACCTAAGGACAAGCTGAGGTGGAAATTACATGGGAAATTGCAGCCAGTATAGCTGTTCAGAATGCAGTCTAGATCTCAACATTTCTGAGAGCAGCTTAAGAACGGGTGGACTGCTTTTGGAAAGTCGGTGTGCATGTCTGCAGCAGCTGCTGAGCACCTTCCTTGCTGGAGTGTGCTGGCTCTGCCACAGCATGGTGGGCTGCGGCTTTTGGGCAGCCGGCAGAGGAGGCAGCGAGCACCTCGTCTGTTTGATGCACTAGTGGTACGTAGCCCTGGCACCTTTCAGGAGCTCCCTTCAAATTACAGAAGACTTGTTTCCCAGCGGCAGGCTTTCTGAGATATGGCATCATACCCACTTTGGTTTTCACACTGGATTACAGAAGCTTGTCTCTGCTTCTCTTCTCGTGTTGCCTTGTTTAGTGAGATTTGTGTCCTGTAACTTAAAGGGCTACAGTGAAGAAATCTGCAAGGCAATAAACCTTCAAATTTATTTTAGTTTCACAAAGTGAATTCTTGAAAGGAGTGATTTGCATAATGCATTTTTGGTTGTTTTAAGATAAAAACACAATTAAATGGGAAATATAATTATCCTAGAAAAACAGAGCAAGAGGCTTTTGAGTTGGGAGCATAGCTATTTGCAGGAAGTCTGTGCTGGGTTACATCAAATTCATTGAGCTTGTGTGAGTTAAATGACTTTCTCATCTCAAAGATGCATTTGCAATGTAAATATGAGATGGATATGAAAGGCAAAAGATCTAACAAGGAAGCATAGCATTTGCTTGCTGTCGCGTGTTCTTTAATGCAGGTATAAAGTTCTCTAAAAAAAAAAATGTGCAAGAAGTGCTGTGGGATCATGAGAGAGAAGTCTATCAAAGCATGGCAATCTTACAAAAGGGAGGAAAAATAGCTGCCTTTTTTTTTTTTTCTCAGCAGATCTGGGAAACTGAACTATAATTTAAAATAGTCAAGAAACCTTTTCTGTCTGGTGTGATTCAGTATCATCGTTCAGGGTGCCTTGCAGTAGCTGATATTTGAGTCATCTCCTAGCCCTCATGGTGTATGGAAGTAATGAGTAATAATAAATAAATAGGTAAAAGACTTTCCCCGTTTTCAGTGGGTAGAGAAATTCTGAGGATTTGGTGTCACCACAGACCAAAACTAGCATTTCAGTGGTGAGGAAGTATGGAGGCTGAAGGCTTTTGGATCTTGACATCATTGTAGCAATAGTTTTGTGTAAACTGCAAAACAAACTGGGTGCTGTTGAGTTTAAATTGATAAAATTAAGGCAACAGTACCAAAAAAGTTCATAACTAGCTTGTGATAGCGTGAACAGCTAAGCATAAGGGCTGAGTAAATTGGACTATTTCTGGAGCATATGTACTTGCTCAGCTTTCAAAGGCAGATTACTTAATCTACTTTGAAAAAGCTCCAGGAACCTAAAAATAAGGAAGATATCTTTATTATCCAATCTCCTAGTTTTGCATGAGTGATTTTTTTTTTCTTTTTAATCATAAATTTGAGAGTGTTGCTTGCACCGTGAGGCATTCAGTGTGAGGAATGGATTAAATTTTGAAAACCATCCTGTTTTGTCATGGGAATTCCCATGACACTTCTCATCCAGACGTTCGTTAGTTAGCTTCAGGCTGTAAACTGTACAAAAAAACTGTTCAGGCTGTAAACCCTGTAAAAGAGGGCAAGTCTGGAAGTTAATGAAGGTAAAATGTATAGGGCAACCAAGCTAATAAGTCGGCTTGATATTAAGTCCATCTTCTCTCCTCCTGTTACCATTGATGTTTGTTGATTGCACATACTGTTCACAGGTATTTGTGCATTTTGGAGGTGGTGGTGTTTCTAAGTAGGCATATCGCTTGTACATAGGTTAGGGAAGACAGACTGGAAAAGTGAACAGACTTTCTGCAATACAAAATAGTGTTCTTCTAGGTCAGTAGGTAATTTCTCTGCTTAGAAAGATTTAATATTTTCTTTGATATCAATACTAAAATATTTTCTCTTTTAAGCATCTCCCAGTATGTCTTATATAAAAGCCTGATTGGAAGCAGACAGATCAAAAAAAATAACTTGCCAAATATTTTGATTCATTTAAATAACTTTCAGAATACATCTGAAAATAATCTTTTGCCTAAGCAAGGAAACAGTCCACCATTCTACATTCAGGTGGTGTAAGATTGCTTATCTAGGCAGGATAGTGCAGTTGACTTGCTGTTTTGGTCCCTTTGGAAACAGAATGGAACAGTACTCCGAGAAGATTATGCTGTAAATCACTGAAACCACTTGAGCAGCACTAAATAAGCCATGTTAATGTAACTTCAAGGATAATGTCCTGATGGCTGGAAACTTGTCTATCTTCCACTTTCTCCTCATATAAATCAATGTGATATAAAGTAATAAATAATAGCTAAGTGACCTTCAGTTTTTGGAAACACAAGCCTCATTCTGAGTTTGAAAACCATTTTGCTGTATTTAATAGTAGTACTTAGCTCAAATCTTGCTGCCTTAAACCCATAGAAATACTATGCTAACGTTGGGGAGTTATGGTGCTGGTGTTCTGCTCTCTCTGTTACATGGAAAGCCCCTGGCCCCTCGGCTGCTGTCTTTGCAGGATTGTGCTTCCCGTACACAGGTTGCAGCTTATATGCAGTTTGGTACCTGAGCAATAAAGAAAAGCAGTTAGATGGACTACCATTTAAGTGAATGAAACAAATAAGGCATTTAAGCTCACTGAATCTTGCCATCTTGTTAACATGAACATTTTAAAATCTGGTTTGTATTTATTCCAGTCCAGGTTCTGTTAATTCATCTATGGTGTAAAGTGTTTGGGCTTGACAATTCTTGAAACTTCATAAGAGATGCAGTTGGTTTGAAAGAAAAAAAAAATAGCAATTTGCCTTGACAGGAACTTGGGAAATTGCATAATGACTGAAGCTGAGCTGAACCTTTGAGATCAAGTCTGACTTCTTATATAAACCTAGCAATAAGGCTTTCCTGAATTAATTCTTCTTTGAAGTAGATAATAGATATTTTAGGAACTCTTCTGTAATTTCAAAGTCATCCCTCTAACTTGCGTGCTTTGACATGAGCAAAGCAGCTAGATAAGACAGACGGTTCAACTTTTTTTTTCCCCCTTGAAGTCCAGAGGAATGGCACGTGCATCCAAAGAGTGTTTCTTCTTGCTGCAAGTCTGTGAGCTTGACTAAAGGAGATGCTACTTTTATCCATAAAGTCTGTGTCATTCTCTTATTTGGATTTTTTGACTTGAGACAGATGATAGTAATTATACCTGTAAAAATAATGGGGGACATGTGAGGATCCAGATGAACTTTACATCTTATTCTTAGCAGTTGAAATCTGCAACCCAAAAACTAGCAAAGAGTTGTATTTTGCTATTTATGAGGTATTCAGAGGTTAACAAATGTTCTTTTCATGGGTTTTTAAAATAAATTACCTTTGAGTGGCACTATGTTATCTGTTTTGGAAGGTAGTAGGGAGGAAAAGACACAAATACATCAATAAAATTCTTAACCATAATGAGTATTTATTATGATAAAGTAAAACTTCCACAATAGAATCATTAAACAGGTGGTAATATGGAATTATATGGGCCTTCCTGATGCAAAAATTTCTTTGCTTGGGCTTGGTTTAGTTTATCAAGTTACAGTAAATCTTGTTTCATCTTTTTGAAATCTGCTTTGCCATTGGATTTTTTAGTCTATTGTTGACAATCAATACCCCAGGTTACCTGAGCAGAAATACTTGGGGCTGTCTTTCACACTAACTTTTAAATCCTGCCTGAAGTTCAGTGTAAAAATAATCCCTTGCACTTCTGTTTTATCATGGCATTTTCATATCTTTGTATTTGTTCATGCTTAACTAAATTCCCATTGGAGATCTGTAAGCATTAAGCTGAAATTGATAATGACTTTTGGTGAGATTTTATTTTACTTGAGTATTCAATTGAAAAGGTAATCAATATTTCCATATCTTTACTGTATGAGGAATAAAACTAGTTACATCCTTGAGTATTTCTCATTTTATCTTACTTGACTCTCCCAGTAATGAATTCATCATGTATATTAGATGAGTATGATATTTCATACTGAACAATCAATATTAATTTAAAGATGTTTCTTTTCCTGCAATGGCAGGGAAATCAATTGCTATATGTCTGCCTGTTTTTTAATGTTAATGTGTTTTTGTTACTCCATTTGAGAGGACGGCGATGCTATCAACACCACCTGAATAAGATGTCTTCCTATCTGATCCTCTTCCCTTAAAATAAAGGAGGCTTTGGAAAAATTAAAAACTTGCTTCATGTAGCGTTTACAGAGAAATGCATAAAAAGTCATTTCAGACATCACATTATAATGAAATAATGAAGTAAAGCAGCTGATTTTAAGTGTATCAGTGGAAGTTTCTTAGGAATTCATTTTTATTAATAGTTTTTCCTTTTGCATGGCGAGAGCTGCTGAATCAGCATTGTGTGTGAATGTGGTGCTGGATATTGCAGGGCCTTCTGCTGCCATTCTTCCAAGAGTGCTTGGTACCATTTCAACACCATGAGGAACGCAGGATTAGCTCTCTTCACTTGACTGAGATTTCATTTATTACTTCTTAGAGAGGCAGTATTTTTATATATTTTTTTTTATGCTGAAACCCCACAATTAATAAAATTCCCATGAAGACAGCAGAACTGGAATTGTCAGCACTTGGAAATGTTGCTTTATACTGTCGTAAGAGGGGTATATCCTCACAAGCATTGTTAGTGATTGTATGGTGTGCTAGAGACATAGAAAAGGCAAGATTGGTACTTGATTATAAACTATGTGACTATCTCCCTCACTCCACAATGGTTTGTATTGTTACCTCCTTCCTTCCTTTCCTTCTAACTTTCTCAACCATTTCCCTCATCTGTCGATACGGTTGGTTTTGGTGTTTTCCTTACTCTCAAATTCTATTTGTTTTTCAAAACCACTTTTGTTTCAGACCCAAAGATGACTCTGCATGGCCAAAAATTTTCCATATCTACTAGTTCGTTGAAAACTGTTCGTTGTTTGCATGCAAGTCTGGTTTATATAGACTGTAATCTATATAAATATTTACTTCTCTATTCTATGGAAGTGGACTGTTTCATTCAATAAGGATGTTAGATTTGGAAGGGAGTAGATCTTGTGGAGATAGATTTTTAAAATAAGGGAGTGAAAGCTTGTGGAGTTCTACAGTATGTTTTCATTATGAGCATGTCATCGTGTCACGAAAGCTGTATATATTAGATATTAAAATTTCACTTTAGATCTTTTAAGAGTAGGCTTTGCTGGGGGCATTGCCGAAGATGCATCACATTGCCAGTGAGAATGCGATCAAAACATGTTAATAATAAGCGGGGGGAGAGGGGGGGATGCATCGAAAATAAAACTTCATAATAAGATTGCTTTTCATTATTTCCAGTTGGTAATCACAAGCTCAGAATTTTTATGTGACTTATCTCTTTGTCAGCAGTGCACTTTAATTTGTTTCCATGGTTTTGCAGATAAGTTGCTTGTCTTGCTAAATAATCTGCTTTCATGCAGAAATTCATGTCTGTTTTCTGCTGAGTAAGTCTCTCTGCAGTCATTGAAAATGCTCAGAAAGTTTAAAATGTTCATTCAAAAAATAATGGGATACTGTATAAATTGGGTAAGTAAAATTGAGTAGCTTGATATTCCATGAGTAGAATTTTTTTGGTTAGAATATCTGCTGTTCAGGTCCATTTAAAATTTTTCCATGGTGAATGAGAAACTCCTCTTTCATGAATGATATGCACAGTTTTTCAATTGAGTTCTTTTATTATTTCATTAAAGTACAGTTTGGTATTTTCTGTGAAGAAAATTAGTCCATTTTAAAAAAGAGTATTTTTTTAATTAGGAGCAGAAGACCATCTTTCCAATAGCTTCTAACTGATCAGAAAGTTTGATTTTATTAGTATAGTACAGTAGCAATTTCAGTGTTACATAGCACGGGATTCAGATAATTCTCACCATAAACTGTTGCAGGATAAGTCTCTGGTACATGCACCTAAATATTCTAGTCTGTTAATTGACATTCATGTGAAAGAGAACATGAAATATCAGTAAGAAGGGTTTGGGTTCTTAATGTATCTGTAATGTATTTTGCTGAATCCGAGTTTTTGAAAAATCCACAACCCTTGTTAAGGGCAATGCTTTTAGAGTATGAAGACCAAGGAAGGGGATAGATTGTCATGTTGAATGGAGAGAGAGGTATTGTACTGTAGTCTCTTCAGCAGCTTGTCAAAACATCCTCTGTGAATAAACTGTTAGTGTAATATTGGTCTGTCGGTATCCGAAGCATCAAAACTTTCAAACAATTCCAAAAGTTCTGAATATGCCAGTCTCTGAAGACATTTGATGTTAAGAACTGAATTCATTCTGGCAAGCCATAAAACTGGTGATATGTTTTTTAAAAATGTGAATATTTAAAAAATCAATTATGACTTCTTCCATCACAAGAATGGAGTGTAGTTTTTGATATAAAATATGAGAGAGAAAATTACGTAGAACAAAATATTCTATAGCACACTTAGGCTACTGATTTTTCAGTTAGAATAAACTCCTGCAATCAGTATGTACTGGACCTTTTTAAAACGCAAAGGGTTTTATTTTATTGTTTTTTAATAAATTGAATAACAGCTACTATTTCAGTTTTCTGGAGTAATCACTCTTAATCGTTTGCTTAGCAGAACAATTTATTAAGCAGTGAAGGATAACGAACCATAAAGTTTAATTTGCCTTTTTTAATTGAGTTGTTAATTAGTACCCCTCCACAGTTGGTAACTCCCAACTTGCTTTTTGCTGCTTCTGTATCCAAGACACTGCAAGGAATCTAATGTGTCTTAGTTATTTCAAAAAGGCACTTCCATGAATCAAATCTATAGGTGATTATGTTCTAGCTGTTCTGGGGCTTCTATGAGTGCATATTAATTATGTCAGTGGTTAATGATCAGATAAGAAATATGTGAATGCTAGCAACGATTGTTTAACAGAAACAGAATAAATATCCTGTGTTGTCTGAAATCTTAACTCCTGCCATCTCACTGCAGATAGAAACTTAGCTGAATAATTCTGTAATGAACGTCTTTGGCAAGGGCTTTGTTTCATACTTTTGACATACGAGCGCTGTTGAGATCTTGTTTTCCATAACAATAAGTATCAAACCACTTCTAGCTTCAGACAGTGTTCATCAAGTTTATTTTACTGCAACTTGAAATGTTACTAAATTTAATGGCTTATCATGGATTTAAGCAAAGAGCTCTCAATTTCTGCTGTCATGAGCATCACAGAACTAAAATCCCAGGTTATTGGGTCACACAAGCTGTTTCAGTTGAATAAAAATGCCAATGCAAGGGCTAAGTGTACCTGAATTACCTGTAAAATGCCATGTACAGTGTGGAAGTAATTGTACCATTTCCTTTTATTTCTGGGATGCAGGACTAAACCCTCAAAGATCTTATCCACTAGGTAACGTATCTGGGTTTCCACTTACTGGATGTGGTCTGAGTTTCTTTACGCAGTACAGATTCTTTGCCTTTTCTGTTTTGCATCATAGGTCAGTTTCCTAGAGCAATGGATGGTGCAACAGAGGACAGATGATGATGCTATGCTAATTTGCTCATTTAAAACAGTACAGGCAAACTTAAAGTATTCAGCACCAGCTTGCAATGTCTGAAATTCATTTACATGCTTTTTGGTCTACTCAGAATAATTATGTGCTTAAACAACAAGAGGAATAAAGGCGTATCTGTAAATGATAACGTGATCTTGCATTAGTGAAATTTCAATAGCTGTGGACACATGGTGTAGGGCAGCATTAGTTGTTGACTATTGTCCAAAGGGAAAACTTGATCCAGGATTTTTCATACACTGATTTTCTTTACCCAAAGCTAGTTCTTAATGGGAAACACGCAGGACTGGAGAGGTGGTAGGAAGGAATTTTCAGTTCTTGAGCCTCTAAAGACCGTTAACTCCTACCTAAAGTCTCACATAATCCTAGTCAGCAGCTCCCATAATCCTAGTCAGCACCTGATGACTAATTTACAGTGTCAGGTGGTGGTGCCGAAGGGAACATATGCCAAGTGTGAGTTGTAGAGATGGACTGGTGAGTTAGGAGAGGTGAGATTGATTAATGTGCGGGATCTCAGGTTTTTAAATTGAAACCATGCCTTCCCACAGCTTAGATCCCAGACATCTTAGATGGGCCTGATTGAAGAGAATGCAGGGGTTTAAATTTAAAGTTGTGTAGTTTATGACTCCAGAGGGATGCTTGTTTTGTGTAGGTGCATGTATATGTGGAGAAGATGCTTGGACAGTGGAAATGTGTTGGCTTCTTCCAAGAAATGTTGGGAAATTTGCTTTCTCTGTTTCAGTAAAACCAGAGACTTGGATGTTGACATGTTGACTAAAGGTAGAATAGCTTTAATATTCTTACAATTGGCAGAAACATAGCTGCTATGGTAGTGGATGATCACAGTATTAACTGATTTCCTAAGATGCTGTATTATGGAGAGATTACTTTCCTGCTCAGTGAGCTTCACCCTGTTATTTTTGGCTTGTCTTGGTTGTTTGCATTTCCTTCAGAAATTCACATGCTCCTGGAGTCCAAATTCTGTTGCACCTTCCCACCCAAGGAATCTCTATACAGCTTTAACATGTGGCGTGTAACTAAGATGATTGCACAGAGGAAATCAGTGGGCTGGTCCTTGTCATGGTGGTCAGATTGACAGCCATGCATGCCTCTTTTCCGTGACTGCTGGCTGACTCTGGGGAGGGGTCAGGAGGGGACAGGAGGCTGGGGGGACAGCATGGGATGGAATGGCCTGAGCGTAACACCAACTGGGAATGCCTCTGTGCCTGATTACTGGCCAAGCATATGCAGAGTGGGGGTGAAGGTGGGTGCAAGGTGCGAAGAGCTCCGCGGGATGCAACCCACTGCCCAGTGTTTATAGATGTGTTCGGGCTGCTGTTCACGTTCAGCAGTATGTCAGTCAGCTGTTTGCCTCAGCACCCTCACTAACAAAGCTGGAGTTCAAGTGGAAAGATAATGCAACTCAGAGGTGTGTAACACTGGAAACGCTGGCATCTCTTAATCGTGCTTCATGATCTCTTATGTGGATGCCCATACTAACACTTCTCAGCTTTATGGGATAATGTTAGGTGAGTGTCATAGCCTCGTCCAATACTTGCCAGGTCTTTAAAGTTTCCATTACCTTAAACCTTAGGTGGTTTAAGTGGTATGAGTGTTAACTGCACTGCACTGGAGGCAGTTTAGTAAAGACATTTTGGAGTCAGTGTTAATGAACACATGTTACAGGAACTAATAGGAAGCTTCCTTAGTGTTCATAAATTGTTTTTTTAAAAAAGTGTTATAAATGCAAAACGGGACTAAACACTTGTTTTTCTTTTACCCATAAATTCACAGTATTGGTGCAATGTAAATCAAACCTCCTTCCTAGTTTCCTATGGATTTTGTTGTTGTTACTGGTATTTTACTCCTGTAGTATGGAATTTGGTGGGGCTTTTTGTTCTAGAAGTTAAATGAAGTATCTTGGTTGGTACTTGTACCTGGCATGAATATAGAGAGAGGCTATATAGTTATCCAACAACAATCTTTTAAAAGGGAAATAACCCAGTAAGACTATTAAAAGTATAATGAAAACCTCATTCAGTTTCCTGTCAGTTTTCAGAGCTGTAAGTGGCTTCTAATTTGCACAAGATTGGAACAGCATTGAAGAATTACAGTAACTAAGTGAAACACTCTTTGGTTTTGCAATTTTCTGATAGCATCCCTTGTAATTTCTTGTAATGCATTTGTAGCTAAGTACAATGACAAATGTCAAGGCTCATTGTACTAGTTTTATGCACATCAGCACTAGACTGGGAGGTGTAATGTCAGCTTCTATCTTGGGAAAAGCTGGTGTAACTGCTGGATGCTTTCCCATTATATTGTAGAAAGAATTATTGTTTTAGGTGGGGGAAGAGTGGAGAAAATGACTGCTTTCCAGATATTTTTATTACTTTCAGGTTTTCTATTATTTTGTAGAAATCCCAACAATAAAAAGGTAAGCCTCAGAGGCCTATTAAAAATTTAGTTCAACGTTGGCAAAAGAATTCTGGGTATCCATCAGGTATTTACCACAGCAAATTACAGAGAACTAGTGGTTGTTAGTCAAAGCAAATCATATATATTCTGAGTTAGCATTGTGTAGTTTGCTGGCTTGAATTATTTTGATGAATAGCCATGTGCAATTTTAGACTAAAGTAATATCTTCATAGTAATGTGGTAGCAAAACTGAACTGCATTTGAGATATACAAGTGAGTGATTCAGTAAGTGAAAATAAAACCAAATGCAATTTAGTAAAATGTTTGAAAAGTGATTACATCAAATGCAGTTTATCTGAAGTAAACAAAATCAAGTCTTGGTGTTGATCTCCGTTACTCTTCTGCAACACAGTCTGCCTATTCTGTGAAGCTGGGGGAAGGTTAATGCGATTCAAAGAAAGATTTATGAATGCAAATAATTGCTTGAAGCTGATTTTTCTCTGCTCTCACAGTTGTGCTACTTGGATGGAAGCAAACACATTGATTTTAGTAGTTGTAAAAAAAAAAAAAAAATAATAAAACTCCTTTTGTTTGTAAACGTAATAACTTTAGAGTTATGTGGTTAGATACCAGTCAAAGGGAGAAACCTTAATTAGAAGATAGATTCTGTCCCATTTGGTTAGTTAACACCTTTTGGAATGGCAAGTGACTGGAAAAAAAATATACCTTCTGCAAATATTTCCTTGTCAGAGGGTTGACTATGTTGTCAGCATCTGGAGAACAAGCTCGGGTCCTGCACTTGTCCTCCTGCTGTTGCTGTCTGCTCTCTGCTGGGCCTGCTTCGTGCCCAGCACCACCCTGCCTGCCACTACAGTTTTCTGCCATTCTTCTTCAGAGGCCTTACCGAGCTTCCTTACATCCCCGGTTCTCATTGTTTGTAATGTCTCCCAGTCTTGTCCTAGTCATGCCCCTCTATGTGAAGAGTAGGAGGCTCAGATTTATAAGGGCTCAGGAGAACAGACTGAGTTGGGTTGTGGTTTTGGTAGACAGCTTAGTCGCCTGTGTGACACTTCATGTGGGGCCTAGCGGTCTGTGTTGTGTGTGGAGTTCGTATGTGGTAACTCTCCTGTGAGAAAGTAACTTTACCTGTTAAAACAACAACAGAGAAGACAATCAGCATTGCAACTTTCTGAGGTATGGCCTGGCTAGTAAAAATTAAAGGAAATAAAACTATTTTTATACTTATAATAAACCAAGTATTAATCATCAGTGTGGAAAAAAAGTGAAAAAGAGACCTCTACCTGGAAAGAAGGAAGGAATTTTTATGTGACCTCTAGAAACATCTCAGATGTCACTCACCAGCATTCTTACTGCTCAGGGAAAAAGCCTTATCTTCATGGTGACTTTTCTCCTGAGTGTTGATTAAAAAATATAAGCCCACTGCAATACTGTCTGGGCAGAATGTTTTTCTGACCTAGCCTCTGCAGGCATGTTGGCTTGAGAGAAATTGTGCAGTGGGTCAGGATGTATTGTCTCTATTTGATCTATTCATACAGCAAAAGAACTTTATTTTTGAATTTCATGAAGAAAGGGTTTAATTTTTAGCTAGCTATATAATTCTTTAAATCATGGAGCAGATTATCTTGAGTGTCATCACGTGGCACTTGCAGGGCAACCAGGCGATCAGGCCCAGTCAGCATGGGTTTATGAAAGGCAGGTCCTGCTTGACGAACCTGATCTCCTTCTGTGACCAAGTGACGCGCTTGGTGGATGAGGGAAAGGCTGTGGATGTGGTCTACCTTGACTTCAGTAAGGCTTTTGACACCGTTTCCCACAACATTCTCCTCAAGAAACTGGCTGCTCGTGGCTTGGACTGGCGTACGCTTTGTTG
Organism: Anser brachyrhynchus; assembly: GCF_964034855.1. NCBI lineage: Eukaryota > Metazoa > Chordata > Aves > Anseriformes > Anatidae > Anser > Anser brachyrhynchus. The sequence continues at coordinate 2,550,127 of NC_137733.1, forward strand.
GGTTAAAAACTGGCTGGATAGCCGGGCCCAAAGAGTTGTGGTGAATGGAGCCAAATCCAGTTGGAGGCCGGTCACTAGTGGAATCCCGCAGGGCTCAGTGCTGGGGCCAGTTCTCTTTAATATCTTTATCGATGATCTGGATGAGGGGATCGAGTGCACCCTCAGTAAGTTTGCAGACGACACCAAGTTAGGTGCGTGTGTCGATCCGCTCGAGGGTAGGAAGGCTCTGCAGGAGGATCTGAGTAGGCTGGAGCGATGGGCTGAGGCCAACTGTATGAGGTTCAACAAGGCCAAGTGCCGGGTCCTGCACCTGGGGCACAACAACCCCAAGCAGAGCTACAGGCTGGGAGATGAGTGGCTGGAAAGCTGCCTGGCAGAGAAGGACCTGGGAGTACTGGTTGATAGTCGGCTGAATATGAGCCAGCAGTGTACCCAGGTGGCCAAGAAGGCCAACAGCATCCTGGCTTGCATAAGAAGCAGTGTGGCCAGCAGGGCTAGGGAAGTGATTGTCCCCCTGTACTCGGCTCTGGTGAGGCCGCACCTCGAGTACTGTGTTCAGTTTTGGGCCCCTCGCTACAAGAAGGACATGGAGGTGCTCGAGAGAGTCCAGAGAAGGGCAACGAAGCTGGTGAGGGGTCTGGAGAACAAGTCTTATGAGGAGCGGCTGAGGGAGCTGGGGTTGTTCAGCCTGGAGAAGAGGAGGCTCAGGGGCGACCTTATCGCTCTCTATAGGTACCTTAAAGGAGGCTGTAGAGAGGTGGGGGTTGGTCTGTTCTCCCACGTGTCTGGTGACAGGACGAGGGGGAATGGGCTAAAGTTGCGCCAGGGGAGGTTTAGGTTGGATGTTAGGAAGAACTTCTTTACCAAAAGGGTTGTTAGGCATTGGAATGGGCTGCCCGGGGAGGTGGTTGAGTCACCATCCCTGGAGGTCCTTAAAAGATGTTTAGATGTAGAGCTTAGTGATATGGTTTAGTGGAGTACTTAGTGTTAGGTCAGAGGTTGGACTAGGTGATCTTGGAGGTCTCTTCCAACCTAGATGATTCTGTGATTGTACAAATAAAATCACCATCATACATTTTGTGTGTTACAACAACCAGAAGGATTTCTTTCTCTGTCTCTAGGGAAAGCTGTATTTTGGAATATTCTGCCTCTGAACAAAATGCTTCTCTAACAATGATTTAACTCTTATATGCAGGACAAAGACTGTAATGTCTAATTTAGGTTGCATGTAATTGCAGTTTGGTATTTCTAGTCTTTTTAAAATTAGGATTTTTAAAGCTTTCTACATCATTTTATACATTGTGCAAATACAGAGCTATACAAGTCCTGTCTAAAAGATTGTGATGTATTTGGAATGTTTTTAAAACATGTTACAGAAAATTAGAAAGAACAAGTTTAGAAGTCACATTGTACATTTTTTGCAAGGCATGCTGAAACATGTCACAATTGGAGAAATGTTCGTTTTAAGCACAGCTGTTCTCTTTTAACCTCTGAAACAGTGGTATAGATCTTCATCAGTCAGGGTTCATTTTTCAAAATTGTATCTTTTTTTTTAATGCAATGACAAAGGAAAAGGTATTTATTAGGTGATGCGTTTAAAAAGAATCTTTGGAAAAATATCTTCTATTTTTGATTTTTTTTTAAGGTAATACAAAAAAACTGTCATCACATTGTAGAAAGGAAAATAACCTTAAACAAAGCCATTTATAACACCACTGCATACAGATCTCAGTAGCCAATAAAATTATTAGTTGCTTCTGCTGCTGCTTGGTGGAACAATGCTCATATTACTTAGTTGATGTTGATGTGGCATATGTGTTTCTTGAGTAGAAGTTGCAATGAGTGGGTCTTAATTTAAAAACAAAATATAAAAGATTTGCAAGTACTTCATTTCTGCCACACTTACTTTGGGGTTTTAATTAAAGCATTTTCTATTTCAGTTACTCATTACTCCAAAATATGGAATGATGTTACTGCAGGTTAAGAAGTCATTGGACTTTAGTTTGGGTTTCAGAACAATAACATGAGGTTGATGATAATGTCTAGGACCTTAAATCCAACTAGATACACCCGCAGCATTTGTGTTTCAAAGATCCCTTGAGGTCTCTGACAGTGCTGTGCTAGGACCAGGGCTTTGGCCTCCGGGCTGGGACTGCTGCCTTTCGGCCAGGCTGCCCAGGGGATGTGGGTGGCAACCCAGGCGTGCTGTGCCTCCTCAGAAAGGCTTTGGTGAAGGATCCCAATGCTCTCCCTCCCTCTGTGTGCTCCCTGCTAGCTGTTTTGTCTCTTGTCACCGCTGCTGGGCACAGCAGCTGCTTGGTGTCACCTCCTGCTACCTGCCCGCTGGGTTTTGTCAAATACAAGTTGGCGAAGTCAGAGCTCCTGTATGACTTTGTCTGTTGTTTCCTGTAAGGGTGCTACCTCTGCTGCTGATGGTTGTGGTCTGAACTGAGGTAATTTTTCATTTCCCACTGATCTGATTTGCACTTCAATGAGCAGGATGGTTGATTTAAATGTAAAGACCATGAGGACAGCAGGAGAGGCAGCAAGTCGTGCCAGGGCAAGGAACAGGGGAGATGAAATAAACAGAGAGAAGGCTGATGATAGATGGTTCCTGCCTCATTCAGACAGTAAAGTAGTTGTGTGAGTTGAGGATCAGAGAAGACATGCTGAGTGATGACAAACTGTCACCTTGGCCAGCTTTGTTAGGTCAAAACTGAGGCACATCTGAAAAAAAGAGGCTGCAACCCTTTGTTTACGTAGCAGATGGAGTTCTTATTTATTAACATTGAACCTTGCTTTATCTTAACCTTACTGAAAAAGAAAAACAACAAAAAACACATAAATGAAATGGCTTTTTGTTTCTTTAGTACTGTTGCCTTGAGTTATACATTCCTTAAGATTCATTTCTCAGTATGTGAAAAAGGAAAATGCAAGTTACTGTAAAGTGAAACTCTGATACATGCTCCATCGTATCACAGTGTAAATAATTGTTAATGTAATTTGGTGCAGTTTTAGAATTTGATAATGTAATCAGCTTTTAGTAACTTTTTTCCTGCTTAATGATTCACATGGCATGAAATTTTTTCATTAAACCACTCCAAGGCTCACAAAGTAGAGAATATAAAGGACCCCAGATACCTCTTCAGCATAATCAGTTCACTTCATATTGGCTGCTGGCCATAATTTTACTGTGTAGGTCATTAAAATGAACTGCTGGATTTTTTTTAATCTGTTGTTTTAAGAAACTAATAAACCAGAAACAAATACTTAGGTGATGCATGGGGCATAATTCTGTAAGATGCTGCTGCTGCAGATTCTGACTCATCATATTGTCAAGAATTTGAGGGAGCATGAAGTAAGTCTGCATATATTAAGCCTTCTAGGCTTCTCTAGCATACATATAACTAACTTGACATGCTCACTGGTTTTGCTAATACTGGTATGGCATAACAGTCCACAGGGGTGAACATAAGCCCAGCTCTGAGGGGAACGGAGGCTGGCCAGGCATCTGTCTGGTGGCTGCTATGGAATTTGCTGCAAAGCCTTGGCAGTGGTAGTGCAGGTGCCGCTGTCCGTAGGCATACTTGGTCTGATTAATTAGAATTTTTAAAATGCTGCAGTATGCGAAGGCATGTTTGCAAATTCTCTGGTCTGCCATTTTATTTCTGACTACAGCTGTTTGTAAACAGGAAGATATTGCACAAAGTGCACAGTTTTACATTTCTTTCCTACTTTGGGTCCTACAACTTAAGTATGGGCTTAGATTTTTGGTTTGGGTTTACAGGAGTTGGGTGGAAAGCTATTAAGTAAAATGAATGTGACACTCTTTAATCTAGTTGACTGTGTATCAGCCTGCTAATGAACTACTGTTGAGAAATATGTATAGCCATTACTTTGGTGTCTAAATTATCCTCACTCTCAAGTCATATTTAAATTCTTAATAATCTTTATAAGAGGAGAAAGACTTCACCCTGAAGGCTTCAGCATCCGTCAAAACTGATAGAATACACTAATAAAATCATGTGCTGTGTTAAGTGAATTATAAGCTACTATAATATTGTCCAAGATGAGTTTGCAAGTAATTAATAATGTTTGATAATTGAGTTGTAGAAAAAAGAATATGAAAGCTGATTTTAAAAAAATTCTGTTGGCTATAGCTTTTTCATCTGGGGAAATCTTTAGTGAAATTCCCAAAGGACTGCTTGCTTCAAGGTGATTAAGGAATGCTGCCATAACTCAGAAGATGGCTTCCAGCTGTCAGATCAGCTCAAGTTCAGGTCAAAATTTGGAGGCCTCTTTAGAGTGTTTCTGTTGTCCAGATAGTTTAGTGGAAGAAATTGCTCCCTGTGGCAGGTCATGAACCTAATTACCTTAGAAACATTACTACAAGAGATTGAGAAGATCTCCTGATACTAGTGAGGATGAAAAGAAATGATGGCTCTTAGGGGATAAATTGGTTGATTTGTGATTTCTTCTATGCCTTTCTTTTTAGATAAATATATAAATAGCCATGTGCTCTGGGATGTGATATTTGAATGCTGGTCTTAACTCCTCTAAAACAACAGGTTCACTCTGTTGTTTAAAGGAAGCTACTCTAGAAACAGTCCTGAGACAGGCAAGGTAATGAATTTTAATGATTTTAAAATTGAATTAAATCACTTAATTTTTCAGGGTGCCAAATGTGAGTTTGTTTCTCCATTACACAAATGCATTGCTCTAACAGTACTGTATTTTGGCTATTTATATGTTAAATTATTATTTTAACGTCTGTGTCAGTACTTAGCAGTATTGTTTCACCAACATCTTTGATTTGGTGAACATCACCAACATCAGATTTTGCTCAAAATTGCGATAGAATCCTGTAAAGTTAAAGCAGCAACCAGCAAGTAAGTGGATGGTAGAGTTCAGCAAAATTTGGTCGGTCTTTTTAAAATTTTCTGGTAGAGAAAGTTGGGTGTATTTAATTTCTGAGATAAATAAAATGGCAAGCTGAAAGTCCTTGTACTTTATTCTGACAGAACTTAGGAATCATAGAATCATTTAGGTTGGAAAAGACCTCCATGATCCATCCAGTCCAACCTTAAGAATTAGATTCTGTGCTTTGTAAGGAATTTGCTTAAATATTTCCAGATAATTCTTTTAGAAGCACTATATATCTTTATTTACACATGTAATACTGACTTTAATGCCTTTCATCAGAAAGAAGTTGCAGTATTAAAAAAAATGCTGTTATAAATGACAAAATGATTCTTGTACAAGAAAGTCAGTTTAGTTACAATATCTAATGCAGCCAAACAGATATCTTTAGTAGTAATTTTAGACTCTAAAGAAACATAAGCACTCAAAAGTTACTAATATCATAATAATATCCAACAATAAATGTTTTTAAAAGTTTTTGGGAAAATTGCTGTTCACAACCTAGAAAAAATCCTCGGCATCCTTAGAGGTAAATTTAAACTAGAACTGATTTCTGCAGAGGATGCTGGTTAAAAAGAAAAAAAAAAAAAGCACAGTTTAAAAATACATTATAGCTCTGACACATTTATTTCTCTGTGCTTGTTGACAGAATTTTTAGTCAGAATGCTTTTAATCAGAATTATGTAACAATGTTATACAAGTATTTTTAGGAAAGGGCTTTCATCTACAATAGGATCATAATTTCGCAGAAGACCTTGGTTGATGAATTTTGAACAGATCGTGTTTACCTTTTGATGGGTATCATAATTGTTACACTTACAAATGACACCTGTTAAGTTTTCTGAGTCTCTTTTGTCATTGCTCACACACAAAACCAAAATAAAAAGCAGTGCTAAACATTAAAATGTAACGGAAAACTGTATGTCATTATCTTCCAACAAAAAAAATAATCTTTTTTGAAATAGCCAGTGTAGTTCTTTTGAACATTTGAATTTTACTGTGGTGTGTAGGAAAGAAGGTACCTGTTAGAAAGTAATTTGGATGCTCTGAATCACAAACTGAAGTATAAATAACACATTTATTATCCAAATATCATAGGTATTGCTATGATCTTCAGAACTTTGTGTAATTTAGTAAAAATACATTAAAGCTCATGATGCCCTACCATGTAGCCTGTGCTTCATTAACCACTTGTGCATTAGTGATGGAATTGCAGTATTTGTCGTTCTAAAGGTGGCAGATTTTATGTAAAAGAATCTACAGAAAAGGGAGGTATCTTGAAGATTTTTTTCTAATATTCTTATTTTACATTTGAGACTTGTCATGTTTTTTTACGCATAAGCTGCTTTACTCCCCCCACAGATGGTTCACAGTCAAGGATGGTTCCCATCCTTAGTCAGAGGATGTCTTTCTAAGCCATAAAGAAATGTGATAAACTTTCCTTAATTGTCTGTAATCATCCTGTCAAGAAACATGCTAACGCTGTAGAATAAATCCACTATAAAGTACAGTGCAACTATGGTATACCTAGAAACTTATTTTCTCTAGTACATGTCTTCATAGGTGGTCTCTGTTTCCTTCTGTAGTCACTATAGCATATGCAACCCATGTACAGTAGAGCAAAATGAACATTTCTGTTAAATTATATGTGAGCACTAAACTGTCTTCCTTTTCTGGTATACTCGTACTCTTTTTTTTTTTTTTAAAAAAAAATGAGGAGGAATATCTTGGCAGAGAATTAGGTGATACATTCTATAATATTTAAGGCCTATTATAAGATACAGTATTTACTACTGCTTTGCCAGTCTTGGATATTGTGAATGATATAGACAGATCATTAACACTTGATGCCTTCTGCTGTACCTTGCTCTTAACTGATACAGATGATTAAAGTCTAATTACTAGATAGTGCTGCCACTATAGCAGTTACAGATACCTGGTTTGGAAAATGAGTGTTCTTATGTGTGAAATTCAGGAGTTGGTATGAAAAATGGAAACAAAACAAAACATAAATGGGATGTACCATGGCAGTAGAAACCTGTTTCTATTATATGCTCTTAAGAGGGTGTAAAGCACTGAATTGCTTCTCAAACTCAACTAGTATTTCTTACTCTAAAGGTTTGTAAGGCACAGTAAGCACAGAGATAGTGTTTAAAAATGGGGTATGAGAAGTCATTAAACTGCTTTACAGTAGGCAACAGTGTCTGTAATTATACCTGTCCTTGTTGAAGATACTGGATTTTGATCATGTTTTTCAAGGTCATATTTCTGAAAGAAATCAGTCAGATTCAGTACAACTCACTGTAAATTTATCTATGACAAACTGAAATCTGAATGCCACTGTGAAATACTGTTATCTGAAAATGCTTGGCCTGTTCTCATTTTGTGATATGAGTTTAATTGTGCTAGAACATCAGTGTTATTTCAAGCTTGGTTGTAAGGGCACTGATGCATAAGCTTGTAAACCTTCTGAAACCCTCTAATGTGATAACTGAACAAGAGTTTGTAAACGATAACTGACAAGATGAAGCGAGAAAGCAAAAGAAGAAAGATGAACTGATGAAATGTATGAAGATGAAATATAAAGTGATTGGGAGGGAAAAGAGACTGGTCTCAAAGCAGTAGAGTGTAGCAGTGTGTTGGACAACAAGGAAGAATAGAAGTAATGCATTTGTTACTGAAAACAAAATCAACTGATCAAAACAAAATATTTAATTATTAGTCTGAACTGCAAGTCATGGGAAGCTAAAGATGAGTTAAGAAAAAAAAAAAAGGCCTGAAATTGGTGCCTTTCCAGGTACTTAGATGAACAAAGATGTTAATTCTTGACTTCTGCACATTGCACTAAATGTACGAAGTCTGAGAATGCTTCCTCCAGGGGTTCAGCAACAGGAAAATAATCGCTTAGATTCAAAACCTATGCAAAGCTTTGAATCATTTCTATGCATGCTGTTGAACTTATTACTTGTTAGTGGAAGTTGCTGTTCATTGTGGTGTTTATCAAGTTATTTGACTGATTAAAAATGGTAAGGAGCAAAAGTAAGAAATTGAACTAGACTTGTTTGCAAGTTTGTAGAAGCAAATTAAGCATGATTCATGCAAAAAAAAAAAAAGAAAAATGGCTCTTTGAACGTACTGGAATCTCTTTTTTTTGGCAACAAGCACCTTTATAGCACCTTTATAAATCCTGTGGTCTAACCTTTCAAATTATACAAATCCTATTTGCAGTTTTGGAAAGTGCATAAAAACAACAATTGTGCCCTCTGCTGGATCTAGTTTTTAATTAGTTGTCCCCGTGGTGGTTTTTGTGTTCGTAGAAGAGGAACTGAAGCATCATGACATAGTACAAGAAATTGAAGCCTACTTAATTTGACACCCCACCCCACTCCCCCCAAATACTATAGTCATCTGTACTACTGGGATATCCTTTCTTAAAAAAGACTCCCTTGTGCCTTTTATCTGCATGTAATTGAGGAGGGTGAAGTCATGAAATGTTTTCAAACAAAATGTTAAGGGTCTGAATTGCTTATACTAGTAGCAAAAGTAGGAACAAATTAGAACCAGACAATGTACAAGCTGATTCTCATTTTTGTGGAAATGGGGCTGTATAACTTCACAGCTGTATGAGCACTGTGACAGTTGCATCTCTGTAGCACATTATAAATTTGTCTTCTTCCTGGATTTCCTTATGGTGGCTTAATTATTTGAAAAAAGTGTACGTTGTGTTGACATCTCTGTTTTGCAGATACAATACAATAAAAATGAAGATAACTAATGTTTCTTATGCTTGATAAGAAGCACTGTGTCTAAGATTTAGAATAACTTAGGTCAAGCAGAACGTCACTGGGGTTTAAATTGCAGCATTTTTTTACTTTTTTATTTTTGAAAGGAAAAATGTCAGTCTCCTAAGGCTTAACTATTTTTCTTTAACATACATTTGCTACTTATTTTTGTTTTTAAGGACTTCTTTATTGCTTACAAATGTAGTTCTATTCATGTGCAGGGATTTCTAGATTATTTAATGTGTGAGTGTGTATATACATGAACACACTTTTTACTCAGTACCCTTGCTAAGATACATTTTTAGAAGTACTCAAAAGTTTGCATTCCCAATTTGTATGCCTTTTTAATGTCAGTAAGTTACTTTTGAAGTACTTTTCAGTAATTCAAAAAAGCAGTCAAAACTGATTGTGTAAGGTATAATCATATGGGTAGAGATATTAAGACTCAGAATGCAGCACTGTTTTATTAATTTGAAGGAAAAATAAATATTTATGTAGGTCATGTCACAACTATAGATATGTCGTCGTTAGTCAGGATGTGTACTTAAAGTGGTAGGAAATAAGGTAGAGTAAATGCACATGTAAAATCAGTTGTACTTTTCAAAGTATAATAAAGGAATGTTTGGTTTTCCACTAATAACCATGAAAATTTAGTATTTACTTGTTTGTGAAGTAAATTGCTTTTAAAAAATCTGATTCATGTATTTTTCTAAGTTAGTGTAAAAATTTTTCAACACGTGAGAAAATCAGAAATCATGTGTCACGTGGTCCTGCCAGTTTGTCAGCTCTTGTTTCTGTTTTCACAACTATTCTATAGTTAGCACTCACAGCCTTTGCATTATTTAGGTAGTGTCTCCAGTGGGTGTTCAGTTCTTTTATTAAAAGAAACAAAAAGCACTAAGAGGTTGAGAGACCTGTCTTAGTACTACTTATTGGCACAAGGTTTGAGGTCCTTCAAACGTGGAAGTACTTGATGCAAGAGGCAGCTTACAAAGTTAACACAGGTGCGAAAAGCTTGATAACTATTACTTTCTAACTCCTACCACAGAAAATCACAATTTTGCGGAGGGTGTGCACAAGAGATGTTTGATAACACAGCTGTGAATCAGCATCATCCCATATTCACAGGCATGGTAATAGTCATTATATGTCCTTTTATTATTTACTCATGCCACTTCTTTATATCCTTTTTTCTAAAGGCAGCATAAGTTTCATCTGACACCCTATATCCAATCTTAACTATGGCTTGTCATTCAGCATAATTACATACCTGCTTTAGATGAAGAAAATCCTGGCACTAATGTGGAAAGCATTAGTATGAGAAGCAAAGAAGTCAGCAGAGCAAATGCAGTTTATTCCCGGCATTCTTGTGGATTGCACATTACAAAAGCACAATTTATCTTAAAGCAAAAAGCAATAAAAAACACTTACTTGTACGTTGTTGCAAAAGGGCTCAATTTTAACAAAATGTTTCAATTTACTTTTTCTAAATGCAGAATTGTCTTAGAGCGCCTGATAAATAAGCACATCTCCACAATTTCCATTGCTGTAATAACCATGTATATAGGTTTTCTTTATCAAAAGCATCTAATATGTCACTTAAACACACTTAAATAAAACCCTCACAAACTCAGTCAAAATTGGGTAATTCCAATTACTTTATAGTGAGTATAGTGTGGCAAAAGGAAATATAAATTTAGACAGCATCTGCTGGATAAACAGCTGATAGCGCAGGTGACTAGTGGGTTAGCCTTGCTAAAACCTGCCCACATAGCTGCTCACACTGCTTCCTTGGGTGGTATGGAGCCATGGCGATCACTCACCAATTACTGTGGTGAGCAAAACAGTTGTGACTTAGAGAAAATGCATGTATTGCCCGCTCTCCTCCTGGCTCCAAAATGGCTGTGCAGTGGGGATCTGCTCCTGTGCATGGGGTGCCTTCTGCTCTGACCTCAGGGCTCCCTCTAGTGTGTCTCTTCGTATCCCTCCTTCTTCCATCAGCTGTTTTGTACTTATTTAAAGACCAGTGGCACTGAGGGTCTCAGTTGGGGCCTGGAGTTGGCAGGGATCACCTTTGTCTGGCATGGGACAGCCCTGATCTGTCCTCACGCAGGCCCCATTACCGGGGCACAGGACAGTGACCTACAGTAGGAAGTCGTCTTCAATTCTTTCTTCTCTAAAACTTTAAAATTATACATAAAAATATAAATTTAAAAAAAAATGTAAAAAAAAAGAGTGAGTGGGGTGACTGATTAGCTAAAGGAAGTAGTATTTTTGGGGACTGCTGCTGACTTGCTCTCATGTGGGTTACAACCTTAAAGGCTTGCTTTGGAGCACCTTCTTCAGTGATTCAAATAGCACTTATCTGTACCTGTCTTTGTTTTGGTGGGAAATTCTCCATCCCCGCTCCAGCTGCTCGTGCTGCACACTCAGCCAGGGAGCTGAAAATCCTTTTATTCCTGGCTAGCAATGAAAGTTCAGCAAATCAAATTATTTTCTCATTTATTACTGTGCCACCTCATCAAAAGGCTACTCCAGGAAAATTTGAGATATGGTATATCCTAGAGTTATAACTGAGAAAAGGCATAACCAAGGATCTCTTAAAATAAGAAATGTTATTCTCAGTTGGGTTTGTCCTGTTCTGTTTTTGTCCTGATGCTCGCTCCCCTGCCTGCTCTCTTCCCCCTCCTCCTCCCCCCCCCCCAAAAAAAAAAAAAAAAATTGTCCTTCATTTTCTTTCTTCTGAGCCTTTCTGTCACTCTTTTTCCCCTATCCCCCATTCATCTCTGCCTTAGTCCACAACAGGAACCTAAAAGTTGTTGCCCAAACTGATCAAATCTGAAAAATGCAGTTTCCTATCTTGCTCTCTTGATCTTATTTTTGCAACAGTGTGTTTTTTACCCCTCCTTGAATCAAATAGGGAAGCCATGAATGCTGTCTTAGCACCAGTAAAGATGCACTTTTTAAAGTGATAGTATGTAGACAGCCTGGCTGGGAACTGATTGAAGTGCATGTTGGCATGGTATATGTTCCTTGAATCCATGCTTTGTTTCCATTTTCTGAGAAATACTAAACTGGATCATGCTACGGATCATGCTGCATTTGTACACCTGTGCTCCAGGATTAATATGTGCATTACTACTTGGAGCTAGTGAGGCAGGAAAGAAATTCTATGAAACAGAATACTGAGTTGCTGATGCACTTCAAAGTGGCAGTGAACAAGAATATTGAAACTATTATGAAAAATGAAATATTTAAATGATGTTTTGAACCAGTTCCCACAATATCTACTGCTTGTAGAAAATGCAGTGAGTAATATAATAGTTGCAGCAGTAGCCTTCATTGTAGCCTGCTAGTGCTCTGGCTGTTTCAACTTACAGGAAGGACTGACTCTTGTATGTGTTTCTCTCAACCTTGTCTAGAAGCTTGCTCTCTTCCTTCACGTTGTCATGGTCTTCCCTAATGCTTGCTTCTTAAAACAAGATTACGTGGAGTAAGTCATACGTTTGTACTCATTTGAGGTGTGTTTTTATAAGTATATATAGCTATGGGTTTTCTATTCAGCTTTATAAAGAAAGATTTATCAAGTATTCTATAACATTTGGTATACGCTTTAATAATATATACCCTAAAATTTCATATTTCTGATGGTCTGAAAGTTTAAGCAAGAGAGTAAGTTGTCTAACGTTTATGTAGTTTGCCTTGTTTTGCTTTTAAAGAGGTAGGCAATTATAAATGTGTATACATATTCTATTGCATTACAGTAAAAACTTGATTTACATCTGGTGTTTTGTCATCTTTCAGCCATCTTCCTGAGTATCAACTGTCTTTGATTTTAATTTTGAAGCATCTCTATTTATGCTGCTGTGTGCTTGACACACAGAGCAGTCTGAGTATATGCTGCCATGGCTTTGTGAACACATACCTGATAAAAATTTGTGAGAACACAGAGTAACATTTCTAAATTTGATTGTTTTGTTTGTGTAGATACATTTAGGTATTTATTGGGAGAGGTGGCTTTTATAGCTCTTATCTAAATGTTGTTTACGTGTCATATTTATTGTGAGCCGTTGAGCAGACTTAAGTTAGAAATAAAACCAGAAATTGCACGCTTTATTTCACGCTCGTGGAGCCCCTTGGATTTATTTTGGATCTACTGTATGATACAAGAGTGTAACAGACAGTAGTGCGGCCACAGTCCCAGTAATGGGACTTCAATTTGTTGATTTTCTTGTAGCAAACTGTGAGTAACCCATAGAAATCAAGGATAAATAATTAACTGTTGGTGGTACTCTTCTTATATGCTCTTGCTTTAGGAAGAAAACGACCAAGCAGTGATTAAATAAGAGTATGTATCTAAAGCTTAAGTGTAGACTTTAGGATTTGTGTATCTGTGTGTGTGATTGTGTATAGACTTCCTGCTATGTGCAGGACATGAAGCAATGGCTTGTATACTAAATTTAACTGATTTTGAACAAAAATTTTTTGATGGAAAATTGAAGAACAGGCCATTTGGAGATTAATAATAACTGTTCTTCTGGCACCAATTTATCTGTGGTAACCTGCAATATGGATCAGGAGACAAGAGTTTTGGGTTGATGGAAGATGTTTAAAACACGAAAGCATAGATGAGATAAAGTGAAGTTTGTTTTTGAGTTTCAGTTGAAAGCCCGAGTTCTCAGCTTAGCTAATTTCTCTGCATAAAATGGTTAATTCAAATGCAACTCTGATCTTTTAGAGACTGAATAACTTTCACGTATATCTGGTTACTGATACGGTACATAGTGGCTGACAAATGTAATGAAGCATATCTTTCAATAATATTTTATTTTTAAAACAGGAAATTACCTATTAAAAGGGGTAAATTAAAAACCAAGCCTAGGGCTCTTTTATGCATGCAACTGTAAAATTATTATTTAGGAAGCAGTAAAAATCAATACGTAGAGTGAGTTGCCTTTTTTTGCTGAACGGCAGACCTCAGGGTGGTGGTTTTTTCAACATTTGTGCTATATTTCTTAAAATGAACTTCTACTACACTATTTGGTGTAGTAGTATAAGCTTGAAGTGACAGCAGCTCCCTACATATATGTTTACATGTATTTAGAAAGAATATAAGGATCAAAATCACAACATTTGGGGCTGCCATGGCCTTGGGGCATGTGATAACTGTTTTGAAATAAAACAAATTTGAATGGGCCTTTTAGATCCTTGCTTAAAATCAGAGAAGACATCTCTTTACACTCAAACTCAAATTGTTTTTATGATTTTTCTGCCTCAGAATCAATCAGGATTTCATAGCTTCTCTCATTACTGTCTTATTTTGTAGCTTCTCTCATTACTGTTGTCTGTGCACTATCAAGTTCATGCAAATGCACATGAAAGTAAAACCATTTGTTTTAGTTACTTCATTCCATGTTGAGATAATAGTGATTTACGTAGGGTTATAATTAAAATATTTTCCTTTGCCTTACAGTTATACATGCAAATATTTCAGAAAAATTAGGTGAACTTTCTAGTGAGAGTACTTGCATCCCAGTGCCAGTAAGATATTCAAAATGGGTTACTTGGTATCTGCTGTATCAAGGCCTTTAGGAGTGTTGCAGGATTGCTCAGATTTTGGAATAAACTAACACCAAAATTAATTAGAATTATTGCATCAAATTACCTCAGCAGTAGGATGAAAGCAATAAGGTTATATAGACCTTGGTATTCCAAAGAAAGTCGTTTTCTTACCGTTCCTGAACTCCATGCTCTGTATCAAGCACAGCTGGCTTAAAAGTTAATGGAAGTGGGTTGTTGTTTGTTTTTTCAGAGCCAGTATGAGAGTTGGGAAATTCCTTTACCTTAGGCATGTGCTTGCAGAAGGTCATGGTAATGAGCATCTCTATGACCTAATCTCATGTGCCCTGTTAAGATAATTTTATAGTGAGGAGAGATGATGAGGAGCTTTTTAAAGTGGTAGTCTTATGCACTGAAAGTTGTGACCTGTTTCCTAGTACATTAGCTAACAAAGTACAAACAAGGTCCATTTAGTGGAAAGGACACTTCAAACTTTAATAGAAAGGAACCAATTGCAAAATAATAATGACTAATATAGTACAATATTTCACGTACTGTACCTTGTTTGGCATCCAGCTGGCCTATCAGTTATAACCTATACTCTACAGATGGTGCAATATATCAGAATTAAGTCAGTAAGTCAGTTTATTCTCAATTAACTGCTAATACTCCCAGGGGAGAATGTTACTGTGAACCTGAGTTAAGTGTCTGTCTTGTAATACCTCTTTATGGTCTTATTTTGTGGTTTTACAGAGATGTCGTGTTCTGTAGGCCAGAGCTTACTCTGGCTTGTTCTTTTAAGTGCCCGCATTAACTTTCAAATAAAAATGAGGAATGCAGTTATGGGCTTGGAAATCTCAGGGGCCTGGAATGGGAGGTGTCATGCAAACTGATATAAAGTGACACTGCACTGTTTGTGACGTAGAATCATAGAATCATTAAGGTTGGAAAAGACCTCCAAGATCATCCGGTCCAACCATCACCCTACCAGCAATGTCACCCACTAAACCATGTCCCTAAGCACCAAGTCCAACCTCTTCTTAAACACCCCCAGGGACAGTGACTCCACCACCTCCCTGAGCAATCCGTTCCAATGCCTGACTGCTGTTTCTGAGAAGAAATGTCTCCTCATTTCCAACCTAAACCTCTCCTGGTGCAACTTGAGGCCATTCCCTCTAAACCTATCACTACTTCCAGACCAAACACCCCCAGTTCCCTCAGCCGCTCCTCACAGGACTTGTGTTCCAGGCCCTTCACCAGCTTCCTAGCCCTTCTCTGGACATGTTCCAGGGCCTTGATGTCCTTCTTGTTCTGAGGGGCCCAGAACTGAACATGGTACTCAAGGTGCAGCCTCACCAGAGCAGAGTACAGGGGGACAATCACCTCCCCCAGATCCTCTTCCTTTGCACAGTTTTCCAGCCACTCTGCCCCAAGCCTGTAGCGTTGCATGGGGTTGTTGTGGCCAAAGTGCAGGACCCAGCACTTAGCCATGTTGAACCTCATCCCATTGGCCTCTGCCCATCAATCCATCCTGTCCAGGTCCCTCTGCAGGGCCTTCCTACCCTCCTGCAGATCGACACTTCCCCCGACTTGGTGCTGTCTACAAACTTACTGAGGGTGCACTCAATTCCCTCATCCAAATCATCAATAAGGATATTAAAGAGGATGGGCCCCCACACCAGTCCCTGGGGAACACTACTTGTGACCTGTTGCCAGCTAGATTTCACTCCATTCACCACTGCTTCCTATAGCAGACCCCTACCAGGATGTCTGCTTTGTTGGCCAACCCCTGATCCTTATCCACAGGGACTCTACCTTATATTAGAGTGTTTCGATGTTGTGCTCGGGGTTGGTTATAGAGAGCCATGCCACTACCCCTCCTTAGTTGCCTGTCCCTTCTGAATGGCTTGTAGAAAAGGCCACCTATTGCAGCACTCCAGTTGTGGGGGTGGTCCCACCACGTTTCAGTGATGGCACCTAGGTCATCACTTCATTCTATATGTCTGTATATGTGTGCTTGCCATTACAAAATCCAAATGCTTGATAAGATAGTACAATGTCAGCAAGCAGCTAGCATTATAAAGCCCAGCTACTCCTTCTGTGAGCTAGAAGCCTAATGAACTTGTCTCCTGAAGCTGACTCGCATTACAGGACTTGCTTTTTCCTGGGACTTACTGGACAGGTTACTGGAGCTTGTATTTCACTTTCTCCATCTATTCTCTCCTACAAGGTGTTACAAGCGAATTCAGGGTTGCCACTAAAAGATGGATAACCAATTTGATTTCATGTCTTTCCACTTTTAGGTTCTAGTCTTTGCCCAGTTAAAGGCTGGTTAATTTTCTGACACCTTTCTTCTTGTGCATCTAAATGTCAAGCTGATCATGGATTGGTCACTGGGCCTAATGGGCTTGCTGTCTCCCTCTGTTAAGTCTTTAAGGTAACCCTTCATTGAGAGAGAATCCTGTGTCAGAATTTGTTTTCTAAAGTGACTCCAGAGAGCCCAGGCAATTACATGAGCTTCTGAATATCTTTATTTAGAAGTTTTAAAGGCATCTTCCAGTGCCACTTAAATTACCCATGTGGATTTGTTGCCATGCTATGGGAAATCTCTATTACAGTGCATTAGTTGAATCACAGTTGTTTCAGTGTGTCTTTTTTATGCAGAGATGTATAAAAATGTTAGTAGGTTCACAGTGCCTTTCCTGAGCCCTTTCCTGGCAACCTGTTTTATAGTTTATGATGCAGAGGGAGAAATAGGCTTGTATGATTGTCGCAGAGACATCTCTTTGGTACTTCTAGTGCCACGTGTAATTAGAGTTTTGGGAACTTATTTACTTATGTATCCCTTTTCTGACCAAAAAAAAAAAAAGTGGGAGAGGGGGAAATGTCAACAAAATATGTATTTTTGT
This sequence comes from Anser brachyrhynchus, assembly GCF_964034855.1. Classification (NCBI taxonomy): domain Eukaryota; kingdom Metazoa; phylum Chordata; class Aves; order Anseriformes; family Anatidae; genus Anser; species Anser brachyrhynchus. The sequence goes on from NC_137733.1 coordinate 2,567,297, forward strand.
GGATGGGCAATAGGAAATATTGTTTGGAGAAGAGATTGGTGTATCAAAGGAAAATCATCTTGTATTTCAGTCTCAGTATTAAATTCTGAAGCATTCCGTGGTACATACTGAAATTTATAATGGATCACAGTACATATGGATTTATATGGATTATAGTTCAAGGTTTAATAGGCTATTGTAGGCTTACTTTTCTACACAAATGTGTTCAACAAGTTTCTTCCTTATCAAACTTTCATTTCTGCTTTGAGTTGTTATTTCTGAAACATACTATAGTCGTGAAAATAAAATTTGTATTGAAGTGAAATATCCATATTTTTAGTTTGCCTATTCAAAAATTGTTAAATAAAAGCAAATACATTGTATACCTATTAATATTTTTATCTGGCACCTTTTCTACTGTAGTTTTCATTGCTTATTTTTTTCTTTTTCAAAAAAATGTATAGTGTTATGCCCAAGAACCCAAGCATAATGGACTCTTATTATCTTTTCCATAATTTGTAAATTCGAAGATGTGCTGTATGTCTTTCTGACATACAGTAAGTGAAGTTACTGTTGACTTAGGGTATCAAAAGAGCTCATAATCTGGCTCATTGTGTCCATCTAGATTTTCAATTTCTGCTATAATATAAATTCTCTGAATAAAAACAGTAAAAAAAAAAAAGGGGGGCAAAAAAAAACCAAAACCCTTGAATCTTTAGTTAAAACACAAAGCAATTTCAGAATGCCGATAACACAGGACACTTTAAGTAGTATTTTCACTTAAGTATTTTTATAAGCAATAAAAAATCATATTTAAATTAATTCTTAATGTTGGGGGGTTGAATTTCAGTTATTTTAAGTAACAGGTTTTGCACACTAAATTTAAATGTATTTCGACTATACTAGGTTATTTTAATTGTTTTCATGTATATTATTGAGGTCTCTGATAGATATGTACAACTCTGGACTTCTCATAGGAGGGAAGTGCTTTATTAGGCAACTACATCTGCCAGTTCTTTCAGGACCCTGGGATGCATGTCATCAGGTCCCGTATACCTCAATTACATACACTTCTTCATACCTGGAATTCGACGCGTCTGCTTGGGTTTGGTAGATACGATCTTGGATATAAAGGGGATCTGTGCCACAGAAGAAGCAGGTGGAGTCTGGGCTGGGCATCCTATGTTGTCTGGAGTGTCACTAGCCTCTTAGGAATACAACTGAGCACAGCCTTGTTGCAATGTAAAATATTCATTGTGAGTTAAGGTCATTGAAAATGTTTGAAATGGATGTATAACATACCAAGACAGATTAATAAGGTAGGAAAATTGGTGAGGACTTAGGTGTAGAAGACCTGAAGACAGGAAATGCTGTTGTAAAAGCATGAATATTAATCCTCTTAATCTCAGTTACATCTGTTCAACACCTGTCCACCTCTCCCCATCCCTCTTCAGAAGAGTTGCCTATGGATCCTGCTTCCATTGAGCATATGATTTCCTTTTTGTTACTTCTCTATAGGTCTTTTCTCCCAGCTGGACTTTTAGCTATGTCAGAGTAACACATCATGTTTATTTCAATCAGTTTTTTGAATTTGTTTTTTAGCAGTATAAAAGTCAGCAGTAATATATTGTATACTTGGAACTTCTCTCCCATATTGCATGCTGATGACTAGAGCTGGGATTTTCTATCAGGTGGAAGAATATTAGTCCCACGACTCCCTGTTATACTTTTATATTCTTTGACTTGTTAAGTCTCAGATTTAACTGCTTGCACTGGGACTGTAGGATGAACAAGACGAGGCTTTTGTGTAGACTGTAACACTGAAGGGCTGCTGAATGACTGCTTCTGGTTTAGATTCTTTGCCACAATTCCCCACTTCACTGCAGAACATGACTGCCTCCTGGCTTGTATCAGGAATAGTGTAGCCAGAGGACCAGGGAGGTGATCATCCCCTTGTACTCTGCTCTGGTGAGGCCGCACCCCGAGTACCGTGTTCAGTTCTGGGCCCCTCGCTACAAGAAGGACATTGAGGCCCTGGAACATGTCCAGAGAAGGGCTAGGAAGCTGGTGAAGGGCCTGGAGCACAAGTCCTGTGAGGAGCGGCTGAGGGAACTGGGGGTGTTTGGTCTGGAGAAGAGGAGGCTCAGGGGAGACCTCATTGCTCTCTGCAACTACCTGAAAGGGAGGTGTGGGGAGGTGGGGGTCGGCCTCTTCTCACAGGTAACTAGTGACAGGATGAGAGGGAATGGCCTCAAGTTGTGCCAGGGGAGGTTCAGGTTGGAAATTAGGAGATCAGAAACAGCAGTCAGATATTGGAATGGGTTGTTGCCCAGGGAGTTGGTGGAGTCACCTGGGGGTGTTTAGGAAAAGGCTGGACGTGGTGCTTAGGGACATGGTTTAGTGGGTGACCCCCACTAAATGGCGATGGTTGGGCCAGATGATCTTGGGAGGTCTTTTCCAACCTTAATGATTCTGTGATTCTAAAAGCCCTACAGAGGGTGGGAATCTTCAGTTGCCTCATATTTTATTGAGTTAATTCAATTTGCAGAGCATCAGTTCTCATTGTGGAAGCCTCCTCTTCTGGAGCTGTGAGAAACACTGCGTGGGCACACGTAGCGGGGCTTCGGCTGTGCTCTGAGCACGGCTGTGGCAACAAGCAGTGGGGTAGGCAAATGATGGGAAGCATGGTGGATGAAGGGTAAGCAAGTGAGAAAGAAAATTGGAATATGTAGCTTTCCTGTAAGAGAATTGAAGCCAAAGGGTAAAGATGATGCAAACGTTCCAAGATTTTTGATTTTTTTTTTAATTTTCTTAATAATAGTAGTTGGCAAGTGAGCACAGAGAGGAACATGGAGGATATGATAACTGAAGGACTACTTTCTGTGGTTTGGCTCTCTGTATTTTATTGGTATATGTGCTTTCTGCTAAAATGCTATTTATTAATCCTTTGTAAATCTTTACATTTTAGGTAACTTAGTTTATCACTTCATTGGAACTCAGTTGTAAATAATGTGACTCAGCAGACACTTTCCCCTTTATCAATGCTGTAGAAATAAAGGGTTTGTGCAGTTGTAGACAGTTGAATTTGGGGAATATGGAAGTTAGAATTAGGAAAAAGAATGCGCGAACCGTTGATATTTTAGTGCAAAAAGGTAAGAGCTTAAAACAAAAATTGATTCAGAAAATTATGTTGAATATTCTTGATTGTGTTAAACATTACCATTATTACTAAATAACTTTAAATAATATACAATAATAACTAAAAATCTGTAAAGCTGCTGAGAAAATAGTTATTTAATGCTTTATAATATCTAGTAAATACTGAAAAATGAAAGGGCTAGAAAAAGAAAAACAATCCTCAAAATAAGGTATGAGTGAAAAACATAACTGAACTATTATAACTGGAGACAATGGTCTATGTTTCACTTCATTGTTTGAAAAGAATGGTACAAACATCAAGAAGAAAAAAAAAACAACAAACTTTACACATACTGGTCCTTGTAAGAGTTGTGTAAGGAGAAAAGGATTTATTTTCTGTGCTAGAAAAGTTCCTTGTTTAACGTTCATTTCTTATACACAAGGCTGGTGCAGCGAATCACCCCCCGTTCACATGTGGATACCTCTACCGTGCACAGTGTTTGGAAATATGTCCAGCCCCATTAACTGGAATTGGTAGTGGGTCATCACCCATCTTTTGATAAACCGCATAAAGCGAGAGCGTAGATTGTGATAATAGGGCATATAACCATGTCAAGACAAATAGCTGTTTATATAGAGTCATAGAATCATCTGACTAATGACTAGGGTGGAGATATGTTGTATTTATTTTTCCAATGGAACCTGTGATAAGATTAGAAATGTCCTTCACAGTCCCTGCTTTGTCCTTCAGCTACTCACCATCCCTAGCCAGTTCTAGTGATTAAGATGGGATCATCAAACGTGGCTTTTCCATAAGCCACGTTTAAGCCAATCCATAAGGCGAAAGGTAGGGGAACTGCCTGATAATAGAATCAGTAAGAGGGATCTTTCAATGCTTCTTTTCAGTAAATCTTCAGAACAGTTGAAATGTGGCAGAAGCTGAAATCCAGAGGCAGTATATGTATAACATTCTGTAGCCTAAATTTTTATTAATAACTAAACAAGTGCTTAAAAGTCATTTTCGGAGGCGATACTAAGTTCCAGGAGGCCTGATGCCGCATGGGCCCCTCTCCACGGGCTGTGACTCTGCCAGGAGCTTGTTCCTGTGGACCCTCCGTGGGCCGCAGCCTCCTCCAGGCCGCATCTACCATGGGCTCCTCAACGGGCTGCAGGGGGATCTCTGCTCCAGCTCTCAGAGCCCCTCCTTCCTTCCTACAGCTCTCCCTTCACTGACTGTGGTGTCTGCAGGGCTCTTTCTCTCGTGTTTTTCTCATTCCTCTTTCTCACAGCTGCTATACAGTGGTTTTCATCCTTTCTTAAATATATTCTCATAGAGGTGCTACTACTGTTGGTGATGGCTCAGTTTTGGCCAGCGGTGGGTCTGTTTTGGAGCCTGCTGACACTGGCTGTGCCCAACATGGAAGCAAGCCCCTGCCAACTACTATTATTAAGAAAAATAAATAAAAAAATCAAAAGGCCTTTTTTCTGTTCTGTTTATCTTGGTGGGGTTTACAAATACACGTATGAAGGTATTTGCATGTATTTTAGTAGGGAGGATAAGTTCTTAGGCCTGGATTCACTACCTGAAAGTTGTAGGAAGAGCAACAAAAAAAGAAGAAACTAGTGGGTTTTATATTCAGAAATGTTTATCTCCTAGTTACTTCCTTCATATTCAGTATGAAGCACTAAACGGCCAGTATTTCACTGGCAGCTGAATTATTTTCTTTTCAATTTGCAATGCATTTTTAATGATTGCATAGAATAAAACAGTGTTTGAGTGGATAAGGCAATTTTGATAAGTGGAGTTACTAACCTGAAATAAGTTTTTATAAGTAGTGTCATGTGGAAAATGTCGCCCTTAAATGTTCAATCTTGGAAGAAAAATTGAGTGATGTTTTCTTCAGGAACATTCATGAAGAATAAACGTAGTTGCTGTTGAACTTCTAGCCAAAAAATAATGTGGGCAGCAGCTGCTTTGTTCTGCTTTCTATCTTACTCTAACTCTCTGAAGTCTTTGGGAAGAAACAGTCCCCAGGGGAAATATCTTTCAGCAAGCCTGTGCCTATTTACTATTCTGAGATTGTGAAAAAGGTACATCTGAAATGATAATTCCCGTGATGTAGGTATCTATGCGCTGTCCTTAGTTACAGTTCATTCTATATCTGCTCTCAAAAGTTATTAAACTGAAGTATTTTTCAAGCATCTGACTGAGACACAAGGTATCTCTATTTGGATTCATCAATGGGAAGTGGAACAGAAAGCAGCTGTTTATACTAATCTGGCATTTGATGACCAAAATAATGCTAAGCATTTTTTTACAGACTAATTTTGAAGAAAGGCAGAACGAAGACGTAGCGGCTTGAATTTGTCAGTCTGCTAATATGGGCGATACCTGGAATGTACGCCCAGGTTGAGAAGCTGTATTCACACCAGTTTGCACTCTTCTACCAGTAGAACCAGTTCTTCGCAAGTTCTCCATATTCTATTGTCCTTTGAAACATTGGTGTTGGAGTTAATATTTATTTTGCATGGTAACACAATCCTCTTTTTGCCGTGCCAGGGATTCCTTAGTTTTTCCTCAAAGGGTTGCTCAAATAGTGCTACACCCTCTTCGAGAAGGGAGAAGAATTCAGTAATCAACACTGTTTTCATGCCTAATATTGGCAATCACCTGCTGAAACCATCAACCATTCCCTCAATTCAGAACAGAAAAATTTTGTTGTTTGCAATGAATGGGGACATCATAGAAATTGTGCAATGAATAGTAGGATACATGCCTGAGTTACAGAATAGATTTAGAACAAAACTAGATTTGGTGAGGCAAACCCAGGATTGAAATAGCTGCTTAAAGTGAAAATCCTGGGGAGTCACTGGGAAATAGCATATAGTATAAGTAATGTCAACGCTATTATTTTCACTTTTCTGACATGTCAGTGTATTGCTTGCAGTGTTTTTCAGAATAATAGAATTTATTCAGGCAATTTATCCATAATGGCTGTAGTATAAATTGTTTATGTTGTGCTTATACATCATATTAACAGTATTTGATTTGTGCTTTCTTTACAAATTGGAAACATTGATTTTTGTCTAGTTCAGATTTTGTATCTAGACTAGTACTTTCAGATCACATTTTAGGTTTTGCACTTTGAAATAAGTCAGTTTTTCATAAAATTATCTTCTTTCATAAGAGGGTGTGTACAAGTGCCATATTACTTCTGTAAACATTGCTTGCTTCCCTTCTGAAACAAGTTAGTCTTTAAAACGCAAATTCTAGTCGTGATCAGTTTGGCCCACAAAGAGCATTAAGTGTTCTTCCTCTTGCTCAGAACACAAACCTACTAGTCTTGACCTCAGGTGATATTCATCCTGGGTTGTTAATGTTTTAATGCTCCTTATTTTTATTTTTTTTTACTTTGAGCTAACAACTGTGTACAAACCAGTGCAAGTGTCAGTCTCTGGAGACGAGCATCAAAGGCTTCCACACACCTGCTGATTCCAAAGGAACTTCCTGTGCTTAGAGAACCTTTAGCTTGTTTCTTTGAAGGTTGCTAATTTAACTTCCCCTTCTTAATTAACCCATTAACAAAATTTACTTGAATTTATTCATTAGCTCCTGCTTATTTTTTTTTTGAGGTGCCTTGGGAGTCAGTCTGTTGATCTGTCAGTCCTGCAAAATCTTTTTCTTATTTTCTGGACTCAGCTTCTAGATTTACATTCTTATGTTCCTTGCCTGTGACAAAGTTTTGAAAGTCTTCTATAAGTCTTTGTTCCTCCATATAGAATATTTCAAGAGCTGGTGTCCATAGTGGGAATCTATAGGTAAGTAGGTCCTTGATTTTGTTTTATCTTACCTCATTTTTCTGTAAGATTAAAGTAGTTTGGGGGGAAAAATTACTACAGTTTTAAAATCTGCATTAGAAGACAGCCATTTTCAAATGCTGAACTGATCTTCAGTTAGCGTGAAATTGTCCACAGGATGAAAGACAGAAGCAAGAGGAAAAGAATCTGTCTCAGACTTTTCTCTTCACTCCCGTTCTTCCTTGCCCATTCTCTACCCTCTTTCCCACCTTACCTTCTCTGGCAATGATTTGTTTGTATCTAACACTTCAGGTATGTGCTTTTGCCTTTGTGCTTCTGGAAAAAAGTACTAAAATTGTCCATGATGGCAGTGAAGAACTCAAAAATACTAATTTGCCAGTTACATCCCATTTTCTTAGGTGTCCTGATTATTTTTTGTATTTTCCTAACAATAAGAATGTGTTCTTTTCATTGCTAGTCTTTTTGACTGATAATATATAGGTGCAAAGAAATCTCTGCCAAGAGTTGTAGGCAGGTGTTTTCCATTGTTTTTTATATGTATGGATATGGAACAAGATTTATTCTGTCCTTCAGATATTTGTGTACTTGTTGGGAGCCAATAAAGTTTGAGCAGTAAAAAACTGTTTAGGAACCCTTCATAGCTTCATAACAATTACTTCCATCATTTCACAAAGCACAATTTGAAAGCTACTGGTGTGTACCTACAAAGATACATGAATATATAGGCAGAGTATGATTTGCATTGTGTGGGTGTCTTGCCATTAATTCTTTGTGATATTACGAAGATTGAAGACCTTTAGTTTAACATGCTACAAAAGTGATAAATCCGAGTTGTCTTCTTTTTTAGCCTGTTGGGATTATACCTTTTGAAGAGATCCATGAATGTGTTTTAAATCTATTGATTCATAGTAGAAAGGCAAAATTTAAACTCAAAAGTCACTAAGTGAACTTTCCATTAAGTTAGGGAGGCTGTGGTTACAGCTCATTTAATCTTTATGAAGTAGAAAATGTGATGTAGACCACACTGGCATTCTATTAGAGGAAATCGTGCATTTAACCACGTAGCAAAATACTGTAGGCCAATTACATGAACATACACCTATTTTACACATGGCTAATCTTCAGAGCATAAAGTATTAACAATGTGCCTACTGTTTTGTTTTAAGGACTATTTATTTTTAAGCCAGAGATATGGGATAAAGTTTAGAGGAAAGAATGAATTAATTCAAAATTTATATCAAAGTTCTTCCATAGAAGATGCGTGAAAGTTCTTCAGTTGACATCAGCACAGACTAATTGTAATACTGTTTTATTTAATGATATCATCTAAAAGTGTCTCTAGAAAAGGAAGAAAACTTTTTCCGTGTAAAAATTCATTTCTTAAAGTTCCTATAGTTTAAAAATATCTTTGAATGTATAAGAGGATATTAAAATGTTCTGAATTATAACTCAAATAACTCAACTTTCTTCTACGTTAGGATGTACATGAAGCTATCTAAAAAATGTTTACATTTCACAACATTTCTTAAAAAAAAAAGAAACAGCTCTTTGCTCTTAGCATGAGGTGCTTAGACTTTAGTCTTGCAGTTCAGTAGACTGGGAGCTGACTGGTTTAATGTTACAATACCCTTTGAGATAATTGGATTCATCTATATAAATAAATGTATTCACATGCACATATGCATGAACATTTAAAAAATTTCTTATACAGTTTAGTCCTAATACACATTTTCTCATTATCAGGAAGTTAAATAATGTGTTGAAAGTTGATATAAAAGTTGTCTGGAAGTATGAAATGGTCTCATATGAGGGTAGCTATAACTATATTCTTGATTTATTTTTCCATTTCCATTCAGATGTCTCCACACCCGCTGTCCACGCTCTGGGCATTTTGATTGGCAGAAATTATGATTTTTGCCCAAATCTCTTGGGTTTCATGGTAAAATCCTACTGGGAGGAAAGAAAATCTTTACGATCTAATTCATAATGACACAAACTCTTTTCACCAATGGTTTTGACTTATTACCTTGCGAGAAATAAATTATGAGCTGGGATGTTACAACCTCTATCATTATGAGCTTATTGTGTATATTGGCACTGCAAAATTGGAGTGGACATATGAAGATTAATGTGTTGTATGTCAAGATGTCCTCTCCTATACAAAACATTTAGAGAGTTTTGAGGTGATTTGAACAAGAATTTTGCAGAGAATGCCAAAGCTAAGTTAAGGCAAATTAAATGTCCCCATCTGGCTTTGCTTTTTGCAAATGGACACAGTGATAGATTCTAATACAAATTACTCTATTACAGCTCTTATTTACAGTCCAGTTTTTCTGAAGTGCTGCTTTGTGATCCGTTAGTCATGATTTTTCCAGAAAGACTTTTGGATCTTGGAGATGTTGCCTGCATTGAGGAAATGAGAAAACTGATACGTAGTCAGCATATCTTTAAAAGATGATGGTTTGTCAATATTGCATGTGATTTGAGTGGCAGGAAAAAAGTTTTGAAAAGTGTAATGCACTTGTTATTGTAGTTCTATTGCAAAATCATAATAGACAAAGTATAAACACATTCCCTAACCGTATCTGAATTAAAAATTCTAGGGTTAGTCTTTGATTCAATTCTTTTCGTGGAATTGACAAATCAGATTTAAGTTCCATATGTGAAAGAATGGTCTCAAATTATTTTAAATGTATACGTTTTCCTTTAGTGTGGTTATTTTTTTTTTCAGACTAGTAGTTAACTATGTACTATTAAATATTACTGGAATAGAAAGAGAAAGGAGAAAAGATGACTTTTAGTACAGTTCTCTGGTGTGGAATGAACTCGGGGAGCAAAACAGAAATCATTGCATTTGGCAATAAAATCCCATGGCTAAACAAATTAGCATTTTTCTCAGGAGGTCATGACTGACCTATCTAACTACCCTATAGAAAGAAACTATAAGTGGCACCATGAAGTGCCTGGGAAGTGAGAGTAAGTTTGTGTTTAAGTATCAAACTCAGTGAGAGAACTGAAGAACTGTTACCAAAAATATGATGGCATGAGGGTATGTGTATAGACCCTTCGTATACATACCCGTGTGTAATTTCCCTCTCCCTAAAAAAACCTGTGATGTGTATTCTTGTCCTCTAATGTAGTTTTTCTTTGTTTTGTACTTGCAGTGCTTATAAGAAGAAAAGTATTGGTAGTTGAAAGTAGCTTGTAAAGGTAGTTCGTTTTGGTTTTCCAAAAAAAAAAACCAACAAAAAAACACGTTTTTTTTGGAAACGTTTCCTTTATTTTTTTAAGGAAAAGAATGAGCCAGGTCTGTTACTTAATTTTAAACACTACAGATTTTTGAACCTGTGCCATGTTACTTCTGACACCATGAGGTAGAAAGCTAACAGAAGGTATCATAAAATCATTGAATAGTTTGGGTTGGAAGGGACCTTAAAGATCACATAATTCCAACCCCCCATATTATGACAACAAGTGTATATCAAGCCCCATTCAGGTATATTGTGCTTATTTAGGCAGGTTTTGGTATGAAAAATTGTGTATATTTATATTGATAAAAGAAAGTGCGCTATTTCCAGCTGATGATCAATATACTTCCTTTACTATGCGCTTGTGTGTACGTGCATATATATTTATATGTACAAAATATATCTCTATATACATACGAGAGACATGTATTCATAAACAGGACACACTGTGCAAGTCAGCAGTAGTTATAGTTTCTTGGAAGACCTTTGTAATTTGCTAGCTAAAGGATGAATTTCTATCACTAAGACATGCATGAACTTGGAGATGACCTACAGTGAAGGAAAGATGGGTTAAAAGTAATAAGAATGAGATTTTGGCTGCTTATCAGTGAATGCACATATTTCCCTTTTCTACTGCCACCTGGCTGGTGTTACATCTCATGGGAAGGTAATTACAGATAGTTCTAATCCCGTATTCCAAAATGTCAAGGCAAGGATTACTCCAGCTAGTAGTCTTCTCAAAAACTTTTCTCTAAATACCCTGCATCAAGTTTGCTGGAATTTCCACTTCAGTGTAATGGGTGGTACTAACTGGGGGTTTGATACTGGTGGCTGGGCTGTCTCATAGGGTAAAAATATTGTAACTACACAGCAGTTTATTTACAGATGCAGCATAGTTTTCCATATTTTGTGCAGCTTTTACATTTCAGCTTTGAAAGTATTAATAAAAAGTCAATAGTAGAAGTCACCTAACAAAATATGATTTCATATGCATTCAGTTTCAAAAGATGATACTTTTCATAAAGAATGGTGAAGAGATACAGACGGTGAAAAGATACAGAAGTTGGCACAAATCTTGTCTTCTGAGTACTTGACTAGGTGTCAAGGATTATAGATTTTGATCTACTCTCTCTAACAGCATCCGTGGTTTCCTCAGGCAAGATTGCTTGACTGCTGTGTCAGAATTCTCCACTTGTAAAGGAGGAATCAGTGATGCTTTGTCCCTGTGGTCAGGGCAGGACTATCTTGAATTACTGTTGTGCTTTGTTGACACAGGCTTTTATCTTGGTTAGGGCATGATGGTCTTGATAAAATACAAATGATAATCTTGATGAAAGTTGCTTGAAACATACCACTAATAATAAGTGTAACATTTCTTTGATCAGATAATAACATCTGTGCCAACGGTTCTTAGTATAAAGCAAATTGATAATTAATAGATGTTGATGCAGGGAAAGAATAATGTAGAGGAAAAAAGACTTGCAGGTCTTGTATTTAAAGCTTTACAGAACAAAAGTGAGAGATAGTAAAGACAGTTGTACACTGTGAAATTGCATGCACATTGTTAGGCTATTTTTGTGCCAAGCCAAGGGCAAAGCAGAAATTGTTTCTGCCCTACTGTACCCTATTCACCCCAAAGTAAGTGGAAAAGATGAGCTGCTGATTCAGCACATTCTCTATTGTATGGCTTCAATAATTTTCTCTTGCTTTCAGCTGTACAATGGATTGTTTTTCTTGCTTCTTTTCTAATTTCCTTCGAATTTGAAACGTAGTGGCTTAGAAAAAAAGATAGACATGGTGCCTTGAGTTTCTGCTCTGGGTAGTGAGCTTAGATGACTACACAGGTATGAGGTTTTCTCTTTTTTTTTCCTTTTTATTTTTTGATTTGGAAGAAGGAAGTTGACGACTATGACCTTTTGTTTGAGTTTTATTGGTGACTTAAATGCTAGCATTTAGGATAAGGTGAACTTGGAGAGAAAACATAAAAACAGTTTAGTATCCAAACTTCTGCTTTATGATAGAGATTTTTAAGACATTGGATATGCTGAAAGATACATAATACAGGAATCAACAGCAGTCTAAAGCTAAACTTAGTTTTCCGATCAAGGAAGTAGATTCTAGTTCCAAAACCAGCTCAAAGAAGCAAGCAGTGCCTGCATATGTGGAAAATGGAGGCAGTGCAGAGATCCATGCTGAGTTGTTTCAACCTGAGAAGCCTCTTCTGGTGAAAAGTTGCTTATTCAGTCCCTGAGAGGTAGGCCTGTGTGTGCATCTCTGACATGTATTTCAGTCAAATACCTGTCACAGATCCAACTTTTTGGAAAAGGCTGAGCTTTAAAATGGATCAGTGAAACATATACACGCAGTACTTTCCCCTATCCCATCATTACTTACTGTAAAATATGAAAATCTTTCTCTAATAAAAATGAAACATTTCCGTACAAGCCAAATTGAGTAATCAGACTTGTTTTCATTCTGACTAGCATCATGTTCTGATTATTCTCAGGGCAAAATTAATATAGAATATTTATTTATGTACTTATTGCAAATGAAGTGTCATCCATGAAGTGCAGCAAAACTTGACAGTTCTTTTGAACTGTTCAGTTGTGATCACATAAAACCACAATTGATTATTGATGAAAGTAGTGCCTGGATTTTTACTTTTTCTACACCTTTATTTTTGTAGAAATGATAATAGTGAAGTTTACTTTTAAAAAATCTTTGGTACAGTTGTTCATCTGATCATCTATTCATTAACAGAGAATCCCTACTGATGTTGGCTCCAGCACAACTTCATTAGTAGTTGAAATATAGATGTGGTAAATGATTGAACTTGGTGAAACAGGAGAACAGCGGTTACAGACAGGCATAGGCATCAAGCACCTCTATAGGAAGCCTGTTCCAGTGTCTAACTATCCTCTTGGTAAAGAAGTTTTTCCCAATGTCTAGTCTGAACCTCCCCTGATGTAGCCTTTAGCAATCCCCCGTGCATCCTGTCACTAAAGAGCAGGGAGAAAAGATGAGCACCTCCCTCACCATTTACCTCCTCAGGAAGCTGTAGAGAGCAGTGAGGTCACTTCACCTCGGCCTCCTTTTCTCCAAGGTTAATAAACACGGAGGCACCAGTCGCTCTGTACCGGACATGCCCTGCAGCCCTTTAACCAGCTTTGTTGCTCTCCTCTGCACATGTTGAAGTATCTTCATGCGGAGTCCAGAGCTGCACAGATTGCAGTTTAGGATAGTTTGTTAACATTTCCATGTGCTATGACATAGACAGTGGTACACTAGAGACAGAAAAATACTGTTTGTATCTGGTGAAAAGTGAGATTTTTTTTTTACCAGGTACAGCAATAATGCATGGACAGTACTCAGCAGTTCTGTATGCTGAGCAAGCCCACACTGCTAGTAAAGAATTATCTCAAAGTTTGCTATATCCTTTCTTCTTCTTTTCCCCACCACACAGCATATAGAAAACCAGTACAGCATGATATTCAAGCTGAATATTTCCCAAATAAAAATTCTTTACCTCAAGGACCCAGACCGTAACCTTTTCAGATATGTTATCAGCCACTTAAGAGTATTTATTGAAAGGTATGTATTTCACAGGGCTTTTCTGGAAGTCAGTTGAATTGGTTGGTTCTTAATAAAGCACTTTAGGCTTTTCTGATGTTTAAGGTGGAAACAATGCATTTTGGAACATGCAATTTCTAGTTGTCTATTATAAATAGATTGTCTTTATCTTCTTGAAAACTTAAAAAAAACAAAAAACAAAAAAAAAACACAAAAACAAAACAAAACACAAAACAACAACATAAAGTTGAACAGAATAAAAATTTGCATCCTTGCTGAGGTCTCAGTAGGGAAGCTGAGCATCATTCAGGATGAATTTACTCCTGTGCTACAGCTGGTCCTTCTGATCAGGGTAGAGATATTTCAGTATGTCAGTGGATATGATTTCTCTTGATGAAACGAAGTCGGTGGCCAGAACTACAGAAACTTTGAAATTTAATTCCCTGTCCATCCAATTTTCAACATGACAAATGGAGTTAAAAAAAGGGAAACGAGTATTCTTACATAATTTCTGAAGTAAAGAGAGATCTGATGCTCTGGGTATTTGTGGCTACAGCAAGGAGATTTCTTCTGCCTGGAAAAATGATGGAAAACTACTTGGATGCACCTGTTCTAAAATCTTGGACATGTTACATGGCATCTTATATTATCTAATATACGTTTCACCAAACCACTTATAGTAGAATGCAATTATATTATAATGCAATTGTAGGAACAGTTTGGGAATTTCTAGATAAGTATAATAAATAAATTATACCCCTACTTACCCCTACTTGAGCTGTGATGAAACTTGTTTCTTTGTATTGAGGAGATTTCAAAAGTCACTTTTTTCATCAAGTGCATTAAAATTTCTATAATAAAAGAAGACTTCAAAGAGAAGAGATTAAAAAAAAGAAGGTAAATAAAATGTAAAATGTAATTAAGCTTTGACCCTTTAAATTGCTAACCTTTAAAGCTAATGCTGGAGAAGCACAAGATTATTAGCAATAAAAAGAATTTGCTTTGCCCTTTTAAAATTACCATAAACCGATTGACTGAGATGGAATGATGTTAATATTTAAGAAGTAGGACACTAGATTCTATTATCTCAGAAACTCTGTCACCTGGTACACTCTGTACTCCTCTTATCTAATTATTGTCCTTAAATTGCATTAGTGTGCCAGCAATTTGTCCACTGTTGGAAAAGTAATTGACATTTGGGTTACTGCTTCATATTTGGAAGACTCACTAGCTAGTTCCAAAGAGTCCTATTCTGTCAAAGCAGATTAGCTTAATTCTATCTATAAGAAGAGAGAGTTTGTATTTTAGCATATGTCACTTACATAGTGCTCTTGTAGTTTGCTGTTAAAATTCAGGTCATGTATCAATGCTCATCGTCAACTGAAAAGGTGGAAAAAAAGGGTTTTGGTGACAAACTAATAAATGGCACTTCTGACTTTTAATTAACTTTAGGGCAGTCTGCTGCTCTTTCACTGGATGTGCAAGCACTCATATACTGATGCAAAGAGCCAAAGTAAATACCACAATGAAGTGGAGAGAGGGAAATGTTTATTTCTTGGCATCTGCTGCACTCGTTTAAATCTACAGATGTTTGGTCAGTAAATGGATATAGTCAGAGTCACGGCTGCCTACACATGAATAACCTTTTCTATGCTCAAAAAGTGAGCCATCACAAAGATGCTGAAATGCTGTAAGGTAGAGCATCTAACAGAGGAACTGCACTGAGATTTGCTTAGTACACACACGATGTTGTAGTATCTGCTTCTTCTAAATGGGGTCAAGAACCAGACTACAAAGATTTCTTTGTATGTACTGATGCTTGTTGTGCCTTCATTTTCCGTCTGGTTAGGTAATGTTAACTCCTGTTTGGCTTCTTCCTTATCTAAGACCAGTGATAGACCATGTTTTCTATAGCTTTCGCTGTTCCTTCTGTTAAAGAAAACATCCAATAATGGGGGATTACCATTAAAATAAAAAGTAATTGTATTTCAATTAATATTTTTTTCTATCTAAAATACCTAGACTTTCTCCAGATATTCTAGAGTAGTTTTAGTTTTCTCTTCTGTTATCATTTAGAGGACTGCTTGCAAACTCTGTTTATACAATTTCTCTGATTAAAATTTAAAAGATATTTATTACTCCATGTGGCCTGAACATGAGAAGAGCAGGCTGTATTTAGCAATTACACTGCACTGATTTGCTCCATGTCTGCAAAGGGTTTGGTTCATGGCTGTCTACAGTTAAATGCTTGAAACTTTCCAGACCAATATGATTTGGGATCTAAAGTTGATTAGAGATGCACAGTTACAAAATGTACATAACAATTTTTCTGACAACTGGAATTAAATTTAAAAGATACGTTAAATTACAACAAGGAATGTAGTTGTCTAGTGGTGGTAATAACTTTGCTAATCTAATTTGTTTAGGGACTTTTCTAGCTCATGTTTGAACACAGGAAAATCTTAAATACTTTTTTTTAAATTATAGAATCATGGAATCAGACAATGGTTTGCGTTGGAAGGGACCTTTAGAGATCACCTAGTCCCACCCCCCTGCCATGAGCAGTCACATCTCTCTCTAGATCAGGCTGCCCAAACCCCACCCTGCCTGGCCTTGGGCACTGCCAGGGATGGGGCACCCACAGCTCCTCTGGGCAGCCTGGGCCAGGGCCTCACCACCCTTTACAACAAAGAATTTCTTCCTTATATCTAATCTAAATCTACCCTCTTTTAGTTTAAAGTCAGTACCACTTGCCCTATCACTGCACCCCCTGTCAAAGAGTCCCTCCCCGGCTGTCCTGTAGGCCCCCTTTAGGCGCTGGAAGGCCGCCAAGAGGCCTCCCTGAGGCCTTCTCTCCTCCAGGCTGAACAGCCCCAGCTCCCTCAGCCTCCCTTCACAGCAGAGGAGCTCCAGCCCCCTGACCGTCCTCCTGGCCTCCTCTGGACCTGCTCCAACAGGACCTGCTCCTCTGGACCTGCCTCTTGTGCTGGGCCCAGAGCTGAACACAGGCTCCAGGTGGGGTCTCACGAGAGCGGAGCAGAGGGGCAGAATCCCCTCCTGCCCTGCTGGGCACGCTGCTGCTGGTGCAGCCCAGGGTACGGGTGGCTTTCTGGCTGCCAACGCACATTGCTGGCTTTTGTTAAGCTCCTCATCAACCAACACTCAGCACTGTTGCATAAACTAAATTTAAGTTAATGCTCATATTTGCAATATAGGTGATGTCAGTGTAATCAAAATGAAACGTTTAATAAAATTGGCTAAAACTGAAAACCTCATCTGATTTTTTTTTATTTTATTTTGTGTAAAGCTTAAAAAAAGATTTAGATTACCCATCCTTAGCGGTCTCTGGCAACGTGTCTTTAAAATTCTTCATCTTCCAATGATAGCAATTAGGATTAATTCTCCTCTTGATGGATTTTTTTTATATAGTCACCTTATTGAAAAAAAAAAAAAGTTGGTCATTATTTCACAATAGCAGCGGCTGTACTACTGTAGATAATATGAGTAGTCTGCTACAGTAACAAAACGCTACAGCTGTTATCTGAGAGAATTGGGAAAGCGCTAATCAAATGGTCCATTTCTGGACTTTCTTTTTGAGATTAATATGAAATTTTTACTTCTCAGAGAAAGGAGAATATTCAGGATGTGTGAGAAGAGGGTATGTATAGTTTAGGCTCATGTTGGTTAGGAGTTATTAAAGGAATTATTAAATTGTTAGAGTACTTAATATTCAGACTTCTTGAAGTCCTTTTTGAGTATAGGCAATAGAATTAGTTTTTGGAATACATTGGGAACTTGATTTGCGCATTACTTTGACCAGCTTGGGCTAAGATTTTAAGGAGTGGTAGTCTTCCTTGGGCTAAACTTCTATTATGTCTTCAGCTGAATAGTTTAATCTTATGGTTATTCTCAGACCCGGGCCTAAGAGAAGTAGATGGCCCAGCTCATCTCCCAGGGCCCTGCTTTTCAAGTCCATGGGATTTGGAATTTGCCTTTGGGAGTGAGGAAAAAATATTACCACTTTGAGTGATAAGCAAACTTTAATGTTTGTTATAACATGTACTGTTTTTCAGGAAAGCTCACTCAGGCTTTGTAAAGGCGTGGATTTCTGAAAAAGCTCTGGTCATACAAAAGGAGATGCGTGGCCATGTTGCAGTAGCTGTGGCACTCTTGGTTGCGTGAGTGTGGACCTGATAGCATTTAGTTGCACTGTTGAGCTTGTGCATGTTATTCTGCTACAATGAACTGAAATTGAGATCTGGGGGAAAACGATGGGTCCAGATGTGTAATGGAAAAAAAAAAACGTGAAGAAGAAAATCCAGTCAGAAGAAGAAAACTGGGAGTGGATTCCAGAACTACGTTTGGTGCGTAGGATGCTTGTTACCCGCATATACAGTGGAGATAGCTTGCTGCCTGATACTTGTGTTTAGTTTTAAGTGTGAGAAGACTAGGTAAGGCAGGGCTGTTGATAATACAGCAAATCTCATTCACTCACCTCCTCTGAATAGCTGGCTTTAACTGGCACCTCTCAGAGGCTGCCACATGTGCTGCAATCAGGACTGGATGTGGCTGCTCAGGAGCGAGTCAGGCTAATGCAGTGAAATGATGCTTGCATGTAAAAACTGTCTCATTTGCCACAGAACTGGGAACAATGTGGTAGGAACTGGGGATGACGTTTGTTGGAAGTGAAGAGACAATTATATAATTGACACGTTCAAATGTTGCCCTATGGAATTGGTATTATCTGTCTCTACGTCTGCCAAAGGATTCCTATGTAATGTGAGATAAGTCGTTTGAACCCCACTTTAAACAAGCTCTTGCTCCTGCTGGTTTGGCATCTTGTGGTTGGATTTTCAGAAGAGTCAAGCATGTCAAACTCCAACTGAAATCAGAGTTGTATTCTGAATACATAAAATGATTTGTAGTGTTGAATATTTTCTGACCTAAGGCATCTCAAATGATGTAGCCAAAATGACTTGATGTTTCAGTGTAATAGTCCTTAGCTGGAGGAATTAGTAGAGAGGAGGGAGAAGTAATTGAGGGAGGGAGAAGGGGGAAGTAATTGAAAATCAATGGTCTTGTTATCTTGTTTAATAATGTACAGTCAAAAAATCAGTTGTGTATGTTTCCAAATTAGTTTTGCACCTTATGTTTGTACTGAATGAGTACAGATAGAACACACAGCATATACATTTGAGTAATTAATGATGCAGTTGTACTATTGAAATACAATGAGGACGGTAAGGGGAAAGGAATATATATACTTCAGCTTTTATCCTGGGGTCGCCCATGAGAATGGGATTCTTTATATGTATGACTTTCTCTTAGTGGCAAAAAAAGTGTGCGTAACCCTCTGCCCCCAACTAAATAGTAAGTTTTACATTCTTCTCCTTGCCCCTCTTGCAGCTGCAGACTACTTTTTTTCTTAACATTTTTGCAAGTTGTGGTCAAGTTCATTTTCTTTTTCAAGCAAAAATCTGCCTTTTCTACTATGCTTTCTAGTCTATTGTTCCTGTTGGCATATTGCAGTTCTACCTATTAAAATATCTAAATATCGAATTTTTATATATTGATTTTTCTTTGAAATTTTAATGTGATTTTTGAGCTCTGAATTGGCTTTTTTATGCTAGCGTAATTGTTGTTTTGAAGTAACCTTCTAAAAAATCTTTTCATTTGGTGATATCAGTTTGAGATCCTGCCATGGAAAACAAGACCATTCAAGACAATAGCAAGGTGTATTTACAGATGTCTTGTAGTTATAACGTGTCTACCTGAAAAAAGCAAATTGGTTTTCTAGAAAAGGTGTCATGCTGTGCACCACTATGAAAATGTAATTCTTAGGCTTTCTTTTTCCATCCTCTTAAAACATCTTTTGCAGTCTTGATTGGCCCCTTTCAAACATTTCTTAAATTCTGATCCCATTTTCCTGAGGTTGAGGTGACTTTTATGTCGATTCCTTTGTTATACTTGTTTATTATTCAAAAAATGTTGCTTTTCTGTGAGTCAGTTTTGCGCCATTTTCCATTCTTAAGTATTTCTTGCTTATTCCCTCCAGTCCCTTTCTGCTACTTTTGGATTTCTGGCCAGCAGCTGTGCCGTTTCCCCTCTGTCACTTTAATGGTATTACTCTCCTCTCACATTTCTTTTTGATGTTCTTTGATAGATATTTCCAAGGGCTTTTAACAAAAATTTGGAAAAATCCTTATAGCAAAGATAGCATGGCTAACAAGCTAATCTTCTTCTGAATTCCTGCTTTCTCTTTTATTACAGTCAGTCACAGTAAAGGTTTTTGCCTTAGTACAGCTACAGGTGGCCTCAGCAAGAACTTCTAAAATCTATCAAATTTTCATGATAACGCACATATTTTTCTCACCTGGAATCATTTTATTTTTTGCGGAAGTTTGTAAGCTTCCGCAAAAATGGTTGTAGTCCAGCTTGATAAACCAAAACTATTGCAGTCCAGGAATCCAGAGGTAACAAGACCTGCTGGTGCATCTTTATTATGCCCTCTACAGCTAGAAGGTTTGTAAAGCATAGCAGTATATGGTAGCAGCATATTTCAGGTATACCAACAAGCTCCCTTCAGTTGTTTGAAATATTCAGAGATCTGATTATTTCCTCATGCTTAAAGTCAAGACAGTAACTGGAGTGTTTGTGCTTTGTCGCAAAGTTTTAGCTTTCGTGGGCTGCAGCAAGCTGTGGGCTCTGTTGGGGATCAGCTTTGGTGGGGCTGTAGTCGGACTAACAGGATCAGCATTAGCATGAGTGTGGAATGTGAATAGAAACCATGGTTTAGGATTATTTTTGTGGTCTCATTTAACATGAGCATTACAGATGATTCTTGACCACTGTTTTATTGAAGGACTTGATTACATGCACAATGTAATACAAACAGTTATGTATTAGAATGAAGAATGATAGGATTCTCTGAGGTGAAAGCTGGCAGTTGATCTCATCCCCCTGTGTTTATGCATCTGAAAGTTTGCTTTTCGGTTTCAGCTTTTTCTCTGGTCTCTCTCATCAGGGATGAGAGGGTCACCTCAGAACAGTAATTCCTCCCATCCTGAAATAGCTGTCAGAGACAGCTGCAATGAATTACCTCAGGAAATGCAGATAAAGATTTTTTTTTTTTAAATTCTAGAATTTCATTTTAAATATATGCGGGTATATTTTGAGCTCTGATTGATGAATTTTGTCGAGAGGGATGTAGGCTGTTAAGATTGTACCTGGAGAGGGTCAGGTAGCTCACAGTGACCAGTGGGGTTACATTAGTATAGCTGTGGGCATCTTCTGAGCCATGTGCTAAGCACTGTTGTGCTTTAAAATTCTAATAGCACCAATAATGAAGCAACCTTACTCTTAAATCAGAAAAAGAAAATAACCTCTGCCCTGAAGAATGGCATGTTTAAAAGGTCACAGCTGTACCTGGAGGCTGAGGTGCCTGGTGGTATTGTCTGCACATGTGTAATAATGGCAATCCAAAGTTCCTCAAATGCAGTAAAAATGTTAGTAGTAAATGGGGCAGAGACTACTGCAAAAGAAACAATTTCTTAGTATTTAGGGTTCTTTCTTAAAATGCTGTTAAGAAAGTTAGGTATGGCCAGGCATAGAGCTCAGGATCAGAATTTCATATTCTCAGCCTACACAGCAGCTGCTAGATTTTCAAAATAGCTCAAGTCTTAACAGTTCCTGTTCTGCAAGGCCCAGAGCTCCTACAAAAGTCTGGCTCTCATTTGGATGCCAAAATGAGATCTGAACTCTTCTAAGAGTCAGATTTTTATGAAAATCTGGTGAGTACATGGATGTCTTGAAAAAATATCAATAAAGTCGAGATGAAATATAGCAGTATATTAGCAATTTATTCACACAATTGTGGTAGTACTCTGATAACCAGAAGTCTCACTCTCTGAATAGTTGTTAGAGGACTACATATAGTAAAAGGAAAAGGTGACCTGTGTAATTACTTCTAGCGGATTCATCTCTCCCATTGATAGCACTGCTCTTTACATTCTTTGGTGCTGACATTTCAGGCACACAGAACAATGATCATATGGACTTTTCGCTAAAGATTAATTTAGAGCAACTGTGTATAGAATGTACATGTATACTTAATGCAGACATGATACAAGTAATACATGCAAAAAACCCGAGATATTCCTGGAAAGTCAGTTCTCTCTCTAGCCTTTTAAATAAATAAAAAACAAAACAAAACAAAAAACACAGAAGATGAGAACAGGGAAATTTGTTCTAGCATTGCCTGCAGTGGAACTGGAAAGCGGGGGACTGCTAGAATAGAGTAGTTCAATTGGAAGGGACCTTCAGACATCATCTAGTCCAACTGCCAGAAAAACTTGCATCTTCACGATATTTACGTAACTAAAATACAAAATGTTGTGCTATGCTTCTAGTGTGTAGTTCAGAGTGGAGTTTTTTCAACAGTCTGTGGGGATTCATAACTGTGTTTAACAACATAGTAACACCAGAAAGGGAAACTACTTGTTGGGTTAGAGAGATCTTTGAAATGTGGATTTCAAATATGTGAGAACATTGTCTTACAATTTAAATGCAAAGGTACATTTTGCTTTTTTCTACATGTAATGGCTGAACCATTTTCATAAACTTTTGTTGCCTCAGCGACGATGATTTTCAGTGACGTATGTGGTACAAAGGTACACTTCCTAAGCTGTCTCTTCACCTGTACTTGCTAACAATAGCAACCACAATTTATCATCAGTATCTATTTTATCATTGAATACTAAAAGGTATTGTGATCTATATGCAGTAAATACATATATGCAGATATACCTACATACATTCATATGCACGATACAAATGTCTGTGCATGTGTAACGTAGGTGGTGCTGTATGCATTTCCTGTCTCATTTGTATTGCTGTAATAGTTTAAGCTTTTGAGGAAAACTTTGAAGTTGTTAAATTCTCATTCATGTCTAAGGATACCTTAAAAAAAGGACTTACACATCCACCTACACTTAATGAATCTATGAAATGCTTTCTGAAATGAGAAGAAAACTGTACAGTCAGGCAAGAATAAATATACCAGGAATGTTAATATGCTCTCCAAAGAATATTTATAAAGGTTGAGAAACAAGTTCACTGCCCCCCAAGAAAACAAATCTTATTTCCCTCTTGTAGTGTCTCCATTCAAACAAATATACTGAGAAAACAAGTTCAGCAGCAGCTGCATAAGCCAACAAATTAATTTTAATGGCAGCTTTTCAGTTGAATTGTTTTGCCATTTTTAGCATAAGCTCCATAAGTGTAAATATGTATATAATTCGTATTATGTTGTTGCATGTATATTTGGTCCTAAATCGTGGGCTCTTTATAGAGAAAAGTTTGTAGTTCAAAATAATATTTTCTTTCATCCTTCTATTTCAGAACTGTCTTCTGGCTTGTTTGAAGTTTGTTTATATTTTTCCCCTATTAATTTGGTGGTATGTATGAAGGCTAAACTGCAGTGTTTTTTTTCTGCCTTTTTCTAGAACTAATAAGCCCTGGAGTAGCTTATATCTATAAATGAAAAGATTACATTATAAGTTTACATTATTTCTGCAACTGGGCAATGGTGTGTTTGCTACAATAAACTACAGCTCTATTTGTTAACAACTCTCAGATGAGGTCATAGGATAAACCAGCAATTCTATAGTAGCCTCGAATTTTGGAAGGCACTCTGAACTACTCTATTCTACATATATGAAACCTCCCTGAGATATTAGCAGACAGGTGAAGGTAGTACATAAAGACAGTGACCTTAAAAATTCTCTATGTCTGCATGAGTGACTTGGAAATTTGCTGAACTGAGCCCAAGGCTGACGTCCAGAGTTTGAGTTGGAACTGAAGACCAAATTTCCAATGACACTACCTGTGGAGGAATTTAGAAAACATGTAACTTCCTTTTCTCTTACGACCTGTGATTTTTTTTAAAGGTACTAGTGGAATCTTTTTGCCTTTTTGACAGACTTACTCATGGGAAGTGAACATAAGGGTTTTACTCTAAGCGCCATAAGGCAAATTGTCTTTAATTTATAATCTTTGGATTGAACTGATTAACAAAAGTCACCTTTAAAATGTATTTATTTATAAAAGTTTTGTCTCTTGCCATGCATGAGTAGACATCTAAACGTAGCATGGAGTTGACAGTACAGTATTCCTGTTGCTGAGCAGCACCCAATAAAAGTATAGGTAACTATATTCAACTAAATTAGCAAACAAAAATGTCAAAATAAATGAAGTATTGTAAACCACAACCAAAATAATTTTAAAAGTCAATTACATATTTTGAGACAAGTAATGTAGCTTAACTTGAAGAGTAAAATCAGAAACATCTGCCATTCATATGATATGTATACAAATATTATGAACTGTGCTTGATGGCTAAGTGATGAGCACCACAGCTGTTGTCTGGGTGCTGAGACAAGCAGCACTACCATTCGCCCCAGGAATTCTTAGGGAGTGGTAATGGTTAAAGTGGGACATTTCTCCAACTTTCTTCTTATACCTCTGAGATATCAGGATGCAAGTTACTGATGCTCTTTGCAGTCTAGCTAAAAATACTTTCTTATATATCTTTGAATAAAAGTTGAAAGAGACGATGATAATGAATTAAATAAAATGGTTTTCCACTATGTTTTTATTTCCTAATATGTTTTAAAAGATAGCTTGCAAATACATTTTACTCCTTATTTTGTCCTTACATACTCAGTTCTCAAAAGGATTTGCTGTTAAGCCGTGTTATTGGTCCAGAATCAAATTACCTCCAGGTCAAATATAAGTTAAAATGTAGAGTTCAAGTATTTTTCCAGGACTATTCTTGTGTCTCACTCAGCATGCAGAAAGATCATAGAAAGCTGAAAGATTGGTTACCACTATAAAGTGGACCTGAGATCTCTTTAATAGATACTTTCCTTAAAGAAAATGGGAGAGCCTAGTATTTTACAGTATTCAACAGAGAAAAAGGAGGTAAGAGATTAAATGAGGCCAAGAGTTTTGGAAGGCAGGCAGGAAAAAAAAAAAAAGCTGAATCCTCAGTATATTGATATGCAGATTGCCAGTCCTGATCCATTCTGGGAAATTGTGTCCCACCTTCAGAAACTTGCTTCTGTTTCCATAATAAATTTCGTATTTATAAATTCCGTATAAAATTCCGTAATAAATAGCATGGCATTGCTAGTCGGTCGAGGGAAGTGATTGTCCTGCTCTACTCTGCGCTGGTGCGGCCTCACCTCGAGTACTGTGTGCAGTTCTGGGCACCACAGTACAAAAAGGATGTAAAACTGTTGGAGAGTGTCCAGAGGAGGGCAACGAAGATGGTGAAGGGCATAGAGGGGAAGACGTATGAGGAGCGGCTGAGGTCACTGGGCCTGTTCAGCCTGGAGAAGAGGAGGCTGAGGGGAGACCTCATCGCGGCCTACAGCTTCCTCACGAGAGGGAGAGGCAGGTGACCTATTCTCTGTTATCACCAGTGACAGGACCCACAGGAAGGGTGTCAAGCTGAGGCAGGGGAAGTTTAGGCTAGACATCACGAAGAGGTTCTTCACTGAGAGGGTGGTTGCACACTGGAACAGGCTCCCCAGGGAAGTAGTCACTGCACCAAGCCTGTCTGAATTTAAGAAGCGTTTGGACTGTGCACTCAGTCACATGGTCTAAACTTTTGGGTAGACCTGTGCGGTGCCAGGAGTTGGGCTTGATGATCCTTATGGGTCCCTTCCAACTCGGGATATTCTATGATTCTATGATTAAATTAATCTTTGCTGTGGGACTTAAGGGGGCTCCTCTCAGAGCTATCATCACACTCATAGTATAACCAAAGGCTTGACATGCAGTGCAAAACAAAGTTTTCCTTGAATCGGGAATGATGGAACTGTTTGGCGATTACAGTGGGAAATGCACACCCTCTTCAGTCACCTTCCATACGCTCCAGAGGCGGAAATTGGAAAGACTTCATATTCCTCTACTGGTTTTCCTGAGACATCTGAAGTTTTCTTTTTTTAAATGTTCTTTCTACTGTTGATTCCCTTACCTTATACCCTTAGACCTTTGCTGTCTTTGAGGAAGTCTGTTCTTTTGCCAGCAGTGCTTGGGCCGCTCAATTGAGTGCATGCTGGATAGGTTGGATAACAGAGTAATCTGTTTTGTTTAACTGTTTGATTTAGGACACCGGTTGTTCTTTTTAATTTGTCATTATAATGTAAAGTAGTAGAGCCTGCTGAAGTGGAACATAATCCTCATTTTTTGCTAGCACATCTCTTGGGGAGATAATCTGGGTGCATTTCATATAGCTTATGTAACTCGAAGTCTTGAGCATTTACAGCATAATGTTTGAATTGAGACTGAACTGGTGGTCCAGATTTCCTGATTTGGGTTGTGTTGCTTGAACTAATTCAAGCACTGTTATGAATTCTCTTCAGTGTTGAGAATCTTCTAGGATCAGACATTTGGGCAGAGGCTGTATAAATACAAGTTAACTGCCTGCCCTGAGGGGCTTGCGGGCTGAGAAGAGGAAATGGAAGGGGCCCAGAAGCAGAGGGAGATGGGTGTACGTGACTTCGGGCAGGTAGCTATGGGCAAAAGAAGAAACCTTTCTAGTCTATAACATCAGTTTATCCATTTAGATAAAGACTTCATATATAGACTTTACTGGAACAAAAATAATCTTATTGCACTGATGTTTTCATATTTAAAGGAATAATATAAGCCTTGATTATTTCCTGAATTGGACACATGGCTGTGCAGTACCATGGCTGTGGTTCCCTAATTGTGTGATGCTTTATCCAGTGCTCATATAGCCTTGTTAATTCCCAAAGACTATCTGTGGAAAATCCTGCATGCTGATTAAGTATAGTATGTGGGAGTCGTCTTTAGGAAAGAGATAGACTTCTTTTCCATATTCAGTAATTAGCTGTTCCTTTTATCTATTTCTGATCACTAGCGAAAGACTCATTTTCTTCAGTCTGTAATTATGGGAACTCAAAAGTTAAGAAAAAGAAGGCAGAACCGCAGTATGTTCTGAAGAATCTGGTAAAAAATCAAAGCTTACATGCTGACCAAGTATCTGCTCCCACAAATGTAAAGCAAAGATATTATTCTTTTCATACTAGATTGAGGTTGGAAATAATTTAGCTCATTGTATCAATGAATTTTGTCCTGATAATTTTTTTAAAAGAATTTATTGAGGACCAGTGCGGTCATTTCAAACAGACAGCACAATGATTTGAAACAGTAAGAAAAAAGACTTGCAAACACACTTTCTGTTTGTTTCTTCAGAAACTGGAGCTGCCATGAGGATTATACCTGATTGTCTTGGGGGGAGGCCTTGTGACACCCTGTGAAGTCACCTGGTGGATTTCACAGGTGTATTTGTGGAATTAGAGTTGAACCATGAGAAATGGCTTAGTGAAGAATTGGCGCCTATTCTGGATTCTTCTTTGGGAAGAAACTTATTGTTTTGTTTGAATAATGGCTCTAAATGTGAGTGGAATATTTCAGTTTGTTTTCAGATGACAGGTCTCTTGGGATGGAAGAGGTTTTATGCTTGGTATTATCTTGGTGAAATACCAAGTAGGAGAAGGAAAGAGAAGGAATGCATGTGTCTGCGTGCGCATGTGTCTGTGTTTTAAGTAGCTTCTTTGAAAGCATTTGTATGACATATGAGGTCTGTGTTGTTAGTCCTTGGGAACTAGGAAAGCTGGTTTTACTGTTCTGCTCAGAGAGTGAGGAGTGCCCTTAATACACAGGGCTTGAATCTCCTTTTGTAAATAAGAAGAATGCGGGATATACAGCAAGTAGGGGTAAAATTAGCATTGAAAGAGAAAAATGTTATCATATAATATTCTCCAATACTTACTACTAAAAGATTTTTTTCAGCAGTTGAAAAGCGTGACTTAAATTTCCATGTTCTCCCTATACAACCTCAAAGACGTGATATATTTAACAATTGTTTTTTCACAACTTTGAGTTGAGCAGGAATTCTTCTTTTTTGTTAACAAGTGATTTTTGTTTTTTTGCCCTTGTGTCAGTCCAGTTTGTACATGTGTTCAGGTGAGGTCTGTGTATCAATTAATTTTTCAAAGACTATAATTAAAGTGACAAGTTTTGTAATGTAAAGATAAAACAACTTGGTTTTACCTGGTTTAGTTTTGTGTTGTACAAAATTCTGAGCAAACTGTTTTTTCCTGAAGTACTACAGTTACATTCATAAGGTGTTAATTAAAAATGTATGTTAACATAAGGTTTTTAATCGTATCCATTATCTATATATTAATAGGCTGTGGCATTTCCCTTTGCAACATCTTTCCATTGGTTTGATTGCTCTTCCAACTTCAGCAGATGATACAGTACGTCCTTCCTCCGTTTCAGTCTGCTCCTCCAATAGATGAGGGAAATTATCATTTAAACCATTCTTGTGCCCTTTGGTGGTGATGCTATGCTCTGACTAATTAAGACTCATTTGCTGCAGTATACATCAGTGTAACTGATATACAAAGAGTGCATAGCTTTCTGATGCTTATCTGCCATGAAAAAACTCTTAGCAGATGATTTGCTAATAAAGGAAAGTAGGAAGGATAAAGAAGGAATCAGTGAACTGCTGCTCCAATGCTGGAATCTCTGCAGGACAGGGCAGGAGGTTGTGATGCTCCAGTAGCGTCCATCCCAAGGCTGCCACCACTCTGGAATTGATACAGGTAAGAGGAGCATGCTGTGTTCCCAAGTCCCTCTGAAATGCCCTGGTGCCGTGATTGCCGGAAGAAAATCCGGTTGAAATGAGTGTTTTGCATAGCTTGCAGAAGGTGTACAGAGTGAAAAAACATGAGGTTTTCACAACTGAGGGCTGTTATTCATACACATACTTGCAAACAACCATCATCAAAGTGCTAATAATTAAAAAAATTAAAGCTCTCTGCAGGAGTTGATTCTGAGTAAAGTGAAAGTAACATGACCAAAAGGTTGCTATAAAAGCTAATTATGACACCTTAGGTGGGCAAGACCTGTATGTCAGAACCCTCAGCTGTTCATCTGGGCCTCACAATGCCCTCCTCAGGGCCATCCTCCTGAGGAGAGCCCCATGATGGCGGCACCCTGCAGGCTGTGGGTGGTGAGCCTGGGCCTGTTCCGCCTTCCATTTGAATGCTGGGTAGGCATTCTTCTTGCCTTTCCTAAATGTTTCATCTTCTGCTAAAGAAGAACACTATGCATTGCCTTCCTGTGTGATTAGTTTTATAAATTGCTTACAAATAAAATGGATGTTATACATCACAGTCTCAAAACAAACATACTACATTAGAGGTTGCATTACAAAGGAAATGAGCTTTTTCTCTGGCCTTAATAATGAAGCTTGTTTTTTTTTTCTTTCTTCTCCTCTCTAGTTTGAGTCAAGGCTAAGAAGTGAGCTTCTCTGTAAGGTGACTCGTCTGCAAGTGACCTTATGTATACTTTGTCTTCTTTCAGTGGGTCAAAGATGGACATTTATTATTGCTTCAGTCACTTGTTGGTTAAATTTTGTTCTTAATACGGTATTCTCTAATCAGATACTCAGTAAAGTGCATAACAGGAGCTCTAACTTCTGCCGTGCACTCCTGAGGTGTTTGCTAATATTTTTCTGTAGTGATGCTTCTACATTCTCATATTAAAACTACCTCGTTGAAGCACTGTTATACTAAAACTATCTTTTTAATATATTACTAGGAAAAATTTTCAAGCTTCCTTAAAGTTTTTTAAAAAAAAAAGGTACCTTTGAAGTATTTCTACTATGGTAGTTTTAATGAAGCTGTACAGAACAAGGAACGGTATTCATGAAACATTAGCATTTCCTGACAGAACTCTAAGATTAATGGACAAAATCCCTTGGAGGAAGTGGAAGCTTTCTCATTAACTGTAATGATTTTGGATAGAACCTATGGGAAGACAAGAAATAAGAGTAACAGTATATAAAGGTGGGTATATAAATGGTTGCTAATGAGAGTTCTGTGAAAAAGTTTTTTGTGGTAGCAAAGTGGTTGCGATGGGTGCCTGAACTCCTGGCAAACACGTAGTGAGATCTAACGCTCGGTGGAGATACTGCTTTCATGGGTGACCTTCATACTAGTGAAAGCAAATTTGTTTCCTAGGGATAAAATATGAGTTTATGAAAGCTATTTTGAAATAGTGTTGGATTACGCCAGTGAAGAGTGTAGCAAAACTTGATTTTCTTTCTTAGAAAGTCAGTATAGTAATTGAGTTTATACAGCAATGTGAAAAAATGTTTAGCATGAGAAAATCATGCTGTTTTTTCAGGTAATAGTTTCATGCTTGTGATTTAGTAAGAGACATTGAATGTTTTTGCACTACTGGCTTATTGATGTAGTTGCTGATAGATGTAGTGGCATATTTACAATTATTATTTTACAAGTTTTTATTAGTTACAAAGAAATTGCAATGATATCAGTACATTTTGAGGATTAAGAGAAGCTCTGAAGACAGAGACTCTTAAGAGCCAAAAATATAGACTTAGAGCACTGCTGGGAATGTCATTTAGAAACTTTTGATCAGAGATTTTAAATACAACTCAGCTAGTTTGCAGCTGCATTGTTATCCCAGGGTATCCCTGTTACTACAGGAGACCACAAACAATTTGAATTTGAGAGAAATTACAATTTATAATGTCCATGTAAGTCTATGAAATAGCGTCTAACCATCATGAATTGTTTCTGAAGATACATTTGGAAAACATGGTTTTGACTAATAAACAACTCCAGACTCATTTTAATGTAACTGTAAACTGTGCTACCAACAGGAATGGAAAAAAAATGATTGTTTAATAGGGTAGCAGCTGTAAGGGTGCCATTATATTAAGTGACTTAATGAATACCCATCTCGAATCAATAAATCAACATGCAAACAGTCTAAGCTAATCAAGTAAGCAGAATTTTTCAGATACTTAAAATATATTAAATGAACACTTCAGTCAAGATGCGTACCTGCACATTTCCTTATGTTTAATCTGGTTATGTGTATAATGCCACATATGTATATAATGCAGACTTACCTCTTTTTCTTCTGCATTTTCTGTGGGGGATGTTGTCTGTTTGATTTAAGTAAAGAACTTTCTTGTAGAATAATGAGTAGTCCATGTCAAATCCTGTGCTGGTGCTGATGGATTTTCTCAAAGAATCATCAGAATAATCATCAACAAGGTTATTGTGAGTGCCATGAGTAGGTTACAGCAGCAATTTCTGCAAGTAGGCAGTAGCTCTCTGTGTGTGTACAAATTTATTTAGGGGTGTTCCTGTATATAGATGTGTGTATGTATCCATATGCATGTATGTGTGGCATCACGTACCTTTTCCACTAGTGCAAAAAAAGGAAATAAGGGTCATACATTTCTCTACATCTTTATAGTATTGTTTTGTGAGAAACAAACATCTGACACTGCAAATACTTACTACTGAAATTACATTTCCTATGCTGCAATCCTAATTCTGAAGTCAGTTGGGCCAGTTTAGGTCCTGAGTATTCATATTCATATACAGGCGTTCATATGCATACACAAAGTAGTTTCAGGGGAGAGTATTTACAATGCAGAAACAAAAGTACTTGCCTGTATCTTTGCAAGATGCTGGTTTTAGCTTATTTTCTAAATATTTGTATGCCTTGGCTTTGTCCTGGTTATTCAGTTTACACAACTGTTCTTTTTCTCATCAAGATTTGTGATACATCTGGTTTACTTACTAATGAGATTGATAAACCTCCAGATCAGGGGAAGATGATGTGTATAGGGACGTTTTGGGGCTGCACTTGTATTTCTGTTTGGCAGTTGCCTGAGAATCCATCACTGGAAAATCAATAGCTACCTTTTATATTTTCTCAATTTATACTAGACTTTTTTTTTAGATGTGGAAGATAATACCTGTGAGACTGCTGTAGCTGATTAAAGTATTCAGAGGTCCTCAGGATTTGACTCTTTCCTTTATTTGGGGAATAGATAGATCTTTTCACATCATGAATCATTCAGTTCTGCTGTCTCTGGTTTTCTGTGGGATCAGGCACGTGTTATTGACCCACTTCTTGATAGTTCCACAACAGCAAACCTGATTCGTAACAGCAGGATTGGAAAAAGAGTTGTCCTGATTTTACAGGCTGCTTGTCAAAGCTGCGAGTAGCAGGTGAAGGTCTGCATTGTCTGTTGGCAAAATGAGAAGGATGGAAATGTATTCATCTTGATGGTAAATCTAAGAGATGGACTGTTTTTGGATTAACAGAGTGGCAGAGTGGGATATTTTAGCTGCAAGGAGTAATTATGCTGTGCAGCTATACTGCCTGGCTTTTCAGAATGTGCAAGATGTAAGAAACCATGAGGAAGAAATGCAGTACAGCACGGATCCTGTGCTTGAGCTGCTGACAAGTAACTACTATCAATGTCTTGGCTGCATGGGTTTACTGAGAGTCCAGCAGTAAAATTAAATGTACAAATCAAATTGGTACAAGCCTGATATCTGGCCACAGCTATCTGCAGTTCTATGTAATACCTTAACGTAGGCAAGGATTGATGATAAGGATTTTGACATTTGTTGTCTTTAGTTAAAAAAACAAAAACAACATATTGAAGAAAACAGTGAAGCAGTGTTGAACTCATTTCCTGTTTAGCTAGTCCTACTTATATTAAGAAACAGACAAGTGCAATGGGATTATCCTGAATTTTTTTTCTTCCTATTTTCACTGTCGAAGTGTTTACATAAAGGATTACTGATCAGTAATAACTTTGTTTTGTGAACAGAGCTGATCTTCACATGTCCAGACTGCAAATCTGGTTAGCTCAAATTGCAGGCCTATAGAAAAGCCCCAAAATTTTAGCTATTGTTTGCAATAAATAAATAAAGGACAAGACTGTCAGTTGCAAGATTCAGTACTATGGAGTCTGAGAATACCTTACATTTCACCTCTAAATGTTGCATACTTAAAGAACAAAAACTGGTTTAGTTCTTTTTTTAAAAAAAAATGGTGTTGCTTCTAAAAAAAAAAGGCCATAAGCAGTTAAGAGTGCAAGAATTGTTCCTGCTGAGACTATCAGTCTTTTGCGCACTGACATTGATGTTGGTGTCAGTTGACAGTGAGCTTTTATAGTCAATCTAGTGAAGTACAAAGGGCCATGTTTTGAACACTCATTAAAATGCTCCTGTTTTGTAGAGCAGCACATGCTTTATTCTCTTATAATGGAATTCGCTTTAACAGATGAGACAGGGCAAAAGTTGAAAAACCTTAGCATAAGAGGAAAAATGGGCTAAAGTGCCTTTATTCTTGCTAATCCCTTTGTTCTTTCCAAATTTGAGGTTCATCTTAAAAAAAAACAAACCAAAACAAAAAAATTCCCTCGGTTTGCTGAATTCATTTGTATGATGATCAGAAGTCATACTGCTTTCCAGCATGATCTTTCAAACGAGTTGTAAGTAATCTATTAGTTTTTGGCTGCATTACTCAAATTAATCGCTTTAAAATCGTGTCTTGTATAGTCACAACGTATTGACTGGCCTCACTAATTAGCCTGGGAAGTAGTAAACTCTTCTTGTTGTCCCCTACAGTCTCAGCCAGCTTCAACTCTAATTGAGCTTTGGCCACACAAATTTTCTCCCTACAGTGGTGAACAGCATCTCTGTAGCCCTCCTGTGCCACCTGACCTTGTGGTTCATATGCTTTCCTTTTCCACCTACAAGAAGATTCCTGCTTAGCCACGCTTGCTTAACTTCTGGCACTTTGGAATCGCCTGCTCATGCGCTCTGAAGAGATGGCTTTTAAAAATGAACAGCAGTGACAGACCCCAACACCATCAAAAGGAGTTTCCCAGGGGACCTTACCAACCAGTCCTTGAGCATCCTGAAGTCTGCTTTCCCCACATCCAGGATTGAAGATTTGCTGGCAGCTTTTCTTCTGTCAAAGATTTTAAACTTGACTGCTTCATGGTCACCATGGCCAAGGCAGCCACTGATCACCACTTCACCCACGAGACCCTCTCTGGTAGCAGGCAACAGATCTAGGAGGGCATCTTCCCTTGTCGGCTCCCTTAGTACCTGTACCAAGAAGTTCACTTCAGTGTGCCTGAGGAATTCCCTGGGCCTGTTTGTGCTGGCTGCGTGGTATTCCCAGCTGGTATCTGGGGAGCTGAAGTCACAAGGACAAGGAAGCAGGATCAAAGATCGAAGGACAAGGGCAGCTGATCTACAGATATCCCTATGTGTGTTATGGCTCCATTTTTTTTTTAGTTCTAGTATTTTTGACATGTATCAAGTCATGACATTGATTAGGCTGGCAGCAAAAAGGGTAATGGTTTCTTTGTAAACATGTGAGAAGATGGGGAACAATACAAATAGAAAAGCAGCTTGAAGCAATTAGGTGAGTTAGTCTAGAATAAAGTGCTCTCCTTCAGGAACACACGCTCCCCAGGACAAGTTATGGGTTGAAAACATTTCCCAGGAGGCTTTTGCATCAGTTGGATTCACCTGTGCATCCAAGCAGTAAATAAAAATGCTATCTGTGGAGAGAATCAGATGTCAGCAGTATAACAATATACGTTACCTTGATATAAACAAAGTTCTAAGCATACAGTATTAAATTATTTACATATTGCAACTGTTTATCTGGAAGCTTGTCAGATTTGTAGATTGGTGTCTCTTACCCTGAAGAAGTGATACCTAGTTACCTACATTACTCTAACGATAATTTTATTTTTAACCAAACATAGATGAATAACGGAAATTGAAAGCCATATGCCTTTGCCTCTCACCTTTTCTGCTGATGTTATTGATTATAGTATGAAATTTAAAAAATATATTTTAATATTTAATATTTTGATATTTTAAATATTTTAAAAATATATTTTCATGTGTGTACAACTTGCTTAGGTTGAATTTCAGTTGGTGGTCTAATAGATCAGCTGTAAAAAGACTTGGTTTCTTCTCAGGATGTTTCTCATTCAGTTCCTCAACAGAACTGTTGTGTTTTATGTGAAGTAACAATGCAAGTACTAAGAACCTGATGAGAGCCTTTGAAAGTGCGTAGCACTTACAAGTCCTAAAAGTTCCTTTTCTCAAGTTTTTCTTAAACATGTCAGTTTTCCAAAAGTTACCTCATTATCTTTGTTCTTTTGTTTGTGTTTCAGCTTCCTGCATTTTTCTTGTGTTAGAAAAATAGGTAGTTTTTCAAACTGCTGTGGGTGATCACATCAGTATGGATTACTGAATTTTGTATGTAATATGCTTTTTGTATACAATATTGTGGGTATCTAAGTTTTGGGGAGGAGGAGGAGAGGTTTTTTTTTGTTGTTATGCAATTTTTATTTGTAAATTATCTTGATGCAATTGGTTGGAGAGAAAATATCTCAGGAACTGTTAAAAATAGTTGATCTGTGCAACGTGGAGGATGTTACCAAACGTGTCATTGCCAAGATTATTGTGCGTACTTACATCAAATGTGTGGCCTGGTGGCTCAAAGAAAAGGTGGCTCAAAGGGACTGACTTCAGAAGTTTGTATTGTAGTCCCATACCTAGATGATTTTGTGGATGTATGATGGACCCTGTTGAGCTGCCCTGAAGATAGCTGTGGGCTAGCTGCATTCGTAGTTAGCATTGCGTTGTGAGGATAGGAAAAGCTTTGCATTTTCTTAGGCACCAAACCCAATCAACTACAAAATGCAAGTCTAGATGAAATCCAGGCTTCCTTATTTCCAGTGTTTATGCACTACATGGGGCTTTTGATATCTTCTTTGGAAGGAGGAAGAGGAATTAGCCATTGGTCTTTTATGCTTTGCTGAATCAGGACTGAAACCACAGTGTAAAGCTGACCTAAAATCAACTTGCCTAACTAGCAAGAAAAGTAGCACTAAGCAAATGGAAGCTCTGCCTCATGTTCCCCATCTATGTATTTTTTGTTTGGGGGGGGAGGGAAAAGGAAGGCTCTGAAGACCATTTCATACAGTTCATTTAATACAGATGCTGTGATGACTCCCACAGGGCCACAAACCACCAACACAAGTCAAATCAGGCTCTTGGGGACCAGCCAGACCTAGAACCACTCCAAATTAAAGGCCATAGAAAGCCTTTTAGAAGCAAGCAAGCTGTCTGTTAGCCCCTGATAGAGCCTAGGAGGCCTTTACTTGGATATACATATCATATGTTTTATCTAGCTCGTTATATAAATTTTGAGGTCAATCTGAGTTCATTAGCTTGTTGCAACTTGTAATGTAAATTGAAACTACACATAAAATAGAAGTACTTGCTTTTTGTACTGATTTGAAATAATTTATTTTGGTATTTAGATGCATGAGAATAAAGCCTTCTTTTTCACATGGCATGCCCTGCTGAAGAAGTACTATTTAATACCAGTCAGAAGTGATTTAGTGTTGATATCTAAGTATGTTTGCATGGATTAATATAGATTATAAAATGCTTCAACACCACATGAATTAAAGAAGGAATGTTTATGCTTCTTGACAGCCATTGTTTTTATAGCTCATTGAGTCAGTATGTTGGCATTCATCATTTGCCTACAAAGAAAACGAATACAGTCTCTCGCAAAGTATGCTCTAGAGTGGCTTTGGGAATGGGACACTTATGCAGCTGAACAAGGGTACTTTTGTGTAGACTGTTGTGGTTCACTTCTGTCATCTTCAGTGCTTTTTGTCTGCTTTCCAATGCTGGTGTTCCTTGTTGCCACAGCATGTACTGAAATAGTTCATGTGCTCAATTTTTATCAAGGGGGACACTTAATGCTCTGGGTTGTCATTCAGGCTTGAGAAAGTGCTAGGTTCAGCCCTTGAAGCTACAGTGTTTTTCATGTTCTGGCCAAGAACTGGGAAATTAGTTATTTTATGCCATTTACTGACAAATTGTTGCCTGTAGTTCTGAATTCTTGCAAATGTTTGTTCATTTCCACAATCCAAACATACAGGAAAAGCATTGAGGTGTAAAATCTGCCAATTTTTGACCTGGTCCCCTTCGTATTTAGTTCATTTTAGTTCAGGAATTCCACAACATACCATACTTCCACAGCAGTAGAAGGAGCTCTTGTGGTCTCATCAGGACTGCTTATATACCAATTTATGAATTTTGTTTTGTACTGCTGTGGAGTACCTACTAGGAGACAAAACAAAAGTAGGGATTGTTTGTATCGTCCATTTCAAAAACCTATTAAGTCATAGCATGCTGTCCAGTTATATCTGCCAAAACGTCTTCTAAGAGTAAAAGTCTGCTGTGCGTTTGCTACAGATTTTTTGGAAGATGCTTAGATTTCAGAATTCCTTGGTAGTTTAATGATATAGAACTTAAGATGTGTAGTTCAGCTGTTAACATGGAGTTGATTGATTTTGTCAGAGCCTAAATTTCTTGCATGTTAAATACCCTATATTCATGTCCACCAGATGTGGGCAGTTTTCAGTTTGTGAACTTTACCTTTTGTACCTTCATCTTGTGTTGTGTTTTTCTGTATACTGAGACAAAATCTGTAGATCAGATTCTCTTCCCTGAGTAGGTCCTGCAGTACTCTTCGCTATTCCTTATTGACAACCGTCTGATGAAGAACAGAGCAAAAATCATTATCTGAGTTATGGGGCTGTGTGAGCAAAACATACTTCATAATGTTCACAAACTGTCTGCTATTGACATCTTCATCCAAAAATGTGAGACTGTAGGAGATGAAGGTGTTATTTCTGAAGGGGAAAAATCTAGTTCTCAAGTGGCACCTATCCATGGAAGAAAGAAGGGACTCCGCTGCTTTGTTAGTCTTAAACTTTTAATTCATGTAGCTCGTTTGGTGTCTCCTTTCTCCTTCACTACAAATACAACTTTACTGATGCATCGTCTCTCAAAGCTGAAGTAATTTTAACATTAGATACCAGGGATTAGTTTTCAGTAACTTCCCTAACAAGAATTATACAAATTTTAAAATGTTTCTGTGTAGGCCGGGTTGTATTTCCATAGCAGACAAACTGCAGTCAGCACGTCCGTTTTATGTTAGTGTCTGTGGTGCGGTCACAACAGAGATCTTTCTCTCCTTTTCTTTCTCCTCGACTAAAGAAACTTGTTTGTATTTTAAATCTTGGGCTAGTTCGTGTATATTGACCGAGACTTCTCAAGTATCACTTAGTGTTTTTAGTGGTTGAAGTTGGCCTTGAACATCATCGTTGAAATTTCAAGGGGATCCTATAGTAAGGAGGCGTTGGGTATGGGATGGGATTTTGCCCTTTTTTCCTTAAAGAACAGCTTTTTGTCACAGAAGTGTGCTTTCATTTCTCTTGTCCTCAGTGAGGGATCAACTTTATGTGAGATACCGAGCTGATAATTATGTTGTAGGTTTTCACTAGCAGGTAACAAAAACGAATTACTTGTGTTGAGCTTTCCCACGTCTTCTTCAAAGTCCTGACTCATGCTTTAATGGCTCGGGAGCTCCTGGGGCTGGTGTGAGGTGTGCTGCGGTGTAGGGCTGCTCCCTTTCAGGCACTTAATGGCGTTACCCTGTAGCCCTCAGCCATGGCAGCAGGCTCGATGACCCAGGTTTAAGCCACTCACTGCAATGGAAGGCTTCTGTGGGTCTTTTTGGTTCTAAGGCCTTTAAACCTTCTTGGTTCTCTGTCCTCTGGGATATTGCTGGTCAGCACAGGGTGGCAAATTGTCAATTAGCTGTGTTTCAAAGCACTAACTAAGGCGTCTATGCCATAAATAAACCAAAACTTCCTCACTGGAGTAAAGCAGCCAACTTTCTGAATAAGCAAAGAACAAAACACTATAAAAACCCCCAAACCTGCCTCCTGTTTGGAACACTGGCAGCGCTCACAGGGATTTTTAATGTAGTCCACTGGCAAAATGCATTA
This sequence comes from Anser brachyrhynchus, assembly GCF_964034855.1. NCBI lineage: Eukaryota > Metazoa > Chordata > Aves > Anseriformes > Anatidae > Anser > Anser brachyrhynchus. The sequence continues at coordinate 2,605,901 of NC_137733.1, forward strand.
ATATTCTGGATAATTCTTAGAGGAAGATAAGCCAAATTTAGCTTTTAATTTCTCACAGAAAAAAGGCATATTATAATTTAGAAATATTGCACCATTTATTATGATTAAATTATGCATTAAACAAGCACAGTGGTGAATTGGTAAAATTACTGTCTTCAGAGCTCACTGGAAGTCTGGTAGGGCTAGGATCAGAATATTCAAACTACTTGCAAAAAGACTCCTATTTATAATTGGGTTTGCTATGTATGTAAATATTTCCTAATTTAAATAGTCTGCAAATTCTTTCTACGTTCATGGTGCTAAAGCTATTCCCAGTTAATTTAATCCTGTGATATTTTGCTGCTTTGGGTTATTTTGTTTCACATTTCCAGGTCCATTTCACATATTCTTCTATTCTCTAATTGAGCACTGAACAAATTTAAAGTGATGAAACCAAACAATATTAGCTAAATTTTTGCTGCGGTGAGGAGGCATGTCCTCATTTTGTTCCCCTTTTTTCCCACGTTTTCTGTTAAAAGGTCTGTGGACATTGATTATTATTATTTTCAGATGGAAATAAACATGTCAGTTATTACAGTAGCAATCTGCATAAATAGTTCGTGCTCAAATTGCATGTGTGTGTACTATAAAGCTATGATAGCCATATTTTTTCTGCCTTTCCTTTTATAGTTAAAAGGGTTCTTCTAGCTGATTTTAACAATCTAAATCATCCATTTTTAATATATTTAATTTATTCTAACTTAGCCTTGCTGCTGTTACTGATCAGTAACTAACTGAGCCTGGGTAGTATTTACATTAGCAAAAACTGTGAAATTCATTATGTACACAACATAAATTAAAACGAAAAATATGTACTTTTATGTTGCAGGAACTGTAGAAGAACTGTAGAATTTACTTGAGCTGTAGCATTATTTTAAAACGATTTCTTATAGAAGGTGGAATGACTTACAAAAACCTGTTCTTTTCTTAAAATAGTTGTAACTGTGTTTTCAGTAATATATTCATATGTCAGGAAAAAATAGGACAAATAAAATTTTATGAAGAGAAAGGAAAGAACAAAGTGATTCAGCACTGAAATTATTCTGGAGCTGATCTTTAAGAATTTTGTATTTCCAGGAGAGGAGCTGCTGCTAGATCTCAAACTCAAACGTTTCAGCCAATTTTAAAGTCTATTTATGTTTATTGACAAAGCCATTTTATTTCAGTTCCTTATGTTTCAGCAAAGAATGTAACTGTTCCCTGGAATTTTTATCAATGATGATATGTCTAAAATACTTGTGTGTGCTGTCTGGTGGTTTACACATGAAATAAGGGACTCCAAACTGATTTACAACGGTGCCTTACCATGTCTTGCATCCAGTGTTGTGGAAACTAGTGTGCTGTTTCTGAACTGAATGTAGCTTTCCTTGTGGAAAAGGATGGAGGTGAATTTTGTTTGTAGCTGTTCCAGACCACTCCTCTCACATGCTTACTCCTTCAGTTGATGGAAAGACTTGCACAGCTAATAACTTTCATTAATTATCTTCCTGATACAGATAGTGCTATGACCGGATGTCTTTCTAAATAGCACAGAAAACAAAGTTTTTCCACCAGCAGTTGTTTTGGAATTTTGTTAATCCTTTTGAACTACTCAGGCACAAATTAATCAGTTCTGTGCTGATTAACATGATATGCTGAACCAAATCAGTCCCTTGTATAGCTCCCAATAACAGTGAAATTACACTCTGGTGAGCTTGATTTGGTGCAACTGGAGGCAGATGCTATGATCTGACATGTTTTAATAACATTTTAAAATCTCATGGTTTCATTAAAAAATGGTTTCATTTAAAATCTCTTGGTTTCAGCAAAAAGATTTGTTTGAGATGCTCATCTTTCAGGTAAAGCACCAAATAATTTTTACAAGGCTGTACCTTGGTAATTTGATTTATCAACATCCTCGATATGTTTTTTTTTTTTGCCCTGGTTCTCTGATCATCCTGTTAAGCTAAGCCACCTCAGCATATAAGGCTTTATTTTTAAGCGTGGATCTGTATGTGGGAAATACTTGTAAGGTGGGCAGGAGTGATAACATGGGAAAGGGCTGGAGTTTTTGTTCTGTTTGTCTGGGCTGGTACATAGTCATGTGTTATGTATACGTTAGTGTGCGGGCTTTTGTTTAGGTCCTTCAGTATGGTTGGTGCCTCTTATAGAGGGAAAATGTGCATCTCAGATCAGACTAATGCTGAAAGTTGAGTTGAACGGATTGCAAGGGGCTGATAACATGCAAAATGACTTCCCCTGGAGCCAGGAGAGCACAAGTGGAGCGTGTCCCATTGTGCTGCTCAGGTGCGCTCAGCACTGCCAGCGGGCTGGGCCAGCGGCCAGGCGGGTGCTCGCCATCGGGCCTACACTCCTGAACTGCTCTCCCGGCTCCGTGCTGCTTCTGGTAGGGCAGGAAGAAATATTAGGATGACTAGCACAGATTGAATTTGAATCTGCTGTGCAGTTTTTATCTTCTATTCAAATAAAAACTGTTGTGTGAAAGAAGGAACTTGTGCTTTTGTACAAAACCTAAATGAAGCCAGCGGTAATCCCACAAAGTCATATCCAGATCAAGAGAAGAAATTAGACAGTAAACGTCTTCTGTTCTTCCCTGTGCTCCATCTGTTTTCATGTAAAATGGGAAATCCATTGATTTCGGTGCTGACCCAGCTTACGCTACAACAGGGAGCATCTGCTCAGGAGCAGGCTGAAGTGCAGCCGTGCTCCTGTTAATGCCTGTAGGGCTGCTCTGGGCCATCTGGCCTCACCAAGAGCTGCGGGTGCTGCTGACTCCCAGTTTTTCTTCAAGCTGCGTAGACTGGTGGTTACCTGATGCCTTCACCCTGACTGCAGCCACCCAGCCTGGGCAGCTCATCCCTAAACCTCTCTTGAGAAATGGGTCAGGGCCCTGTGAGACTACCTCTGTTCCCTTCCCCTTTTCCAATGGAATCTGTTAAGATCCCTTCCCAGCAAAAGACGCAGCCACCCAGTAAGTCCTTCCAGCCCCAGGATGGAGGGAGGGCAGGCACAAAGTCCAAGTGTCCCTTGTGGCAGTAGTGAGGATTTAGGCGGCATCAAGGTAATTTGCCTGACAGCATGTCGTTCCTGAGTTCAGTGCTCAGAGGTAGTACACAGAGCTGTCACCTGTCTGAAACTGCGACGACAATTTACATTGTGAATAGTGCCGTGAAAGTCAGCGGGAGAAACAAGATGCCATTCAGCACAAAAACTGACAAAATCTGGTCGTTAAGTACCGGTCAGTATGTTAAACTTCATCTATCTCTAAAGGGTGAGGAGGGAAGAGAAATACCTTTTCCAATACGGAGGCATGTAACAGAAGGCAGGTACCAAGTGAATATTTATAAAACTTGTATGTTTTAATGTATTTTTCTAGTGGTTAAACTGCAGTTTCTGTCTGCCCTTCATTGTGACAGCTGCAGTGTGTCACAGACCTTAAATCAACAAGAAGCAGTAGACTATCTTATTCCGTTTGGTTGGCAAAGAGCTTCTGTTAAAATCTGCTTCTTTAGAGACAGCTTCCCAACCAGACCATCTGGTTAGACTGTTCTGAGGCTTTTATTTTACTTTTATTTTTGTTTGCAAATTTGCTGACATCTCAGCAAAAACACATCGTGATTAGGAAAAGAACTCAGTTCTGATACAGAGGTTTTGTACGTATGACAAGAAGGAAGAAAGGAATAAGTAACAGCCTGGAGGAAAAACTGAAACCTGATTATCAAGTAGAGAATTAGAACAAGGAGTAGTGAGTACTGAAGACAATGCTCAGAAGCAGAGTGAGCTCTGTACACGCATAGTACAGTGTGCCACAAGGACTTGTGACTTTACATCTTTATCAATCTTCCAAATATTTAAATCGCATGAGACAGACTAATAGCCTTTGTGAATGGAAGTTCTTATTGAAAACCAGTATAAAGTTTATTTTCTCAGAATTTTCAGAAATTGTTTTCATTTTTTCTTATATCTCTACCCCTGTTTATCTGTGCCATCTTTTGAGTCTGGAGAGTAGACGTGCAAAACTTTCAGATGATATCAGTATACTATTTGGTAATCAGCAGAAATTGTTTGTTTAAAGAATGCATACTAATGTGTTGTTTCTTCATGTTTCTGACCAAATGTATGTTTCTAACCAAAGATGTGAATTCACTTCATGAGGATGTAGTTTCTTTTTAACTCTTCACCAGTAGCAGAATAAGAAAATCTGAGATCAGCTTTTCTTCAGTGTTGCTTATTTTTGTTCCAAAACTACATCCCAATCTTGTCATCTTACTGTAAAGCTTATAATTACTTGGGTGCAGGCCTTCTGAACTAATAGTTGAAAAACAAGGGCATATTTTAAATGCTGTTTTCATGTATTTTTATTTGCCTTTATTCATTTCTGACGCTTGTTAGTGCAGTTCTGCTATTTTTCTTCTGCTTGAATAATGGCACATCATCTGTTTTGCTTCAGCATACCACATAAAATGGGGAAAAAATGAAGTACACTGCTGTTGTATCATGAGAAGGGTGTTTTGATTCCAAGGAAGCACAAACAATAACATTCCCTTTGCAACAAAAAGGCTAGCTTGATATAAAACAATGACTTCTACCATGAAATAGGTAATTACTTTGTTAACATATTAGCAGAATATGTAACTTGAGTAAGGATGCGACAGTAAATCAAATAATTATATAAATTGAAGCATCTTTATGAGAAGTGGGATAGCAAGTTGTCTCAGAGTTTTTACTTAACACCATCTTAATATCTCAAGTGCAAATGTAAGACAGGTAAAGTACATCAAAATATTATATGGATTCATCCTATGAACTATAATAAATGTTCACTTACTGCTTCTCTTCGACAGAATTGCTGAAGTAAGTTAAAGCATTGAATTATTTAAAGGTATCTGAATTATAATGGGTAATATCCACTAATACCCAGAAGAGCTCTGATATTCAAACAACATGAAGACATTTTAGCAATTCTCCAAAAGTTGTTTTCATATATTTTTATTTTTTAAAGATTAGTTAGTGGTCATGAGATTTGTATCATTCGCAAAGCCAGTTCTCTGTATACCCAGTACCCTGAGCTGGTGGAAGGGGATGGGGAGCAGGATGTGGCCCTCACTATCCACGAGGAAATGGTTGGTGACCTGCTACAGCACTTGGATGTACGCAAGTCGATGGGGATTGATGGGATCCACCCGAGGGTACTGAGAGAACTGGCGGAGGAGCTGGCCAAGCCTCTTTCCATCATTTATCAGCAGTCCTGGCTATCAGGGGAGGTCCCAGTCGACTGGTGGCTAGCAAACGTGACGCCCATCTACAAGAAGGGCCGGAAGGTAGACCCTGGGAACTACAGGCCTGTTAGTTTGACCTCAGTGCCAGGGAAGCTCATGGAGCAGATTATCTTGAGTGTCATCACGTGGCACTTGCAGGGCAACCAGGCGATCAGGCCCAGTCATCATGGGTTTATGAAAGGCAGGTCCTGCTTGACGAACCTGATCTCCTTCTATGACAAAGTGACACGCTTAGTGGATGAGGGGAAGGCTGTGGATGTGGTCTACCTTGACTTCAGTAAGGCTTTTGACACCGTTTCCCACAGCATTCTCCTCAAGAAACTGGCTGCTCGTGGCTTGGACTGGCGTACGCTTTGTTGGGTTAAAAACTGGCTGGATAGCCGGGCCCAAAGAGTTGTGGTGAATGGAGTCAAATCCAGTTGGAGGCCGGTCACTAGTGGCGTCCCCCAGGGCTCAGTACTGGGGCCATTTCTCTTTAATATCTTTATTGATGATGTGGATGAGGGGATCGAGTGCACCCTCAGTAAGTTTGCAGACGACACCAAGTTAGGTGCGTGTGTCGATCCGCTCGAGGGTAGGAAGGCTCTGCAGGAGGATCTGGATAGGCTGGACCGATGGGCTGAGGCCAACTGTACGAGGTTCAACAAGGCCAAGTGCCGGGTCTTGCACCTGGGGCGCAACAACCCCAAGCAGAGCTACAGGCTGGGAGATGAGTGGCTGGAAAGCTGCCTGGCAGAGAAGGACCTGGGAGTATTGGTTGATAGTCGGCTGAATATGAGCCAGCAGTGTGCCCAGGTGGCCAAGAAGGCCAACAGCATCCTGGCCTGTATAAGAAGCAGTGTGGCCAGCAGGGCTAGGGAAGTGATTGTCCCCCTGTATTCGGCTCTGGTGAGGCCGCACCTCAAGTGCTGTGTTCAGTTTTGGGCCCCTCGCTACAAGAAGGACCTGGAGGTGCTCGAGCGAGTCCAGAGGAGGGCAACGAAGCTTGTGAGGGGTCTGGAGAACAAGTCTTAAGAGGAGCGGCTGAGAGAGCTAGGATTGTTCAGCCTGGAGAAGAGGAGGCTCAGGGGCGACCTTATCGCACTCTACAGGTACCTTAAAGGAGGCTGTAGCGAGGTGGGGGTTGGTCTGTTCTCCCACGTGTCTGGTGACAGGACGAGGGGGAATGGGCTAAAGTTGTGCCAGGGGAGGTTTAGGTTGGATGTTAGGAAGAACTTCTTTACTGAAAGGGTTGTTAGGCATTGGAATGGGCTGCCCAGGGAGGTGGTGGAGTCGCCATCCCTGGAGGTCTTTAAAAGACGTTTAGATGTAGCCCTTAGTGATATGGTTTAGTGGAGGACTTGTTAGTGTTAGGTCAGAGGTTGGACTAGGTGATCTTGGAGGTCTCTTCCAACCTGGACGATTCTGTGATTCCTTCAAGTATGTGTTCTTCGAGCTACAAACTATCATGCTATAGTTTTGAGTAACAAAGAAAATACTGAAGTTTTTGTTTAGTATCCTAGACCTTTTGTTAAAAATAATATTAATAAAAAAATCCAAAGAATTTCCAAAATATTTTACAAGGTAAGAAAAAATGGATGAATTTTGAAGTTGCCATGTTTAATTTAGACATTTTTTTATCCAACAACCTGCATCTGATGCTTTCATAACGAATGGTTTCCATAGCAACATCTTGAGCCATTTTTTATTTGACTTGGGAAAATTCCATTCTATTCCATTCCATTTTAATTCCTTTAAAATTCCATTTCCTATAAAAAGTTGAAGACACATTGGGTGATTTTGCTTAAACCAGCCAAGATTTTGGCAGTAAGGGTTGTTCAGGTACTCTTGTTTTGAATCAGCATAGAGAGGAATTCTGACAACCATGCACTTTTCCAATTGTTTTAACAGTCTCGTCCTCTATTTGAGCTTATGCTACAGCACTTTTATATCTGCACTAACTAAAGAAAAATATTAATCCGTTGCTCGGCAGTGGAAATGATCTTTTTCTAAGGCTCAATCAAGAAATTTGTGAAGAATTTCTTTTTTATGGGATTAGCAAAACTATTGTTTTGTTTATGTAACATCACTTGTAGTGCTGGCTGAGTTTTTGTAGGAGGAATACAAATTAAAGAGATGAGATTAAATGCAATTTTTGAGTTGTTCTGGTCACCAGTTTTGCAGGAGAACTCACAAATATACAGGAAAAATGAGAAAGCATTAATAATGGAAATTATGTGAGGGTGAAATATAATCATTGCACAAAGTGAGACTTTTCATTTTTAAGAGTAGTATGGGATGTAGGAGAAGAAATAAGGTAATTTAAATGTGAAAGGCAATGAAATGGAATGAATCAAAGTATGACTAACCAGGTGGTTTAGTGAGATGTAGTTAAACTGGATGCAATGTGATTTTAAAAGGTGTAGATTGAGCAATAGAAATCTAGATGTTCAGAGCTAAATACAAAATAAGCAAAAGATTCTAAGTGGAGCAAACGTGTGGTAAAAATATTTTCAGTGTAAAAACTATTAGGCATTTAATTATGAGTTCTTTGATTTTAAATTGCCTCCTACATCCGTAAACAATGTAGGAAAAAAAAACATGAAAACAAGTTGCCAGGTTATTGTAATGCAAAATACACCTAGAAAGGGAAAAAATAAATGGGTCATGACATTACACTGTCATTGTAAAATAAACAATGAATGTTTTACTGTGAAGTAATGTAGGATAAGATAAAAGATGATTAAGACCAGAAATTAAGAGGTTAAATTCCTTGTAGAAATCAGAAACTCTATGTGATGGGCAGAAAATAAAAATAATCTAGAGTCTATCAACGGATGTTAGCAACTGCCACTTGTTGGTGCCCGAATATTGGACTAGTTAGACCATGGATACAATGTCTGAGTAACACGTATCAAGGTTTTAGAGTCTGACTTTGTCTTTCACATACAGCATGCTAGGTATGAGATATAAACCATCTGAAATTTGGGCAAATCCACTTCTGGCTTAAAGCAGTGGCTTTCTGGCTGAAAAGGTTCGGCCCTTGAAAACAAAATGTATACATTACTTGATGTATTCCTATGTCTCTTTAGCAAGATAAAGATTAAAGCCTCTTAAGCAAGATAAAGATTACATACATGGTGTATCTATACTGTTAAAAGAAAAAAATGCTATTTTTCAGGTATATATATATTTTTTTTACCAATATCTGACTGCAGGCTAAAATTTTATTTTCTTGTTCCATTGTTTTTCTTACCAAATGGGAAATACTGTTTTGTATTTTTTAAAAAATGTATTCCTAATCTCTTTTTAGATGTAAAAAAAAAATATATATATTCAAAATGAGCACTGCACTGAGGATTTGTATGCTGAGCTTGTCAGACTGTGAATCTTTATTATTACTGAGCTTTATCCTTGAGTACATAGCTTGCAGTTCAGGTTGAATATTAAGTGTCAGGCTCAAATGCACTGGTGAGAGATTTGCAGCAACCAGCAGGTTCCTATTCCAACCTTAGAAGCCACTGACCTCTCTTCATTGATAAGTCGTCTTATTTCACGTGTCAGTGTACTGGTGTGAAGCTCCCGATGCAATGAGTGATGGAGAAGTCACCATTGCTTGCAGTTTGGGAGTTTCATAGCATGCTAGGAAAGGTTACAGATAAAGAAAAAATGGTGTGGGGTTGGTTATTCAAAAAGCAGAAGAAAACCTGCAAAGCTTACCCATGGCTTTTTCTCAGTGGATGTAGCACAACTAGAAAGAACTAGTTATAAATAATCATTTTTTGTTTGTTTGTTTACAAATTAGGAACAACTGGTTCTGTAGAGATGCTTTCTGTGTGCCTGGGCAAACCTATAAGGTTGCATGATTTATACTTGTGCTTTTTGTTCCTTCTTCCCATGAAAAATAACATCAGCCTGTGGTTACTCTGGTAAGAGAAATTCAGTATTAAAATAGCTGGTAATAATGTCACATTTGGGTCACAGATATGACTTCATCTCTGTTCTGGTGGTGGAATATTAAGATCATTTATGAAAACTGTTTTCATCATGTTTTTTATGCAAGTCTCGGTCTGCGTGAAGATTTTCAAGAATACAGCCTTATAATTTCATTTAAATACAATATTTGGAGTAAGAACAATGAAGGTTATGCTTGCGGATATGGTAGCTGTGACTCAAAATCCTTGGTTATATGGCTGCTGTTGGGAGTGACAAGGCTCAATCTTGTGAATCTGTGAACTGCCTGAGGTTTTACACAAAATGATGATTTTAATAAAGAACTGAGGATAGCTGCTTTCTGTATGCTCTTTGAGGAGGAATAATTTTTTTTCCTGTATATATGCATGGCTAAATAATTTTGCAATACCAACAAAAAAGGTCTATTAGCTCTTCGTAGAAATAAGCAACTTCTAAGGCATACAGGTTTTTGCTTCCCTGATCTAAATTACAGAATTGCATTATTCAGTTTATAGCATGGTGATTAACCGAATGAAAATGAGCTATCAAAAATAATTTTGGGTCAGTGAGATTAACATTAAAGGCTATATCAGAATGCAATAGCTGGATGAGTTGAGGAGGAGGTACGTTCTGCCTCTTCTGCTGATGCTTTACTGGTTCTGGCGAAATACTTCATGACAGCTTCATTACCACTGGATTTTAGTGAGCTAAAGTAACTGCTTGTGTGTGTTCTGTGGTACCTGAAGCTAGAACAGTATTGGTTCCTGTAAGGAAGACTGCTGCTGTTAACAAGGAGTTATATGGCCCCTAATTCTTGCTCTTCAGTGAGGAAAAGCCCCAGAAGCTCCCCCGTCAGTCAGCCTGCGGTGAGCAGCAGCACTGTACTGCCCAGGGAGCGGGATGGGATTGCCCCAAGTGGGGGAAATGGTAACAGACAGATCTGGGAGAGCGAGCCTGCTTGGCTCCTGTGCCTGAGGTCTGGCATGGTTTGCGTGTCGTAGGTCTGGAAAGCGTCCAGCTCTCCCACCCGGATAACCTTGCAGAAGCTGGTTTTCCTGAAGTTTCCGGTTTTCCTGAAGTTTCCAGTTTTCCTGAAGATTGATGAATGCCAGCCACCCCATTCCACCTCTCTTCATTCAGTGTGTAAAAGGATCCTTGTATTTTTCCTGGTGTACAACTTTTCTTTAGGTCAGAAAGTGTGGAGTGTCTGCCCAATGTCAATTTCTGCCTGCAAGAACCGTGCTTCAGTCAGAGGAAAGTGCTGTACCCCGTACCTGCCGTTAGGGCTGGTCACGGCTCTGCTGTGCGTTACACTTCCTGACCGCGGAAACAGGGACACCCTATAGCTTGGCTTCTTTCAGTAAGAATAACTGAGAATAGCCACATCACGATTGGCAAAGCTATTGGATAGACGCTTTTTTTTGTTGTTTTACAACTTTCCCTTGTTCTGTGTATTAATTTTAGCTGAACAACTAAAAAGCTTAAACAATGTCAAAAATTTCATTTAAAAAGAAGAAAAAAATAAGCAAATTTAGCATTCTTTTTTCTACAACTGAAATTTCTTTCAGAACTACATTGCTTGTACAGGTCTGATTCATTTCATGACCTATGATGAGAGAACCATTAGTTTCCAAATGAAAAATGTAAAAACCCTATTCTGACAGTATAATGTTCAGTCTTTGTCAGTATCGGGGTATTCAGTGCTAAAAGCTCACCACTGTAATTGATAGGACTTCTCTACAGTTACAGTTGGTAACAGGTCAGCCTTTTTCAAATTATTTCTTTGTATGCCCTCTTTGCTTGAATTTCTGATCATCTTCTAATCTAGCAGGCGTGTAAGTGTATTGTTATGTTTAAATGTGTGAGTAATCTTTCTGATGTTCATGAAACTGCTCAAGAGCTTTGGTAGAACAGCCTCTTAATGCAGAAGAATAAGGAGAAAGGCAAAAAAAAAAAATTGGAAGAAAAGTTTTAAAACTCTTATTTGTTAAGTAGTAGGTATGATGCCCATAGTAACAGAGAAACTTGGTGCCTAGGATTTTGACGCTTTCTGCACTGTCTTTAAAATTAGCTAGGGAGCTGATTTTCCCAGACATGGAGGCTTGTGCATTTTAGAGTGCTTTCTTAGGATCAAAAGTTTAGAGATGCTTTTAAAAGGACATTTAAAAACCTGTTCAAGAACTTGCACTAGTAAAAACAATATATGAAATAGAGAGGTTTAGGATTTTTTTGGAACTGCCTTTGAAAATATTTTCGAAGAAACGAACAAACTACTCTTTGTTAGTTTTTCCCTATATGTAATTTTTTATTAATCTTGAATCATTTCCAAAGTTAATTTTTGTTGTTCTTTAATACAGAGGTAGTCTTTTACCTCTGTTTACACACAAGGAATAGATAAATGTGGCTGTATTTTTGGTGTTGCAGCCTTATGCTAGCAGCAATGCTTTTAGGTAGTCATGTATGTGTAATTCTTAACATACTGTTTTTACTGCATCCATCTCTCTCCAGTGTCTGTCCAAACAATGACTGTCATAAAAATCATTGAAAGGATCTTTGAATGTCTTTGACAGAATTGCAGATTTTTTTCCCTTTTTTCATCTGTGAGTTCTATAAATCTGATACATGAATAATGTAACACATTTAAGATATTCGTTAGTCTTTGGTCAGTTTGGTCGGTGCTTTTTCAGATGAGGGGACACTTTACCATTGTCTGTAGTAGCAAGATAGTAAGAGGTGTTCCAAGAAAGCAGTACAGCTAAGTGATGTTAGGTCACAATAAAAATCTCTGGTCAGAGAAGTATCTGGCAGCAGTTCATGGTGGTTGTGGGCCCAGTAGAACAGCTGTGCTATGAGTATGGCTGGCCAAGTGCTGACAGTTTGACTTCTCTTGAAAGCTTGGAAGCACTGAAGACTTCACTTACTGAGTAGTGAGTATGAACACAATCATGGCAATTGATGTAGGACATCCAGGGGATTTACCACTGTGAAAATATAATTTGACTAGAGATTTTTTTTAAAGAACACTTTAAACCTAATTTAAAATAAATAAGTAAAAACATAATTATCAAAAGCTAAGACTGGGGTGAATCTTTCGTATGTAAGCATGGAAAAGAGGGAAAGTATATAAAAAGATGACGATTTTTAAGGTTAAAACCCTCTAAATTGCATTTCTTTTTTGAAAATTTCATTATTAATTTGTGCAAAAGGTAATTGATTTTTTTTTCCTGTGCGGAGGTGGGTTGCTTGTAGAAGACAGACAGGCAGCAGTTTGCATGAATTCTGTGCTATCTGGAGAAAATGCCAGTCATAGTCAGCCTACCATTTAGGCAGTAAGATATTTTGATTATCAACTTTTTCTTGGTAATTTTGTGAGAGGCTGAGGTTATTCCAAAGGACTGTTCATATGCTGAGGTTAAGTGAAAACAATTTAAATTTTTACTTCTCTATTAAGCAAGGATTGAATTATGAAACAGAAAACTGAAGTAAGATTAGTAACATCAATGAAGTACTTACTTTCTTTCCCACAGTCCAGTTGATGTCTTCAGTATTGTTGGGACATTAGTCTGAATAATGGAAATGGAATGCTATGTATTTTTTGAGAAATTTATCTGAAATGAAACACTTAAGTAGTAGGGGTTTTGATCGGTCATATTTATATGCACGTTTCCTACCTTATTGTGATTCCATTTGTCCTTTCCCAATATTTGTTTCATAATGTATTTGTTTAGCGTCATGCTTAATACTACAGTTATGCTGTGATACAAAAAAAATATTTAAATATCCGTATGGCCTCGGTTACAGGAATAACCATTTTGAACTCAGTGGCTTACCTTCTATTTTTAGAAAGTAGGTGTTTAAAAGATTCTGGCAATTTCAATGATCAAATTTCACTTCTGAGGGTATGTACCTTGCAACTGATGCTTTTATATCAAATGAGATACAGAAATAGAAGGAAAGATAGTTTGAGGGGTATCAGAGTCCAGTTCTGCATTGTAGCATGTAGAATGCTGCTGTACTTTAATGTAGGGCAGCACTAACCGAGCAGCTTGTACAATATTTTTAAAGTATTTCCTTTCTGCTGCCATTCAAGATCTTGACAGATCCCTAGCATTTTAACCTCCATAATACAAGACAGTTATGAGTGTGGTGGTCATCACAATGTCCATTGCACTAATGAGAAACTGCTTGCATTACAGCTAATATGTTGTGGTTCTAATCTGCTACTGGTCTTTTGTCAGGAAAGACAGCAAAGCTGTATTAAAAAAAATTTTGCCAAAGGCCCAAGGCAGCATAGAAATCCGTTCCGTTCCCATCTTTCAACCTTCTCCCCTCATTTATGGGTACAAGCATACCGAGTAGAGTGTCAATCAACAAACATAATAAAGAGCACCAGCGTTTGGCCTCAAGGTTTCAAAAAAAATGTTTATGCAAAGAACATCTGTTCAGTTCAGATGCTGTTTGGACAAATTCCTACTCACATTCACCAAATCTCAGTATTTGTCCTCTTACTGCAGAGAATACTTTCATGATTCCTGCATGCAAAAAATATGCACTGTGTTCTTGGCTGCATTCCAAATGTGCTGGATGCCATTTTACTTCTGAGACAAAAATTTACTTGATTTTGACAGGCTAAATATTGAACCTCAGAGAAAGTTATTTCCACAGAACTTTACAGTAGACTCCTCTTTAAAGTGAATGCATCCAGAATATTCTTTGCAGAACACTGTATATCCTATGTAAACAGATGTGAATGTACGTTTCATGTACTTGGCTGTACTTTACCCTTCTACAAAAAGTTTCACTTTTGATGTTATATCAAATGTTTTTTTGCTCCTCAAGTTTCTTCAGTATCTACTTCAGAGTCCAGTGTGTTCTTAGTACTTCATTCGTCCCAAGGTGCTTTTCCTTTGGGCAATTGGCCCAGGGCACCTTGTTTCCATCCTGTTCTAGTCACACAGATGGCATTCCCTGACAACACCAAAGCCGCCTTCCCATTGTGTAGTTCTCCTAACAGTAACATGTCGAAGAGGAAAAGTGAATCAATGAGAATCTTAACCGAAGTTTATCACGAGGCTGGTGATTGCGATTGCATTGGACTTCCGCTGCTAGGCTTAAGCAGCATAATTTCCACACAGGCATCCTAGGGTCTGGTGCCACCTGGCTGCCCATGAAGGAAGGCTGGAGCTGAGGGAACCCAGTGTGGTCTGTGCCATCCCCCATGGCACGCAGGGCTGTTGGGTCTAAAGGTGGAGGGCAGAGCCAGGTACTAGACACATTGAAGGCCACAGGCAAGGTGGTGAACCAAGCCCTGGCTCCAGGAGCAGAAGTTAGTTGGGAGCAGAGGCAAGGTGACAACATGGGTCTGAAATCCAGGGACTGAAAAGCAGCCTGGAGGCAAGCTGCAGCGTAGGCCTGAGCGGGCCACCCATGGCACAGGTTGCCTGCGACACAGGCCTGAGCTCTGTCCAGCACTGTAAAGGGTAACCCCCATACTATAGTATAGGTCAGGGCCTGAGGAACATGGTGGTTTCATTTTTTCCCCTCCACTGTGATAGGAAACTGTTCTGTCAAGTACTCATTAGAATGATCACGTTGCAAAAAATAGCAATGATAAGGTGTTGCTCAAAACTTATGATTAAATTTAATGGTAAAAAAAAATACAGCTAAAATGCTCAGTAAACGGTTTCAGTTTACCTCTTCTAAGGCTAATAAAATGTAGTGAGATTCCCTATCTACATGGAGTATGCTGGTATGAATATCAAATATAGTTTATCATATTCTGGTCGCCTTTCTTTTTTTCCCTCCTTTCCTCTTTTTTTTTAACCTGATGTTCTGAGGATTTCCTTTTAGTACCTATGAACATCTCCTTTTGACAGACAGTGCAAATTAAAAGATATGGCTAGGCAAAGGAAACTGGAACCCAAATATGCCCCCTGGGTTTTCATTTACAGTTAGAAGCTACAGATACAATTACTGCTGACAGAAACTCAGAAGCCAGTGGCAGAGTGCATGTGGCAGTAGACTCATGCCAGGCAGTAATTGGGAAGATTATTTTTAATCAGAGCATATCCTACAGCCCAAACATTAGAAATCTCTTGTAAGGCTGACAGGAAATTAAACTGATACCAAACAAAAAAGCCTCAAAATAGAAGTAATATGGTTAGAAGTCTAATGATGGCAAAGCTCACTGCTTGTTGTATTTCACTGTTATCTAAAGGGAATGACTTTTAACTTAAAGCAACAGCTTTTATTGTTAATTGCATTTTGGAAGAGAATTAAAAGTACCAAATTAGATTAATTCATACATAGGCTTTTTGATAGAGTTGTGAAGGTGTAAAGCAAACTTAGTAACTATGTATATCTATTTTTACTTTTCTTATTGACCCAGGCTTGCCTGTTTTTATATATAATGCTTAAGGGAGCTACTTACATGCAAAAGCAATGCAATGGCTGGAGTACTGTTGGAATGCCCAGGTGTGGTAACTTCGTAAAGCCAGAAGTGAAGGAATAAGCTCTGCTTGTCTGGGCTATCTGATCTGACTGCCATGAGGGAGCCAAGGTGTTCTCAGAACTTGCCTACGTGCATGAAATTTTCAGCTGAAAACCCAACTTTTCCATTTTTAAGTGGATGTTGTTTGCTAGACTTCCTCACAGATACTTGGTAGGATTTCTTCTAGTTGACTCAAGTCCTTTTATTTACGAATGTTGCCGTTGTGGATCAGAAAAGACAGACTGGAGCACTGCAGAATGTTACTTCTGCTGTTTATGAAGGTTGCAATACCACATGCAAGGAAAATGTTGTTAATTGTTTATATTTCTGTGCAAAATGAATGCAAAACAAGAACGTACATCTTGTTTTTCTGAGCTATATGTCAGTTCTTGAAAAGAAAATTTAACATTAAAAAAATAGACATAGCTAAAAGCAGCCTTGTGAGGAAACTGTGTGGACAGTCTTAATGGTATGTCATGTCAGTCTAAAGAGTAATGGGGTCTTGTCAGAATGCAGATTTTTTTTCTTTCAGAAAATAGCATTTCTCAACTGTATTCTCCTGAAAATCACTTCATAGAATCATATGAATATGACTGAACAATAATGCTTGTTGTTTAGATATTGTCTGATTAGTTAGATAACAAAGTATGCTTCATAATGTATGGGTAATTTGCAGGAGCCCCCAGGGGCACTGCAAGTGGTGGAGTCACCGTCCCTGGGGGTGTTTAAGGAAACGTTGGACTTGGTGATTAGGGACATGGTTTAGTGGGTGACATTAGTAGTAGGGTGATTGTTGGACCAGATGATCTTGGAGGTCTTTTCCAACCCTAATGATTCTATGATTCTATCCTTACATGTAGTGTATTACGTGTGACAGTTACTCTGGTTCATTCAAAGTAGTATACAAATTGTGCATTTCCCTGCCATCTTTACAGGTCTCTGTAAAGCTTACAAATGTGCCCATCTTCCTTTTCTCCAACAACGCAGTAAGAAACTACTTTCTGTAGTAAGGATTGGGAGCCTAATGTTTTAAAAACAAATAAAAGGTCACATTGCTAAACAGTCTGCTAGGATTGTGTGGTCAGACACGTCTTTCAGAAAAGGAAAACTAATGTCCTGTAACCTCACTGAGGTACCATTTTAGTTAGTATAAAGTCTAAAAGGTGTTAGCTTGCATTACAATTTTCACGGTGATTTCAAATTGTGAAACATAAGTACCCCTGCTATAGAAATCTTGAAACTTAATTATTCAATTCAGTTTTGTTGACCATGAACATGAGTTTCATTATGGCATTACAAGATGGTCCTAAATCAAAAATAATTTTTGAAAATGTAGGCTAATTACTTAAATAAGTCACCTTAGAAATGTTTAAGAAGCTCTCCATCTCATTAATTTACCTTGTGTTGTAGTTGGGGATATCTCCCATCTCACACAAAACCAGTACCCAGAAAGGATAAGATGTGGTACTTTTAACATATAGTTTATGTGCATATGCAACCTTCTTATGTGAGTTGCCTTTTGTATAGTATTTTTATATGTGTGTGGCTAATTTTATTTCATACACAAAAAAGAAACTTGTGTCTTTAGCTCTAAAGTTGATTAATGTAGGGTTTTCTGGCGGTGAGTCCCAGTTATTGCTAGGAGCTTCAGTTGTGGAACTGGATCTTCTCTTGGTAGGTGCTATCCTAATGGTTGTCCCTACTCTAAGGGGATCAAAATCCAAATGTTTTTTGTCACTGATTGTTACTTTTTGAGATTCTAAAGGTTTTCAGATTCTACAGGTTTTTTGTTTTTAATGAGTACGTCTATTAGTTGCAATGTTACCTGGCATGCTTATAGAACACGTACCTTTCTGGTGGTGGTGGTGGTGCCTGTTGTTTTTATTTTTCCTCAGCTGTATTAGGGATAGCTACTACTAACTTTTGATTTAATGATTTACTTTTTTAAAAATAAGATTACATATAAGGAATAACGGTGTTTTGTGAAAAAGTATTCAATATATTTACTGTTTGGAATTTTATCGAAGTGAATAAAACAGTATTATCAAATTTGTTTATTGTTTTGGAAATACATAGACCTGGGTACGTATTTTCTTTGAAGACTTCAGATACATATTGTATTTCTATATTCGAGAGTATTCATATCAGGAATAAATATTTCCACTTGCACATGGAAATGAAAAATGCATTTAGGGTGAATCTGTTGTGAAAAACATGCTTGAGCTTACTGTAACTGTTAAAATTCAATGAATAATTCAGTAAAATACTAGATGTCACCAGCTGCTCATCAATAAAAAAGTGTCATGGAATAAAATGTTACTGTATTTTAATATGCAGTTATGTGCATGTGTAATATTTTGGATGCCCCCTTCTGTTTATATATTTTATGATCATTTTTCTTTTGCAAATTGCTTGAAGTTTACAACTGAAAAATAAGCAACAAGTAAATCACAGCTGTGTATTCCTATTAAAACAGGAACCTGTACTGGGGAAAATTTTGTATTACGGCATTGTAATTGCATGTCTACTTTAGTAGATAACGTCATAATGCAAGCATACAATTTAGGTTTCAAGCTAGCCACCACAATTTGTCTGTTATTTAATAAATAGTAAAATATTTCGTGATGTTTATGAATGAGTAATTATATTTTGCTGTTTTGCTTTGAACTACAATAAAAATGCTGTTATGACCTGATAGTGAATGCAACATTTCTGTCTTGTGAAAGCCCTTATCAATTTTATTTTTTATTATAACATTTTGAACCTTAAAGCTTACCATAAGCCTTCAGTGGCTGAAGGTTAAACATGTGAACTCCTTTAAGTCATCCTTTCCCAGTAAGAATGCATTTTTCTTTTCTTAGGAAACTACACAGAAGCCCCATGCAAGTGGTGCCTATTGTTTTCATGATCGGAGACTTCTTTCTGTAAGTACATTGATTTTTTTTTCCTGTTTATTTTATTTTTCCTTAGAATGTAATTGAAATCTCTGTTTTGCTGTCAAAATGAATAAGGAAATATATTAGCTTTCACAACTTGCCTTGCTGATGCTGGATCTCAAGACACACAGACCATATGTACACGGTCAGTTGTCTTTTAGTTTTCAATGAGCAACTTGCTAGTGACTTGCTTAAAGAATAATCTCTTTTTTTCTGGCCATAGGTTAAAATCAACTGTTTTGTTTTTTTTTCCTCATACTTCCCTTTTGCATGTTAGGGTTGGTTTGCTAAATTTATTTTACCTTTGGCTGATTCTTTCCAACAATTATTTTTTTTGTATATAGATTAGTTGGTTCAGACACTTTTACCTTTAGAACAGCTGCAAATAATTCATTTTGCTTTGTTTTTCAAATGCACCTTTAAGGTCAGAATAAGGAATATAATGAATTAAGCTCAGAAATGTATAGAACATGTGGAAAGGTGTTTGTGTTAGTTCATTTTAAACGTTTTTCCTTCCTGAGAATTCTTTGAAATAACAGGATTTGAACAAAGTGGTTTTCTGATCCAAACTATTTGTTGCTGTTTCATAGTTGGAACTTACTTTTTCTTGTGAAGTATTTTATTTTATTGCATACTTAAAAACAGTATTAAGCACTTTTTGTCATGATACAATTTTATATACAGTTGAATAATAAATGCAGAAGTATTAGAAAAATTCCAAGTATATGATTCTCGATAGGTGTGTATTTATGACTTCTCAGTCAATTTTTAGTGATCTCCTGCCTAAAACCAACTGCAGTACTCATACATGTGCCTGTACACCAATGCACGTAGCATGGGGAATAAGCAGGAGGAGTTGTTAATCCATGTTCGGTCAGGAGATTATGATCTGGTGGCAATTACAGAGACATGGTGGGACAGCTCACATGACTGAAATATGGTCGTGGATGGGTATGTCCTTGTCAGGAAAGACAGGCCAGCAAGGCGAAGTGGCAGAGTTGCTCTTTACGTGAAAGAGCGACTACATTGTATTGAGTACTGTCCAGGGGCGGATGAGGAGTGAGTTGAGTCTGTGCGTAAGAATTAGGGGATAGGCTGCTATCGGGGATACTGTTGTGGGTGTCTATTACAGGCCACCAGATAAGGGTGAGGAAGTTGATGAAGTCTTCTACAGGCAGCTGATAGCAGCCTCGCGATCACAGGCCCTGGTTATTGTGGGGGATTTCAACTACCCTGACGTTTGCTCTAAGGCCTGCTCAGCCAGCCAGCTGCAGTCCAGGAGGTTCCTCCAGTGCATTGATGATAACTTCCTGATGCAAATGGTGGACGTGCCAATTAGGAGAGGAGCGCTGCCGGATCTTGTCCTCACTAACAAGGTGGGCTGGTTGAAGCGGTGAAGGTTGAGGGCAGCCTTAGTTGCAGCGACCACGAGATGCTGGAGTTTAGGATCTCGTGGCAGGAACAGAGCACCAAGCAGAATTGCAACTAGGGCTGACTTAGGCCTTTTCAAGCATTTGCTAGGGGAAATCCCGTGGGAGAACGTACTTGAAGGAAAAGGAGCCCAAGACAGCTGGTTAGTGTTCAAGGACTGCTTCTTCCAAGCTCAAGAACAAAGCATCCCAACAGGTTGGCAGTCAGGAAAGAGAGCCAGGAGACCTGCATGATTAAACAGGGAACTGCTGGGCAAACTCAAGTGGAAGAGGACAGTATACAGATCATGGAAGGAGGGACTGGCCACTTGGGAGGAATATAAGAATGTTGTCAGAGGATGTAGGGAGGCAACTAGGGAAGCTAAGTCCTCCTTAGTATTAAACCTTGCGAGAGGGATCAAGGAAAGGGCTTCTTCAAATACATATGGATAAAACTAACTCTAGAGGCAATGTAGGCCCACTAAGGCATGAGGTGAATGGAGTGGAGCATCTCCCTTACGAGGAAAGGCTGAGGGAGCTGGGTCTCTTTAGCTTGGAGAAGAGGATACTGAGGGGTGAGCTTATAAATGTTTATAAATATGTAAAGGGTGAGTGTCAGGAGGATGGAGCCAGGCTCTTCTCGGTGACATAATGATTAGGGTTTTGCCCCAGCAAAATTTTGTGTCATTGAAAGAATTAGATGAACGGTCCTTGTTAGAAATGAGAAGTCTTATTCTCCTACACCACACACAATCTGCCTCTTAATGTGCTTGAAACAATTTCATTATTTAAAGAAAACTGCCTGGCTTACAGGATAATAACAACAACAAAAAGGATTTATTCATCTTGAAGACAGATTTAAATCAAGTTCTGTAGTGCTCAGCATGCTTGTTGCTTTTAGCTTTTCCTCTGTCACGAACAGTATTTTCTATCACAGAATAACCTTACAGCTCATAGCAGAATTTGACACAATTGATTTTTTTTTCATTTTTTAGAAAAAAATGTATTAAAAAATGTAAGAATGAGGTTGGGGTTTCCAACCTGCAGGAGACAGTGGCCTCCAAGATAATTACCGGCATGTTTTTAAAAAGCTGACATTAATTTAACTGTGAATATAGTGCTTCAGTATCTATAAATGTAGTTGAAGGAAAAGATATTCATCTTCTTTCAATAAGCTAAATGAGAGATTTGGGTTATATGACGAGAAAGAAGAAAATACTCATTTGGAGTTTTGGGAAGGTCTAATGCTGCCAGATCTCAATGCGCATAATTGGTTTTATTATTTTCCCTTGTGATCATAACCTAACCAGCTCGATGAATATCAATCAACTTCTAGGGCTAAGAGGTCTTTTTTTTTTAACCAAGCTGAGACTGAAGTCCAGCGTGTTGCCTGGTAACATGCTCTGCAGATGAGTTGGCTCTTAAGGATACCATATGGCTGGGCGTTATGCCCTATTCACCCGTGACATGAGGTACACATGTAGTACATCACTGATCATAAAATGGTTTCTCCCATTCCCTTATTTAGAAGAAGCATTTAAAAATAGCAAAACAAATCCAAGACAGGTTTGTTAAGATTATGGAATGATATGTAAAGAAACAAATTGCAAAAGAAAATGTGCAGTGATCACAGTAAATTCTGTGTTCAGTATAATTTAAGTATAGCTTCTAACTTTGGCTACTTGTCAGTGTTCTTCGGTTTCATTTTGATAGATAAATATGTTCAGATAAGTATAATTTTAACAGTTCAATTACAGAAAAATTCTAGATTTTAAAACTTAATTTTGTAATGTGGTTCATTGTAGTTCAGGTAGCCTATGGAATTTGGTATTTGAACTTCTATTACTTGGGTTAATAGTGTCGACAGTACCCAACCACAATTGCATTGAATTGAGTGAACTAGTAAACAAAGCAATGAAAGATAGATCTGGAAAACAACTAAATATGGACATGACAGATGAGAGAGGACTGTTGCAAATTTACAATGGGAAATCAAGCACAAGGAGTGTCTGGCTAGAAAATCGTAGTAGAAATGAATTAAAAAAAAACCCCTTCGATCAGCAGAGTTCTCTTTCAGTCCCTTCACTGAAATTTTTTTTCTGTTGTCACAAACTGGAATTCATTAAGGGTGGGAATACTGCAGAGCGCGAAACTAGGCAATAGCGCTTGCTATGATCTCTGTCCTCTGGCTGTCCTATGCCAGTAAAAAATGGAAGACAAGAAATGGCATTGATCTTGTTTATATTGTCAAAAGTATATCTACACACATGAAATGAAGATCATTGGCTGGTATCCGAGTTCAGAAGGCTGGACAGTTAAGCTGTGCTTATTTTGCATTTTTGTACTGTGTAGCTTATTTGGAAAGATGGATTGCTGTTCATAGACCTCCCCTACGCAACTGCACGTGTCTAAAGCTATATTTTTTGGCAAACAAGCCGTATCTCTGAAAGCATTTCAGAAAAAAAAGTAGGAAAAACTGGTATTTCTTCCACATTTTGCAGGACATTTTTACATATGCTTTTTGAAAGAGATTTGTCATTTGTTTGGGTTTTCTTAATCTTCATACTGTACATACTGTATAGCTTAATAAATGTACTGTAGTTAACTGATCTTGTTTTACTAGTAGCAGTGTTCCTTGGGTAGATTTTTTTGAGGTAATAGAGGAGAAACGAGAAACAAGTGATGCTCCATGTTAATCTGATAGGCATATCCCTTGGCAAGTCTGCCGTGGGGATCCATGTTTCAAGCCCTGGTGCATATAGGTATGTCTCATTTCCATCTCCTGCAGTCTGTCAGTGACGCAAAGCTAGTTGCCCTGTTGTAAAAACCTTTAAAGTCATTGAAAGAAAGGCTTTTAAAACTATTTTCCCTCATTTTAAAGCTGTGTTTTCCTCTGAGTTGTAAACGTTAAAATAATTAACAGATAAATAGATATTATTGCACTGAAGATATCGTAGTGTCAGGAATAATAGGTTTTTCGCCCCCCTCCATCTTTTGAGATTGCTAAATATAATACATCTATTTTCCAAAACAGCATACCATGCCATAGAGGAATCTGAGTTGAGTATGACTGACAAATTTCTACCAGAGGAGCACGTACAAAATATTTGTGAAAGCAAGCTATTATAAAAGACTGTATTTCTTGTAGAAATAAACTAGTATTATAACCTTTTTTCTATTTTTTTTAATAAAAGCATAAGGAAAAAGACTAATGATTTTATTCTTATTTCATCTCTATTCTAATAATGTTATTAGTCTACAAGGTTGAATATTTTAAAAATTGCAGCAGTTTGAAATACTGGTATCTGTAAATCACAGTAAAAAAGATTGAAGGATGGTAGTTAAATAACATAAATAACGCAGTAAGTTCTGCTCCATTACTTCATCTGAGCTAGGATGGAGAACTGTTTAGTTTTGTCTGCTCCATTGTCACATTATTCATTATTGTTGTGCAATATCTTCAGATATCTTCAACAGTTACTGTTAAGACCAGAAACAGCAAGGCATATACACTCTCCTAATGAGAAGCAGATGAATACTCTCATATGTTTTACATCTTCAGAAAAAAATTAGCTAATGAAGCTAAGCCTGACCTGTGATTTTTATTTTTTTTCTGGTGTTGGTGCAAAGTAATTCAGTTTTAGGTGGTTGATTTGCAATATTACTTTGCCATTAGTTAGACACTTACTTAGCAAAGAATTGAAGATTATATCTGTGCAGGGAACTAAATGTGTTGCCTTTGTTTTAGTATGTATTTCTTGATGTTTGCATTTTCCAAGGTTTACTTTATTTTCCATAGGGGAAGTAAATGATGTTTTGTTTTGTTGGATGTCACTAATTTGAAGTTTATATCAGTAACATGTCTAATGATGTTAGACAAGAACAATTAAGTGGTAGCAGGTTTACCTGAATCACTGTTAAACCACTGCTATAATCTGATTGTAAAAGGGCATTTCTTACGTTTGTGCAAGCTACAAATCAGAATATCAGTGGTTACTTCTGAAATGACAGGTGGAATCTACTCAAAACAACATTTTAGCATGAGTTATGGCTTCCAAATGTTTGTGGTTTTGGTTTCCCATCTCTGATACAGACAGTTGGGTTTGCTTTGCTTGAGAAGCTTTATAGCAACTTGGTCATATTTAATCCAACAGGTAGCTATCGAGAAAAACATGCCTACAGGAGACAGAATAGTTGTAGGCGACTCCTAACAGAAAAGATGTGAAATATAATTATGCAAAAATCACTTGCAAATATGCAAAAGCTGAATGTATCAGGAAAGAATTGGTTTCATAGGGGTGGCTTTGTCATTCAAGGCAGAAATTCTGAGTGCATGAACTGTAAGGCTTTGGAGGAATGTCTTATTACTGACTCAGTCAAGAATGTTAATTTAAGGAATGTGGTCAGCAGATGTAACCTACAGGCATACTTAAAATGTTATACTCCATGATTACTTAATAGGTAGTGGAAAAAAGTTGTTCTCTTACACTTGATGATTAACCACCATCTAAAACCTGTGTTTGCATAACTCAATGAATATCATTCCAGCTGGGTTTTCACGTGTGCTTCATTGTGTATCAAATGGAGAAAGCTGTAAAATTCTTGAGAGTACTTATAAAGTACCTCTAAAGTTCACTTGTAGAAATGCTAACAAGATTTTGTGTCAGCAATGTATGCTTGAATGAAACATGTTTCTCTGTAGTTTTGAGGAGAAGTATCACATGCTGGTTGGCCCTAAAAGCCACTTTGATGTAATATGAAACAACTCTTCCATGATTCATATTCTTAAAGAAAATGGCCTATATTTAAATTGGCTGTGTTGTCTGCCATCAGTCCACGCAATGTCAGTAACTGACTTCCGTGGGACAACATGAAGGCCCTGGTAAATAGCCCCCTAACTAATGCTCTCCCCTGCCATCCTAAGACTGTCTCTGCATTTTCTTGGGTGATACCTGCTATTGCTCAAAGTGGTCTGAAGAAGTGAGGATGTTGCCAGACATCCTGCTTTGTCTCCACCCGGTGTGTCAGTCTCTGCAGTGGTCTGCTCCAGGCCTGTCCCCCTCCCTCTTCTTTCAGCTTCATCCCACTTTTTCTCCTCGCAGGATGTTTCTTCTGTTTCCCTCAGGTCTAAGAATGAGGTCCTACCTGGATTCATGCACTCCAGAGGAGATACTGTCTTTTTCTTACGTATTTTCTAGGCTCAGTGTTGAAGGAAGCGAGGAGAGAACAGCATAACCCTACCATTGGTTTTCCTGTCAAGGTTTTTTCCCATTAAATGGGAACTTGACATCCCTGTTTTGCTAAACAGCTTTGCATTATTATTTTTTTTAAATAACGACTTTGAACTCATTATGTCCAATGGCCCTGTTTGTAAAACCTGCCCTGTTTGTAAAATGAAGATAGTCAGATTTACACAGATTTAAAAATCTCTTACGTGTCAGATGAAGAACCTTTTTGTCTTCATGTCACTGAATTGTTAGGAAGATTTTGCCTTAATTATTCCTAAATGCTTGTCTGTGTGTGTGGTACACCTAGGTGAATAGTTTCAGTGAAGTCAGACGTGTACGTTAATGCCATGCCCGAATGCAGACCTTTGCAACCCTGGTGCACTCTGGGGAATGTGGCTTGCCAAAGCTTTACTAAAATTGTACTTTGAGGAAGCGATTGCTTTAAATTATTTTTATTCCTGTTAAACACTTTCAATAAGCTACACAAGGATGCGTGTACTGTTTCTCTGGTGAAATTCTAAACATTTCTCTGGTTGTATTAATATGTACTTAAAATATTTTTCATGGTCTGTGAAGATTGGGGTCCTCTTTCAAGGCTCTCTGTTGAAAAAAAATCTCTACCTAAAAGTTGTGTGTTTCTGAAACTTTCTAGTGCATTCCAGTAGTTGAGGGAAAAAACCAATAACTTGCAGTGTTGCCAGCAACTGTATTAGAAAACAAAACCAAAGATTATGACATCTTTTAAAGATTTCTGAAGTACATAATACGAGTTAGTAGCTACATTTCCACATTTAAGAAGAAGGTTGGTTTCAGATTCAGAAAGACTTAAAACATAAAAATAGTAATGAAATAGTCTTTACGTCTTGGGAGTGATGCATTTCATCTGACTACTGATGTATGACATTAGCAATGTGTTTATTTAGTGTGTAGCTCTTTGTCCTGTTATTTTTTTACACAAAAGAGCATATCTATAAATATGTAATAAGGAATCAAAATAGAGGAATCAACACTGGATATTCACTGGCTTTTAAAATATTATTTAATATATATTAATGGTTATTTAATTCTTTTAAATTTAGCAATAGCTTTCATTGAAAACCACTTAATGTTGAAATTGATCTGTTGATGTTATTTTAGATTCCAAAATGTTTTGTTAAGGATATGTGAATGCCTTGCAGAAACATTGTTTTCTGAATCTAAAACAAAGGCTACAATCTTTAAATTTGGTTGCTTTCTATATCTTTCAAAGCATCTAATTTGATTGTCCAAATCTCTCTATTTTTTTCTTTAGTTTTTGCTGTAATCTTAACATTCACTTGGAAATGCTTTAGTTTCGTTCTCAGTATCTGTTGTAATGAACTACAGAGGTTCAACATTTAATCAGCCTGGTATCACCTAAAAATCAAGAAATCTGAGATTTTATTGATTTTTAAAGTTCTGTCAGTTCTCTATATATTTTCCAAATATATACCTGAAAGGGTTTGCAAATGGTAGCCCACGTTTTAGTTATTCTGGCAAACATTTCTGAAATCAAATTGCTGGACCAAGGTGGTATTTTAATGTCATTAAGCGAAGTGTTGTTGTTCATGTTACATCTTCAGCACTGAGATGTTCTCTATCATTTTATTTCAGAGGGTAAGAAATATAAAATGTATTAGGGACATCTGTGAGTTATGTATGCTATATTGCTTCTGAGCCAATGTAAAAAGCAGCTTTAATAGTATTGCAAATAGCAGAATAATAGTAAAACTCAAAATGAGAAAATACAGTCTTCTGTACACTTCTTCAGTATGTGTGCGTGATGGGCATATCTGCAACGAAATATTTGTTTTCTCCAGTGGCCCTGATTTCCTCTTGAGAGGGAGAACAAGACAGAAGGATGTCTGCTACGATAAAATTTCTATTTCTTTTGTAGAACTGGAGTCCGTCTCTAGCAGAGTGCTTGTTTGCATCCAGAGCTGCTGGCTGTCATGTTAGAGGCACTCCTAAGCGTGGTCTGTTAGCACAGGTGCAGTGGTTAAGGTTCGAGTGCAGAAAACACTTCATGCACTGAGACTGGGAAATACAAAACGCTGTAGGACTGCAGGTCTGTGCCTTGAACAAAGCCGTGAAAATATGAGAGAGAAGAACAGAAGGGTAACTTGTATGAGAGGGTTTTTATAGGTTCTTTTTTCAGTCAGGTGAATTCCTGAGAAACCTAAACACTTCAAAATCTATTTTCCTATCCTTGCAACAGTTTATCTGGCAGACTGATACAATCAAAATGGCATCTTAACAAACTATCTGTATACCTGAGATATTAGTGATGAAGGGCACGTTCACACAGGTTAAATTTAGTCTTACTCCCCAGTTACTAGAAATAGAGGTTCTTCTAGGTCGTGGTTCAGAGAAAGAAGTGGATTTGACCCTATAAATAATGTTTTGTTGATCTGAGGGATCCAGGTGGGATTAACTTCTCTTCAGATTAAAAATAACCATTTTAAATAGTCCCATAAATAGAAGAGAATTTAGCATCTTGCCACTATCAGTGGTTTCCAACAACCACTTTGTATTAAGTACTATAAAAGTTACTCACAGTGCTTACTACAGCACCTTAGAAGCAGTTGTATCACGGGCTGCTGCTTTATCCCATCTGGTACCAGGCTGAGAGTAGTCTTTGGGCATTTCGGTTGTAGGCTAGTCAGTGGCTGTTTCAGTCCCTGTTGGTTTTGCAGCAGGGGTAATTTACAAAGCTAAGCAGGGACAAGTAGCTGTTGCATAGCTACTTAGGGCCACAAGGATGATGAATAGACCTTCACTGGACTCAGTCTCTGCTGTTTAATTGGGTGCTGGGAGCAAGCAACTGGGAAACAACTCCTGTGCTGTGTGGGACAGTGTGTTTCCAGTTTTTCAGTTTCTGTACTAGAAACTTTTCTGTTGTCATGCATTTTCTGTGCCCCAAAGCGATGTATGTAACCACAGGACTGGAGCTTCTTCTGTTACTTTACTTTCTTTGAATTTATCATGGGGTTTCTATGAGGTGTTGAGACCATACCAAATGTGATAAATGGGCCTTGTTATGTACAAAATCTTACGGGCAAAAGGGAAAATAAACCTGTGTAAAGCTAAGAATTTATTCTTTGTATAATTGAAATCTTAACAGGATTATCAAATTATCATTGGGTTGGGCCCAGTTATTAGAGGGGAAAAAAGTAGGGAGAAAAAAAAAAAGAAAATATTACAGGAAAAGTTACTATTTGTAACTACAAGTATAATAGAAAAAACACTCAATATCTATACAGTTTAAATATATACTCTTCTAGTATCTACCCCCTTTTCCACTGTTATGCTTGGCCTTCCACCACGCCTCTGGATCCTGAGGTCAAAGGTGCTAGTTTTGCTCAAAGAAAAAGACAAGTCTTTGCAGGATATTATCAGTGCCCCAGATTCTTACAGGGAAAAGGGATGTTAAAGGGGATTCCTCTTCCTCTTCTTTCCTTTTGATTCACCTGGGGGCTATTTGGATGCATTTCCTAACATGCATCAACACCTTGTGTCTTGTTCATTGATCTGCAATTCTACATTGCATCTGAATTTTCTATAATA
The DNA here is from genome assembly GCF_964034855.1 of Anser brachyrhynchus. Lineage (NCBI taxonomy): Eukaryota > Metazoa > Chordata > Aves > Anseriformes > Anatidae > Anser > Anser brachyrhynchus. Next base: position 2,634,800 of record NC_137733.1, read on the forward strand.
TGGTGCCTTTTAGATGTGTTAGATACTTGTTTGTTGTTCTCTCTTACCCCTAAACAAGCTTTGTCCAAGACTTCTTCACATCTGCATTTCTCTGACTGGTCTCTGCCCCCCTGCACTGCACCATGTATGTGCAGGCAGCTGTTGCGGGCTGCGTGGAATAACCCGTTGCTACTCCAGTCTGTGCGTGCAGAAGTTCGCACCACACAGAGATGATCAGGCACAAAGCAAACCACGCCCAGCCAGCAGGCTATGAGAATAGCGGCCCTTACAGCTACACAAGGTAAAAGCAAAGTTCCTGGCCTTTGAAGGGGACCTCTGATGAAGGCAGCCTGGCGAGGCTCAGTCCTTGCAGACTCTGCAGTGACTGGGGGCGGTGACTTGCCATGTGTCTGTACTCTGAGTGACAGGACTGTACCCTGTGTATCTAAACTCAGTTGCATTCCTTAGATTTCAGCTTTTTTAAAATTTATTTTTTAACAGATGTTCTAGTTCCAGTTCAGATCAGAATCGGTTAGATATCCATGTGTTCAGGCAGAAAATCAGTGCTTTATTTTTAAGGTACACCTCATCTCAGTGTACATTAGTGTGGGATGCAGTTTCACTCAGGTTTGATTCTTAACTACCCAATCCTTTTTTTTATTAATGATTCTTAACTATCCAATCCTTTTTTTATTAACATTGGGAAAATAAGTGTATTTGATACCAGTACCTGCTAATTGTGTTGTAAGACAGCTGATGTACTAGGTAGTCCTGATACTAAAGGTAGTGTTTTCAAAACAAGTGGTTTTTCTTGTTAGCAGTTCACTTGTCTCCAATAGCTATATATATATATATATTTTTTTTTTCTGTAGCTCTGGCTATGCGTTCCTGCAACCTGAGTATAGTTTCATTGCCTCAGTTATATCTCTGACTGGCAAAACCATTCAAATTTATCTTCAGAAAATGCTTTCAATTAATCAAATGTGTGTTTGTAAAGATTGTGTAAATTAATGCCTCCTGGTGCTCAGAGGGAGCCTCCTGTGCTCCAGTTTGTGCCCACTGCCTCTGGGCCTGGCCCTGGGCACTGCTGAGCAGAGCCTGGCTCCATCCTCCGTGCACCCTGCCTTCAGGGGTTTGTAGGCATCGGTGAGATCCCCCTGAGCCTTTCCTTCTTCAGGCTGAGTAGTCCCAGATCTTGCAGCCCTTTTGCACCTTGGTGGCACTACGCTGGGCTCTTTTGGGTATGCCCAGGTCTGTCTTGCACTGAGGGGCCCAGCACAGGACTCCAGGTGTGGCTGCCCCAGTGCAGAACAGAAGAGAAGGGCCCCCTCCCTGCACCTGCTGGCAGCACTGATGGTTGTAGTGCTCACAGGATGTTGTAAAATGGAGGAGGCTGATACTCTATGGTGCAAATCATTCATGTGATAGGAGCAATTACAAATAATGATAAGCATTATTGATATGATAAATGCCACAATAGCTACTTCGCTTTTTTAACATCAGCATTCCTAGGTTCAGTTCCAATAGTTGATGGTAGGTTTTCATTCTTTTTTTTTTTCCAAGTAAATTTGACATGTTTATATAATGGAGAAAAACCGGAGGGAAAAAGAAAAAAAACAAAACAAACAAACAAAAAAACACAAAGATTCAGGAGCAAAAAGCAAGTACAATAAAGATAGCTCCATCATTATTATTACATTGGAATGTACAATTGGAATGTAGCTGAGGATCCTTTTGATTTAGTGGAAGGCCTTATTAATGATTTCTTAACATTGCAAAGTCTGCTTATTAATGTTATCTGCAATGTAGATAATTGAATCAACAGAAGTAAACCTGCTGTCATTAGCAGGTTATTATTTAGATCTGATGAAACATAATGACTCTTCTAAGTGCAAATAAACTGTAGCCAGCAAGTAACTAGCCAAATATGTGAGGTAGGATAGCAAGGAAATGACTCACAGGAGTGGGAAGTGATATTGGAGAAATACCAACACTTATTAGAAGAAAAATAAACAAGATGCCATTTCTCACTGTTACAAATACATTTGAGGGCAAACCACTAGTCCCTGAGTAGATAATGGTGATATTGTTTATTGGATTTTTTTCTTTTAACTATCCTGCTTTGCCGGAACATCTGTCTGAAGTGAACTCTGAGCCTTTGATACATCAGGTTTGCCAGGGGTTATGGCTGCATCTGTGGCTGCTAAAATTAGCTACAGCTGGGCTGGCTGGAGCTTGACAGTAGCCAACTCTCAGCAATTTGGCTCCTATGCTGCCTTTTACAGGAGCAGTCTGGGGCTAGAATTAAGTACCCATAAGGTAAAATAACCGTTTCTGATATAAGTTAGGAGAAGGGGGGGGGGGGATGAAAAATAACTTCCTGAAGGACACTTGTCAACTGTGGATGAGTTACAGCTATTTTGAATGTCAACAGATTAACACCTTAATTAAAATAATTTCCTTTTTGTAGCCAGAAGATTTGCATGAATATAGAAAAATATGATAATGTAGAAGATCAATTTAAAACCTATTTCAGTCAATCTAGGTTGGGATAGATGCTTTTGTAACTAATTTTGTCAGAGAAAATCAGGGCCATGGGCATCCTTTCATAGACGTATGCAGAAGCTATCTTCATGCATCATTTTTCTCCCCATTAGCTCTAAAAATTAGGGAGATTCAGGTTTTGTGGGTTCTGTTAATGGTATCAACATAAAACTAGTGGAAAGAATTCTTGCCAATGGGAAATCAGAGGTATTGCAAGAGAAGAGTTTAGGTAGGTAGAACTAAACCTGCTTTTGGTATCTGTGATTTTTCCAGTTTATGAATGAAGTCCCTTTTCCATTTCATTATGTATTATATGACTTTCAGTATCTCTAAGATCTTATAAAATTTCACCAGATTTCTATTTCTAGTATTTGTAAAGTGAAAGGTCATTTAAATAATAGGTGAGGGTGAGTCCTTTGCATTGAAGGTTTACCAAAACAAGCAAAAACCAACCAAGAAGAACTTCTGCCACTGCCATGTTTTGCCCTCAGCAGCTGTAAGCCTAATAACCAGAAGAAAGCACCTAAGCAGGCACTCAGCTGGCAAGCAATCAGACATCTCTGTGGGTGATGAGAAATGTTCAGCTTAGGCTGTATCTGTTCTGTGGTGGACTGAAATATTCCAAAGGGACTGCATGCTTGCCTGTTGGTAAGTGCACGTGATTTGTGATGCTTCTGTGTGCACACAATTTGCTTCCACGTGCATCTTCTTGGAGTAGAACCAAACTGATTCATTAGGGCAAACTTCTGCATTAAGCAGTTAAACCTAAGCAGTTATTAAACCTACAGTTTAACTGAAGGTTTCTTAATGGAATAACTCTTAGGTTAAACCTGAGTTTGAAATACTGAGTGTTCACAGCCCATTACAGTTCATCATATGTTATATTTAGAGCATAAGATGTTCTCATGCTTAGGTTATTCTCTTATTTTTCTAAATGGATTTTTCTACTCTGTTATGTAATATTTTTTTTAAAAACTCCATGCTTCCTTTTCTGGTGAAAATTGCTACCTATGTATCAAGAACACACGTTTTCCAACTTTGTTTGCTAACAACTAATCACAGGTTAAATATTGTTTTTTAATGAAAGCATATTATTCTTATTGACTTCTTATTTAAATGAAAGCAGTTGTTGAGCCAGGAGAAAAGCTTAAGTGGGCTAAAAAGAACAGTCTAGGACTAGTGCAGAACCTGAGGAGGGCCCTGAAGCAGAAATTAAAAGCTGGGGTAAGCACTTTTGTCAGTGGTGTGTAGATTGGAAACCTGGAGGACACCTAAGGAAAAAAATACGTAACAGATCTGAGGAGAGTTTTTCAGGTCGTCTTTGCAAATACACTGGATGCTTTAAAATATGTTTTGTGCAAGGAATATGCTGCTTTTTAGACCAGCAGTGATAAATAATGAATCCCTGTCTCTGTATAATAATAATAATATAAAAAAGTTTTCTCTTAGCTCGGGCATGGTGGCATTCTGGATAAAAAGTCTGTGTGCTGCTAGTTGTACACTGACGCCTCCGGCTATTGATCGAGCTGCTGAATCGGGCCCTTGCTGCAGTGACTCAAATACACTACTGCAAAGTTATCCATGAGAAAAACACATGTTATGTCTTTGAATTTTATGAAAAAAAAATCAAAAATCATGGATAACAAGTTATTTGATATTACAATTTATTATATAAATATGTTAAGGAGCACAGACTGTCCTCACTTTCTTTCTTGTCTATCTGTCCCCTAGGGAATTTCTTTCCTTTCCCTGTGCTTGTGTTTTCAACCTGTAAAATTCAGATGCTAGTTCTTAGCTTCCTCGGGTAAGGTGCCATGATTCATAGACACAAGAAGTTACTTCCTCTCCGCCCCCCCCCGCCACCCCCAGCTCTTATATAATGATCCTGCATTTGAATTCATGCTTCTGTATTTTATTTCTGAATACTGAAATTTTAATAAAATAACCTTATATACATTTTCGAATAAGATTAATTCAAATTTTTCATGTCTTTGCTGAATTTCATTACTAGGTAAAATACTATGTCAGTACTTTCACTGATAATACACGCAATATTATTAAATGGCCACACATTGAAATGCTGTATCAGAGAGCTCATTATTCATCATGCTAAACAGCACTGGCCTTTTTGTGCTGCTCTTGTGCATTTCATTTGCCATTTCTATAGACTTAGATCACTTGCTTTCATTTTTATTTATCTAGTTCTTTCAATAATTCTTGTAACTTCCCTTAAATTAACTTCATGTATTTTAACTGAAAAGTTTTCTTTCAAAAAGCTGTAGTTTTACAGAAACTTAAGAATACTCAGGCAAATCCATCTGCCAGTTTTTTGTTTTGTTTAGTTTTTTAAATCTTCCTGATAAAAAAATAATAGATTGGATCAGATACTGTAGATAGAAAATCACCGAAGACTTCCTCATCTCAAATGTTCCACATGATAAGTTTGAACCTCCCCTAAAACCAACCAACCAAACAAAACCCACCACAACAAAACCAAGACACCACGCCCTGAGATACAGGCAATTTGTAAGTCTTTTCTTTGTACTTTTAATTTCTTGATTGTTCTGAATAAACTCTTCCCTAAAGTCTGTAAAATCTTTTTAGCAGCTATATCATTTCTGGTCTTTGCAAATGACTTTGTTATCGGCTTATGCTTCCCTTCATTATGACTTACAAATAGTTGTTCCTTCCTTGAAAAGTGGCTGGGGGTTTCTCTACTTTTTGAAGTTTTCTTTGCCTCTTCTTTCTTTTTTTTTCCTCCCCATAGTTCCAGTATGCCAGAGTGTCGGAATTTCCATATTGATTGGATTTAAAACAAACAAATTTGAAGAAAATACCTTTGCTTTACAATCTGTATAGATGTATTTAGAATCAAGGTGGCTACCAAGAAATGGTACATACCATCAGAAAACAGGTGGTTAAGGATTCCCATCCTTATTCAAATATTTCTAGGGTTTTCATTAAGTGTGGGTGCCTTTAATTGCAGTGTCAGGAGCACAAGGGCTATCCTTGTTACTACAGAAATTGGTTGAGTATCTTTTAAAATTGTCTACTGAAGAATTAACGTTTTTTTAGAATTTAGGTACCATAAGATTGTGTGGCTCTACAAAATGATTAGTATTTTTATAATAGTTATCATAAATTTTATTACAGTTTAAGATCTGTAATGTGTTTATTAAATCATAAGCTGTCAAAGCTGTTGAGTGTACTGCTTTTGGTCAAGTGTTCTTTTTAATTATTTTGACAAACAATTTTCCAAATAGTAATACAGGAGAATCGCTTAGGATGTGTATGTAATTTTTTTTTCAAAAGGTCTGTGCATACTCTTGTCCAATGCAACCTGAAATGCAATATACCGATTCAGATCTCAGCATCTGTGTTGTACCCAGCCATCGGTTCTTTTGTTTTCCAAGGCAGCCAAGAGACTTGCAGAGGTGCAGTGATTTGCCGTGTGGCTGGGATTAGAGCAATCCATTTGATGTTACTTCTTTGAAACAGGAATTTTTCCATGGTCATAACTTCTTGCTGCCCTTGGTTCCTGAGTGGCGTGTCAGCTACCCTGACCAGCCACCCTGGCTATCTCCTGTAGGATTTTTTATCTTCCCTGGCTACTGTTTTCTGTTTTGAATCCTTGAGCTTGGAACAATTCATGTTGACAGCCCTTCCTCTGTCATTTTTACCTTCCTATATCTCTCTACAGTCCTTCTCAGTGGCGTGAACCACAGCAGGGCAGCTGGTATCAGAGCCAGGCGCTGGCCCCCTGGGGGCAGCTAAACCTCCCCTGGGGCAGCAGGGGTAGGGGCAGGGGCAGGGGCAGGCTGTGAAGGAAAAGGCAGCTTCCAGTTCCCTGCAGCCTTTACCAAGCATTGTGTGCTCTTTGTCACTCTCCAAATAAGCCTGGAGTGAAGCACTGGCTCCTGAGAGCTTAAGTGAATTTCTGTTGTAGTGGTTGTCTAGGAAGCATTAAAATGCTTGGTAATAGGTACTGAAACTAATGATTACAAAGCTTTCTCACATCTAGTGTTAACAATTTTATAGTATTATAAATACTGAGCTGTTTGTGGTGGTATGTACTTAATTTCTCATTTTAATGGCTTTTATGTTGTTTATGCTATTTTTTAAAAAGTAAATTAAACAATAATTCAGCTGATATAGCTGTATGTGTCTTGCTACCTGTTGCACAAAGCAGTTTTATTTCTGGAAATAATTTAACCTCTATACTCATATGACAGAATCATAATTCTGCAAATGTAGCAAAGAGAAAAAAAGCACAGCATTCTTGTGAAACCTTTTTGAAGTTGATTAACGTTTCATAGAGTTTATTTACAATATGTATAATACAATTTTGCATAATTCAAAAGTGTGCTGTTTGATCTTGCAGCATTTATTGAACTAAGAGTTTTTATAAAATGCGTAAACAAATATATCAAACCAATGGCAGAAGTACTCCAGGGTAAAGTACACAATTTTCTGAGAACTCTGCTCTAAGCTACAACTTCAGATTTCCAACTAGTATGATGCCAAATGCTCAACGAGCCTTTTATAAACAATTTTCACCTTTCAAGCAACTCCCCATTCTGTGGTAGTAAAAAAAAAAAAAAAAAAATAACTTTTTGAAGTCATGAAGATGGAACAGGTAGGGCATAAATAGGCACCGTATAAAGATTTGAAAATACTGCTTTCTGGGATGATTGCTGCAGACCCACAGGACAGAGTGAGTCAGCTGGGAGTCACTTGCCATTCCCCTGGAATTATGGAGGGGTGGAGGGTTGGAGAGGGGAATATCATAAAACACATTCCCAAAACAACTAAAATTCAAACAAAATACTTAAAGCATGATGAATTTTTTAAAGAAACCCAAGAAAGCTGAGTAGCTGGTTCCTCTGGAGTCGCAGTAAGACCAGAGTGTGGAATTCCCTGAGGTCAATGAAATCTCAGCAGTGGAGTGTGTTGCATGGGAGTGCTAGCTGTGTGGTACAGTGGGGAACTGGGTCTCCCCTGTCAGCCATGAAGAGAACAGATAAAGCATCCTCAGCTGCTGGAAGATGGTGTATATTCAGACTTGAAGAGTGAGCAAACGAAGTATTTACACTTTGTTTATTTTTATTTTCTCAATTGGCCTTCTCCTGTTTTACCCCTTTACCAACTGGGAGAGATTCTGAAGCAGAAGGAGTGTTCACTCAGAAAAATAATGATTTTGCTTGTACTTTTCATTTCTTCCTTTGCCGTAATTTTCTCGATTATATACGGTTTGTCTGGTTCTGCTGGGGAGGAGTGGGTCATGCGGAAGGTCTGTGAAAAGAAGCCTGCAGCACAAGCACATCTATGAAGGTAGTAAACAAAATGCATAACAGAAATAAAAGTTCAGACCATTTTTTTTTTGGCAGGCTGTTCCATTTTTTTATTTCGTCCTTTTCTTTGTTTATTTAATGGCATGTAATCATTCCAGCAAGCTGTGGAATGATTGTAACAAGCATTGTAACATATGCATGTTATGTACACGTCGTCGTTGTCGTGTATAAAAGAGAAAAATATCTCCCAATGACTTCTACCACCTCACTGTCTGTTGGAGCCATTGACATGTTGATGTTAGGACAAGAGACTGAAGGAATAGAAAGTGACCTTAGAGAAATTCATAATGTGAGCTTGGAAGTATCCTTTTACTACTTTCACCAACCTCAGCTGATTGGCTGCTCTTCTTTTAATTTTGGGAACCTGAATTTGTGTCTAGGGTTTTTGTTTTGTTTATTTCATGTTGCAGCCAATCTCACTTAGCCGTATTCAGCCAGCTTGTACCTGTGTATATCTTTTATGCTGCTGTAGATACGAAGTAAGCAAAATGTAAAAGAAAAATATACTAGTCATTTCTGGCTATTTGGGAGATGCTTAAGAGTTTCATTAAACAGAAGAACAGAATTAGCGATGGTATGTTAGTAGTTTGGTTTTTTGAGGTTGTTCTTGTTATGTGGAGTTCTGTAATACGAAATTTCAAAATATTTATGTGATGATATGGCAACAGTGACAAATTATTTTAATGTATAATATCTTATAAACTTAGATAGTCAAAATTGTCTCAAAAGCCTCTGGTTCAGCAGCAGTACATGGCTTTGTGTGTGTGTGTGCATGCAAACAGTAGAGGAGCAAACCCAAGCCAGAACCCTACGTCTTCCAATTTTGCTGTGATAGACCTCTACCTCTGGTTGTGCAGTGGTTCACTGAGAGCATCGATTAAGCAATTATTTGCCAGTGCTTTTAAGGACGAATTTCAAAATGGATTTCAAAAAATGGAGTGGTATTTCCTGTAATACTGGTGAACAAATGAATTCTCAGCTGAGACTGGGGGAGTTCAGGAGGAATGATAAATGTAGTGAAAATTGGTGATGTTACATTACAGGAAAAAAAAAAAAGGAGAAGAAAGACTGTACATTAGAAAGAAAAAGGTGAGTTATTATCTATATGTTTTTTTTAGGCTACTGTCAAGAATTTTGTATTTTCTACTTTGAAAATGAGCATGGTTAGATAAATCTTTTTTTTTTTTCCTCAGTTTCATAGCATTTTTCTAGGGATTTAGGGGGAAAAAACAAAATCATTTGAAACTGACAAGTTTAATTAAATAATATGTATTTATGAACACATGGGAATAACCAATCTTGACTGTGTGGTAAAGGGTTCTTTTTCCTCTCTGACATTCAGAACAGACTGCTTTTGAGATGCACAAAATTATGGTCTCCAGTTTTTCTGTCTCATACAACATAGCATCTTTACAGTATTTGTATATTATGGGATTCTGTTGCAAACCCTAGGAAGAGATGAAAGATAGCAAAAGAACTGGGAAGATGGCTACATCTGTGTACATTTAGTACAAAGCAAAGCTTCTGCTATCGGGAGGAGTGGGTGGTGGGGACTCTCGTCTTTGCTCATGGGTACTCTCTGTATCTCCTCAGCCAGTTACATTTATATGTATATTAGTGAATTGTCAGATCCTAAGGCTGACAAAAGCTACCATGAAGGAAAGAAAGGAGAAACTTTAATTTAAAAGTAACTTCTACGTTTATGATGAAAACTTAGTAAAATCTAAGGTAAAAATGGAACTGAACTTAGTATGCCATCTAAAATGACAGGTAATAAGTAGATGACAAATACAATGCAAACTTTCTAACAGTGAGCATCATTAAGTACGAGGAAGGCAGAGAGATCCATTGCTGTTGATCTTTTTTTTATTTTATTAAAATAAAGCTCTTTCAAGGCCTGTAGAAATAAAAATTTATCTTGGAATAATGGAAAAGAGTAGTGAAATCTCAAGGTGCCATCTGCCCTTATTTACTCTTCTTTAAGACAATATTTGGGATTCTGCTGGAAACTTAAATTGACAACTGAGTGCCTTGAAAAGATAAGAATATTCCCATGCAGAAGTGAGTGGGACTGGAACTCTTTTAAAGCAAAATAGCCTTATTTAAAAAAAATAGAATTAAAAGTAAAAGATTGAACACTGTAGTCTAGTGTAGCCAAATAAATTGTTTTTCCTTAGGTTTTGCTTGTTCCTACAGTGCTTGCAAGCAACACTTATCTGAGAAAGAATTCTCACTCTGCTGCTTTCCTTGCTGTGCTAATCACCTGTATCTTGAAATACATCTTCAGAATTGTTTTATTGTGACAGGTCAGCAGATAAAAGCTGAATACCAGGGGGTAAATGGCACCAACTAACAGGCTTGCTTTCTATAGCTAAAGCACTATTCCAGAAAAAAAGTTGGTTCATCATTGGTGTCAGGTCTGAAAGTATTACTGGAATATAAAGTCCTATACTTTGTTGCTAGAAGTGAGATTTCATCCAACATTCTAGGTTTCCTGTCTCTCAGTTAATTTATGTGATAATTACCGCCACAGTTGACTGACCAAAATCTTTGACGATAAAACTGTAGGAACCCAGGCATCATGGTGAGGGTTGAGCTATTAGTATTTTTACGTGTACAAATCACAAGGAGGGCTTTGACTCCTAATTTTTTTCTTTGTCACATGGCATGGAGATACACACCAGAAATGCGAGTAACATGAAATGTTTTGTGCTCCTTGTTTCTAGGTAGTGGATGCTTTTTGTACCAAAGTGGGTAGCATTTCTATACTGCTGATTTCACCAGTTTTTCATCTCCACTCTTGCAGTATCAAATACTCCCAAGGGGATCTCAGAGCCCGGGGAACAGGTGCAGTGCTGGTGTAAGAGCATATCAGAACTTCAGGTACACTCTGAGGGCCTAAATACACGGAGGTTGAAGGAAAACACAGCAAGGAACACACAGCAACATTGTTTGGTAATGGTGGTGTGCACAAAAGACGTAGTTGGCCATATTTCAATCTTTTTCATGCTTGACGACTTACGATCTTCCAGTGCTGTGCTATATGTTACCTATAAAAGTTGATTTCCCTGGTTGAGCTTAAAAGTGACTAAATTTAATGGTGCATAAATGGCTTGAATGTGAATGTCTGTATTTAACATAACCACTTACAATCTGGGTTGGTTTAGGATAGAGCACGATCAATTATTTTTCCCACTATCTCATGTTTGTTTCCAGTACAAACACGATTTGTCATAGCGTGCTTTCTTGAAATGCAATTTTTGGCATATTTAGTGCAGTAGAACAGAATGTGTATATTAATTTTCATGACCTATGAATGATTCAAATCAAAATGTTGTCCTTGCTAATAATTGAATGCCTACAGATCAAAAAAAAAATATATCTGTGAAAGCACTAGGCCATCAGCTGAGTATTCAGAAGAGTAATATCACAGCTTCAATGAAAATGTCCTTCATTGTGGGTTCTGCATATCCAGTGTCCAGAATTTCCTAGTATTTTCTCATACAGGAGCTTAAACACTACTCTTGGTAGTAGAGTCCTGGAATACATATAAATACAGAAATAATCTGGTTTCAGTGTTGGCTAGGTCAGGTAGCTAACCTGACTGAAATTAACTGTAAGGTTAGGTTCTGGTTGCATCAGCTCGCCCTGATGCAGCTGGCGGCACAGCAGTGGGACTGCTCGTGGTGCAGCTCCCGGCTGGCTGGAGCTCTGTCCAAGCTGCAGGGCTTCAATCCCAGCGCAGTGCTACGAAAGTCAAAGGAACTGCTGCATCCTCTTTCTTCTCATTCCATAATTCTATTCTGTTCCCCCCCCCCCCCCCCCAATAATAATAATAAAACAAAAAACAACAACAAAAACAAGGTACCACCAACAAAAAAGACCTTGAAATCAGCAGCCAGTCAGGGGCTCAGAAATTTGTGGTCAAAACTGACATCAACTTAAGTTTGCTTTTGAAGTCAACAGTGTATTTACAATGGCTAGCCCATGATAGCCATGGTTTAAAAAGCAGAGCACCAGCAACATCACATTCACAAGCCAGTGAAAAGAAAAGTTTTCTTTAAGTGACTTCATTAGAATAGCCTTTTTTTTTTTTTGACATTATTTTTGCTTTAGGTGCCAGAAGCCTTTCTTTGACCACAGGGCATGAAGTCTACCTCCAGCCTGGCATCGTTTCTGTGTTCACTCAGTTTGGTAGGGAGGCAGCCAGTTAAATTACAGTGTTTTTCAACAAGCTTAACCTGCCTTATCTAGTTTGTATCTTATAGGTGTGCTCTGATGCTCTTAACTTTATTTCGTGTGTTGTTTTTTTTCCCCATGAAAACAAAAATAGCACCTTACTATTAGTGAGGTAACCATCTGCCAATGAGGATGGGAGGTTGACTTATGCTGCTAGGCTCTAGTATGTAAAGCTGGGGCCTAGAGAGCTACTACAATATTTGCTACAGAACTACTTCTTCCTGAATGTAGGTTGTTGGTAATAAAACTCAAGGTGTATTATTTGGGGGAAAGAAAAAGAAACAACCTTTCGTTTATGGAGCCACCAGCAGCAGCTATAAGTCTGAAGTGTGTTGGCATTTCCTGGCTAATTTACAGTTTAAAAAGAAAAGAAAACAAACAAACAAAACAAAAATACCAGCATGCCTCAACAAGCTATTATATTGCCGCTACCAACAGCTCTGTTGTAAAACATTTCTCAACTATAAAATACTTTGTACAGGTTCAGTGTTCCTATTAAACTTCAGAACATATGATAGCTGTGTCTCCTTGCCCTCCTTCTGCCACCATGGAAGCAAGGGAAGTAGAATTTGAAACGAGATGAACATTTGGCGAACGAGAGATGAGCATTTGGTACCTCGGGAAAGCTTCATAGTAAGGAGCCATTTCTGATATATTCTTCATCTTCTCACTGGGGCTGGCTACTTTTAATACTCCTTCTGAAAAAGCAACAAAGCCTGAAGAATGAAAGAAAGGGAGAGAATGAGCTTGGTATTGTTGGAGCTGACTTTTTCTTGAGGCTGTTTTCCCACTTCCTCAGGCAGTAAGATTTAAAAAAAAAAAAAAAAAAAGCCTCTAACATGAAGCCCACTTTTTCTGTCTGATAAGATAAACCTAGGCAGGCCAAGAAATCTTTATTTCTCTACAGAGTTATTGGTTCACATCTCATGCTCATACACTAGAGTAGAAATTGATCTTTACCTTTAGAGGAAGAATTTTTACAATTTTGATTGTCAAGCATGGTATATGTTCCTTTTTTTTCTTGCTCACTGAGTTTGTTGTGGATTTTTTTCAAGTTTATGCTAAAATACTCCTTAATTCTGCTTTGATTTTTTTTCCCAAGAGAGTATTTTACGTTAGTATACAAAGGCACTAATCTAATCATACTACTTTAATTTGCAGTATAATGTATTTGTCTCTCAATGTTAGATTTAACTTATTTTTGGAAAGAGTATAAAGGAGACAGGGCTTCACTGAGTTGATGCTGGAAGTACATATAGGTTTTAATACATAATACTCTGACAGAAGGAATACCTGGAAAAAAGTGCAGAAATACATACATAAATGACCTTTGCTATTTAAATTAACATGCACTTTCTTCACCTGTTCCAAAATGGTTTAGTATTCTTATGCCTAACCTCAGAAAAAAATGGGTAATTAAGCAGTACTTTCACTGAAGGTCAACTCTGAATTAGTAGTTCATTAAATTGTTTGTCATGCTGAATATTTCTCCTGGTCACCAGAAATACTGAATTTAAACGCAGAGCAATCAGGTCTAGATTTTCTGTTCTCATTGCTGGACAAATTTGTATTCCAAGTTGTTTGGTCACCCAGCAGGGAAGAGCCCTTGTGGCCCAGCACAGAGTATGCTTGTTTGCATAGGAATTGGTTAGAGCTGGTGTGCTCAGAAATGACTTAGGAATGTGCTGCCTGCTCTCATTTCAAAATGTCTATAATTGACCTCTCCAGGCCCTAGAAATCAATTTTCATTGAAAGGTTTTTCTCATATACTGTCCTACCATTTATACCAGTTACAAAGAGGGCCTGTCTTTTTATTGTAACTTGAAATGGTGTTAAAAGTTTGAGACAGAACAAATTATGACTTAAACACCTCCAAATTCAATATACTTACTGAAACAAATGCGATTATGCAATGTATAATGAAAAATGACTGTAAACAGTGTGTTCTGAGATGAGACCTACTTCTCATCAGATTTTCTTGCAAGAAGAAATAGTGCATTTTTGTAAAATATGACCTGCGTGTTCCATCTTAGATTTCCATTTTTTGTGTTCAAGCCTTCTCCCGCAAGGTATGGGAACTAGAATTTACTGTTTCTCCTATTGCTCCTAGATCCAGCAGCATCTCCCACAGATATAATAAAACTTTAGGGTTTAAGTGGCAAGGATTTGGTAGCTAGGGAGGGGGGTCGCAGTGAGTGATGCTGGTTGTGCCTCTGGGGTAATATACTCAAGAAAGAATCAAAAGTGCTGCGTGACATCTGTGAGAGGCAGGAGTGATGAAAATGTGAAAGAAGCAGCCCTGCAGACACCAAGGTCGGAGGAGGAGGAGGAGGAGGACAGGAAGGGCTCCAGGCACCACAGCAGAGATTAACGGAGAGACCACATTGGAGCTGCAGACCACGCTGCAGCAGATGGATGTGGTTTGAAGGAGGCTGCAGTTGGGAGCCCAAGCAGGAGCAGGCTCTTGGCAGGAACTGGGGCCCAGGGGGAGAAGCCCAGGGTGGAGCAGGTTGTCTGTCAGGTACTGTGACCCATGTGGGATCCACACTGAAGTAGTGCCTTCCTGCAGCACTGCACCCTGTGGAATGGAGCTGCGTTGGAGCGGTTGTTGAACCGCAGCCTGTAGGAAGCCCATGTTGGATCAGAGCATGAAGGACTACATCCCATGGGAGGAACCCCAGGCTGGTGCAGGGGAAGAGCATGAGGAGGAAGGAGTGTCAGAGACTGAGTGTTATGGACTGACCGAACTTCGGTTCCCCATCCCCCTGCACTGGTTAGGGCGAAGGAAGTAGAAGAACTGAGATTGAAGAAGTCTGGGAAGAAGTCATCAGGGAAGCTGTTTTTAATTTGTTTTTAGTTCTCACTATCCTGGTGTATTATTAATGGGTAATAATTAATTTAATCTTCTCTGAGCCAAGTCTGTTTTGCCTGTGACAGTAACTGGTGAGCGATCTCCCTGTCTTCATCTCAGCCTGTGAATTTTTCCATTGTGTTTTCTTGCCCTATTGTGCTGAGGGAGTAAGAGAGCAGCTTGGCAGACACCTGTGGCCAGCCAAGGTCAATCCACCACACACGTGCAGACACAATCTCTTTCCTATCCAAATACGTTGGTTCTCTGTGCTTTATTTTTTTCAGTACCTGAGTAGGCCTTCCATTTTCAAGTCAGGCCTCGTTACTTAAAAGCAACTGGCAGCGTGGATTTAGGATGTAACCGGTACTAATACACCATCAGTTTGATCAGAAATTCTAGTTGCAAGGTTGTCTGCTTATGGCTCTGACTCCATAACATCAGTTCAAACGTACGCGCAGCCTCTCCGTCTCCCGAGGGCTTGTGCTGGCTCTGCAATTGCGCTTGCAGAAAGGCAGACACTAGCCACTGGGGCATCATCACTGCTTTTGTGCAGGCCTAGATTAAAACTGATCAGAACAGCTGGGAGACCTCTTCAATATTTATCATACTGTACATATAATGAAACTCTCATATCAGTAATTGCTAGGAGATTAAACCTTTTCAAAGATACATATAGTGAATACTAATACCTTGCTCTCAAAGGAGAAGAAGTTATGAGAACTGGGAAGAGAAAAAAAAAATCTGTGTGTTCAGGGATACCAAGAAAAAACTTCGTGTGTTGAAGGTGCAAAAAAAAAAAAAATAAAAAAAATTCAGAAGAGGATTTCTGTAGGCCAGAGGTCTATAGATCCATCCATGAAAAAGAATTGCTATTTCATAACAGTTCTCGTGCAACAATTTGGTTCTGGGCCTTGATCCATTCTTGAGAAGCCTTGAGTCATACTGTTAGTTGAATACTTTTTGTTGGATGGTACTTGGGAACTGGTGAGTTACTGAAATCACTGCATTCTTAGTATTATTTCATAAAGCTGATCTTAACCTCTGTGGTTCTACAGATATATTCCTGTTACCTGTTGCAGTATGTATGTAATTTTCAATAGAGTATGCACAATAAATGAACAATAAGAAATCTCCTCACCGTAGCAGTATGCAAGGTAAGAGGTTTGGATCCCTCGGATAGACGGGAAGATGAGTAGTGGATATTTCCTGACCTTTTGTGTACTGTGAGCTAGCACATTTAACATCACCATCTCTCTTTGGATTTGTTTACAAGGCATTTTTCTTTTATTTGCAATTCTCATAGGGAAATGACAGGCAAGTAGTTTGAGGAAAAACTATCAATTACTTCATTATCAGCAGGATCAGTGCCAGATGAAGAACACGTTTTATGGTGTGTTGGCCGTGTCTGGCTGCCAGTTCCCCCACCTCCCTGCATACAGCCACCCTCTCACTGCTCCTTCTCAACAGGACAGGAGAAGGAAATAAGAAGCAGCTCATGGGTTAAGATGAAAACAGGGAGATTGCTTACCAAGTAGCGTTACCAGCAAATCAGAGTCACCTTGGGGAAAATTATTGCTAATTAAAAATAGGTTGGTGAGAAACAAAGACAAGAACTAAAAAATCTTTCAGTCCCCTCCCTTATTCTCTGGCTCAACTTTACTCCTTCGCTCCCAACTCCTCTAAGTCCTACCCCCTGCTGAGAGCAGTGCAATAGGGAATAGGGGTTGTGGTCAGTCTGTAACAGTTCCTGCCAGAGGCTCCTTCTTCCTGATGCTTTGCCCCTGTTCTGGCATGGGGTCCTCCACTGGCTGGACTGTGGTTATTTGCTGCACCATGGTCCACAGAATCCAAAGGCTTGTAGGTGGCAAAGGCAAGTAAACCGCTGGAAAATGGAACAAAACAGGATAGCAAGCAATACTGAGGATTTAATGTGTTATGAAATTAATTTAGGAAGTATTCTTATTCTACCATAGAATGCTAACAAAGTGTCATTCAGTTAAATTGGATGATAGCAGATGTAAAACTGAGAAAACCTACACTTTGGGATATAGCATGAAATTATTCTACAGCACTCAGTGCAACAAGAGGTGATTGTGAGCAACAACTTGCATAAGGTAAAATAGTGTTGCATTTTCTGGGCTGCCTCAGCACCTGTCAGCAGCATATGGAAAATTGAGTGATGGGAAAATGTTGCACAGTGTTGCGTCGGGGATATGGGCTGTCTGGGTAACCTCGTGAGTTGTTCTGTCTCTTACTGCTTGGGGCCAGTTCTGTTTTGCTGTGGTATCCTGTACGTCTGTCCTGGTGAGTCTGTGGTATGGGTTGAGGCTTGACCTAGCCTGTGACTTTATGTCTGTCCCTCATATCACACTCCTACCAGTTGGTGGCTTTGCTTTAAGACAAAGCAGAGCAAATGGCAGATGCATGCGTGTCTGGTAACAGCACGTAACTTTAATTACCAGCTTTGCCTCCGCCTAAAGCTAGCCTGGAGTGTTACATTCTAAGAATACTAAATGAAGTATTTTGCAGTATTCTATAAAATGACTGTGTTAAATGGGTATATAAAAATGTAGGTGCATATCTTATAAATGCATATAAAAAACGAAATATGCTTAATGAAAATTAGGAATATCCTCATTCTAACAGTAAATCAGCTGACAGGCAGTTGGAAGAAATGTTGCTAGAGGGAATTTAACTATTCACCTTTAGGCTTTCTGTACGTTGTCTAACACCTACTGCTGTAGCTGAATGCTGGTATGATTTCATGAGCACTACTGATGTTCCTGATGTCTTGTACTACGCTATTTCTGATTAAAACTACTGGGAATTGGCTGGTAAGCATCTCTGTACAATGAAGAGAGAACTGGAAAATTATTGTATCAGTGATGTAATTAAATTGATGGAATTCCAGAATGAGTCAACATATATGGAAATGCATTTATGTGCTTTTCCTTACGTTTCTAACTGACCTCTAAAGATTTTGAGAAATGTTTCTTGAAGTAATTTAGGGATTACATGGATGTAAGAAAATTTTGCTATGAAATTTTCAAGAAATCCTGATATGATCAATCTCAGCTTATACTTGAACTTTGTGTTCCCTCACAATAATCCCATGCTTTCCCTATGTTAAAGAACACCTGGAGAAGAGAGCAAAAATACACCTAAGATGGACATTTAGTTATGTTTTTGTGCTATAGTTACTCATTTTTCCAAGAGTTAGTTTGTTTCTGTGACAATTTTATAGATGTCTAAACTGACAGAGTTTTACTTATAGCATCATAGAAAGGCTTGGGTCGGAACGGACCTCTAAGACCATCCAGTTCTACCCGCCCTGCCATAGGCAGGGATGCCACCGTTAGATCGGGTTGCTCAGGGCCATGTCTAACCTGGCCTTGAACACCTCCAGGAATGGGGCATCCACAGCTTCTCTTTGCAGCCTGATCTAGTGCCTCACCACCTGCTGAGTAAAGAGTTTCCTCCTAATCTCTAATCTAAATCTCCCCTCTTTCAGTTTAAAACCATTCCCCCTCATCCTGTCATTATCTGATTGAGCCAAGAATTGCTCTCGAATCACTCTCCATCCTTTTTGTAAGAACCCTTTAAGTACTGAAAGGCCACAATGAGGTCATCCCAGAGCCTTCTCTTCTCCAGGCTGAACGGCCCCAGCTCTCTCAGCCTTTCTTTGTAAGAGAGGTGCTCCAGCCCCTTGATCATCTTTGTGGCCCTTCTCTGGACCCGTTCTAACAGATCAACATCCTTCTTGTGCAGGGGGCTCCAGACCTGGTCACAGCACTCCAGGTGGGGCCTCTTCAGGAAGGGCAGAGCAGAGGGGGACAGTCACCTCCCTCCATTGATGCAGCCCAGGATGCAGTTGGCCTTCGGGGCTCAGTCGCACCCTGTCAGCTCGTGTCAAGCTTTTTGTCCACCAGAACCCCCAAGTCTTTCTCTGCAGGGTTGCTCTCAGTGAGTTCCTCTCCCAGTCTGTACTCGTGTCTGGGATTGCCCCGGCCTAGGTGCAGCACCTTGCACTTAGACTCGTTGAACCTCATTAGGCTAATTAATACTTGATTAATGAGTTAGTGACAAACAAGGTCAGGTGATTTTTGAGTCCTACACCTTATGTTTTCAAGAAAACTTGAAAGTGAGTCTACATAAACTTAGTCATTGTCTCTTCATGGAAAGAAACTGTGTTTATAAAGGCAATAACTCATAACAGAGCTAAAACTAGCTAGACTACTTGTCCAACTGACTATTATGCAACCGCTTTAATGTGATGATAACGTAGTTCACATTGTATTATAATGGTGACTGAAATGCCTGTCAGTCAAGAAAGACTAAAACAACATGCAATGGAAACACACAGTGTGACAGCAATGATTGATTTATATGGTTTGTATAGAGAGAACGTGTTGCTGGTCCAGATGAACTGTAAAGGGCACCAGCATCCCATACTGGTAGTGAGGAACTATGTACCTGATCCCAGGGTACAGAGCTCCCAGGATGCGATGTGTTGGTGAGAGTTAGGTGGCTTCTGTACTCATAGATTCAGACTTTAAGTCAAGGTTTAAAATTAAATCTGGACAAGATGTGGAAATGGCGTCTGAACAATATGCAGCAAATGGAAGTTAGGAGAAGGGAGATACAGGAGAAAGGTTAGGCGAATTTCTTTAACATCAGAAATGCTTTGTAGATTAAAAAGGGGTATAATAAAATATGGTTAAGTCAAAGGAGGTATTTGACAGGGAGAATTATTTTATTTTTTTAATTATTATAATTTATACACTGAAAATTCATCTCTCTCAAAAACAGCTGTGCTGTCTGGGGAGGAATGTAATATCAGAAGCTTAGCCTATGGTGACCTCTGTGAAAAAACATAAGTTAACAGCTTGAGAGGAAAAGCATTATAATACGACCCGAGCTGCAGGCTGGTGAAAAAACTGTGTGCTTGGACTATGAATATAACAAATTCCATATTTATGATAAATAAGGACATTTCTAATGGAAAGATGAAAAGAGAAGTAGCTTCTACATCTTGGTGTATGAAGATGAAAAGAGAAGTAGGTGCTGCAGCTCTGAGATGAGTCCAGGCATGTAGGAGCCTACAGGTCAAAACTTGACTTTGAATTGGGCCTAAGAACAGTATTAAAAAATATAATTGTTTGCATCATTTGAGAAGAAAATCCCTTCTGTGCTCATGCTCCCTATTTAAGTGTTCCTTAAAACAGCATTTCCCTCTTCTACCTGTGCTGCTGAGTTTTTAATACATCTATTTAAATGCAAATGTTGACTTTTGCTCTGTAATCATAAAAACGTTTGTCACTAAAATTTTTATCAGAAAAGTAATTTCACATACAAGCAGCAATGGCGTTGTAGGTCACAAATAACAGAGTGATGCATTGCTCACCTGATTTCTCAATGTAGGGAAGTGTCTAATATCATCTGACGAGCGTGATTTTTTTCTGAATGCTCCAGCTTATTTTAATGTGTATGCTGCTAATGTACTTTTAAACTGTGCTTTGAGCATTTGCTTGTGCACCAAATGCTTCCTTATTACCTTTTTCCTTTCCATCCTCTGAATTACCAAGATGGCAATCCTGACAAAGTGTCTGACCCATGTGTTCAGGAAATGAAGGCTCTCTTCCAGCCTAACATTTTTCTGTTCTTCACAGGCAAGCTTAATAAAAGAGACCTGACTGGATAGCAGGAAGTTTTGCCAGGGCGATATTGAATCAGCTACAGATTACTCTTTAGATGCTGCTGAGTATGTCATTTGTATTTCATTTTTTCCCCACTCACGGAAACTACTGGCCCTCATTAGTACCGCTGTCTGGGGCTGTCGCGGCCAGCAGCCTTAGCCTGTCTGCCAGGACCACAGCTGCTGAGCAGGGCTACAGCTGCTCATGGTGACTGAGCTCCAGCTGCAGCAGACGAGGTCACATTTGCCAGGACTGTTTTCCTGTCTGTCTTGTTTTGATGGATATGGAAGCATTAAGTGATGAGTAGATTAGTCACAACAGCTTCAGACCTCTTGTACCTCTGGCTGATGGCTTGGTACAGCTCATTGGTGGCACTGCACCTCTTCATACTTTGACGGCCGTGCTATTCGCAGCTGCTGCTTTATGACTCTTCTCATGTGAATGGTGGGAAGTTGTCCGGTTTGTTCAGTCATGGGAGACATAGAGCATGGTGCTAGCAGTCTAGGGAGTGTTAATTCTAACCTTACCTTTTGAGAGATAAAGAGTTTAGATGTTGAAATGTAGATCTGTTTTAAAGAAATGCTATATATACACAGAGAAAACTCTGTGTCTCGTTGCAATAGCTGGCTTATATTTACCTAATTTGAGTACTAAGTGAATATGGATGGCTGCTTTCATTTTGCTTATTGTTTAAAATATTTTTCATATTATCATGGTGATGACAAATGTGAAATACCAGATATTTTATTGCAGTTAAAGAACAGAATACACCTTAGCCTTTGCACATTCTACATTTTATGTTCTCTAGATGCCCTTATCTTTAATTACATACTTTAGTTTTCAAGTTTTAGAGAATCTGAAGGACACTGCTACATTTTAATTTTCATCATCTCTGTTTATTTTCTGAATTTGGATGGGTTGAAAAGTACTACAGGAAACTCATGCAGTATTGAAGGCATTTTAAAAAACAGCAGTAGCGTGTCAGGTGTATCGAACAGCCTGATTCCTAGCTGTTTGTCAAAGAATAATTTGTAAGGGAGGAAAATCTTAGCACATGAACCAAAAGCTATATGACTGCACTGAGACTGTGGCAGAATTATTTCTTACATGCTCTATTCAGTTAGTTCACTGCAGTTTTACTTGCTCACTGAAGTGATGATGGGTCTGTTTCATTGCAGTTCATCTCTCCTGCTTGGTTTTGCTTCACAGTGGGTATGATTTGTTTATTCACTGATGCTAAGGTGCTGGATTGCTATTCTAACCATCCAAGGTTAACCAACTTTTTATGCTGAAAGGGCTTCTTATGGAAAACATTTTAAGGTGTAGGAAGTGCTGGGCATTACCTTATTTCAAAAAATGTGATTTGAATCCAGTCATCGTTCTTTTGGGGAGATTAAGATTTTGCTCTCTTTGTCCTCCCACCCTCTCTCGGTATCTAACAGTATACAAACGCATACATTGCATCTTTTTATAAACCACTGCATAGGCTGTGTCTGGTTTATTCATATGTGAGGCCAACGAATGTCCTCTGGTTAAATACGTCGGATGCTTTTTTAAAGTGCTTATGTAAATTGCCGGATGCTTATGTCTAAATATTTGTATACTGAAAAATGAATATTTTTATATTCAAAAATACCACACTAGGGTTTTTCACTCCGAATTCAAGTCAATCTCTTTTTTTCCTTAAGCAAGTTTCATGCTGTAGTTATCTTTTTTTTTCTCATAAATTTAACACTGGAAATGACTTCTAAAATTTATCAAGATATATGTTCAAAGTGACATGCACAGATGAGATTTTCTATTTTTTTCCTATATTATGATCAGTATCAGCATGCCCTGCAGAAGTTCCACTTCATTTGTGCTAGCTCTTTGTTTTTATCAAGGTTTATATGTTTTCATCAAGCCTAATTTTCCAAACGCGATCTTCACCTGGCTGGATGTTCGGAGTTTACATTTTCTCAAAGTCATCAAAGCATGAGAATGCTGGTCTGCCAGTTCAGAGCAGTGTCCTGGAACTACGTGTCCATGTGCCAGGAGCATCCCTTGCATCTCTTAATGTCCAGGTGGATTCTAGGCCACGCATTGTTCACATGAGCCACTCCTGCATACCAGGCTTATTAATACAATTAGCCTTCTTGACCCTCCTTGTCATGTTTTGCCTTTTAAATTACCTCAATCCTCAGCGTAACTTTTAGCAAATACTCATTAGTCATTTTGGTCATTGTGCATCTGTTAGAGGTGATGGAAGTGAGGAAGATGGGCTAGCAGTAGTTAAAGTCAAACCAGGGTCATAGCCCAGATGAAATCCAGAAAAAAAGAGAAATCCTAAGGGGAAGACAGAGCTATTTTTATAAGCCCTTTTTCGCTGTATAGTGACCTAGATACCTGTGCTGATCTTGGGGAAAGGGGAAACGTATTACTACCCAGCAGTGAGGGAAGTTATTTGTGCTGGTCTTAGCTTTCAGGGGAAGCAGACACCGAAATGAAGCACGCTTTAAATTGGCAATGTGAAAAGGGAGCTTGTACATAACTTCAAACCTGCAGTATTTCAGATCTTAAGGATATTTCATATATATTTGATCTCATGCATTTTTAAATGAATTATCAATATTTTATTGTAGAGAGGGAAAGTATAGGCAAATAGTACAGTAGTGGTAAAACATCTATCAGCTTCAGTATGAAAGGATATAGCACGTGTTAACTGTAAAGGTTTGGACGCAGATTTGTGGTGCTCTGTTCTATGCCAGGATATTGTTTGAGTTCAGTTGCCTGAAGGCGTGCACACGTAAATATACCCACTCGCTCCGTGATGCAGTTCGCAGCTCAGATTACTTATGGCAGGGGGCCAGAGGGATGGGTCGGAGTCTGTGTGCTCTTGGTGTCTGTGTACTGTTGGAAGTTAGGCTTAACAGTTGTCAGGATTGAAAACAGTTTGAGTTGATGTCACCTAAGGGTATGTTACAGATGTGAAAGTAGCCAAAGAAAACCCTGGGGACGCAAGAATGCACAGTCATAGAAAGGAAAGCAGCAAGTGGGCAGGGCAAAACCAAAGCGTTTTAGCTCTCTGACCCCCCAGAAAACCTATGGAAAGAGAAACAGACAGGAGAATGCAAGCAAGCTGAGCCTGCATATACGCTAACAGGTCATTTGGCTGTTTATATTTAAAGGGTCATTTTTCTACATCTAATAGGCATACATATTTGCTACAAGTGCTGTCATAGCAGAAAGCAAAAGTGATACTGTTGAAATTAGGGAAAGAAATCACAGAATCACAGAATTGTAGGGGTTGGAAGGGACCTCCAGAGATCATCAGGTCCAACCCCCCTGCCAAAGCAGGTTCCTTAGAGCAAGCTGCCCAGGTAGGCGTCCAGACAGGCCTTGAACATCTCCAGAGAAGGAGACTCCACAACCTCCCTGGGCAGCCTGTTCCAGTGCTCCGTCACCCTCACCGTGAAGAAGTTCTTTCGCATGTTGGTGCGGAACTTACTGTGCTCCATCTTGTGGCCATTACCCCTTGTCCTGTCCCCACAAACCACTGAAAAGAGGTTGGCCAAATCCCTCTGTCTCCCACACCTCAGGTATTTACACACATTGGTGAGATCCCCTCCCAGTGTTCTTTTCTCCAGGCTGAACAGACCATAAGTGAAAAGAAGTTGTTGCATTCCCATCTGTGAATATCTTTGCTGTAACCTTAATGTAACTAAATTACTCTTTAAAAATGTACTTACTTTTGGCTGTATATGAGTGAGGAATGATGGGTTGATACTTACTTAGGTTTAGGCAATATGCGCACGTTAAACATAAGTTACATCTATTCCTGTATGGAGAAGGTTTCTGCAGGGCCAGTATCCTTAACTGAAAGCAAAGAGGCAGGAAGAGGGCAGTAACAGAATTAGGTGTATTTCTTCCTCCTTTAAGGCCTTCATAGAGCATTGCCAGATTTATGCACTGTTGGCAAAGCTGAGTTATCTTTATTATTATTACACTTTTTCTACTATCAACTGGACTTAGATTGGTAGAAGTGAAGTTTTACTTGCTAGGGAAAGAGTTATCCTAGATAGTAGGAGGTCTGAATGAAAGACAGAATTTTAAAGAGAAAAATATAAAAAGTAAAGCATCTACTCTCACTTTAGTGTTAACACTATTACAGCTCTAAATCTGAATTCAGGGCCGTAACTCGTCTCTCTAAGATGTGAATTTTATAAAAGTAATGCTAGGGGAAAAAAAAGAGAACAAATAAAACCCACCTAAAGCTGAATTATAATGTAAATAATCCCAGATATCACACAAATGATTCCTATTTATACTGTTAATCTGTCCATGATGCCTAACACCTAATCAATATGCACTTGGAAATAAACAAAAATCCTATTGCTCTGGAGAAATACAGCGTTTAGTACAGCTGGAAATTTCTGTAATAACCCAGTTATGAATGCTCACAGTACATGACTGCATTTGTATATTCTAAGTACAAGAGCAGATGAATATTTTCTCATAGCTGAATAGCCAAGGGACTTCTGAGCAAAAGCAAGAGCAAAACATGTTTGTCCAAAGCTTTGTGTTCTTGGGCAGAGCGCCACGGAAAGGTTTAGGTAACTTTGTTAAACCATGTGTTTACCCTACACCAAGTATAATATAGTGATAAATGGGTGAGATGGATGTCATGAATCAGAAGGCCTTGAATGTCTCATCTTTTGGAAGGTAAGTTTGCAAGCTAATTGCTGGATTTCATAGATTGCATAAGTACATCAATATAATTGATTTTTGGCACACTAGGAGAACAGTAAACATGCTCAGTTTTGAATTTTAATAAGTGTCATACCTTATAATTTACCTGCTTTGGAAGTATGAAGTCTAGTCCTAACTCCTAGGTAATCCACACTCATGAGTACACTGTTATCTGTGACAGCAGTGACTGAGTGATGAGGTAAATTTTAAATTGGTTGAATAATAATGTATAAGAGTGCAGTGCTTCATTAAAATTGCAAGTAAAAACAGAGGGGAAGGAGATTTCTTCTTCTTCTTCTCATGTCTTGGAATGCATTCTTTTGATCCCTGATTGTTTAGCTTTAGCTTTAGATTGTTCAGCAGATTATAGTAATAGTCCACAACAGTATTCCAGATGTGATGTGCAACTTTTTTGCTTTGTAAAGGTAGATATTTTCAGTCTGATGTTTATTACCTCAGGTTGTGCCAGCGTCATCTTCCCAGCAGTACGCCCTCCTGGAGGTGCAGTTTGCAGGCCCTGGTGCGTGCGTTTCGCAGAGACGTGCACTCCTCGAGCAGGCACACTGCACAGCCTTCTACAGCAGGAGGCAAAAGTTAACCGTGTTAGTTAGCTCAGCTTAGTCATTTAATAGCTAAATGGCCATTATACTTTATGCAAAAAATGTGCCAAGAATATTTAGCAAATTTCAGTTTGCAATTAGAAACTGTTGATTGTTGTCTAGTCCTAGTATATAACACGTTTCAGAGTAGTAATTGAAGCTGGAGTAGAAGAGGCATTGTCATTTAAAGTCATTCTGTCCTAGCCGGTATCTGTATAGTATAGTATAAAGTGCAATTTCGGAACGTACTGTCTGCATTTTTCGTTGTTCCCAGATTTTGAAAAGTTATTGCTTATGTCTCAAGGAAACAATTTAAAATACTGTGAGAGAACAAGTAGCTCTCTACATAAAGATGCAGAACCATTTCTGTGTGATAAATAGTGAGGGTCTTTGTAGGAAGAGTATTTTTGAACAGATCCAGCTGGTAAGGACTCTGGAATCAGTATTTCATGTTATTCTACTGTACTAATATAACACTGGCTGGTGGCAGTGCTACAGGAGGCTTGAAACGAGTCAGTGTCACAGACAGTGTTCAGTCTGCATACCTAGGAGGCAGCTGTATCCTTGCTGTGATTTGTTCAGGGCGCTGTATGATCAAAAGGTATCGCCAGCCATCCTACAGCAATCTGCAGATACATCTTTCTAACCTTCGTCAATTTTTACTGGAGCTGCACCATGAAAGTAGAGGAAAATTTCTGTAAAAAGACTGCTTTTTTTTTTTTTATTTCCTATCCTTAAATTGAAACACTGTGTTTAAATGTTTGGTTTTAATTCCTTTAAATCAAAATTTATTACTGATCTTGAAATAAGAGATGAACTACAAACATGCTCAGGGAATTAACTGTATCCTTGAACCAAATAATTCTCATAATAAATGAGACAAGGACAGGACAAGGAGGAATGGTTTTGAACTGAAAGAGGGGAGATTTAGATTAGCGATTAGGAGGAAATTCTTCACTCAGAGGGTGGTGAGGTACTGGCACAGGCTGTCCAGAGAAGCTGTGGGTGCCCCATTCCTGGAGATGTTCAAGACCAGGTTAGATGAGGCCCTGAGCAACCTGATCTGGTGGGTGGTGTCCCTGCCTGTGGCAGGCGGGTGGAATTGAGTGATCTTAGAGGTCCCTTCCAACCCAAGCCATTCTTTTTAAAGACTCGGTGAATTCTCTGCAAGAAGGGAGGGTTCTCATTGGTATTGATATTTAGATGATGGAGCAATCTGAAGAGGGAATAATGAATTAGCAGGAAGCCAAAGAATTTGGAGGAGCGTAACTGGTGCTTCTGCCCGTTACTGTTACAGTTTTCTGACATCTGAAGTGGTTCACAAGTCCTCTTTTATTAGAGCTAATGCCAGACAATCAGTCACCTAATCATAGCAGTTCTATGTCTGTTAGTAATGCTACTAATAATTGATGTGCAGTAGAAGAGTTTATAAATGAAATTAGCTCCCCAAAGTTTAAGCGTGGCTGTGATTGAAGTACTAATGATGGAGTTTGTGCAAGTACATTTGCTGTTTATGTAAATGTATCATTACTGACAGTGCTTTTTCGTTAACATTTTGTTATGCTTATTCATGTCATTGTTATAATGTTCCCTTAGATATTTGCAAATTATACTTGCTTGTACTCTCCTCTGATCCTTCCTTCTGACTGCCTGTGCCTCCTTCTTTGGAATTAACTTGGGCAACACTTGATTTCTAAGGATCTCTAAGAGCATCTTCAACATGCTCGAAGGAAAGTGCAGGACACACAATTGGGGATAGCTTTGGTTTTCTGATATGTGAAGGATGCTCTGTGAAAGCCCAATATTGCTTTTTTCATTCAAAATTCAAGAAGTATTTTTTTATGTACAAATGAAAGTGGATAGAACTAGAATTGCTAGCAATACACCATTGTATAATACTTTGAATTCAAAGTTTAAAAAGCCCCACCTCACTATGGATTTGATAATCTCTATTTAAATTGGAAGACTCTTTTTTCAACTCTTTGAGAAAAATAATGGAGTATTTTTTTTGAAGATTCCATGACAATCCAAAAATAATTGACAGAATTAAAGCTTAGGCAAATAGGTTTGGATAAAAGAAAAAAAAAAACCAATAGCTGTTTTGTGAATTTTCAGAAACGTAATTTGATTCCCTCGTTTTGTGAGGGAGGGAACACAACAGCTGAGCGAGTCAGTATGTATAAATTCCTAAGCGTGTTTGTTATTAGAAGCTCATCCAACTCTTAACACTGACTTAATTTCAGAGCTCAAAACTGAAACAGCTTTAAAAATAGCTTATAATTGAATTGCTTTCGAGCCACAAATTAAGATAGCAAAAATATTTCAAAATATTACTGTAGTGTTTACATGTCTTTTACATGTACCTCCACAATGCTTCAGATGTCATCCCAGCTTACGGGACGTTCTTGTGATTGGGCTGTGAAGGGAGGCGGCCACTGCAGGCAGCGGTTACAGTGAAGCGGACACGAGGAGGCAACATGAAATTGAAATATGTGTAAATTGTTACACCCTCCTATATAGCAGAAACAAATGAGTAACCAAGAAATTAATTCTATGTTACAAGAAATTTGCATGCTTTATGTATGGATATATGTATCCATATGTATGCATCTGTGTAAATCTATGTACATATATACACCTGTGCCTCTGTCTATATCTATATATGAACTGTTGAGCCTTGGGCAGATCTTCTGGAGTTGAAGAGACTGAGGCTGTTTGGGGAAAGGACCGACAAGAGTCACGGTGTCTCCCAGCCACACTGGTCATGTCTGGCAGCCCTTACCACATCTCTCAGCTTTGTGCCTTCCTTCGCAGTACATAGGGATGCAAAAGGCTCAATATTTTGTTAGAAGTTTTTTTCCTAACATTAGGAACTCTTATATTTATTCAGTATAACAGCTTTCATCTTGGAGGATATTCAGCAAATCCAATGCCATTAGTAGAAAACAAGACAACAGATCTCAAACAGAATCTGTGCTGTTCAGAACATGACAGAAGACAGTACGTGGTTCTGCCCTCCTGGCAACAGTTGAATGTTGGGGCCCAAAGGAGGTAAAATGCTGTAGTTTTGATTCAGTTTTTAAAATCTTTACATGTTTAGCATTTTACCATTAAAACAATGGGAATGGACGATTTTGATCTGGTATGATTTTCTGTGCATCTTTGTTTTGAAGTGGTCTCTTTAATGAGGTGACATGAGGTTTTGGTTGCTTCATTGCATACAACTTATTCTTTTACTGTTTTATGTTTAATTAGTAATGTCATTTCATACCTGTGTTTTGTTTTTTTAGTCATTTCCATTTCTGCCTTTCTGTCTCTATAGATACATCGTGTAAATTAAGGATTTTTGGAGACTAAGTCAGTCTTCTAGTAGCAGAGATCCAAAGGCAGGTGAAGGTTTTGAAAGAGCTGTGTCTGCATCCCCTTATAACAATGTCAAGGTCTTTACACTGCTGTAACCAGGATCCTAAGCCTCAGATACCTTTCTGTGAACTTCTCAGAGTAGAGGAGTATTGCCCTCCACGTTTTTTTTTTTGTTTTTTTTTTTTGTCGGGAACTTTGAGCTCTCATACTGAATGTAGAGGAGCCAAATTGTTAAGCTGAAAAACAACATTTAAGGCAATGCTCAGGAAAGGGCAGTTAGGGAAGGCCCCCTCTGCTACAGCTGGCCTCCAAGTGGGATGCTGAAAGAAGGGACACTTCTGAAAGCTCAGGAAACCTGTGATTTGGCTTTTCTGCTTGGTTTGCTTGTTTTTTAAGGACTCTGTAAGCAGTCTTTATTAGCATAGTTCATAAACTAGTTAACAAAAAGCTAACAGTAGTAGTTTCTCTCCTTGTAACAGTAAGGACAGCCATTTCAGAAAGGTTAATTTTCCTAAGCAAACAATTTTTAATCTGTAGGTTCCATCTTCTGCTGCTTTTAAATAGTATTGCTCTTTTAATATCACTTTTTTTTCTGACAAGATCATACCCTGCTCCCCCAGGCCATGTTAAAAAGGTCAATTACTCAGTGGTATTTTAATTTAAATAAAGAGTGAAAGACAAACTGTTTTTGCTAGACTACTAAAAGATCATCTACTTAAATCTTCATTTTAATGTCTGTTTAACTGTCTTTTTTTGAGGCTTTTTCTATGACTTTCAACATAATTTAAACAGTTTTTAATTCATTATTCTTGCCATTAAATACTGAAACTGGTTTCTTTCTGCATTTCTCTATTATATGTCTGTGTTGCATTTTTTTTTTTGTTTGGTTCTGACGTACTGACATTTTAGAAAACAGTAGAGAAGAGTGCTTATTTTGAGTAGGGGGAAAAGATACAAAAACTGTGTGCACATTTGTATTACATCAGTAACATTCATTAAGGGAAAAAAAAGTGGCATGAGAAAGAGAGGGCAGACTTGGGGCATCTTACCTTAATACGTTCCCTGGGTATGACACCGGTCCTGCGGCTGTTTTGAATACACTGAATTTCTGAAACACTTCAGCTTAACACAACAACTGTGGCAGTTCCACTGGCATGCTTACACCAGCTCCACATCATCGTTTTGGCTTTTCCATTTTTTTCTCACTTAGTAATTGAGTTTCATGACTTCTTGCAAAGGATGGGATGAACTCCAGACAGTGATGTTATTACAGATTAGCCATAGTGATCCCATGGTTTGTAGAGACAAAAAATGCTGCAGAAAAGCACTGAAAACTGATAACGCTGAATAAAGAGAATAATTTCAGCCCTTAAAATGATGTATTTTCATGGCCAGGGACCAGCTATTCAACCTTTACTAAAAATAATGAGCTTGTATCTCATTTGTTGCAGCCAGATAAGAATCTCACTCCTTGAAGCAGTGTCAAGATACAGAGAGACTCATTGCTGCAAAACACATGCACAGAAACTACTACTCTCCAACGTGCTGTTCAGTTCATGGCCCATTTGCCTAAGAAACACCAGCACCACCCCTGCCAAATGTCTGATTAGCAGTACAAATTAATGAACTCCATAGCTATATATTCAGTTAATGGAATCTATATATTCAGACACCTAGGTATGTGAAATTACTTCTTGCATTGTTCTCAGGGAAGAGTTATTGTACCAAAGCTCAGCTGGGCTTAGGTGCTTTGTCCCCAAGATGTGACTCTTTATTTTTATTTTTTTATTTATTTTTCCCTCCTTCCTTTCCCACATCCTCTTTTTACAGTTTGGAAGGATGGTGACAAATTGTGTCAAGGTTAGATCTGCTGCACTCAGTCCCATTAAGCACAAATTTTAACAGTAGTAGTAAAGTAATGACTTTATAGTGTGTCATTCTCAGTTCTGCTTGACGAGCTACTAGCTTACAATAGATAGAGCACGTGTCTTAGGCTATATGGCTGCTTGTAGGGGCTGCCTGGGTTATCGTATTGCTTTTGTGCTATTTGTTGTTTGCTTTGAAAATTGCTGTTATTCCACTGAAGTAAATACAGTTCAATCCTTCCCACATTCCTCATTATGAACATTTAAATTGTGGAACATAGGTTAATCTAGGGTTACCTAAATTTTGTGTCAAGCTTTATGTGAAATATATGTGACGAACCATTTTATTGGGTGTCTAGGCATAAAAATAAAAGGAGCCTTAGTGCTACATATTACATATTTTGAGTTTATTTTAGTTTCAGCAGTATAATAACACTTCTGTTAATGTTGCTAAATGATATCATACATATGCTTTTCTCAGTTTAAACACAAGAGGTTTTTATGGAAAGCTTAAGATCAAAAATATCTCTATAGTATTCTGAGAAATGAGACTCCTGTTTCACTTCCAAAAAAAAAAAAAAAGGCAAACCAGATAATCTGGGAGCTTGCAAAGTGGTTAATTTAAATTCATTCTTTGCAAAGATTTTGTGTACTGATGAGCTGAACTTTCTTATTAGGAAAAAAAAAAAAGATTATGTTAAGATAGCTTCTTTGTTTTCCAAGACTCTATTTATTTATTTATTTATTTATTTATTGTATAAATTAGGGATCTTGAGATTTGCAGCAGAGAATTTCAGAACTGGAGTCATTTTACATCCTATTGATAGTGCACTGATTTGCTTTCTCATGTTTGACAAGCAAAGCTTTTTTCCCCTCGCAAGAGCGGCCATGTGGCACAGAGCCATGAACCTTACATAAACCAGTTCTCGGTCAACCGTTTGGATTTTGCAACAGAAATGGGATTTCACTATACTACTGGTCCTTACTATACATTGCTACTAAATAATATCAGGATTTTTTAAAAACTTAAGAGCAGCGTATTTCAAAAGGTTTCCTTCTAGCCAAAGCTTAGGGGTGTGCTGTGCTTCAGTACTGAATCCAACCAACGTCAAGTTCTGCACCGTGACCTCAAGCTTCCCAGTAGGGCAGGCCCTGGTTCGTAAATCTCAGGTATTTTGTTTTGAACAGATCTGAACACGTGGCCTCCTCTTCAGCACTGCTAGCTTCAAATGTAAAAAAATCACCTGGGAAGTCATAAAAACAGAAATGAGGTTTAAGTGAATAATTGCTACATCTTTTTATCCATCTTCTGTGTTTTTGAGTGCACACAGATGAACTTAAAATGCCACCTCTCTATGGTATTAGAAATGTACCTTTTTATTTGCCTAAATAAACCCTATTTAGTGTGACTTCTGAGGTTGTGTGCCAGCTGTTGGGCAGTCCTGGCCATGTAGAAGACAATCCCAGGTTCTGCCTGATAACCCCTTGGCCCCACACTGCCTTCCCTGGCCGTGCTGTGCCACATCCTCCCCTGCCTTGCCAAGGCATGGCTGAGCCAGCAGCCCCAGCATATCCATGGAGCTGGGCATGTTCCCTAGCCTGTCTGGTCATGGTAACCTGCACAAAATGAGTTTCTTCTTCCCCTTGGGTGAGGTCTTTTTTGGGGGCATGATATGTTCAATGTTCAACGAGGTTGAACGTTATTATCCAGAGATGAGTGATTTTGCTGACTAATAAAATTCGTGTTTATTCCAGAGGTACTTTTGCTTTTGTTGTCATAAGGGTGTCTAAAAATATATATTCTTTTGAGTGACCTCTGGTAAATTTAAAATGAGTTACAAGCAAAATCAAAATCCTGCTGAGAAGATAACTCTACTTTTTTATTTTTTAAAGTGGTTCCTTAACTAATTCCTTATGCCATCTGCTTGCTAGGACTGAACTTCAGCTTGTAGTGAACTGTCTGTCTTAATGTTCGTGGCCATTTTGAACTCGGTGAGACTTTGAGTAAAAAGTGTATAAATAGAAAACATAAATAATTTCTATCATATAGTAATACATATAAATATATGTATGAATAAAAAAGCGAGTGATCACTGAAAATATAGAACTTTTTTACATTAATTGCCAGCAGTGGGGAGGTTGGACTTTGCCTTGCTTCAAGAATAATCAAAGATATATTTTAGAAAAGAAAAAGAAAAAGAAACTTTGGTAGCTGATATATCATGACTCCTTTACTGATGACATTGAATCTGATTTAAAAAAATAATTATTAAAATCTTTACAACCAGGCAGAAGAAAATATAAAAATACTTCTTGCTTTATATACTATGTATGTGAGACAGAAGAAAAGACAATAATGCTAAATGAATATATATTTTGTTTTTAATGCGGGTTTTTTGGATGAAGGAGTTACTCTGCAAAATCTTGTGCTTGTTTTCATGCTCTGAATGTGTGTGTATATATATAATTATTTAGAAGTGTCTATTGTATACATAGGCCTTAGGCCCACCAGCTTCAGCTTTCTTCGCATAAGAGCAAATTTTTCCATGCATGGTCCTATCTTTAGATGAAATGGAAATAATCAGTATCATTCTTTTTTGCCCCCAAATGCTTTATGTAAAGTATCTATTTCATGTGATCCTTTGCACTCACACAAGGTTTTCTTCCCTAGACAAGTTAAAACAGACCACACATGGGTGTAGAACCCCGTATTTTCCTAGCAGGCTGTTAGCTCTGCTCATCTGCTCTTGCAGAGCAAAAGCACTCACAAAACCCGTGCGGGTTAATGAGCTGCAGCTCCAGCAACCAGGGGTCAGCACTTTATCTCCAGCCTCTAAATCCTCCCCACCCTTCAAAGAAGCATTGCTGTGGAGATCTGGCCATCTTATGCGGCAAAGAGCTGTTTTGCCTAGAGATCTGAAATCGGTAGAAGGCTCCACTTTCTCAAAGAAGCAGACACGAATTCTGCAAACCTGTTCTCAAAGTTGGGTCTGGCTGCTTCTGCTTTTTTTTTTTTTTCCCCCCAATGTGCTCCGAAATGCACAATAAGCTTTCAGATGTGCTCTGAAATTAAATAAGTTATTTTATTTACCACCTGCCATACTTCCCTCCGTGGCTTCACTGGTGTGTGTTAAAAGGCAGAAAGAGGAAACCAAGTCTATCAATGTAAAAAGATATTTATTAGTGTGGAGGAGGATTTGGTAAATTGGTTAACCTACTTGTATCATTAGTTATTCATAAAGGTGGATTATCCTGATAAAGCCTCATAATTCATATTTCCTGCTTTTGCTTCTCTCTTTTTTTTATAACTGTATAAATATACGCAAATAGATAAAATGAAAAATTAATTTATGGTGATTTTAAATTTAGAAGATTTCAGAAAATGAAAACTAGTTTGGAGAATGTGAGTTTATGAATAAATTAGCACAGAGTGATCATGCTTCACAGAATAGCTTCACTTGGAAAGCTCATGCCACCTACATAAAAACTTCACCTGAGGGTTTGATTCAGTATAGTTCTTGACTATTATTCTAATGGTATGTGAATATTATCATCAAAACTGCTTAAAATCATGTGTGTTAAATTATAATATGTACTGAAAAATAAAACCCAAAGAAATGGCATTAGGTGCTAACATTGCTAATAATTGTAATCTTTTATATGATATTTTAATGCCCTGCTACTTGTACATATGGAAATCCATATGAGCTTTTATACTCATGAACCAAGTTTGTCTAGATATGGGTTCCTTCCTTTTGCTGCGCTTGGATTTTCTCCACCTGCCTATTCATTCCTCTTTGCAGTTATGGTTGTCAAGTGATTTGCCTTCCTCAGAGCTGACGGTGCTGCTTAGAACTCCCATGGTTTGTAGATGTTTTCCTAGCACTTGTTCTTTTTACTCTGTAGTACATATGAACTTTCTAGTTTCATTTATTTTCATCTTGATGCCAAGAAAAATGACAAATATCTGTAAAATCCCTCTTTGCCAGTTTATAAAACAGTAAATGATAATGCTGAGAGTAAGATTTCTCTTACCTGTGGCTTATTTCTGACTTAAAGAATTTCACTGATGTTTTCATTCAGCATCTGAAGCTAGCCACTTCCAAATTAGGTATGGCACAGCTTTGATATACCCAGCTCTGTTTTTCTCTGACAGTACGAGATGCCCTATATCATTAGTTTTCTTACCACTGCAATTAACTTTAATGGTTTATGAGAAAAAGAGGAAAAACATATTTAGCAAGATCTAAAATAGAGTTACTTTGTCTACCTGAGGTGCTGAGATGCTGATCAGATTTGTGAATAGTGTGGACACCTTCGTCGATGTATTAATTAAGGACTGTGGGCATGTAACAGCTTTAATCAAATATTTTAATGGAGAAATTCTGAGTACTTTGTTTTTTACACTTTTTGTTCTGAGCAAATGAAAAATAAAAAAAAAATATTATTTATATTTTAGAATGAAAGATGAATTTACCAGAACACCCATTAAAACATGAAATGATAAATGATTAAACTTGTTTTTTAATGAGAAGTAAAAATGTCCTGACATCACCAGAACTGGCAGAAAAACATCTCTGGCCCAACCTGCTGATAAGCAGTACTTGTATGGTTTTCTCCTTTAGGAATGAAGAACACGTTTTCTCTGTTTATCATATTTTGTGATAAATGTACACGCATGCTAAGATAAAAGAAGTTTTCTCATCAAGAATCTCTGAGAACTACATCCTGGCATGTAAACTGTTGCAACGTGTTCATTGGAAGCTCATGGTCTGATGACCTTTTTCCCTTAAAGTATTATATTTCATTGTATTTCTAATTTCTGTTTTGTGTGACAGGTTTTTCAGTATATTTCTTGTGTAGAAGGGTGGCGTTGAATGCCGTGAAATCCCCATTTAGCTCTTGCAGATGTAAGTGGAATGTGTTTGAAAATGTTGCTATGCTCTCTAGTGGATAATTTACTTATAAGAACCTAAGAAGTTGGTATCGTCAACAGTTGTAAATTTGTATTTCATTTAACTGAAAAACCACAAGTAAGAGAAGTAAGACCTCTATCAGTAGTGGGGATCTGCTGAAGCATAGGATTGTATCTACATGGAACAGCTCACAGGTTTTGGTACGTGAGTTTCATTTTTGCATACTTAGGGAGTGTCCCTATCCTTCAATAGAATTTTTATTTTATTATTTTTTCTCCAACTTGGCTGACAGAGCACAAAAAATGCTTTTATTTGTTTGCTTTTCATTGAAGTCCTGTGATGAATTTACTAAGATGCTTTGGAATTACTCGACTTTCTTTGGGCTACAGCAGAAAACAACGTTAAGTGAAGCACAAGATTCTCAAGCGTTGAGTGAAATCTAAGGTAATATGCCTTGCATATTTTAATATTCACAATTTAATCGGTTTCTTTTCTAAAATCAGCTAGTTGTGATAGTAGTTCTACTTCTGTCGTTCATTTAATGGGATTCTTTAATTGAAATCAACGACCTTGGCTTTGGTCTCTGCTTCTCATTGTACTGTGGTGTGAGCGGTTCTGATGAGCTGTAGAAATTGGCACAATAGTTAACTTCAGTGGTGTTTCTCTCCTTCCTCTCAGGGAAAACTGAGCCATCATCATGTGGTTCAGCCTAGGGAACAGCGTTTGCCAGGGAGTCTGACTGCTGTGATTGAGCTTTTTGTACTATTGTTCTGTTTATGGTTACAAAGTGAACCTGCATTTGGCTCTTGTCTTGTATTTTCTTTAGTCTATTCAAGTCCTTTCTCTCTGGCCCACCCCTTTCAGTCTCTGAACCGTTCATTTCCAGCTCTTTCCTTGTGAACTCAGCTGCTGTAACTGGTGCTGTCCTGCAGACTGCCCAGGTAATTCAGTGGAAATTAACGCTGTGATTTACACTGTAATTCTTATTGTGCTCTCCTGTTCTTGGCCTGACAGCCATTCTGTATTGAACGCACCTCGTTTTTGCTTATTTGAGTCAATTCTGGAGGCGTTAAGTAGGCGTTTTGTTATTTCAAGATTTGTATGCTAGAATTGGTGCAAAGGGAAATGGCTTTCCTGAAACAACTTCTTCACCAGTGTTTTGGTATTGCTGCCTGGTAGATTGGCTTTGTTGTTGTGAGTCCAAAAGAACTCTGTATAAAGATGCCCAGAATGGTGGGCACAGGGATTTTTCTAATGACCAGATAATTGAAGCAGCAGACTTCAAGAAAACTGTTTCCTATTCCATTTTGCAAAACATGGCTTCATTCTTCACTGTAGTTGGTACCCCACCTTTTGTTGTGAAGTTCTCAAGTGAAAGGCTATGATAACTTTTCCTCCTGTTTCAATGAATGCTTTCATGGAATTCTTAAATTCTGCTCTGTGTTGGTGCTGCAGTAATGCGGTCATCCACACTTCTTTCTGCTTTTGCTCACAGGTGAATGGGTACTAGTTATTTGCATGGGCACAACTCAGTAACAACTGATACAATATCCCCTTGGATATGGTACAGATTACTCCATTATGTCTAATCGTATCGTTCTTGACCAGTATATGAATTCAGTGGGAGAATTAATTATTGCTGCACTCTTACAGCTGTCAGATTCTAGATTTGAAGTAGATTTAGAAAGCTCTGATGTTTGATGGAAACAACTTTCTCATCACATGCATGCCTGTTACTCCATGTTCCATGTGATTCAGTTAGGACTGTTCAGATACTTTTTTTCTGTCTTCCTATTCTGCAAATATGAAAAAAAAAAATAAGAAATAGGAAAGGGAATCTAATTTTGAAATTAGTAATGTTTTTCTTTCCCTTGCTTTTGGCATTTGGCTTTTGGCATTAGGTAAGATTTAATTTAGTTTCAGCTTATATGCCAAATTTCAAGGTAACAATGAGTTGTAATTTTATCCATGTCATTTTGTGCTCTCACAGTAACAGCATTATTTATGTGATTTCAGTAAATGCTACATAGCTTTGCAGGTTAGAAAAAAAGAGTTCTTACAGTTTATTTGCTTGGGTTGATGTGTAGTTATAACAAATGTAAACACAGAGATCTAGAAGATTGTTTTCTCTGAAATATTGATAGGTTTTCTAAGGATGTACATGGAATGGCCTTCTGAAAAATCTTGAAGT
Source organism: Anser brachyrhynchus (assembly GCF_964034855.1). Classification (NCBI taxonomy): domain Eukaryota; kingdom Metazoa; phylum Chordata; class Aves; order Anseriformes; family Anatidae; genus Anser; species Anser brachyrhynchus. The sequence continues at coordinate 2,673,122 of NC_137733.1, forward strand.
GAATACGTTTAGAAATCTGCATAGTCAGTGTGACACTTTGTTGTGTTAAAGGGTAAAGTAATCGGGAGTGATGCCCAATTAGCTGTTATAAGTCCGGTCACGTTCAGGGTGCTGAACTATCACGGTTACGGATTCACAAATAACGTAATACACCCTCAGTCTAGTCACACTCCATGAACTACCACAGCCACACTTAAAGAGTTTGGTCATGTTCTATGAGAGCTACCTCGGCTCGATGTAATGAGCAGTGCAATTTGTTAAAACAACAGGTAAATAGGTTCTTTGGATTGCTGGTGATAAATTCATTGTCTGCAAAGCATGGGCAAATACCAAAAGTATAAGTAATACAGCCTGGCTACAAACGCGTTAAAAGATATGAAGTGACTCCATAGAGATTTCTAAGTTTCCCGGGGAGGCACTTGGTGTAACCAAGTGTTTGAATCTTACCCAAAGGCATCCCCGGGAGGGGGAAGAGAGGCTCAACCTGCCAATTGATCCCAGAAGTCAGAGAAGGTATCTTTCAAGATAATATCTCTTCCTTTGTGATGATATCTTCCCTAACACCCTCTCTCCCTTAAGCTAATTTATATCTTTTTTTTAATCAGTCAGGTGGAGCCTGAGTGACTCTGGTCATACATATGTTTGTTACGACTGATGCTAAATTTTCTCGCTTTTGTTTAAAGGTCTAGGTTCAGAGAAATTCAGAGCGCGTGCTCAGTGAGGGGTGCTCGCACCTTGGTTAGCCTTTGGGATGGAGGTGTGTTTTGGTATTATAATTATATTATAATGAGCAAAGTTCTCCAAAAGGACAGCATTTTGTCAAGAACATAGCAGGTCATTGGCTCAGGGCAGCAAATATGCAGCTTATTGGTTCTGACATACCTTTGAGTTCCCATCTTATCACAGAGCCTGGCCATGGTGTCTCCACTCCTCTCTACCCTCTGTACAGCTCCTCTTAGGGTCAGCACACCAAGTTCCCCTGGTGTGGCCAATATCTCAGGCTGGAGGCCTAGGGAACTTCTACGGAATGCAGCTACACTCCACCCTGGAGGCTTCTTCAGTGCTGTACCTTTTCTTAAAAATGTGAATGTAAGCTTAATTTCTAAGTCACCTCAGGCAATTATTCCACACACTTCTATGGTGAAGACATTTGCATCACAAAGAATAGCTGAAGTCACTGACTGTGAGTGTTAGAACTGCAGTAATAAAACTACCAGAGCAAGGTTGATGTGATGGTCAACTCTCTCTCTAGCTGTGTATGTTAATAAAAATAGATGAAACTTTAAGTGGTGTAGTGTTCCAAAAACCATTCTACTCTGGCTACAAATTTAATTAGTGTAATCATCCAAATCCAAAGTTCTTAGCATAGCACAAAAAAAAAAAAAGTGTGATGACTCACAAGAATGAATACAGGAAACTGTTGTAAATATTTTTTGTCTTACTCTTCCTATCTTATTAAAAGATGATGCAATCTTATTGTCAAAGCATTGGTAATCAGTCTTCCAACTTGTTCTCAAACAACAGATCAAAACATATTCTGTAGAAAATGTTACTGACAATTGTTTTTGGCATTGTAGTTCAAATAAATCTGTCACTTTTATATTTTCCAAATAATCATGATCTAGATGTGTTTTACTTGCTTCCATACTAAGGATATTAAATGTGTGTGTATAGAAATATACGTGTAATGTTTATTCAGTGCAGCAGATGTTCAGGAGAGAGAAGTAACACGAACCTCTCGGTGTGGCACACAGAATGGTGACTGTTCCCTTTCCTTTCCAGCTCGCTCTCTCCAATTTGTTCCTTCTGCAACATTAACTCAAGCCCAGCAGCAGACTTCTAGGAAACTTGTTTTCTTTGTTGCTTGGTTTGCTCCACACCAGTCCTCACCCCATTCCTCTTCCTTAGTGCTGGATCTGTTACATTTTGTGTTTGCTCAGCTAGGCTGGCTAGTGCAGTGAAGGCTGTCTGGAGTCTCATTGCTTGTCCATTAAGAAGTTCACACCTGAAAGTGAGCTCTTATTAGGAGTTACCCCTGCCTGCCACAATTTTCACTACCCAAATCAAGTTACCTCCAAACTTATCTCATTTACGCAAGACCTGTGATGCTGTCTTTGCCATCTTTTCTGTCTCTTTAACTAATTGGTACTGATTCAGGTAAACATATAATTTAGTTCTTTTATGGAAAGGCAGAGAAAAGTATTGCAGTAAATGATGATGATGATGATGATTATTTTTAATTTCAGTAGAAATGTCTGGTTTCTGCTGCTGCAGGTTCTAGATCAGTGAGACATAGCAAATAATAGACATGGACTGTGTGGGCAGTAGTGCCACATCTTAATGTTTGATTAATAAATAATAAATAAATGTGTTGCTATCTTTGTACTGGTGATATGACGTGGAATTGTCAGAACCCAGGATCTTCAATCCTGTTCTAAACAAGCAGTCCTTTATCCTTTTGTTTACAGAAAGCTGCATGCAGATCCCTGAATGTATGCTGGAGATTTGACCTGTTTGAGGCAGCTGAGGGGAAAAGAGCAGAATATCCTACAGTCAGACGCCAGCTTCCCAGGGCTACTACAGGAAGTGTTACAAAATTGATGGAATAATGGTACAGTGTACTTCTTTAAAAAGACCCAGCAAATACTTAAGATTGGGAATCTTTCAGTGATTTTATATTTATAAATACCGCATATTTAAAATGTGTGTGTATCTATCTGTCATTAAGGATGTTCTCCTAAAGCTCTTTGTTAGTCTTTCTAACCTTCCACTAGAGAAAGATACGATGTAATTAACCTTTGAGCAATATGTTATTGCAACATTGTTATAAAGTTGGCTTTCAGTTCTACTACTATGATTTTCATTCAAAATTTTATATCCACAAATTAATGTTATTCAATTGAAGTCAATGTAGAGTATTTTTCCCTGGCTTTTGTCTTGATTTTTCACCAGTTTCCTTCTCTGCTCAAAATGAGTGCCATTTTGTTTCCCATGTAAAATTAGTACTTGATCTAAAGTTCTATAAAAACACTTATCACTTTTATCTTTTAAATATTGTGATTGAGCATTTTCTTGAAGAAAACTGAAGGGAGGAAAGGCCACCAATTATGTGAACTTCAGAAGAACGGAGAAGTTGGTGACGTTTGTAGGAACAAGAGTTGTGATTAGGAGGGGAAAATGGTGACACTAAAATGAAATAGTGGTACTGACTTTTCACTTGGTTTAGAAAAGTCTGATCTCACTGGAAGAACTTCTGCAATAGAAGCTAGTGTTTGGAGCAGAGGGACATGATCCTGGTGTCCTGAGGGAAATGTAACTGTGTCCTCGTTTGGAAGAGCGCCTTTCCTGTAGTGCCGCCTTTAGCTCCGCGTACTGGATTGGGCTGAGACAGTCAGCCTCTGGCTTTTGGAAACCCTGCTGGATGGCGTTGTGGGTGGTTCAGAGTGTATGATCTCATTCTTAGTATTACTACAAGCTTTGCTGTTCTCTAGTAACCAGTAGGTATTATACTAGGCGGAGGGAAATGGGGCTCTATTGGACACAGGCCACATCTTCATGATCTTTGTAAATAATGTGTAGAAGCTCTATACGCCTCCTTGCTCCTGTATGGACAGGCATTTGTATTCCACTGCCAGGTTAAAGAGCTCTCGCTCTACAAGTAATGAGTTCCTTCATTTTCTGCTACTGAGAGTGAGGGGAAGGGTTCGTAGCCTTGATGTGCAGAGTTACACCTGAGAAAACAGCGTTAAGTTTCTCTCCTGCAGATGGACCTCTGCCTGCTCTGAGTGTTAGTGCTGAGAGGATCCCAGCAGCTGGCTGAGTACCTTGCCCAAGCTGCCTGCCAACACCTGTCTGCCCGGTCTCTTTCCTTACATGTCAACTTGGTATCCAGGGGACTCTGCCACCCTTAATATACTTGGTTTGTTGTCTGCATTTTTAAGAAATTCATAGATACAAACTGCTCAGGACCAAATTTCTGGCACCTAGTTTCCAAGTTTTGTCTGGAGTCACTTTCTTCTATGCTGCAGACACAACTGCCAAGAAACAGGGAATGAGTGCCAAAAAAAATGATACAGTCACAGAAATGTATTTTCTTCATACTATGGTAATTACTGAGTTACTGTACAGGTGTGCGTGAGGCACAGGTTTCCCATTCTGTTCTCTAAACCCATCACAAATGTCCAGCCTACCAGGGATGGGGAGTGAGCGAGCACTGGAGTACAGACTGTCCTCCTTTTCTTGTTTTCTTGTTTTCCCATTTTAATTTCATTTTTAAGCCACTTGGCAGCCTGCAAGGCAGAAAAAGGCCTGTCGATATATGCTTTGTTTTTTTCTTCCAAGGGACAAGGTAGTATCCATATATTTTTATCTGAGGTTCATGCTATTGAGAGAAATGAATGAGAAGTGAAATATTTGAACATATTTTCATTGCCTCTAATGAACAAAATATTCCACCTTTGTTTAAAAATGGTGTTCAGAAGAGCCGTTATTGTGCCATTTGAATTAGCGGAGTCTTTGCTGTGAGTGCAGTGAGGCCCTTTTAGAAGTAAAAATGCAGCAAAGCATTCTGGCTCTCTTACTTATTCAGGTTGTGTTTTCCTTCAGAAAACTCTCTCAAGTGCTAATGGGTTATCGGAGAGAGAGAAGGAATGATCTGTTGAGTAGGAGCAATGAAATAAGACTTTCAGTCAATAAACTTGATCAAAATGCAAGCCAGTGAAATAATATATTGTCTGGTACAGGTATTCAGTTACATATATGGTTTTCAAATATTTTCAAAGCTTATACTATGCACAAATGTTAAGTTTTGAGCATAGCATACTAGAAATTAAATCATTTATGTATATTTATAAGAATTTATAACAGGAAATGAATTTAATTTTGCTTTAAAAATGCATTCTGAATCTCATACTAAATTTACTTAAAATTAAATGTATTCTATTAATATTGAGCAAAGCATCATTCATTCTTTTAGAAGAATTTTATTTTAAAATCAAAACTAACCAAAGAGCACTGTTATCAGCACAATCTTGAGCTTCAACGGGAATTAAAAAAAATTGGGAAGCCTTTTTTTACAATGCAAAAGAGAAACTTTTTTTCATTTGAACTTTCCTTTATATAACTTATTGTCTGCTGTAATGGCATTATGTTGCCTTGGTCGAAATGCATGTACATACAGAGGTGCATGATGCAATGTAGTCATCAAACTATACAGTACTATATAGTTCAGCTAAAAATAAGAAATATTTACTAAAATTATAAATATCTACTTCTAATATCTAGATATAGATATATTTAGTATAGATGTTCAGTAGATACATATAAGTAGTAAATATCTGACGCTTGAGAACTAGTACTTCCCCTAAGATAAGACTTAAATAGCCCACACTTAAAAATTTCTTGTCAAATTTTTTGATATCAACAATAGCAAGAAATATCTCCCTTAATGGGGGCCATGATTTATTTTAGAGTTTTGTGTTTGTCAGAACCAGAAATATTTCACCATCTTAGGGACGTAGCCATTTCTAGAAGCTTTTCATGGCATTTTACCTGTGAAGGTCACGCTGTGTGTGAGCTGTGCCATGGATGTTACTTATATACAGGTCATAAAAAACTTGTCTGGAAATCTCCAGATTTATTAGATGACTTGGAGTGTCATTGTATTCAGTTAGAATTATCTCCCTTACAAGATAATTTCTCTGAAAACATTTGCAATTTGCAAAAGAATATATGTCATTATATAAGCTTTTGAGTAATTCTGTGTATATTTTAGTTATTCAGTACATTTAATTATGCTTTGTTATGAACTGTTTACAGCGATTATCACTGGAGGAGAGAGGGAGGACAAATGGAGCTGAATCTGGAGTAAAACCAAGGGAAATTCTCACATTAAAGATTCACCGATGAATCTGCAGACTTTATGCAAATCCAGTGGGTATTTTGTGGAAGTATTAATGAGTGTCACATCCTGATTACTGCAGATTTTCCCTTACGTTTCCAGCTGTAGCAAATCCAACTGAAACTGCTAAAATTAACAACAGAAGTCCACAACAGTTTGTCAGAAAAATGTATAAAAATTATTTTTAACGTGTTTTACCCGAATTATTCTTGGAAACGTATCTAGGTGTTAATTTCAGATATCCTATATGTGTTCCCTGATGGATGACAGATTTTATGTTGGTTCCCTTAAATCTGACAACATTTATATTGGTCCCCTTAAATCCCTCTAAAGGACCATCTCCAGGACTGAGGTGTTTTTTGCATCTCAGTGCAGGGGAAGCCGTGTAAGCTAACTGCCCTGGCACTGCGTCTCCTATTAGAAATCTGCTTCTTTACCAACAGCTACTGTGAGCAACCCTTTTTGCCATGGCATGTACTGGTCCTTTTGCTTTGCGTGAGCTGCAGCCTGTGACATATAAATTGACTCCAGACACATCGATTTATTTGCTCTCAAAAACTGCAAAGAATACAAAGTAAAAAATAATTCCTGAAAAGCCCTAAAAACCAGTTAATTAGTATGTTCCTGTTTACCGAAGAATTCTGTTCAAGGTTTTATATATTAAAACAGAGCTAACTTGCCTGTCTCCCTGTGACCTTTTTGTTGCGTGGGCAGCCTGCTCTAGCCTGTCTCCCAGCCCTTATGGGTTTTGAATTTGTGAGGTGATCTCATGTTCCCTTTGCTCTCTTTTCACTTGGTCTTGCAAAGGCATTCCGTCTTTAGAACTGGGCTAGGAAAGCCATTGAAGGTATCGTCAGTGTACAAATATGGGGGGAGAAATGTTTTCATGGCTCTGATATGAAGACATCTAAATATGATAGCAGACTGGGAGTTTCATATCTTTTGTTTAGCCTGTCTTTATCTGCAAGCTTACTGTATGCTGTGAATATAATTCTGAATGCCTGCATATATGACAAGTCATAACCATAATGAGCCTGTTTATTTCAAGATACGTAGTGGCATCATTCATTTGCACATTAAAGGAAACTTTGCTGGAAGAAGACAAATTTGAGCCTACAAAAGCTTTGTGATGATTGTAATGCTAATCTGTATTCAATCCTGTATGTGAAGTGTCACATCTTGAATACTTTAAAAAATTAATTAGTCAACTGTGTTGTGGCACAGATGAGCAGAAGCAAGTGGTTGCTTGCATCCCCACGCTGTGACAGTCCGAGTGCCAGCAGGGCTGGAAAGCAGAGCAGACCCACGGTAATGGGCTGGAGGTGCCACCCTCGTACCTGACTGCACCCACCAGGCTGTGGCATTGGTGTGATGGTGTTACGTTAAATGAGGGCAGTTTGTTTAAAGTCTGGCGAGGAGCGATCCTCACATTCCTTTACAGCTGGTATTTGTAAAGGTATCCAACTCTGCATATGTATTTTAGTAAGAAGTGGGTATATGCACGCATATAATGTTTGTGACAAAAATATCACTGGGATATTTTGCAATCTGGAGAGCAACTGTAAATGTAAGTAGGTTGAGTAAAAATAAGTACAACTGTTTATTTTGCCATTAGCTAAGAATGAGATATGCATTTACACACTTTCTTAACAGAATTGTATCACCATATGCCCCACAGATTTGCAAAGGAGAAAGTTATTTTTTTTGCCCTCTTTCTTTTGCCAGAAATTTCCTAGAAAACTCTAAGTAACTTAAGTTTTTTTCTTTTTTTTTTCTCCTCATCCCCTCAGGTAACGGCCTGTAAGTACAGGCAACACAGCCTCATACCTGGCTCATGTAGGCCCATGCTCACCATAGTTTTGTGCGAAAGTCAATGCAGTGCTAAAGGTCTGAATTCAGGTCGCTCTGTCTGCGTGTTATTCCAGGTACAACAGGCAGAGGCCTTGACCGCCCTGCGGTGACTCCCAGATGTGGGTCTGGAAAATGTCAATATTTGATGGGGTGAGCGGCATTCAGAGATCCTCTTCTGTGGGGCGAGGTGTAGTTTGTCATTAAGAGAGTGTTTCTTGCACCAAATTATCTACAGTGGCAAGCAATTGCACTTCCAGGGTTTTCAGATGTTTTCCTTTGTGTGTTTGCACTTCCTCGTGCACTCTTTTTGATGAGCACGATCCCGTCTGCATTTCCTGGGCCTGTGGCCCTTTAGAGAAATCAACCTTGTTGCAGTTTTACTGAGGAAATGATTTGCAGTATCATTTAACACTTCGTGAAGTAAAAAAACCAAACAACAGCAAAAAATAGAACTAGAAGACATTTTGAATTCCCAATGCAGAAAAATGTTGTGTTTTCTGAATGTCACTGAACAAAGAATTGTAATTTGCTGGTGAACAACATCTAAGTGGATCCAGATTCCTTTTGAAGGGAATGTATAGTGAAGTGTTGAAAGTCAGCCTTTTACTAGTAATCCTGGTTCATGATGAAATATTATTTGCCTTTGTAATGTAATTTTTTATGAATAGTTAAGCATTTCAACAAAGTTGTGAATATGTAAAAATATAGTTTCACAAAAAAAAAGTTGTGAATATGTAAAATAACGCACATAAGGCGTTATTTTGCCTCAAGACTTTTCTGAGACCATTTCTTCTTCATATTTGTAGATACATTATTATGTGTTACATTAAACATTGTGACAATCTGAAGAAATAAAAATAAAAAAATAGTGATAGTTTTAAAATGACTGCTTTTGCGATCTAGATTTTTGTGCTTTCTTTAGGCTTGAAAAAAAAAAGATATATTTTATCCTGGATCTGATATATCTGCAAGAACTTTCCTTCATTTTAGGACTTTGGATAAGTAATTATTTTTTGAATACATCCTGGTAAGCATCAGTTGCTGTGCAGTAATCATTATCCTGTGGAGTATGCATTCTGTGGGTTTGGAGAGGATATAATCCTCTAATATTATACAGGGATGAATAATACAGGGATGAATTGTTATTTTTATGATAACTTGTAGTGTTTATGCAGCAAACTTTTTTCAGCGAGGTTTGAAGTATATATCTGTTGTATTGTTACTATTTTAGTTGTATCATAATTGCATACAAGTGATGTTTCACTTACTGTTTTTACTGGTGGTACTTGATTTCTTACACTTGTTTCTGAACATAGTCTCTTTTTTTTGTATAAGGATAGCAAAATTTTTCACGTAATACTTTGCAAAATTTTGCAATTACAATCAAAGTGAAAGTATATAAACTTCAAAGTGTATACCAATGGATGCTTACAGGTAACCTTGTTTGTGAACTAACACAATTGTAGGTATAGCCAAAATAATACTAGAACATTCAAGTCACATTAGCAACATCAATTTCAATATACTTCACTGAAAAACAACGTAAAAACAACTACTAATAACACAAACTGAAGCATTTCAGATGGATATAATCACATTTACAAATTATTTATAGATACGACTTGTGAGCATGGGGCCACAGAAAAAATACTTTAATTTTGAATATACAGAGATAATTCATGAAAACACCTAGTACTTTATCTTGCTGATTCTTTTTAATGTCTGTTTTGTAGGTATAGTACTATAACCACTTATTTTTGTGTTCTCTTACAGTTAATCTGAATGCAAAGTTATCAATAGTATGAATGCTTGCAGGATCAGACCTCTGCAGAACATTTTAAGTTCTGCATAGTAGAGCAAAACCTGGTGTTTTACAGTTGTATTTTTTTGATACTTCAGTTTTAAAAATCCTTAACACTGATGTATTGTCCCCAAAAGATTATGTTCAGCAACAGTCTAGCATGAATCCTCAGATTTAGTTTTCCTTGAGCTGTGCTTGCATTGTTAGGGTTGTGACATATGATTGATGTTGTTTCTTGTTGGTCATCTCCCTCACACTCACACACTGTCAACATTTAAAAATAAAACTGCAGCATGTTTGTCATAAATTGCATGATACTTTTCCATCTGAATATGCTTCATTAGGCTCACCTTTTGTAATACAACTGGATCATTAGATGGCATGTAGAAAGAAATCATTTCAGCAGTAATCTGTCAGGCAGGGAGAGCCCCCATGTGTTTGATGCATAAATGCAGTACAGATTAAGCCACGTTTCACTATCCAATATAAAAAATATCTGTAAAACTGTACAGGTGCAGGATTGCCTTATACTCAAGATACTACTTCTGAATTTTACCAATCTTCATTCTCCTTCAACGGTTACATTACTTTTTAATAGTTCCCATACCACAGGAACTTAGTTCAAGAAATGGAAAATAAACAAATTGCACACTGAAGCTTTTCACCTAGAAGCCTTCTAGTGTGACACAAATATGTTTGGATCAGTTTAAAAAAATCAAACAAGCCACATTGTTCACTAGAAGATGCTTATGTTTAGTAGGGCAATTATTTACTTTTGTTTATTTCTCTGTGAATTAATTTTCTTTGTAAAGTAGAAATTTCAGAAAAAAAATGAGAAAAGAATGCAAGGGTTTCGATAGTAAAGACCTAGTTATTATATAGAATTTTTGATGTAACATGAGACATAATGTAGTGACATTTATTTTGTAGTATTCAATAAACTGTTGAAAATCTCAAGTGCAAAAGATACAAATGGGGGATTACAGAAATTTCAATGCTTGCTGCTATCACAGTAATACAATAGTTAATTAATGTTTGTCCCCACAAGTATAGCAGAAGCACCAAAGCTTAGAGAGAGACCTCCCTCATTCTTGCTTGCATGCAAGTAAGAAAGTCATAACAGGGATGTCTAGTGTCTGAGCCATGGTGAGAGCCTGTTATTCCCTGATGCAATTTCTAATGTGAGTTTTGCCTATCCCCAGAGCATTTCACAGTGGTCTTGGTCTTGGTGCTGCTCTGTAGACACTGGTGCCCCAATGATGTTGCCCCGCACAAAGCTCCTGAAGTATCCATATTGTCAAACAAGAGGATGGCATCTCAGATAAGGTTTTGCAGAGGGAACTGCTGTAGTGATGGTTCAAGGAGAAGCAGTGGAATCATTTGACCAATAGAGCATTTAAAGAATTTTCTCTCTTGTTCCTGTGTGGGGTGGAAGAAAAAGTCAGAAGACCAAAACTGTCCACTGTTTAGAGAGAGTGGTGAAAATGGATGTATAAATATATTTAATTTGTTATCAGGTTAACTCTATAGATTGAAATGGGATGTTACTATTCTTTTTTTTTTTTAACTTGGATGTATGTATTTGGAGTATTATTTTTGCTTAATCATCTGCTCATCATCACAACTTTGTGACAGAATGCATCTTGTTCTGCAGCAGTACGTTGTTAGCCAGTGCTCCCCCCATATTTATTGTTAATGAGATAATTAATTAGTTTAAACTCTTTTTCATTACTTGAGTAAAGAATTGCAGTCTCTAAAGAATAGCACTGAGAACATGTCACATCTGCCAGAAGTGTTGGTCCTCTCATTAAATGACCATATGTGCTGCAAATGCTGGAAGCAACAGGCCAGAGTTACCGGTGATGCTTCTTGCCTGCTGTGGCTCTGAGTGACCTTGCCCTGGACAGGGCATTTTTGTGACCCTAAAAGACAGCAGAGGCAATTGCTCTTGGTGCTGCTTTTAATGTAATTCTGGGTTTAATAGTAAGAATGGGAACAGATAAAAATCAGATGTGAATAATAGAACTATAAGCCAACCCACAGTATTTTGTTGGTGGCAAGTGATAAGAGATCTTGTTTTTGTAATCCACGGGTTTTAGGGCATCCATGTTTAGATACACAAGGTGGTTTCATCGGAATTTCCAGTATTTCAGTGTTTTAACACTCTGAAACATATTAACTCTGGCCTAGCGGTTAGTGTTTATTCATTTTCAAAGCACTGTAGGGTCATTAATCCTCAGAGCCCTCCTGAGAAGTAAGAGGTAGGAGATAGGCTCTGTAAGTGTTATTATTCTAATTTTACAAGTGGGAAAACTGAGGAGATTAATAATTTGGTCAAGGCCACACAGTAAGCCAATGTGAGCTCTGAGATTTGTTTTGGCTATTAGCCCAGTACTCAGGCCAGCCCTTGCAACGTTCTGCTTTTTTTTTTAAATTGTACACAGCTGTATTGTAAAGTATTTTAAAATAAAGACATGCCTTATTTGTCACATAAACCATGTAGTTATCTCTTCTCTTAAGGTAATAAGGTGAGCATATCCAAAATAAAACTTCTACAAGACGAGGAAAGACTTATGAAATCAGAATCTGAATCTAATTATTTTGCACATTTTCAATTTTTTCAAGCCAAATGAAACTTTCTCTCATTTTGTCAAAAACAGGTGCAAATTCTTCGATTTGTATCTGCAAAAAGGGAGTGATTAATAGGAATTATGTTATCAGAGATCATTTTTAGTCATCTTTTTGATTGCAAAACAGTGATAAATATTGAAAGATGTTTTACTGAACTTATAATATTCCTGAAAAATAAGGAAATGTGTGGTGTGAAAATAAATTTTATAGAAAGAGAGAAGTTATCTGAGCAGTAACCCAACAATTTTTCAGTTTTGTATGTGTGGTTACATGTTTACACTTTGTAATCCCATTTGCATAAATAGCTGTACTCTGAAAAACAAAACACCAAATTATTTGCTACCATATAAGCAATGTCTTGCCTAGCAAAATATGCCGGTTTTTAATGTCCGAGATAAACAGACTTTTTCTGTCTGCTCCACTAATGGGTTAATTGCTACCATGTTTTGAGGAAGGTGTTTGGGTTTTGCTTCAGTTCCAGCCTTTTTCTTAAAAATATTTTAGTCTGCAACATTATTATTTATAAACAAATTCAGATTTTCTCTAGAAAGTTATCATTATTTAATCAAAATGGTTAAATAGTATCAATCAAAATGGTTAAATAGTATCGATCAAAATAGTGAACCCCCTCAAACTTTAGCACCAGGGTTAGTATTTGAATAATTATCAAATATTTAATACGTTTAGGGAAGCTTCCCATGCCAGGGTTACTGAATCCAATCCCTTCTGCCCTTACCCCTAGGCTGTGGGCTTCGGCCGAGCATGTGTCAGCGCCCTGACCTGAAGGCAAGCACCGTGACTTGGTCAGCCCTGCCTCTCAGGGACACTGCGGGGGAAAAAGGCTCATCTTGGGTCAGCACGTAGAGAATCGCGTACCGAAAGTCGTAAATACTGTCCCACAGACATTTTGAATCATGTAGGCACGGCGCAAGTAACCGGGCGCGCTGTCGTGCTGCCTCCAGCCGTGCCGGGGCTCTGAGGTAACGGCGGCTGCCGGGCGGGGGCTCGGGGGCGGCGGACGCCCGGCTGCCGCGGGCTGGGGGCGAGCAGCTCGGCGGGGACAGCCTGACCTTCAGCGCCGGCCGCTCCGCCCGCCGCCGGGCTCCCGATCGTGCTGCGGGGGTGCCCCGGTGGCTGCTCCGGCCGCGGCAGGGAGAGGCGGCTCGCAGCCCGCGATGAAACCCTGGCAGCTCGTGGCGGGCGTGGCGGATGCCCTTCAGGTGAGGCAGGAGAGGCTTTGGAGAACCGAAGGTGGTGGTGGCGGCGTGGGGGGGCAGCCCGTGGTGGCGATGGGGAGCCGAGCCCCAGCCGCCGGCAGCGGGAGCTGTGTGTGGGGCGGCCCCTCGGCGCCTTCCCGCTATGGCCGCCGCGGGGCTGAGCCTCCGCCGGGCTGAAACCGGGGCCGGGCCGCGGGGCTCGCCTCGTGCGGGCTCCCCTCGTGTCGGCGTGGTGCATGAGGTGAGTGGCAGCGATGCCTGCAGAAATGGGTGGTGGTGGTGGGGGGATATATGTGTGTGTGTGGGTGGCTGTCCTTCCTCTGTGACTGACTGAAGTTTGTGTGAACTTCATCTTCGGAGAGCTGCAGAACTTTGATTTGAGGGGTTAAATATTGGCATCGACATGGCGGGAATCTCATTAACAAGCGTTTTTTTTTTTTTTTGTAAGATGGATTGTTGACTTTTAGTAGGCAGTTCACAGGGTTCCTGACCAAACTGGCTGCTTGTTATCTTTGAGGTACCTGTGTGTTATCAATGTAACGCCACGATGTTAGAAAGCATCTTTACCTGAGGGTTGTAAAGCTGTGTTTCTGTGCTTGTTCAAATACGTGAAATTAAACAATACCAATGTTTTCTTAATAAATACAGTCTAAACATTCACATAAATGCGGGTAACAATGCATATCTATATTTAGTAAAGCAGAAACAGACTATAAAACTGGGTTTTGAAATTGCATGTCAGTTGACAGCCAGATGCAACTGCAGAGTAATTTAAATATCTTCAGTGACTTTAGCAATTTCCTTGCTAGAAGAAAAAGCTGTGAAAAAATCCTGAAGGGAGCAGGGAAAGTGGGTTTTGCTCGCTTTTAAGGACAGACTGTGTTCCGCCTGCTGTCAGGAGTATCTGTTATTTTGAGTCCTGCTGCCATGTGTCGCTGCGCTCCGTGCGGTTTGGGCAGTGAGCGGCTGGGTTATGGCCTGGGCACTGTGAAACCGCCTCGCTGCTGGAATCACCTTAAATCACACCTCAGTTATCTCATTTGGGTAGATGTTCAGGAATTTGGTTTCTGTCAGGTGTGTCCCGATAAGGAATTAGGTTTTGATGCAGAAGTAATTAGGCTTCGCATAAGCATTAAATGTAAAGTTCATACATGTAAAGTATATACAGTACATTGGTTCCACATCTGTTTCTAAAATGTAGCAATAGATATGTGCAAGTTTAAATGTCTTGATATTCTGTTCCTAAATTGTAGTTGTTTTCTTAATTCTTTGATGCTCATGTTGTTAATCTGTTTTATAAATGTACAAATGAAGCTGACTTCTGAGTAAGCAAAACTCTGGTTAAGAAAAGAGCGTTCCCTGGTGTAGGGAGAGCAGCAGTGCTATGTGGTATCATGTTTTCCATGTTTGAATCGGTTAAGATAAATGGTGTATTGGTTTTGAACCTTTAAAGGTGTTGTTCTGTGAGCGCATGTGCAGTGTCTAAGTCAGCCATCAGTTTTATTTCTGTTAATCCTGTGTGTCTGTTAGGGGTTGGACTGTTTCAGAGATTTTCTTCCTAAAGCAGTACCAAATTCCTTGCTATGTTAAATGTTATAAACATGTCGTATCTCACGTTCCCATTGCCTTTTCTTCAGTATGGGGATAAGAGTTTGTATTTGTTTTGTGCCTTCTCAACATCCAGTTGATGCCTCGGCAAGTGTAAGTAGAATTAATTATGTGCAAGCATATCACCAAGCATGGTGATAGAAAGTGTCAGCTTCAAGATTGTCGATATTTCTACATTAGTAGATATTTGCAGTTGGAATGGCATAACAGTAGATGCATACAGCTATTTTACTTTTACTATCTAGCAATGTGTTATATTTGGTCTTTGCAACTTCAAACTAGTAACTTCAGAAGTTCCTTTATCTTGGAACTGTTACTATTAATTTTTTTTTTGATAAATTTTTTTACATAAGTCTTTTGTTTTGCTCATGAGCCACAAAATTTTACCATGAAAGAGTAATACATCAGTTTACTCAGTGATAAACCTCGTGGTATTCAAAATGCGATAAAATGTCTATAAAAATGTCCTCAAGTATGATACTGGAGATTTTTTATTGTCATGAAAAATACTGCTGTTAAATGGTAATTAATTTTGTTAAGATAAATGTCAGAAATGGCAAATGAAGTATCAAATTGGAAAGGAGAAGAAAGAAATATGATTAACTCTTGCTTTTAAGTTATTGTGGCACTAGTTGTGGAAAAAAAGAGTCAGGAAAGTAAACCTGGGAAAAAACATGTAAAGAATTTTTAACCATTGACAATATCTTTTTCAAACTTTACTTAATATTTTAGGTTAGGTCGGTAACTTTCTAGGAAGGAGTTGCTGTTTAGAGAGCACATGCCTACTGAAGTCAGGCTTTTAGTCTACTTTAGTGATATGGATTTTGGAGTTTTTCTTAGAACAAATATCTCACACAATACTGTATTTAGAAAGCCTACAGTGGGCCTTGATTGCTTCAGATAAATTTTCAATTTTCATTTATATTCCAGTCTTAAAATATATATAACAACATCTAGAAACTAAGCATAACTTGTGAAATTTATTAAAGTTAGAATAAGGTTTAATTTTCCCAAACTAGTTATTCTGCCATAAATAGTAATATTTTCAAGCAGTCTAAAATCAATTTAGAACAGTTATTTGCCTTTTACTTTGTTTCGGCATATGTGACAAAGGAGTTGTTCTCAGAAATTGAGTTGGCAGAACATAACAAATGCAATAAAATACATGGGAGTACAAGGGATATATTTTCACAGGTACACCTTTTTGGACACAAGACGTACCATATATGCATAGTCACCAAATGGGAAAAAAAAATCAGACTTTTCATTTAGAAAGGTGCATCATAAATATGTTTTCTCTAAAATTTAAATACCCTGGAGATGAATTTGGATGAGATATCTGATGGTTAGGTTAATTAAAAAAAAAAAAAAAAGTGATTTTTTCTGTTAGCATTTCTTTCTAAGTCTGTGAATACAGTTTAATTTTATAACCTGGGATCTTTTGTCAACAGTGGTATTTTATATGTGTAAGGATAGGTCTTTCTCTTTTCTTTTTTTTTTTTTTTTAATTGTTATTTTTTAAGGTATCAAGTGGAGATGATAAGGCAGGCAGCAAAGTTGCTGTCTTCAGGGACATTGTGCATTCACTGCTTTTATTTTATTTGAACTTCAATTTGGACAGTGTGAGAACGTGTTTGCTTTGGGGGATTGGAATAGAGAGTAAGTATTTCTGCTTCATATTTGTCTTGATAGCGCCTGTTCTGCATTGGGTTTCAGTTAACCATGTTAAATTTCATGGGCTGTGATTTCCCTTCATTGTCATTGAAAATAAAGCACAGTATGGCTTCTTCCACCAGGTTGCAATCAGAGACTATTTTGGTTCTGTAGTTAATTACAGATTTCATGCACAGAAATAAGCTTCTGGAGAGTGATTTTTTTGATGGTTAGGGATATTCAATAAAAAATTAGGTATCACAGGTTTCTTAGGTGTCTTTCACAAACACACGGACAAACAAAACTTCTTTTAAAGCACTAAAATGCAGAAACTGCTTGAGTCAGCAGCCACATCCAGATTCTGCAAAATTGGGTTATGAACTTAAGCAAGTAAGCATGACAAAAAACCAGTTTTACTGCCTTCATGTAATATGCTTCTGGTATTTTTTGGGATACTTATAAACTTAAAATTGTTTTCTTCTGTTAGGTGTTCACAAAATAGTACACCTCCAAGCCCCAGAAACCCTTGAAAACCTTCTTGCTTGACATTTGAACCTGCAGTTTATATTCAAATATTTTATTCTTAGTTGAAGCAAACAGTAAAAATTTCTTCAGCTTAATATTTCCGGGGTTCAGCATCTACTCATTTATGTTAGCTATATTTTAGTAGAGATGATGAAATACTTGGAACAGCTGAGTATTTTGGAATTGATAGAAAACTCCTTTTTCAACTAATACTTAGTATGAATTAAAAATAACATTTTACTAAAGATGGTTAGAAATCCAACCAAATATTTCATGCTGAAGGCCAGACAATCCATTTTTTTTTGTACTCAATATTAAATAATTTTCAACAGTTTTCATATTCAATGATTATTGTAAATTTAACTGTGTAGAAAAGGGGGGGGGGGGGGGGGAAGTAACCAAATGTAAGTCTTGGTACTAACAATGAATGGACCAACCTGAACTTGAGCAGAGCTTTAGTACAGGTTATGAACTCACAGCCTGCATCTTAGAGTGCATTGTAAAATGCTTAAGAACAACTTCTCACCCTCTGCAAATGGAAATTGCATGTTTACTTGTGCTGTGCTGCTTTCTGTACAAGTACTCATGGCTTTCTAATTTACATATTTTCCTTCTTAAAGTTGAGCTTTAAAATTACATGAGAAAGAGTAATTCACGAATGAGGTTTGAACCTCAGATAAGTAAATCATAGCTAATGTGAAGGTTTGTTTCTGGCTACTAAGTGACCTGAACCTAACGGCTCTCTACTTTAGAAGTTAAAAAACCAAAACCAACCAACCAACCAACCAACCAACCAAAACACAACACCAAAAACAACTGCATTAAGTGAGGGACATATGTGACACATCACTGCTGCTTATTTAAAGAGCTGCTTGTCTGCTGCTGAGAACTTGAACGTGATGCTCTAGCAAAAATAGCATCAGTTTAGTGAATAAAGTCATTTAGGATGAGACACAGTATCTTCGAAGAACTACTGCCACACTGGAGGAAATGTTTTATGAATATGACATTCAGATGAAGCCCTAATGGAGTACCATATCTCTTTCCTTTTGTACAGTTTTATATTACTTGTGTAACTTTGTGTTAGCATCATGTGTTCACCTTTAAAAAAATTAATCTAGTCTCCCTGCAGTGTGTCCTTTGATACTGTAATCCTGACTACAGTTCAGCTCTGGCCTCTTATGTTTCATAAATGACCCAGCCATTAAGAACCGGCAAGTAATGAGTGTGAGAGGAAGAGATTCATTTTTTAGAAGAATTTATCGATGGTCAGGTGTGTATGCAGAGAAAGTTTGGTATTTGGTTGTGATACACAAGAACCTCAAACTGTTTATTTACTGTTAGAGTATTTTGTAAGACTAGATTTAAAACATCACCTTATGTTTTCATTTGAAGACTTTTAATATTTTTAGAATTAGTATTTATTATTAAAGTTTACATGATCAACACTGGCATGATTTGCCATCTTGCCATCTTGCCAGTTAAACCAGCACCATGGGAGGCCATAATCCTGAACTGATCTTGACAGTTACCAGGAAAAATGAGGTACTGTTGCCTTTGCCAAGAAGCAGAATCATCTAAGAACCAGATCTCATTTCAAACGGCATTTCATTCCAATTGATAGGCTGTCTCAGTATCAGCAGAGTCAAAAATCCAACCGTGGCAGACTGTGTGGACTTTCTATCAACGGAGAATCCACGGGAATCAACTTAATTCCATTTTGACTTTCATATTTGAAGGTATGAGCCTTTTTCTTCATGTTAGTTCTCTCTTTGAGTCACAACAGGAAGCAGTATTTCCCCAAGGAAGACATTAAGAATAGCATTAGGTATTTTGATGTCTTTTCTTTACTTCCAATTATATTTTCAGAATGTCTGCATCTCTCCAACATGCATCTGTGATTATGAGAACAGGTAAATCAAATTCAGCACTGTCACGTAGCAGCTTAACAGAGCATTCTGTTTGCCCAGAGTTCAGACTCCTCTGGGAAAACAGTATTACACCAACTCTGTGTGGTAGCTTTAGTTCACTGATTGCACCCCTTCTTAAACCAGTGACATGAGGATGGTCTTCAGAGATAGAAACTGGGGTCGGTAAAGAGTTCAGCCTTGAGATATGTTACAATCTATGAATTGCCAGTGAAATGAAAATTCACAAAATTGTGTATGCATGGATGTTACATGTTTTTTCGATGGCCAGCAGGTGCATTGGGCCGATCTCCTAGGTTATCCTTACATGTCCTATAGGAGGAAAAACTCCATTCATCAACTCATGCCATAACTAAAAAGCAGCAATCTAAACGAGCAAGTGCAAATAGTAAACATCAGCCATTTTATATAATGATTATCGTATGACATTTTTAGACATTTGACACTGTGGTTCTCATAGCTTAATTGAGATGTCTAATTCACCTATTGGACTTCTTCATGAGGCAGAGGTTATGAGGTTTATTATTTTCCTGAAGTCTACTAGAAACTTTATTCATAACTTACTATGCTCCTAAATTTGTAGAAGTGCGTATGTGTAAATATATTCATGTGTGAGAGCATCTGATGTATTTAAGAGTCGATTAGCTCTTCCTGCTCTTAGTTTACATCATTTCTCAGCATAAGTATTACCAGGTACATTTTGCCTGCTAACGTGACCTTATAGGGTGAGTCTGGGGAGAGAAGAAATGCAAGGCCAGGATTTGAAGAGAAGTTTTGGAAGAAGGCCTGTGAGATGATCATAGAATCATTAATGTTGGAAAAGACCTCCAAGATCATCTACTTGACCACTTTAACACCTCTGTGCTTAGCAGGGGGTATATCCATTAAGACCTGAAGTTATCCTGAATAACTTCCAGACAGAATTACTCCATGATCCTATGTCAGCAGTTGGGTGGAGCTTACGAACAACGGTTATTTCAGTGATTCAAAACTGGGGGTGAAGCACAACAGTGGTAAAATAGAAAATGCTTCTACAGTTTTGCAAGATAGGAAAAAAAAACCACAACAATGACAAAAACAAACAAACAAACAAAAAAACTGTGGAGAATGATCCAAGTCTATACCAGAAAGTTATATCAAGTTCTGTTTAGGTAATGAATATTGGCCGTTCTTATTTTCTACAAGCGTATAGCACTACAGAGGAGTCAAGGGCATTGTGTCCATTAAGATAACAGAAGACAAAGATGGATGAGGAATCTGAGATTCTTACAGGGAATTATCTTTAAAAAAGCATGCAGGACATATACATTTAATTCCCCAAGCATTTCTGTCTGTGAAGCATAAGGACTGTGAAATCTTTTTTGGGGGGAAGGAGGATATGTTAGGTAATTAAAAATGTTATTTATTATTTTAGCAATTCAACATTTTATCAATTTTTAAGAAAGCTGGAAACATAGAAGGAAAGAAGGGGATAGCATTACCACTTTGTTGCTTCGTTTTGGCATTTTAAAAGGAATTGTCCGTTTTTTTTCCACGCTTAGAAATTTCCTTTTTATTCTGCTGAATGAAGAAGAAAAAATAAATTAACTCAAAAATACATTTGAGTTAATAACAAATGTTTCATTTGATATTTTAACATTGCAGTCATCAGACAGTAGACTGCATTTGTCTTTAAATGAACAGATTTTAACTTTTTTGGGGAGGTAACAGCATTGATGTTTTCCTCTCCGTGTCTGTAGTGAGTAAGGCATGAAGCTATGGGCTTAAATTGCACAAAGAAAAATTTACATTAGGCATTAGGAGCACTTACTGTTAGTAAGAGTACTTAATGTTTAATTAGATGGGCTAGGAAGATTATGAGATTTGTGTCACTGGAAGCTTTTAGGAAGGGTTCAGAAAGCAAAAACGCAGCTATATGCTTTTATATGTGAAGACATCCTATTGAATTAAACTTACTTCCCATTGAGCAGACAGATCTCTACTATGTATTTCTCAAGAAAATAAGTTTACCAAAGTTCTGAACCTGACCTCTCCCTATTTTTACACTTCTGTGAGGGAAGGCAATGAATCAATATTGTAAAGATTTTCCCGAGAAATAAGATTCTGAAAATGCTAGCCTTCCACAAAGTTTGAGTAAATCTTGGATTTCCCTTGGGCCAAATATTTCTTTGCAGTACAGTGCAATACAAGGAGTGCATATGACAGGCTTAACATTGAGTGGGCAAAGGAAAGGTAGTGGATGGCTTGTTTATTTTTATTTCATTTTATTTATGTTTTTATTTTAGCAAAGCTGCTGATACTCTCACAGTATCCCGGACAGAATGTCCAGCATACAGCTAGTCATGTGCACAATACAGTGGGTGAGCAATGGGCTGGTGGGTCAGGCATCTTTACTACAAGACTTGTAGTAAATGGACTTAAATCAGGCTGGCAGCCAGTCACTAGTGGGGTGTTCCTGGGGCTGAATTTTAGGGCCAGTTCTCTTCGATGTTTTTGTCAGTGACATGGGCACTAGAGTTGAGTGCATGCTAAGTCAATTGGCAGATGATGCTAGATGATATGAAATTTGGAGAAGTTGTTGATTTCCTTGAGGATAGAGAGGCCCTGCAAAGAGATCTGCAGAGAGGTTCAGGTTGGATATTAGATCAGAGTGTTGGGCAATCACCAACTGTAAGAAATTTAACAAGAGCAAACACTAGGTTCTGCATGTGGGATGGTATAATCCTGGATGTACATATAGGCTGGGGGCGCGTGGTGGGAGTGAAGCCCTGCAGAGACAGACCTGGGGCAGTCTGATGGCAAGCTCAGCATGAGACAACAGTGTGCCCTGGGGCCAAAAGGGCCAACCATATCCTGGTGGGCATTGAGCGCAGAGCAGCTGAATGTTCAAAGTGCGTGTCCCACTGTACTCAGCACTGCTGCGGCCTTGCCTCAAGCACTGTGTGCAGGTTTGGGCACCACAATATCAGAAGGACATAAAACTGTTAGAGAGTGTCCAAAGGAGGGCAGTGAAGATGGTGAAGGGTCTGAAGGGTAAGATGCCTGAGGAGTAACTGAGGACCCTTGGTTCGTTCAGCCCAGAGCAGAGCAGGCCGAGGGCAGGCCTCATGGTGGCCTGCAGCTCCCTCACGAGGGGAGCGGAGGGGCAGGCGCTGAGCTCTGCTCTCTGGGGACAGCGACAGGACAGGAGGGAATGGCTTGGAGCTGGGACAGGGGAGGGTCAGGCTGGGCATTAGGGAAAGGTTGATCAACGAGAGGGTGGCTGGATGCTGGGACAGGCTCCCCAGGGACATGGTCATGTCACCGAGCCTGCCGGAGTTCAAGAAGCATTTGGACACTGCTCTTAGATAAATGATTTAACTCTTAGGTTACCCTGTGTGGAGCCAGGAGTCGGACTCAATGATCTTTGTGGGCCCCTTCCAGTTAAGGGTATTATTCTGTGATTCTGTGATCTACCATTGCTCACGACTTCACTTTCAAGTGTTTCATCTTTTACTGATGTGTTTTCTGATGAGACTCTTATGTAGTTCTGAGAAAAAAATCTTTGTCTTTATTCATGGAAGCAGCGAATAATCCGCTCAATAAGTGGCAAGACAGGTATAATACATGTAGAACCGGATTCATTTAGAGAACTGTTGCTATGTAAACTCTTTTAATATCTGTATTATATATAAGGCCTTCACTTACTCCTTTAGTATTGTAAAATACAAATATATAACCTAAACAAACTAAGCTATTTTGAATACTTTTGCTTTATTTCTAGAAAGTGATTTTTTCTTGTGACAACTGCACAGATTTTCCCATCTTCTATTAATGACATAACATTGAGGTTCGTGAATAAAAATCAGATTACACAGAACATATTAGAGCACAACACTTCTACTATTTGAGAAGTATAAGAGTGGCTTGGCGCTAGAGAGGCTCTGTCGCGCTATTTTATGCATAGTACTCTTCACTTTCTTGATGGGAACCAACAGTCCCTGCCCGAAACTGTCTGAATGATTAAGAACTAGAAATAAAAAGGACATATTCCTAACCGGTCAGTGCACACAGTTAGTCCTTGCTGGGGAACTCTTGTTGTTGTGAGAAGGATAAGCATGGTGGACACCCTCTTTTCTTGCCCCCTTTTTTTTTTTTAAAAAAAAAAAAAAACAACTTCTACAGCTATCATCTAGTTTGCCATAGAACAGAAGATTATGTGAGAGAGAACTAGAAACAGATCCGTGGGGACAGTCCTCTACCAGCTGCCGTGGAAAACAAATACTACATCTTTCTTCAAGTTGGAGTGGGAACAGTAATGAGCAAGGTCCCAGTGTGTTCCAACTCCTCCATGGTACGGCACGAGCACCTGCTGTTGCTAACCATATTTTTTCTAATCAGCTTTAACCAGTCAGCGATGATCAGATGGACATTAGGAAAATATACTATTCTGCTTTGAAGTGATATCATTTCAGATGAAGCAGTGCTACTATTAATTAAGCTCGAAGAAAACTGAAGGTTTGGAATAGGCTGTAGCAAAAAGAAGGCCAATATGGAAATACTAAATAGTACTCTCTAATATCTGTATTAAAGAAGTAGTTGCCAAGATGCTGATTACTTGCAGGCATTTCAAACTCCAAGGGGTTTATAAAGAATTTAATATTTTCATATGCTTCAGTGTAAAGCCATCTGTTGCAGTGACAGAACAAAGCGTGGAGAACAAGAACAAGCGTATGTTCACGGAAGTACTCCATCAAATGTTAACAAGACAGAAACAAGATACACAGCAGCATCTTGTAACAAATGGGCAAGGGAATTGAAAAACATGGCAATCACATTCAATATTTACAATTATGATTTCTTTTCTAATTTCTCTTTGTGCTGAAGTGTTAAAAATAAAAGTCTGTCAGTACAGATGGTGAGGGAGACAGGAAGCCTGAGTAAAATACCTCTACCTGTTGTTGTGTTTTCATGTCTCTGCTTTCTTTTCTTACAATTTTAAGCTTATATTTGGGAAAAGCAGTGTATTTGTTATACGTGGTGTAGAGAGTCATAAATCTGCTTGACTTTTTAGAACAAATGAAACAGCCTCCAACGCTCACAGGAGCTGAACTTTCCTAGCGCCGCCTTCCCAGCCCCCGTTTGGGACAACTTTTTATTCTTGACTGCACAAAAGAATGAATCACGTTGTGGTGTGTGAAGTTAGAAGGTGATACAGTGTGACTTTTAACCTGTTGTACCCCAAATATGGGACACAGTGGGCTAGTGAGGGATACAAAGGGATTATAGAGTAAAAATGGTGCAGAGACATCAAAGAAAAGGCAAGTGTTCAAGAAAAGTTACTTTGAATCTTTTGTCAATGGTATTGCAACAAGCAAAAACCTAGTTCTAAAGAATCTATGTGGTTGGATTTTTAGTTACGAGGTATAAAGGATGTATTTTACAATGATTCTGTTATCTTCAGGTCTCCATTCTCTGTACAGTTCGAGTGACTGGGAGAAAGGATTGAATTAGATTGTGCCCTAGCAACACTATGAATTTTCTAGGAAGTGCATTTTATGTTTTAAAATGAGACCCCCAAAAGATGTGTGTTGAAGGGTTATGGAGCAGGTTACGGTATGATGCCCTTCCTCATCAAGTGTGAAATATTGTTTCTGATGCAGGACGTGCAGCTTCTTCGGTCAGTTATGCAGTTTAAATTGCTAAAATTCCACATTAATATCAGAAAGGATACACCTTGTTTTTTTAATATAAGTTTAAGGTTGTAGTCTATTTATTTTCTTAATGAGATTTATGAACATAGCATGAGTTAAGAGAGGGAAACCTACAAAAACTTAAGCCAGTGTAATGAGGAGGTGGGAATACAAAAATATACTGGCAATACCTCCTGAGTTAATAAATAACAAAAGTATTTTGGTATCGACACTATTGTCATAACTGGCATTAACTGGTAATGTTCAGATCATTTTCTTTTTAGTCCCAAGACAGTCTGAAAGATTTGAATTAAATACATTGTGGAACCTTCCTGCTATATTAAGCTCTGCTGCGATATCCTTAAAGGAACAAGCAAAAAGTGAAAATAACAATGCCTGATTTTTTTTTTTCTTCAGATAAATATGCATTTTTTCAAATTTGTATTTAGCAAGTGACATCTTGTGGTTAACTAGAAAATCCTATATCTGTTTTAATATTGAGAAGTAAATAATCTAAAAACACAGAAATTTACCAAAATAGTCAAATCATTGTGTGTAAATTATCAAGAGTTTCCAAAACGTTCTTTGAATAAAGACCAAAAAAAAAAAAAACCAAAAACAAAAACATAGAGAAAAGTACAACGCCTTGCTCGGACTTGAGCTTATTTAATATCTATATGGGCTTTGTTAGAATGGGTACTGGTATCACACTTTGACAGTGATTTCTACCATTATTTATTACCTGATGTGTTTAGAAAAATCATAACAGGTTGTGGTGGGAGGGGAGATGTCCCTGTGCTCCTCTGTTAATTTTCATTGCACGTTCCTATGGCCTTTTTCATGACAGAGAGAACTGAACTTTCTGGTTCACTGTACCTTCCATTAGTATTTATTTTGACTCCCCTTTTCTTTTCCTTAAAACAAACAAACAAACAACAACAACAACAACAAACAGCTTTAGTGTTATTTCTATTTATTACATGAGATGTCTTGGGTCTTCTAGCTAGTTCAATCTCTTGTTATTACCATGAATCTTCTTATGGACCCTCATACTCTTACAGTGTTCTTTTTGTTCTGACTGATCAGTTACAGACAAGGGTGTCAGGTGTAATTGAGCTGTTTTAATTGTGGTATACACAGCAATTACCCGAATCACTGTTCTAAGTTAATGCAGGTTGTCACAACTCACTCATTTATGAGTGGTTCAAATGTTCCTTTCCAATCTACATTACTTTGCACTTATAAACATTTAATTTTCACTTGCTCCCATCCATCAGATCTGTATCTCTAGCCTGTGGAACACCATGCCCAATCTCTTCGTTGTTGGAGCCTCATGTAGCTGGCCAGCTTAATTTCTGAATAATCTTTGTGCAACTAGAACAAATGCCTCTTTATTGAAAATTATAGAAAAATTCCTAATAAGATATCATGTACCCTTAATTGCTTTGTTTCTGTCAAGGGGTCCTGATTCCCTGTAAATAAGGTTTATGAAGTATTTGTGATGCTAGAGATTTTCTCTTACTGGTTATAAGAGAGAAAATAGAAAAGTATTGTGCTGACATAGTCTCTTTACCAAAATACAGTGTCTTTCCCATTGCATTGCTTCCAAACTATGAATGTTAATAATGCATTTATAGCCATTTTGGCCCAAATATTTGTATGCTACTTGCATGATAAAGTTTAAAATATCTATTTGATGGATATTGATGAGTTGGGTTTTCTTTCTCAATAAACTATCCCGTCAACCTATTTGACTTACGTGTTGAAAAATGGTAAAAGGTGGCATGATACTCTAATGCTGCCCAGTATTAAATGATTGTGAAAATTACTGAGTAATAAATTCTTCTGTGTCATTAATTAAGATTAGTATTAGCAAAATGTACGTAAAGCTTTGTTGTATTTATTAACATCGGTCTCCGTAGAAGTTACAGAACTACAAGAAGGGTGTTGAATATAATGGTTTCTCTAATAGCACTAGTTCTCAGAACAGAAAACAATCAACAAAATAAATGAGAAACATGCACAGTCCTAACAGGTGAGTGCCTTTTGGTTCTCATGGTTGTGCATGTTTGTAGTGTCCTTAGAAAGGGTCGACCCAAAGCAGATTCTTCTCCACTCGCAAGTCCACTCTTCTCAATATGTGACAAAAACCTGCTGCTTGTCTTCTGGGCAGTGGTGTTTGCTGCTTTACTCTCCGCTGTTTGTTCTTTCCATGTAACGTTGAGTATTGTCTTTATTTGATTTTATGTTGATGGTATTTCCCAATTGTCATAAATGGATGAAATTGTTAGGGGAGCAAGAGATATTAAATTTTGTTCCTAGGCAAGATTGTTTTTATGGTAGCTTGTCATATACTACAGTTACTGCGTTGCCTGTTGGTAATTAAAATTGTCACTAGGCCCCCAACTATTCCACAGGAAATACCATTGTGAAGTGTCTTTACCCCAGTAATAATGATTATAGTTGCTATTTTTGTGGCGTTAGGCACAGCTGATGTGTACTAATTTGCTACTTGAGAAATAATTTGAGAATTTCCCCCCCCCTACCTAAAGAAATAAATGCCAAGTGCAGAGCTACGGATTAAAAATATACCTCTGAGGAGTCTTGTTGCCAGGAATAAAATAAAACTTCAAACTTTATTTACTGCAGACGCATGTTAAATAGTTTTTATCTTTTCTGCACCTCTATGGGATAGCATAAAGTCTCTTGGTTGCTTGTGATAATAAAGGGATTGTTTTCTCCCCTTAACAAAATGATGTGTTCCTAAAGTAATTCGCTGCAGTGCAAATTATAACTGCTCTTTTGGGTCATGACAGGACCGTAATCGTCTTGTGTCACTGGTCACCTCTAACAGCTTTCTGGTTCTCAGTGCTGTCAAGTGGAATTAAAAAAAGAAAGAGGAATGATTTTTTTCTTTAGCTGATGAGAAAGCTTTTGACGTTTACATATTTTTTCTCTGTTCCAGGTAGGAAATATGTTGGTGATAACTGGAAATTTTTTTGTGTCCTAGAATAATTTGCTATTGAATGAGACGTGAAAGCTTCTAGGCATATTAAAAAGCATTTCTTGTATGCTGATTTGTCTATTTCAGTTTTTGTGAGAGGTTTTAAAGTGTAGCTTTACATCTACATCTTTTATCTACATCATTAATGTAGATTAGGAAGAAAATAGAAAGGGAAAGATGTTTTAAGTGAGATAGTTAAGTAGTTAAATGCTCATTGAATTGCCAGCTGAGGCCTTCTGGGGGGAGGGAAGGGTATTCTCGGTTATAATAGGTACAGGTGAAGGGCTATTTTGGTGCAATTGTTTGTGTTTTTCATCAGCATCTCCCGTGTGGGTCATGATTCCAGTACACAGTCTTGTAATCTCCTGCAGTGGCAATGATTCAGCTTAAAAATCAATAGGGCATGAGGTGTTTCAAGTTCTCATTATTGTAATGTGTCAACATCACTTCAGTGACCCCAGAGCCCTATGCTGGCTGATTTGTTCTCTGATTTATTGTGCAATCTTGTAGGGCAGACTGTAATTTCACTTGGAACCAGAAACTCTACATGTATGGTTTGTGTCCAAGTGTCCAGTCATTAGGTTGTCGAGAGATAATCAATACCTCTGTTTGCTACTAAGGTTGAGTGAAGCTGTCAAGCAGATAAATTATGAATAATACAAACAAAAGAATACTGCTATGGCTTAGCAGACCAGGAAATGTTTTTATTTAAATTTTATCTCCCTATCAACTCAACAAATGTTTTTATAGCTTAGCACTGTTATAATTTATACTCCCCTATACGCCCAGATTTTTCAGATCTTAAATTTTATAGGTTTGTTATGTTATCTGTGTCCATTTATGGTTCTGTTTATTTTCTATATATCTACCCAAGCTTAGTAACATCATCAACAGGAAAACAGTTTTTCTAACTGCTGAAACTGAATAAACTTCATGTGACTTCAGCGCATAACAGTTAAAGCAACATTGCCAATTTCCCAGTCCTCTTCTATCACCCCTCCTAATTTTGATGTTTCTTTACAACGGCCGAAGTGCTGCAAGTGATAACAGTGTACTATATACGAATCTGTCCTGGGCAATATAATATTTATCAATATATTTAGTACATGTCTCAAATACAACTGAGGTAGTTTAGCAAAACTTTAAACTCCTTGGATTTTCAGTGCATTGACTTGCATGCCTCATATGCTAATCAGAGCTTAATACAACACTCTTGAAGGGTTATAAATAAAATTTCAAAAAGTGATACCCACTTCACTTTAGTTCTTCATTTTTGATTACTTTTTTTTCTCCAAAACTTTCTTGATGTGTTTTGAGGGAACTGTTACTGTAATCATCTTACGTATTTAATAATAGTAATAAATGTAGGCATAGTATAATCAGTAATTATTACAGAGCAAGAATATAGTATTCTGCAAAATAATCACAGAATCGTCTAGGTTGGAAGAGACCTCCAAGACCACCTAGTCCAACCTCTGACCTAACACTAACAAGTCCTCCACTAAACCATATCACTAAGGGCTACATCTAAATGTCTCTTAAAGACCTCCAGGGATGGTGACTCAACCACTTCCCCGGGCAGCCCATTCCAATGCCTAACAACCCTTTCAGTAAAGAAGTTCTTCCTAATATCCAACCTAAACCTCCCCTGGTGCAACTTTAGCCCATTCACCCTCGACCTGTCACCAGGCACATGGGAGAATAGACCAACCCCCACCTCGCTACAGCCTCCTTTAAGGTACCTATAGAGAGCGATAAGGTCGCCCCTGAGCCTCCTCTTCTCCAGGCTGAACAACCCCAGCTCCCTCAGCCGCTCCTTGTAAGACTTGTTCTCCAGACCCCTCACCAGCTTCGTCGCCCTTCTCTGGACTCGCTCGAGCACCTCCATGTCCTTCTTGTAGCGAGGGGTCCAAAACTGAACACAGTGCTCGAGGTGCGGCCTCACCAGAGCCGAGTACAGGGGGACAATCACTTCTCTAGCCCTGCTCTGCTGGCCACACTGCTTCTTATGCAAGCCAGGATGCTGTTGGCCTTCTTGGCCACCTGAGCACACTGCTGGCTCATATTCAGCCGACTATCAACCAATACTCCCAGGTCCTTCTCTGCCAGGCAGCTTTCCAGCCACTCATCTCCCAGCCTGTATCTCTGCTTGGGGTTGTTGCGCCCCAGGTGCAGGACCCGGCACTTGGCCTTGTTGAACCTCATACAGTTGGCCTCAGCCCATCGGTCCAGCCTATCCAGATCCTCCTGCAGAGCCTTCCTTCCCTCGAGCAGATCGACACACACACCTAACTTGGTGTCATCTGCAAACTTACTGAGGGTGCACTCGATCCCCTCATCCAGATCATCGATAAAGATATTAAAGAGAACTGGCCCCAGTACTGAGCCCTGGGGGATTCCACTAGTGACCGGCCTCCAACTGGATTTGACTCCATTCACCACAACTCTTTGGGCCCGGCTATCCAGCCAGTTTTTAACCCAATGAAGCGTACACCAGTCCAAGCCACGAGCAGCCAGTTTCTTGAGGAGAATGTTGTGGGAAACGGTATCAAAGGCCTTACTGAAGTCAAGGTAGACCACATCCACAGCCTTTCCCTCATCCACCAAGCGCGTCACTTGGTCATAGAAGGAGATCAGGTTCGTCAAGCAGGACCTGCCTTTCATAAACCCATGCTGACTGGGCCTGATCGCCTGGTTGCCCTGCAAGTGCCGCGTGATGACACTCAAGATAATCTGCTCCATGAGCTTCCCTGGCACTGAGGTCAAACTAACAGGCCTATAGTTCCCCAGGTCTAACTTCTGGCCCTTCTTGTAGATGGGTGTCACGTCTGCTCGCTGCCGGTCAACTGGGACCTCCCCTGATAACCAGGACTGTCGGACTGCAGGACTGCTTCTTCAACTTCTTTCCAGTGCATGTTGGTGGTTCCTTGACTGTTGCATGATGAAGTGCATTTGGCAGTAGTCTCCTGTGCTTAACTTAAGGAACGTAAATGCCTTTAAGATAAATGAATGCACTGCTGAATGAGAGAAGTGCATATTTTCTGAGATAAATTGTTATATTTTGAAAGGGAGCTTGAGATCACCACTTTCATAACTCCTTCAAGGATGACCATTCTGTTTTAGAACATGGAATCATAGAATATCCCGAGTTGGAAGGGACCCATAAGGATCATTGAGTCCAACTCCTGGCACCACACAGGTCTATCCAAAAATTCAGACCATGTGACTAACTGCATAGTCCAAACGTTTCTTGAATTCTGACAGGCTTGGTGCTGCGACCATGTCCCTGGGGAGCCTGTTTTAGTGTGCGACCACCCTCTCAGTGAAGAACCTCTTCGTGATGTCCAGCCTGAACCTCCCTTGTCACAGCTTGACACCATTCCCTGAGGTCCTATCACTGGTCACCAGAGAGAAGAGATTGGCACCTGCCCCTCCACTCCCCCTCGTTAGGAAGCTGTAGGCCGCGATGAGGTCTCCCCTCAGCCTCCTCTTTTCCAGGCTGAACAGGCCAAGTGACCTCAGCTGCTCCTCATACATCTTCCCCTCTAGGCCCTTCACCATCTTTGTAGCCCTCCTCTGGACACTCTCTAACAGTTTAATGTCCTTTCTGTACTGTGGTGCCCAGAACTGCACACAGTGCTTGAGGTGAAGCCGCACCAGTGCAGAGCAGAGCGGGACAATCCCTTCCCTCGACCGACTAGCGATGCAGTGCTTGATGCATCCCAGGACACAGTTGGCCCTCCTGGCTGCCAGGGCACACTGCTGGCTCATATTCAGCTTGCTATCAACCACAACCCCCAGATCCCTCTCTGTGGGGCTGCTCTCCAACATCTCGTCGCCCAGTCTGTACGTATAGCCAGGGTTGCCCCTTCCCAGGTGCAGGACCTGGCACTTGCTTTTGTTAAACTTCACGTGGTTGGTGATCGCCCAGCTCTCCAATCTGTCCAGATCTCTCTGCAAGGCCTTTCCACCCTCAACAGAATCAACAACTTATCCCAGTTTAGCATCAGATGTTAGGCTACTTGAGGTATTAGTATTAGATATGCTAGTATTAGATGTTTGGCTACTCCTTGCTGTGGGAGTCATTCATTGCATGGTTGCCCAGGATAGACACCTTCTACTCCTACTGGAGAAGGTATAAATGGAGATTTGGTCCACACTATTGTGTTAATTCTTGTGCTTGGGGTGTGTGGGTGTGGTATTACTCCATGAATCTCACCAACATTTAGTTTCCATAAAATCGTAATCGTTCAAGGTTCAATCGTTCAATCGTTCTGTAAGAGAAACACATGCATTCTTGCATCTGGACACCACTCTTTGGATTCTGTAAGAATGCTAAAGCAGGTTAGCAGATTGTCAATTAAGTGAAAAATATCCAGCATCTGGAAGTACACAAAGTAGGTGGAAGCAGACCATCTGTATATTCTATGCTTTTTGAGAAAGCGTTGACTGGGAAATATTTTTCCAGTATGCATATATTCAGATTTAATATTTTCCTCCTTCCTCAATACTTATTTCAGTAGAACTTTCTGCTTAACAATTCAGATCTTACAGCTTACCTAATAAGCAACCATCAGACAGCATCTAAATGTATGTGAACCTTAAATTAAATAAATCTGAAATTAGGCAGTTTCTAAAAGTTACTTGAAACATTAAGATCCAAATTCACCACCAAACCTAACACAGACAAGTATATTCAGAGTCAGAAACAAATTGGGAAAAACTTGTTACTCAAATTCAAGGTCATCAATTTCCTAAGCAATGTTCGTTGTTTTGTAATAGGAATTTTGCAGTTAGATAAATAAATGTTCATTATTTTATTGGTGGTGGGTTGTTAGAAAGTTAATAAATCTCTTGAATCTATGGGTTTTGTCCTCTGTTTTCTCACCCAAGCCACCAGTTTTAGTTATAGTCTTGAAATGTTTTTTTCAAGTCATCTCCTTGTAATCTGAAGGCATGCTACAACAATCTTTAACACTTAAAAATCTTCCTTGCAAAATTACTACTTTGTAGGTATTATTACTACTACTCAGAAAGTTATTATTCAGTCTCACTAAGGAAAGGTTGACTTCATTACTGAACAAAGTGCATGTACAAATTTGCACGTGTGCTTCTCGAATATTGGGAAATAGGCATGTTTGACTACAGTAGAAAATTGTACACAGCAGATGCTTCCTGAAAATCAGTGGTGCTGATCTATCAAGAGTTTTTTAATATCGAAGTGTCTTATATCATTTACAAAGCTGATCTACTTAAAGACTTTGCTAGGAAATTAAATTGTCATAGGGTTGGTACAGCTGTCAAAACTTAACATCTATGGCCTGAAATATCATAAAAAGATAGGGGTCTGTTCTACATGAAAATGTGACCTATATAACAGAATAAACTGGCATAATGCAGGGAAGGGAGACAAGGGAGAAGGCTGGCTGGAGCAAACCTTTAATGCGTTGCACAAGCCATGAAAAATCTGTGGAGCTGTTACAAGGTAGATAACGTGTGCAAATTAATTTGTCTACTGTGACTCCTATGATGCATAATTTGCTTAACTTTTTAAGTGTCCCACATTCTGGAGGTCAGGATTTTTTCTTTTATTTTTTTATTTTTTAAAGTATCTTATATGAGTCTCATCTATCCCTTGAAATACTCATTTTAAAATATAAATACATGGAAAACTTGCAGGAAAGTTCTCTTCATTGTGATTGTTTTTCGAAAAGCTTCACCCTCGATAGAGTTTTTAGTGTTTAAGGAAAAGACCTTTGTAGTTGGCCATTTAAGATTCTTTTCCTTCCACTGGGTACATGTTCTACCATCCCCCAGTGATTTCTAGAGCATACAAAATATCAGAGTTGGCTATTTTAGCTCCCTCTGAATACTTTTGAAAAGTAAAAACAAATGTTAAATTGCTACACAGATCCACCTCTGCTTTTTTTCCACCTATTAATCAACTACTGAGGAGCATACACTTTGTGGAGCTCCGTAAATGATAATTCAGAAGTTAAGCATTTCTGATTCCTAATGCTGTGGGAATGACAGGTGCTGGGGTTTTCTGTTTGTTTGGCTGGTTGTTTTTTGGGGAGTCTTTTTTAAAAACTTGTCTTTTGCCTTGATATAACCAAGAAATATGCAAAAATGAAACTTGAGTACAGCATTATGCTTCCACCTGCTTAGAACTTTAATCACTGTTGCAACTGACCAACAGCTTGGTGACACCCATTCAGATCCCTTAGGATAATAGTGCCCTGTCTTGTCCTTACCTTTTCCTCTTATGGAGTTCATTTTGCCAAGTAACCAGAGTAACATCTATCCCCTACTGAAAGTGGGTGGGAAGCAATCACAGACTGATGGAGTGATGGCATGTGGAGCTCCACAGTGGATTCTTCTCAACTCCAGGCAAGGGGTGGTAGGTGCACTAGCACCTGGGAAACAGGGCAGTATCCCAGTTCACAGCGCCTTAGTGCTATGGCATTGGTCACCTTGTGTAGGAGATCTGGAGTGGAAATTATCTGTGCACAGTGCAAGTTTACTTTACCCAGTTACATAGTAAAAGGTAATTCTTTGCATATGCTTGCTGGGTTGCAATAGCTAAATGTGGTGAGCTGTAAATAAGAAAAGAGCTGTTGAGGGAGAATCTGTTCCAGTTAAGCAGCAAAATTAACTGGGAGAAACCGTGCCAGAGCAATTTCCCTTTTTCTGTTCTGCATTTGTTCCTGTAGAGGCTGTCTCACTGCATTGTGTACTTTTGCATTCACCCAGAATATTATGTTTTTACTTGTGTTGGATACATATTCTTTGTTCTCTTTATTATGCCATAAAGGCATTTCTATCAGTATAATTACTGGTTATTCTACTAGTTATTAATTATGATTTTTATTTGTATCCTTGAAGACTCTGGTATCATCCTGTAGGTTTGTGTTATGGGAAGACTGGAAACTCAGAAGTGAATAAGGTTAAACTTGGAAGGAGAATGATAGGACACTGGAATGGGGAGAAGAGGAAGAAAGGTAATATTTATCTTTTTTTCTTGGCAAGAACTGTATGAAGTTTCACAAGGACAAGTCCAAGGTCCTGCACCTGGGATGACATTAACGGAAGAGCCCAGTGCAGGTTAGGATCTTTGTGGCTGAGAGACCTGGGAGTGCTGGTGGACAACAAGTTGAACCTGAGTCAGCAGTGCCCCACTGTGGCAACAAGGGCAAATTAGATCCTGGGCTGTATCTGCAGGGGCCTAACTAGCGGAGAGAGAGATAGCCAGCTCTACTCGGCGCTTGTCAGGTTGCACCTGGAGTAGTAAGTCCAGTTCTGGTCCCCACGTTCCAAAAAAAAGATGTGGACAGGCTGTAGAGGGTCCAAAGGAGGGCCACTAAGATGATCAGTGGGCTGGAGAACCTGCCTTTCCTATGAGGAAGGACTGAAGGAATTAGGTCTTTCCTCTCTGCAGAAGAGAAGGCTCAGGGGAGACCTTGTCACAGTATTTGAGTACATACAGTGTTGCTACAAAAGGGGATGGAGGCTCTCTCTTCACAGAGAACCCCATGGAGAAGTCAAGGGGCAATGGGTGCAAGCTGCACCAAGGGAGGTTTCGTCTTAATATAAGGAAGACATTTTTTACAGTGAGAACAATCAATCACTGGAACAACCTCCCCAGGGACATGGTAGGGTCTCCATCACCGGCTGTTCTGTACAGGATGCTAGGTAATCTTACCTGGGCTCCCTTTTCCCATCAGAGGTTGTACCTGGTGGTCTTTAAAGGCCCCTTCCAACCTGGGCTGTTTTATGATTCTATGATTATGGTTTGTGATGAAGAATTTTAAGAGACGACATGGCAATGAGGAGAATGCTTGACTGGGAAAGAAGGTAGGCAGGACCCTAGTGCGGGGGAAGTGGGAAGACTGGAAAACTAAGAAGGGAGAAGAAAAAGATGGACCGAGGGGAAATGATACTGCAGAAAGAGCCTCTGTCACAGCACAGAGCATGCAGTGCAGGGGAATTCTGACAAGGCCAGGTATTGGAAAGAACAGAGAGTATGGACATCCCCCACCTAATGGAACTAATGGAAGCAGCAGTTGCCACAGGAAGACAATTGCCTGGCACTGTTGGGTTACTTCTGTTGCTTCTTATGCTTGGCTTCCAAGAGCACAGACAGTTGATAGATTGCCAAGTTTGGTAGCAATGTAAATGCAAGTAAGTGAAATGACTGAAGACAGGCGTACGCAGACAGTGCTGCAATTCATACTGATTTATTTTTTGTCTGGTTGATCTACTTCTGAATTATAACCACTGCATAGCAGAAAACATAGGAAAACATTTTTTTCATCACTGTTTGTTCAGTCATTTTCATTGCATGTATGCTGCTGTTATATTTGGCATCCTGTTAAATGTTTTTGATGCAGGAAGTACGATTATTTCATATTCTATTGCAAAGCAGGCTTCATCTGAATTTGATGAGTATATTCAAATAAAAGGTACAGGAGAATTCACCAAAATTATGGACAATTTCATTGGTTTAATGTGTTTTCTTTTATTTGGAAATTGCACTGAGCTAGGATGAGATTTTGAGCTGTAGGTGTTTCCACTGAGTTACGGAAGGCATCTAGTCAGACCACCTTCTGCTAGGGTTTTGGCACACCTTGCTGTGATTACATGAGGAAAATAGTCATGTACTGGTATTGTTGCCAGTGAGTTGTCTGAACGTAGCATTAAGGGCCTCCATATGGAGAAAAAAAAAAAAAAAGTCTTTTAAACTGTGAAGCTCACTGTAATTTCAACTGAATATATTGTTTTTACTCTTAAATACCTGCCAAGTCCTGCCCCCATAGGCAGTTGCAGCGTTACCTGTGCCCTCTGTAGTCACCTTCCAGGGTGTTGTGAAGCTCAGTGTTTTCAAAGCACTTTGAAAAGTGCTCTCTTAAAAGGATATTATGTGTGTGTAAAATACTGCTGTTCCTGCTGAAGCTTGGACAAACTATAAACCTTTGTGGCTGCAGAAAATTACTGAGTGCTGCTTAAGCTGTTCAAGTGCCGCTTTACCAAATCAAAGATACTGTGCTCAAGCACTATAAAAAAGAGAACTCCCACAGTGAGAGACAGCTTGCTACAATGGCATTCAATTCAAGGTCATGCATAACGTCAGTCATGGGAGGAAAAAAGCCAAATTAAGCATTTTTAGCAGTGAAAATCTATTGAGAAATAACATTAAGGGTGTGAAGATACTGGAAAGGAAAACAGTAAAATCCATGTAGCAGAACAGTTGTGTAAGCAATGTTATAGAAATGGGCATCAATATACTGTCATTTACATTTTGGGTACCACTAACTGAAAACAGTTGCCTTGCATGATATTGTTTTTGCATGGTTTTGCATCATCTCATCTTTGTTATTACAGCTCTTATCTGGACACTACCTAGACTGGGGAAAAAAAGTGTAAATTATATACTTGTATTTTGCATAAATTAGATATAAATTGTGTACTGAATGGGAAGGTTATTGGCAGTCATAGTGCTGATGGAGGTATTTGATATTTTTCTTGGGTGACCGGTGTTCAGAATTCTTGAGAAAGTTTGCATGTGTGAAATTTTTTGAGTAAGACTCACCAGCCTTTATACCAAAATATTCTATGTATATGGTAATTATATTTCTCCTGTATTGATTCTGGTTTTGGACAATTGATACAACTGAAAATTGTAAATGGTATTTCTGTTGTCTATTACAGAGGAAATGTTTGTGTCTGAAAAAAAAATAATATATAATTTTGTCATTTCCCATTGGATACTGAAGTCTGAAGGAAATACTGAAGGCTGTCAACTTTAATACATTTTTATATGATATTAAATAATAAATATTATGAGTGATCTTCAGCACAATGTTGATCAAGGGATATGCATAATAAAATCTTAATGGAAGAATTGTTCGTGCTTTGTTTAGTACAGTAATCGTGTTCTGTGACAGTGGAATCTGGAAGCACTACACAGCTTAGCAGAGGGACATATGTCTCAGGGTGGGAATAGAAATTTTCCTCTTTGACAGATTTTCTTCAAAACTAGCTTCACACTGGCAGCCAGATTTTCCTAGAGAAGAGAATGCCAGAATGTTACAGTCTGGGCTTCTGCTTGTTCAGAGCACTTTGGTGAGCTGGCAGAAGACCAGCATGTTGCCTGGAGGTGTGCATCTCCTGCCCAGCAGCGAACCACACCATAGTGCTGCAGGGCCAGAACGTGCATGGGCAGTAACATGAAGTTCACGGGCTTCAAATCATGACCACGTACGCAGTGTAAGCACAAATTTAACCTTAAGGTTCACCTTTGTAATATTTACAGTGGTATTGCTGTAACATGCTCTGTTCTGATCTGTCTTGTTTGCTGGCCAGATACCTACAGCAAATGTAGAGCTGTCCATGGGATAAGAATCAGAGAATTTCATTTCTTCTTGTTCTATCCTAATTCCAGGTTAGTCGGTCTTTTTAGTCATATTGACTAAGCTCTTAATTAACCTTTCCTGCTCCTGCATTTTTTAATTCTCACTCAAGTACTTAACATCAGAAGTACCTCCTTCTTTCTCTTCCGTGCAATGTTCCCATCACCTCCTGGAGCTAATAGAATTAAATTTTAATAATGACATTCAATTTGCAATTGTGGAGCCTTTAAACATCACCTGCATGAAGGTGATGCATGAAGGAATAGTTTTTGTGGTGAGGTTTGAATTTGGCACATTTCCAACAGAATTCACAGGATTAGAAATCCCTTGCGCTTTAAGAAGCGTTTAACATCCCCAGGAGTCACATGCTGCTTTCAGTGAAAGTTTTCAGTCTGGGATGTCTATATGTTTGTTTTTCCAGAGTTCTCACAGTGTCAATCCGACATCTCATATCAGAAACTGGGCAATACTCAATACTAAAAGAAAGCCTGACTGGGAAAACAGGCACAAATATTATAAATTACATGGTTACACAGTGAAGGCATTTGTAACGCTGCTGAACAAAGACTTCAGTTACTTCCTTGAACCTCTTGCAAGAAGTATCATAGTATATGATGATATATATGAAGTGTCAGCTGGAAACAGTGGTCTGTTGAGAGGATTCAGGTATGCAATTTGGGAAAAACAAGAACCAGTACAACTACAGTGGAATGGCTCCATAGTTTATATCTTTTCTCTCTAGCACCAGGTATGTGAGTTGTCTTTTCCCTGAAAAGACAGGCAATTTTGTTTCAAAACAAATCAAATATAGCATTCAGGTGCTTAAATATTTGACATGGCATTTACCTTTCTCCCTCAGCAGGTACTTAGTGTTCTTTTGGCACTATGCTGATGAACATGTGATACTTTTAAAATGCTACGGTAAGCAGGAATCTTGTTTGTGTGTGTATATAAAACTGTTGTTGAAGTATCATTTATGATTCACTTGTTTGAAATGCAGAAACATATGGCTAATTAGAGGAAGGGACTAAATAGATACAAACAAAAACATGTCATTTTGGCCAGAACTCACATAAGAGAAAAGATAAAGGCAAAAAAGAGCTAATATGTTTTCCTGGTATTTATATTGATAGGATTCACATTTACAAACAACTATTGAAGGACCGTTTTATTTCAGGGGATGTATAAGTTAATAGCTGTGATAGTAAATTTGTGAAGCATGCATCTTACCAGCCAGGTCCCGTCTAAACAGTTGTATCTTCTTTTCTAAGAAAAAAAAAGTCAAAACAAAACCAACCAACCAAAAATAATAACAGCAGCAAAAACCTATTTCAGAGACCTAAAAGTAAAATTAGAAAAAATCTTTTTGATTAAAGAAAAATGAAGTGTCTTTGGTATTTTTTTTCGACAGGTAGGAGTTTCACATTTCATGAAGGTGAATTTTATAGCAAAAAAGTCTGCAATTAACTTTATCGCTTCATCTGCTTTTGTTTTAGTAGGTCTTTAGGGAGAAACTCAGATTACTTCATTTACATACATATTTTCTAAAAGCTCTCTATTTTCCCCTTAAAAAGTAGAAAATAAAGACCTATTTTCTCAGTCTCTAGAAATGTGAAGGCGTTGTTACTGTGCTCCTCTCTACTGCTCTCCCCTGTAGCTTTCAACTTCCTATTTAATAAGATACAGGACATCCCTCATAAATTCTGTATCATCAGTGTAATGTGGCTTTGATGATATATTACATGTTAAGTCAGCATTGGCATGAAAGGACAGCATGAAGCTCAGGAGAGATTTTATTTTCCATTTTTGCTTCAAGTGTGCAAAGTCTAATTAACTGAGAAATGCATTTGGCCATCTAAAAACTTGCCATTCACTCAGGATCTCCAGGGTACTTGAAAGATTCTTTTTATGTTAATAAATTGACAAAATTATTTGTTAACTCAGAGTGATACTGTGCAGAGTCATCTGCAAAATCAATACATTACACTAAAAGTTGGAGCTTTTAACTATATAGTTGTAAGAGTTTCTGGTGTGGAAGATTAAAGAAAGTATTCAAATGATTTAGCATGAATAGGCCTCAAAATAATTTAACTTGTTGTCCTGGTTCCTCACTGCTTTCCAGACAGGATCTCACCACTGTCCCTCTACATGAGTGTTAAGAGAGTGAAGAAGTAAGGCTGACTTCCCAGCCAGGCAGCAGATGCCCATCTGATGTGGTCTCCATCTGCTTTAGGCAAGTAGCTCTTCTCTGTTCCCTTCAGGCTTAGGAGGGATTTTTGCAGGCACAGTGCCTGGACGAGGGATTTGCTACATCTGCACAGTGAGACATTAGCAGTTCACTTGGCTGGGATGTTTTTTTTTTTTATTGTTTTTATTTTTATTTCCATTCTCCTTCTTTGCCACTTTTTCAGAGTGCAAAAACTCCCTCTCTGTTATTGTTTGTTGTCATCTCTAGCTCTAAATCATAGTGAGTAATTACTAATGCTTCATGTTTTGGGTGACTCATATGTATGCTAGACATAGTGAGAATGGATCTTCCTTCGCCTGTAAATCTTAACAGATGCAGAATATTTGATCAGAAGACCAGTAGTGGCCCAAAGAAGACAAACGTTAGTTCTTCTGTTGAAGTCCTCCTTGAAACATGTCAGTTTGGAACAGGAGATGTCCTGGATGCCATATGACCCAGTTCTACACCTCTTGTTAAAATATCAGTAGGGTTTCTGAGCTGATAGCTTGAATCCCACTGCCATGAGCCGGGCTGCCCTCTGGCCAGGGCAGTTCTGCAGCTGGTGACTTCTCTTCCCTCTCCCCCTTCCACCAGAGATTAGAGCTCGGTGTCCTCCTCCCTTATGCTGAAAAGCCAGTTATTTTGGCACACTCCTCTCTATCCTCAGATTCACCTCTGCAATGAGAGCAAACAGCGAACTGCTGAGGAAAACAAAAGATGCACCTCTCTAAGACTACACATAGTGACTGGATATTGTAATCCTGCTCATGTGATGCTGAAACTGTAAGACTTTAACTGTATAACTCACTTACAACTAACAGTAGATATGTTATATTGTAAGTACGTTTCATTTTCCTCAATGTTTTTTATGTAGACATTGTCCTTCTGGTGGCTGTCTACTTTCAGAGCAATATAAATTTATGCTGTCACTGCTTTCCTTTGCATGGAATAATGAGGAGCTCAACAGCAATAATAATCCTGGATGCAAAATGTAATGCAGACACCTCCAGCCTCCTTTTTGACAAGGCCAACTTCTATGGGTTTATATATATATACATGTATATGTTATATATGTATATATAAAATCCTTTCTGAATACATATATTATCCTATATTTTATATATTATCCTTTATTTTATAATGTATGTATTATTCTCTCAAAGCTTTCTTACATTTGTATTGTTCATGTCTAAAATAACTCTTGCTCTCTCTTCTTGCCCACCTTGATATTTCTATGCTTTTTATCTCTTTTCTTGGTAGTCTGTATTTATTTCCATACTCCTTCCACACATGCGAATTCCATCTCTCTTTTTTCCTTTCTTGTGTGTTAGTTCTTTCTTCAGGTTGCTATCTTTTTGCAGTGTAGTGCAGAGGAATCAAATTGCCAGACTTTGTACTTTTTGAAGCAGGGGAGTTTGAACATGTGAAAACCTCCAGAAGAAAGGCAGATCAGTAGTTCTGGCATTCTTCAAAATTGCTCTTTCATTTGAAAGGAATAGAGAAACTATGGGTGGGCAAACTGAAACCTGTAGCGTCTGTGTAAGAATAATGAGGCCGGGAATGGAGGCAAGAAGTATATCAGTAATGAATAGATGTGGCTAAGGCAGACATGTCCACTTAAAGGAAAAAAATGTGCTTTAAGTATAGTTCTTATCAGTATCTTATGTTTGATAATCATGCTAAAATTCACATGCATCCAGAAGATTCTGAAAAACCTCAGAGGTATGGGCAGCTGCTGTCTGAATGTGAAGTTCCAGCAGGCACCTCCTTGGCAGGGTGAGATGTGCTGAACCTGTGCGTGCCAGCTGAAGTTTGGAAGTTCAGCCTTTGCCCTAGTACCTATTTATTGCCTGATGTTCGATTCTTGTGACCAGATTCTCAAGTGTTCCTTTTGTTTTTCCACTAGAAGCGAGCGATGCTTGATAGAGTGCGAGTAGTCTGATGGCATTGCTGAAAGAGTTTTCAGTAGAAGGTGCATGCATATGGAGTACATGGCATTAAGATGGGCTACACTGAAAGCTCACAAAAGATTTATATGAATATATTAATCAGTTACGTATAGCAAAATGTACTTAAATCTTGTTTTTCCAGTCTCTGCAGTGTATATAATGTGATTATTTCTCCTAGAGTCTTAGGAAAGCTATCACATGCCAAATGGTATAAATGCAATGCGATGCGTTCTTCACGCTAATTGGTGAAGCGTGCTCTTTCTTAACGGTAGATAAGTATTTTTAACACGAGGCATTCCTAACACAGAAAGCCAGGTTTGCCAAGCTGTGGTGCCTTTCTTCCTCAAGAATCACAAGTAGTAATGGTCTGGGGGATTTATAATAGCAATAGCACTTCCCAAACCAAACCTTATGGCTGTTAATAGCTACGACTTTTCCTTACAAAGTGTTTCTCTTCCCACAAACCCTTTTGCTCCAAAGGCAATTAGTTAACCAAGTAGACATTAACACCTAATAATGATCAATTTGTCAGGGATTATTGTGCAGTGATGCCATATTCTCTAGTAATTAGATAAATCCATGTTAATTGTGATAGTGTCAAAGGCCCTTTTTGGAGGATCAAGCAGGCTACCCTTAAACTGAAGAGCAGTTCTGCAAGAGAAAAGTGAATAGTGGAGGCAAGTACAAAATGTTTATCATTGTGATGTTTTCAGAAATGTTCAAGATTCTAGAGGTTTATAAATTTGAGATAGCTGCCTGTAAGGAAATAAACCAGTCACATTTTTTTTCTTCAAGAAAAATGGGGTCCTTACTTGTCCTTTGTCATATACTTTCCAAGAATAACATTTCTTATGCAGGCACACACACACAGACTTGCAAACAAATACATACACATCGACGTCATGGCTATATTTGGGTCAAAAAGACTCCACTGTACATCCTTATTTTTTTTGTTTTCTTTTTGCTGGTTTATGATGCATATTAGAAAAGACGTGATCACTATAGTTACCAAAGCTTCATAACTGAAACTGTTATATCCATACCAATCTTTCCTTTCAGAAATAAAAAAACTACTTTATGGTAAATTAGCTAAATTAATTTCCATTTCCAGCAAAATGGATTGCATTGGTCTGCGTACTGCATTCAAGCAATGATCTAGGCAGTTTGAATCCATGGAGAGGTTCAAGTCTGCTTGCACCTGCTTATAAAAAAGGCTTTGTGCCTGTAAAATAAGCAGTTTATTCTTTTTCTGTAGAACTGTGCATTACAAAGTGAAAAAGGTCAAGTGTCTCACTGTGGTACATGTGGTCCACGATTTAAGGGAAACTGCAATTAAGGCGAGGGGAAAAACGCAGGGTCTGCAGGGAAGCCAGCAGAAGGTGCAGTAATATTCTGTCTGTTATGTGGGTGTGAAGCAAGTAAAAGGATGATGGCTGTTAATAAAACATCTGGATAAACAAAAGCAGAAGAGAAGTATGCCTTCCAAGAGCAGCCCCCACATGATTTATTCCAGTGTGTGCATTTGAATATTGTGCATCTTCTACAGAGAGATTATAATACCTCTGTGCCTGGTAATTTTCCCTCTGCAATCATAGCTAGTTTGAAGAAAAAAAAAAGAAAAAAAAAGAAATAATTTGTCATAGAAACCAAAGTAAAATCATAAAGATTTCAAGCAGATTAGGTAATACAAACAAGGATTTTTTTTTCCTACTTCCCCCTCTCCCTTTTTTTTTTTTTTGCTGTGTTTAAATGTTGACTCTTAGTGAAGAAATGCTGTCTTAGCTAATTTTAATAGTGAGAAATATTTTCTTCCTATTCATTTTTAAATTAATCAAAATTAAACCAGATTGTAGCAAGACGTGCAATAAAGAAAGAGGAAA
Source organism: Anser brachyrhynchus (assembly GCF_964034855.1). Taxonomy (NCBI): domain Eukaryota; kingdom Metazoa; phylum Chordata; class Aves; order Anseriformes; family Anatidae; genus Anser; species Anser brachyrhynchus. The sequence continues at coordinate 2,717,376 of NC_137733.1, forward strand.
TCTTTGATTGTAGATGATGTCTGTTGCTGTTGTTTGTTCATTCTTACAGATGTAAGCATTTTTCTCATCAGAAGTAAAACTGAAATGTGAAACACCTGGCCGACATTTGCAGCCAGGCATTGGGGGAAGTTGAGGCGTTGTGTGAAGCAGCCTCACTAACGGGTGTAATAATCATCTAATTTATATTTTTTACTTGCTTCTTCCAAAACAGTAGCGGTTACAGTGCTACTTGTTAGAAGAATGCTTGCAAACCAGTAAGCTGATCAGTATGGCTGCTTTCTAGAGTACATTGGAAAGAATCAGTTTATTTACTATATCAAGGTTATTATATAGATATATCTAAAAATCTAAGCGTAGATTTTTAGAACCTATAGACTAGTAGGTTTGATTCATTTTGTGATTGAAAAAGCCTTTTTCATGAAACTATTTATTTTTATGGATTTGGATCTCCATTTCCTAGGAAGTTGGTTCTTGCTGTGTATGCAGCTAGAGACAGAGATAGGACCAAACATTGTTTTAAAAAGAAAGAGAATATGAAGAATATGAGCTGTGATCATGGAAGACTTAGAAATCACTATAATTTAAAAAGAAAAAAGCAGGCAGAAACAAAAATTCTCTAAAGCAGTAAAAAGTGAAGACCTAGCTTTTTTGTTTGTTTTAATTAAAGGTAAATCAGAAATAGGGGTTAGACGGAAGTAGGCTGGAACTCAGCTCAGAGCCCAGGCACTGCAGAAGCTCAACAGTCATATTTCAGTAATGTTTTAGAGTTTTTTGAGACATCTTTGGTGAATCTTTAATTTAAAATTAAAAGGCAGTGTCTCTTTTATTCCTTGTTTGTGATGATGAATCATGGCTTTTGAGGTTTCATACTGACAGAAAACTTGATTGAGTATGGAATAGATTGGTCCAATGCTTTTCATTCACTCCACCAAAAGCAGTGTTGTAAATACTGAAGCTTTTACTTGACAATAATGTAAGTTTTTGAGTTTTCTATTTTGTAAGAAATGTCATGCTATTTATAGCCACTTTTTAAGTGGAATATAAGGAATTTGTTTAAGCATCTGAGCTGCACACACATATAAAACAAACAACGCAAAGCCCACAAATGAAATGAAATATTTTTTTCCACAAAATTTCATTGTTCATAACTAGGTCACATATTTCTGAGAATTGAAACATCTTGTTTTGGAAATTCTCTCTCAAATCTCTAATTTTACTAAAGTCAGAGAACTTATTTATAACAGAGGACTACTGATATATGGTTCCTTTCTTTAATAATTTAGGGTAATTATTTCCTTTGTAGTACTGCATTATTGTTATCATTTCTTCAGGTAGTTATCACAATTCCTGCATGCACACATACAAAAAAGATGTTTCTCATTCAAAACAAAAATGATTAAAGAAAGACTATTTGTTGTACAAGTGTATCTTTTCAGTATAAGCAGATACTGTCTAACTACATGGTCTGCCTCATTCTCTGATGATGATGATGGTAAACAGGTGAAAAGTGCTGAATGAAAATCACATAGATCTCAGTCAATCTAAGTAAACGTGTGAAAATGAAAACAGATCATACCAGAGTTATAAATTGTTAATAGTAATTCAAAGAAATGTTGAAAGAACTTGTGCTGTAGAAGGGAAATATACCTGTTACTCACTGTAGGTTGCATTTTCAGAGTGGCTCATAATTTAACAGGCTTTCTTTTAGATTAACCTACAGAGAGAGAGCAGGTGCATTTAAATACTTCTACTATGTCGTAGAATTTATTATATGATTACTGCAATTGTGTATTTTATTAAAAAAAAGAATAGAGGATTTTTTAAAAATAACCGAATTATAGAATTCACTTAGTTTCTGATTCTCATATATTGCTTGGTTCTGAGTACACTAAAAATGTCAGTCTTCTAAACAAGCGATTCTGCAGTAAATGCATATCGTAGTCTCATCACATCCCATTGAAATGTGCTCGTGGAAACCATGTCCTTTGAAAAGTACAAAATGAATAAACAAACAGGAAAATGATTGCATCCTGGTTAGACGGGTAAGACTGTAATTTAATGTGCTGAAATTAAATTCTTTTGGGGTTCCATTCAATTTTAATACTAATGCATCATAAAATCTAAGACTTTTAGACTGTTTTTAGCAGTATTGGCCATCGTATTAGTATGAAGTTGAGTGGGTATTTTATTATAAATGGAAAGTCATTTTAACATAACATTGCAGTTGAGTTGTTGCCACTGGATACATTTATGCAAGAACTCTTGAAGGCAAATTTATGGTGAAATTCATCCTTTCAGCAGAAAACTACTGAAAGAGGTATGGGGTTGCTTCCATTACCTTGTGAAATATGGGAAAAAGTTGTCATGTTAATATTTTAACAAGATTAATCCCTACGTGCCCCCCACTGATTTTTTGGGATCTGGCAATGCTCATGTGGGGAACCAAATCAGGGTGGCTACTTGCTGTGTGGTAGGAGAGTCTCCTTTGCAACGTCCAGCATTTTCTGCTGTATTGGGTGAGACTCCCTAGCTGATTGTTTTGCTGAATTCTTTTCATCCATGTGGCCAGTGGTCCTGCAGGGCCACTTAATCAGATGCCTAATACATTTTTGTTGATTATTTTAAACTACATATGAAACCTTGTCTTTGTCAAAATGTTTTCTATAGCACAGTATTGTGTTTGTGTGCTGTCAGTACCTGTCTTACTGATTTCTGTCACCGTGAACTGGATTCAAAGTGTGCCTTATTGTCCTTGTCTCCAGCACCCTATTTGAAAGATTTCCTCTGGATTCTTTTGCTTTAAAAAACATTAACTATCATTTTACATAGTGACTTCCTCACTGTAAATGTGACAACTTTCCCTTCTTTTTTCAATCTGATATTAAGTTTAAGAAGTGGTAATTTTAGGGGAAAAAAGAGTATAAACGCATGTTGAACTGATATATGAGAGTATGATAAAAAATGGGTTTCCTCTGGTTCTTTGTTCTATGATATTGACTCAAGGACTTATTTCAAGGCTCATATATGCAAAAGAAATGCAGTGCTGACCTGCTGCAAAATTAAAAGTGATTTCCCTAGCATACCATATAGCAACCCATAGCAGTTTAGATTTAGAATAAACTGGTCAAGAAAAAAACAGTTCAGTTAAAAATTATTTTTATTCTATTTGTTTGATTAGGGAGACTTAGGTGAGGTTAGTGTGGGCTTAGGGTAGTGATTAGGGTTAGGGTTCCAAGAGAGAAAAAGCGCAGGATCCTGCTGTGAGTGGGGTTGCATAAAGGCTGCTAAAGGAGGTTCAGGTCTACCAAAAGGCAATGTAGTGTTCAATGTTGTGTGCAATGTAGCTGATGTACGACAGGACCTAACCTAGTACAGTTTATGCACTCTTGTCAATTGCTTATTTGCATTTAGGCAACCCTATCCCGTATTCTGAGGTTCTGACCCTACACGTGAAACTGTATGAGTAAATTTGTGGCCAAATCCTGGTCATGTTCTCTTTAACAACAGGTGAATTAGAATTTCACATCTGTGAGAATTTTCACCTCTGTGGGAGCAGGTTTTGATTATGATGCTGATTATTATCATTACCTTTTCTTGGCTCAGGTGCTGTAGCCTGTTGTCTCACATTGGCAGAGGACTTTTTTTTCCTGTGAACTCTTTAGTTAGTCGCAAATTTCTTTTAAATATTAGCTTCTGTTTCCAGCAAGTTATTGATAGCAAAGCTTATCTTTTTGTGCTTCTTAATTTTTAATACGTTAGTCTTTTTGTGGCTTTGGCTATGTAAGCATAATAATACACTCCTAAAAACCCCTTCTAGATATTACTTTCCCATTCATTTTTTTTCATATGAAAGCCTTCACAGCAGTACTTGATAATACAAAGGAGAAGTGAAGAAAATACTATATTTTTCAAAATATCTTTTGTCTGTATCTTGTGTCAGGTCATAGAATATTTGCTGTTAGGGAAAAAAACAAAAATAAACAAACAAAAAAATTGTCTTAGGTGAATTTACAGAAACTAGGTTAATGATGACTACTTGTCCCAGTTTAAATTGTGTCCCAGATTTGAGCATCACATTATCTAGTCAAATAATATAAATTAACGGGGAGACTGTTTCATAGTTGATTTTCAGTTTCCCATGAGATGATACCTTATTAAATGAATTTGATCTCCTAAAGTTTCATGCATTTCTCTTTGTTTTTAGAGTTATTTTTAGTTTCCAATGGCAAAAAAACCAAACCAAACCAACCAACCAAACAAAACAGTAGAAATGCTGCTTTGCTTAGGAAGCACACAATTTTTCCAAATAATTTTGAGTAATTCCAAATATTTTAATGTTCATGGTTGTATAATATAGCTTAATAAGTAAAATTGGAACTGTTGCTTTCTGGGTCACCATTTCAAAAATGCCTGCATGCAGAAGTACCTTGTATTTTCTTCAAATTATCATCACTGTTATTCTCAGATAAAGGCCAGGATAAAAATGGGCCAAGGAGCCAAGCTGCCTTCTCACCCTTCAGCTTAATTTACCAAATTCAGCTGTGGGAAGGTAGTGGGTTCCTGTGGCAAGGCTTTGGTAGCAGGGGGCCATAGGGGTGGCTTCTGCGAGAAAAATCCAGAAGCCGCCCCATGTTAGATAAGGGCCCTGCTGCTGACCAGCGCCGAGCCGATAAGCGATGTTGTTTGTGCCTCTGTGAGAGCATGTTTAAGAAAGGAAGAAAAAAACCTGTGGGATACAGCAGCTGGGAGAGTGAGAAACAGCCTTGCATACACCAGGGTCAGTGAAGAAGGAGGGGGAGAGGTGCTCCAGGCGCTGGAGCTAAAGCTCCTGCGTGGCCTGTGGAGAGGCCCCTGGTGGAGCAGGCTGTCCGCCTGCAGCCCACGGAGTATCCCAGTGGAGCAGATCTCCACGCTGCAGCCCGTGGAGGAGACCACGGTGGACCCCCCTTTGAGGAGGGGGAGTGAGAGAGCGGTTGTGGTGGAGCTTGGCTGCCCACTCGAGTAAAACCTCCACAGGGAAGCATTGTCAGTGTAGTGGGTACCTGTTCTATCAATCTCCAGGACTCTCGTAAACTTACTTAAATAGTGTATTTCCAAATTAAGGCACCCCTGCTCTGGAAAAACATGACATCAATTTTAGTCATTTTCTGTATGTCAAGTATAATGCATTTTGTTAAGATAACCTTAGCACATTTTTATTTTAATGAGACACATTGATAGAAATTTCTCAGAAAGATGTTTAAGGCTAAGGTCACAAAGGTATTCAGTATCATTATGTTGTTGAACCAATTTGTAAAGCACTTCGTTCTATTTTGATAAACTTAAAGCAATAGTACTATAGGTAGCTGGGAATGAGGACAAAGGGGAGAAGTAAGGTGGGGAAAGGGAGAGGCCAAAAGGAGCAGAGGAGCCTTATGAGAAAGTCTTCTTGTTTTGTGTCTGAACAAGCAGCAAGGTGAAGAGATCCAAAAGTTCTCTGAGCTGTAAAAGCTTGGGGGGGCAGAGGTGGCTTTAGAAGAGTTGAGGCAGTACAGCGGGTGCTGTGTGGTATCTCCAAAAAGTAGAGAGGCAATACTCCCTCAATATCAGTCTTGGATTACAGTCACCTTACACTGCATGACCGGTATTCAGGTGATGTACATCTTTGTATTTTCCAGGCAGCTCTGTAACTAGGTGCTTAGTAAGCACAGAGACTTAAGCTTCTACTAGAGATACATTCCAGTGTATTTCATGTACTAGTGACAGTAATAGAGGAGTTGTATCACAGTTCAAATGTCATGATGTTACAATGAAATTAATTGTAATTACATTATTATATTGCAGATCTTGAGCAACAATCAAATAGTCCTTTGTCTTCAGAAGATGTACACGAATTGATGCAATGTTTTGGAACACACTAATATAGTTGGAATTCTGTAACTGTAATAGAAAAATGGTTTGAGTTCAGTGAGCAAAAAGATGGCTTTTCCAGCAGCTTTTTCTTGCTATTTATAATTATGTATTTCCTGTAGTAAAGGAAAATGATATGGTGTTGTAGCGAGTCATAATGGTATTAGGAAAAGTACTTCATTTAAAGATGGTATTTCATACCAAATATAACTGACATGCAAACCTGATATAAATAAGAATCACAGAAAAACTGTGTGTTTGCTGAGGAAGGAAATGCTACTTGTAAAACAGGGATTTCTGTTATCTCAGTTTCCACTGAAAATACTAATTCTGGTTCATTTTACTGTAGACAGCCTAGTATGAGGTAATCTGCACTGACAGCAGTGAGAATCATTCCACTACACAGTAATTAAATAAAAGACAAGATGGTAGAATCAAAGGAAGGCATTGAGGCGACACTGACCTACTTTACTGAATCAGAGGAATAGATACAGAAAAATTGCTTTAAGATCCAGGAGCTAACCTTTTAAGTGCTGAAAATAACAGATCTTGTACAGGGCGCTGAATCTCAAGCTTGTGACATTAGTAGAGTAGACATCAACAAGTTATGAGTTGCTATTAAAACAACCTTACACATCATTTAATTTTGACATATTTTAAAAATGGGGTGTTCTCAGAAATTTGCATGTGAAAAACAATTACTGTGCATTGTATTGGGGAATTTTTATTGTATGCCTTGAGGTGTATTAGATACACATTTGTGCTTAAATATAAAGAGATTGAAAGAGCAATGCATTGGAGAGAGTCCTACTGCCATAAGCAGTTTGACCAGGAGGCCACAAAGGTGCAGGACAAGTCAATTCCTTACATCCAGTGACACCAGCACGGACGCCGGGAGTGTCAGCCCCCCAATGGGTTCATCGCCCAGCACCGGCTCTGCTGCCTCAAGGTGCTCCTGGAGCACCGGCATTCCTTGATCCCTTTGGGACGCTGCTGTGGCCTTTCCTATCTCATCTGCAAGAGGAACTTCGCTCTCTGACATGGAGTCATTCTGCCTCTGGCGTTCCAGCCGCCGGCCAGCTTAACGTGTTCTGCTATCAGGCTTTTCGCCCTCTGTTCCGGGTCACTCCTTGGTCACAAATCGCCAGTGCTGAGTAGTTACAATTTGAATTTCCCCTTCAACAACAAATCTCCCCATTACAATAAATTTAATTGCTCCTTCTAAAACATCTGGAGTATGTTTGAGTAGATGGATAATATGGGGTCAAAATATGTTGTGCAGATCCTTGTGATTCTGTTTTTATTTTATTCTTTTTTCCACTCGTCTTGGGGAGGACCTTTTCAGATGCTTTCAACATGGATTCATTGCAGGATCATCTTTATTTTTACTGTTTCTCACTGTCCATTAGAATATTCTAAGCTGTCCGTTAAGACATGGTTTTATCTCTCTCTCTCTCTCTTTTTTTTAATACATATATATTCAGGAGAATGTTTTGCCTAAACAAAGCTAAATATTGTAAGCTTTTATTGTAAGTTTCATTGATATGAAGAGAACATGGTTAACACAAAGTGGAGCTTTTGTCTGGTGTCTGTAATCTGACTCTAAAACTTCAGGGTGAAATACAAGGCCAATATGGGGTAAGTTTTCACATACCTCTGTTTCTGTTCTGAAGTTAGTTGGAGGTGTGGTAGAGAGAAGAGGAAATCACTTCAAGGAGAGAAAATACTGTTTAGTTTTGTGTTAGCTATGGGCTTAATAAGGAATTCACTGAAAGTCCTTTTATCTCTTGTCGTTGTGATAAATAACAATGCTAAATAAATTTCTAAATACCAAAGTGGCAGAACTGAACTTAGTGTGGTGAAGCTGCTTAATTGTTCATGCCTTAAAGATGCAGATTTCTTCAGAGAGCCAATGGAGGACGTGCCCCATAGGCATCTCGCTGCCTTCCTCCAGCCACACAGCTCTGTTGCAAAGAGTGATCTGTTGTACTGAAGAAACATTTGAACTTCTGAAGCACTGGTAGACACATGTCCTGGTTTCAGCTAGGACAGAGTTAATTGTCCTCCTAGTAGCTGGTATGGTGCTGTGTTTGGGATTTAGGATGAAAACAATGTCGATAACGTGCTGATGTTTTAGTTGTTGCAGAGCAGTGCTTACACCAAGCCAAGGACTTTCCAGCTTCTCGCTCTGTCCTGCCAGCGAGCAGGCTGGGGGTGCAGCAGGAGCTGGGAGGGGACAGACCCAGGACAGCTGACCCAAACTGGCCAAAGGGGTATTCCATACCATCTGGCGTCATGCTAAACAATATATAGGGGTGGCTGGCCGGGGTGGGGGGCCGGCTGCTCGGGGATAGGCTGGGCTTCGGTCAGCAGGTGGTGAGCATTGTGCATCACTTGTTTTGTACCCATTATTATTATTAGTACTATTATTATTATTATTAGCCTTTCTTTTCTGTCCTAATAAGTTGTCTTTATCTCAACCCATGGGCTTTCATGTTTTTTCTGATCCTCTCCCCCATCCTGGGGCGGGGGGTGGGGGGGCAGGGAGCGGCTGTGTGGTGCTTGGCTGCCGGCTGGGTTATACCACAACAACACAGAAGTGAGAAATTAACAGTACATGGTACACTTGGCAAGATGCTCTCTAGTGCTGCAGCTGATGGTACTGTATTGCTAAGCAATAATTAATAGTAAAAATGAACTTGTAGAGATTGCATATGTGAGAGTTGTAGTGATGGTGACGGATGGATTGATGTTGGATCCTACAGTTCGCACTTGACTCTCCTATTATTTGTCTGATTGGATTGTCTCGTTGCTCTAAATGTAATAGCAAATCTAAGTGGTGTGGGCATGATGGGAATTGATTTAGTGTGACTCAGAGTCTTATTTTTTTCAGTTCTTAAATTGGTAGATTCCTTTGTTTCCATCATATTTGGAAAGAGAACATACTGTTGTTTGTAAGGAATATTTTAGGAGTTTTGTCTGGCTCAGCCAAGTTTTCATAGGTGACAGTAGTAATATCTGTTGGTCTAGCTGGTAGTTGTTATGAGAAGGAACGAAGTCCTTTGCAGTAAAACTGTCCAAGGGAAAATTGCAATATCAAAACTTTTGCTTGGAGTTACTTCCCTTTCCACTGATTAAGTTTCAATACAGTCTTCCAGTGATGCTGAACTTAAAATTTTTATACTTGCTTGTTCTCATTAATTAACAATCTTTGTTGCTGATGTTTACCTTATACTGTTCCACTGTAGTACTACATACTGTTCTCACGGTCTCATTTGACTTCTTTTCAGCTTCTGCATTCTGCGCAAAGCCTGCAGAACACTGGGCAGCACTGGACATTGAGAGTGCTTCGCTTGTCAGTGTTACAGCCATTGCAGTCACCTCACTGCTTCCTTGTGCTCCCTGAATCTGTCCTTCCTTTAATCATGTTTCATCTGTGTGCTCCCCCCCTTTTTTTTTTTAAATGTATTTCAACTTGACTTTATTTGCAAGACAATTACCATTTTTATCAGGTAGCTGTACAATGCTGTGTGCAACTTGTTCATTGTAGATAACATTTTAGAATGCCAGATAGACTCCTGGTTTTCTTTTTACTGTTTAGGCAGAACGTAACAATCTCAAATTGATCTGGAAAATTCAGAAATAAACTCATATCAGATTCTTGATGGGTACCTGCAAAATACACATAAAGTGGGAGTAAATGTTCAGACCAGTTTTGGAGACTGCACTTCTCAGAAGACAAAAGCCAACACAATTTCTTTTGAAACACTCTTCCAGGGATATTTCCTGTATGAGGGATGTTCCAGCAGTTATTTCAGATGTTCTCAGGCCAGAAATACTAGTTGATACATGTGGGCTCTACTAAGACTGTAAAGGAGTTTGTGATAATTATGCCACTTTGTGGTAGGCTAAATGTGTTTACCAATTTGATTCTCTCTTCATGAATGTGAGCCTATAAAGAAGACTGTTTTTCTTAAGAGGAAACCTGGTATGATCTTACTTGGGCTGTAGAAAGTCCATAACCTTAAGAGGGTCTTGGTGCTCCTGACTTTGTGGTGTATTTGAAAATAATACTCAGAGCACAGAAGTACAAAGGAATTGTGCCATGAAGTTCAAAGAAAGATACTGTGAAAAGAAATTCAGCATGAAAACTAGGTTGAAATGTTGATTTTCCTCACTGCATTATTTGTTTAGTGGATTGCTTTGAGGCCTGTAGTGATTCCTTAATATTTTAGACCAATAGGTATCACAATTGAATATCAAACTGTGTTAGGTAATTGATTTACTTGTATACAAATAATGCATTTAATAAGATTGCAAGCACTGTTAAGGATGAGTAGTGTATTCAGCCACCAAGAGGGAAGGAAGGGCAGGGTTATGATCCCAGAGCTGTGCACCAAAAGAGCAGGGAAACCCAGCTGGGCTGTAGAGTGCGGTAGCAGCCTGGAGAGGCTTGTGGTTCTTCTTGGAGATCAGCAGAACTTGGCTGAACAAGATGTTGGAGCACCTTGCTCCAGCCCAGAAGTTAACCATGCTTTGAGCAGGCAGGTGGACAGGAGACCTCAGTTGGTCCATTCCCACTTGAGGTATTCTGTGAGTCAAGCAGTTGTTCCTTGGGGCAGCTGTGCAGCTGAAGGTGCTGTAGCATTCCAGTATGTCGAATCGTACAGACCTGAGCACATCTAACAACAAATGCTGTCCTTCCAGTTAATTCAATTCTGAAGAGTTGTTCCCTCATTTCTTTTCTTTTTCTTTTTTTTTTTTTTAAAGTAACTTGCTTACCAGATTTTCTATTCCCTCTCAGCTGTTCCAATGTATTTAGGGAAAATCAAATCTCTTCAGTCAATTTTAATTCCATAATGTATTTAGAATAAGTACTAGAAAATTCAATTGTCTTCAGTAACAATATTTGTTTTGTTAGATCTTCAAGTAGTTTGACTTTTTTTTTTTAGAAGGCGGCTTTAGGAAACATTTGTTTCACTTTATTTAGAGAATGACCTTCAGTACTGATAGCACTTTGTTGTAGTGCACTTCACTGTTTTTGTGCACTGTTTAAATAATGAATTGTAAATCAACATAGTTAAATAGGAGATGACTGCACAAATTTCTGTATAAATTGGAAAACTTTGCCATGTGTTCTACAAGGACAATCTTTACTGGTTGTGGATATTTTTGTTTCATAGAACCTTTTCAAAGGTATTCCAAATACCTTACTTGCCAGAACAATAAGGTATACAAATAAATAGTCCTTGTACTACAGAGGGGTAGAAAAGTAAGGGTTTTTTATGAGTCAGTTGTTTTCCTAAGCAGCTGCTTTTAAAAAGTGTAAGGGACTAAAATAAATAAAAGATTCTGGGAAGAACAATTTATGTTTCAAAAAACATAGAAAACAGTAAAACAAACAAACCCCAAACCTGTACTTTCCTTTATTGTGTTTGTAACGTGATAGGTTTTATGGAATTTAGAATTAATACTAAATAGCACTTCAGATTGTTGGTAAGATTGCAAATACTTTTTCGTTCAGATGTCTGGGAACGTGTTTTTTCATTTACATTCGGCTAAAATTACCTGTCATATGCAGGTGATTATGCAATATCTGCCAGCGTCCTACCCTAAGACAGTTATAGCAGATGGTCAAATGTATTTCATGTGGAATTTGTTTAAACGCAGCTATATCTAGTTTTTCCTGTAATTATTAACACTATTTTACTCCTAAAGACTCAGTCTGCATTGAATTAACTACTTCTAGACTATTTCCACAAATTTTGTATTGAAGAGACAGTATTTCAACCTTTTATTTTATTTTTTGCAAGACAAATACTCTGCTTGAACAGTCTCAGTTTTTATATATCAGCATATTGAAAATTTATGGTACGAATGACGAATAGTTTACCCAGTGCTGAATATACTGCTGTGTAAAGAAAGCAGGTCCTATTATTTAATTGTGTGACACTGTTAAAGAGTTAATTTAGAAGCAAAATGAGAACGTAGCACTGAGACTTACTAAACTGACTCTTTGAGCATTGAATTGGCAATTTGAGATGCATATGAAAAATACAAAGAAAGTCAATTAGTGCATTAAAGATGCAGTTTCTTGAATAAACCCAAATAACTGTGGTATCAGCAGGCTCACCTTCGTTTCAGTAACAGAAGACACTGATACACCAAATCTCCACTGGGAGTTGGATAATTGTAATGTTTGATAATATGGTTATTATGACACATTACTTGCTAACTAAACTTCACAAGATCTCTATACAAGTATGTATAATACAAATAAGCATTTATGTGCACACACATACCCACATGCATACATAAAGATATATGGGTGTAGTTAGTCTGAAATATAAAGTTGAGTCATTGGGAGAGTTTTGGAAGTTTTAGTAATTACTCTTCTGGATCTAGGCCCTGGAACGTGTCCAGAGAAGGGCTAGGAAGCTGGTGAAGGGCCTGGAACACAAGTCCTGTGAGGACCGGCTGAGGGAACTGGGGGTGTTTGGTCTGGAGAAGAGGAGGCTCAGGGCAGACCTCATTGCTCTCTGCAGGTACCTGAAAGGAAGGTGTGGGGAGCTGGGGGTTGGCCTCTTCTCACACATAGCTAGTAATAGGATGAGAGGGAATGGCCTCAAGTTGTGCCAGGGGAGGTTCAGGTTGGAAATGAGGAGACATTTCTTCTCAGAAAGAGCAGTCAGGCATTGGAACGGATTGCTCAGCGAGGTGGTGGAGTCACTGTCCCTGGGGGTGTTTAAGGAGAGGTTGGATGTAGTGCTTAGGGACATGGTTTAGCGGGTGACATTGGTAGTAGGGCGATGGTTGGGCCAGATGATCTTGGGAGGTCTTTTCCAACCTTAATGATTCTATGATTCTATGTTATACATCAGAAATCACTTCCCTTCAATTTCGTTAAGTGTGCTACTTTTAGCTATAGTTAAAAAAACAAACAAACAAAAAAGACCACCTCTGTTTTGGAATCTAAAGAACTATATTATCACATACGTAAGTATTTATGAATGTAAAAGAAACTATTGAATCATAGTGTAGATGAAGAATTTCATCATATTTTTATTGTTTGTTTGTTTTTCTCCTTGTACATAAGTCTGTTTTTGCATACTTCCCTGGGATTCTTGAAGTTCAGGTATGCTCCCTACATTGTGGCATGTTACAGTGCTTTGATGCACATCGGTAACTCTCAGTCTACCTTTCTGACTCCAGTGATAACAGCTCTCAAGCTGATCTATGCATCATCTTTTGCAAACAAACTTTGGAGAATGTGTCATAATTCTTTTAAGGAACACCATATTCAGAGGAATTAAATGACTCATTAAATGAAGCTCATGGACTTAGCTTCATCACTAGACAGGATTAGCAAGAAAATATTTATTTAGAAATGTATATTTAAGTAACAACAACAAAAAAAATGCACCAAAAGGCGTTATGCTTCTGTTTACCAGTGAAGACATTCCCTGATTGCTTCCATTTCTCTTTCTCCTAAAGTAAACTATCATCTCTTTCTCTTGAAGGAACCTCTTTCACTTCTGTTGTCAAAGGCAGCTGCTCTTTCCTCTTTCCCTGCTTCTGTGCCCCAGCAGCGATCCACCTTTTCAGCCAGCCCAGCTGGTTTGTTGTATTTTTGCCCAATTGCCTTACGCACAACAAATCCCATTTTTATTTTCTTCCAGCAATGGAGTACCTGTACATTGGATTATGTTATTCTCCCTAACTCTTTGCTCTTTAATTTCTTGTTAAATATCATTTCTGTGGTATGTTTCACTGAGAAATTTCTTGGGTTCAAGCTGCTTTTTTCTGCTGCTGTCTTCTGTGTAGACATATTGGTAACACCAGCAGATGATGTATACTGTATTCCAACCTAATTTGTGGCATTACTGAACATGACACAGGGATTAAACTCAGTGTTGTGGATAGTAAAGTCAGTAGTGGGGTTTTCAATTCTGTGTTTTTAGGTTTATTGCTGAGAATCAAACTGCAGTTTTGTCTTGGCTATCAGAGTTTGTAATTTCTTATTGTTTATTGGACATATATATATAATAGTATGGTAGTGTTATTATCTACAGAATAAAGCACCATTTGCACTCACTTTTTATTTTGAATCCAAATACTGTATTGATTTTGCAATGGGAAGACATGCAGGTCAGAAATAGAGTAAACAATGAGCAATCAACAACAAAGCATCGGTTCAAGATACTATGGAGAATTACTGAGTTCCAGTCAGAAACGACAGAAGGAAGGTTATCAAGACAGTAAAACTAGAAAAAAAAAAGAGAAGCCATTCAGATACTGAAAGGATTTTTACTGCATGCAGTCAATACTAGTTTTTTAAGAGTAAGAACTGGAATGTTTGGCTTGTATTGTAGCTTGCTTCAAACAAAAGTAATACATCACAGTTTGCTTGCATCTCTTAATAATGTCTATAAGAAGACAAGAGTTTTCATTTAACAACCACACCGCAAAAAGTGAACTAACCCTTTAACTGCTAATGCTAAACTAAAAGTCTAGTCATAAGTCTCATCTAGCAGCCAAGGGAGAAAAAAGTGTTTGAATTGGAAACGAGCCATAAAGTGCAAGCCGGCTGCCTGTGCAGCTCTGGATCATCTGGTATGAAAAAAAACATTTGCAATGAACCGTCTCTCAGAATCCCCTGCTTAGAAATAATAAAATTATATAAAATATAATTACCCATAGTATTCTCCTGGAGAAACTGGCTGCTCCCGGCTTGGACGGGTGTGAGGTTTGCTGGGTGAAGAACTGGCTGGCTGCTTGTTGAAGGAATCCTGGCCAGAGGAGTCAGCTCCGTTGGTGGCCAGTCACCTGTGGCATTCCCCAGGGCTCAATATTGGGGCCAGTTTTGTTTCAAATTTTTATCAGTGATCTGGATGATGCGATCGAGTGCACCCTCAGTGAATTTTATAGATGATACCAAGTTAGGCAGGACTGTTGATCTGCTTGAGGATAGGAAGGCTTTCCCGAGGTAGACAGCCTGGCTCAATGGGCTTAGGCCAGTCACATCACATTCAACAAGGGCAAGTGCTGGGTGCTGCACTCGGGTCACAACCACCCCACGCAGTGGGTACAGGCTGGGGAAAGAGCAGCTTGAAAGCTGCCTAGCAGAAAGGGACCTGGGGGTGCTGGTAGACAGCTGGCTGAACGTGAGCCAGCGCTGTGCCCAGTTGGCCAAGAAGGCCAATGGCGTCCTGGCCTGCGTCAGAAATAGTGCAGCCAGCAGGACCAGAGGAGTGGCTGTCCCCTTGTAAGCAGCACTGGTGAGACTGCATCTTAAATATCGTGTTCAGTTTGAGGCCCCTTGCCAAGAGAAGGAAATTGAGTTGCTCGAGCATGTGCAGAGAAGAGCAAGGAAGCTGGTGAAGGGACTGGAAAACAAGACTTATGGGGGGCGAGTGAGTGATCTGGGGCTGTTTAGTCTGGAGAAGAGGAGGCTCAGGGGAGACCCCATCATGATCTACAACTGCCTGAAAGGAGGTTGCTGCAAGGAGGGTGTCAGTCTCCTTTCTTAGGTGACAAGTGATAGAAAATGGTCTCAAGGTGCAGCAGAGGAGGTTTAGATTGGATATCAGGTAGAGTTTCTTCATGGGAAGGGTGGTCTTACATTGGAACAGGCTGCCCGGGGAAGTGGTGGAGTCCCCACCCCTGGAGGTATTGAAGAGATGCACGGATGTAGCACTAAGGGATGTGGCTTAGTGATGGGACATGGCAGGTCAGTTCAGTGACTAGATTTGATGATCTTGATGGTCTTTTCCAACCTAAATGATGCTGTGATTTTAAGACTTCCCTAGCCAGAGTCAAATAACACATCAGGAATATCATTTTTTTTCTCTTATGTCTTCATTTGGTAAGTTACTCTTCACTCAGCTTGCTTTTGTAGTATTACATTTGGTCTTGGAGTGAGACATTTTGTGGCAATAAAACCCTTTTTATCTAATATGTTTATTTCAGGCCAATAGAGAGATTTTTCTTCCTATTCAGGCAGTGACTTGGTTCCTGTATACTTGCCATCTGGTTTTCAGCTTAGAATTTTTGTTTTCAAAATATGTTACTGTACATAATTTGTACAGCATGTTGCACGTTATTAAAGCCCCTTTATTTTTAGGGGGTTTGGGTTTCCCAATATTCTCTGCCATTTTGGGGTGTGTGTTTCATGACCCTGACATAACATCCTGAGCTTATGAAAAATAAAAATGGGAGATTAGGTAGGATGGGATATCAGAGAATACTAGTAATACGAGTAATACTATTTAACAGAATTGGTATAGTAGCAATGTGCATTCACCTGAGAGTGAATTGGGATGTTTTGAGGACAGTAATATCCTCTGAGGAATGGATGCAAATTGCAACTCCCTTGGCAAGTGGAGGATGTCCATTTGTTAATGTTGCTCCTTATAGACTCACAGTTGCACTAAATTTTTTAACATATTCTGCATGTTATATTTCTACTTTTTGATTACTGGCCTTTCAAGAGAATGTCTCTGCAGTGCTACAGATGCTGGTTGGTGGCCTCTAGGAAATAATTCCTAATCTGAATGCAAATTAGTAATAATAACAGAATCTTCCAACAATTTTTTTTTGAACTGTTACGATGGTAAACTGATAGGATGCAGTGTTGGGAATAGAGCTAAAGGAAAGGTAACCTGTGTTCTTTGGGGTGATGTAGGTACAGATGGTGCTTTTCATGAAATATCCTGGCTGACTGCAAAAAAGGATTTGCAAGTCCTTCTGATTACACCAGTCACTGAACAGGGATGTTTTTGCACTGCTGAATAGGAGAGGGTCATCAGTGCACTTTTGAACCATGTCATTCCTGACCTGTCAAAAGGACTTTAACTCTTCAGGCTATCCTGAAACAGGCAGGATCGAAAGGTCAAAAATGGCTACAGTGATAAAAGAACTTGAAGAAAAGGCAGACTATAATGTTTGCGTAGATTGCCAGACACATCTTTCCCTGTGTAGCAGAGACCTTCATTAATCTTAGGCAACCACTAGAGTGATCATATATTCCAGAGTAACCGAACTGCTGTTTCTCAGTTGATGCACTCAAATATATCTATTTTCTAACCACTGCTCTTTCACTTTTTCTGTACACATCTTTTCCCCGTTCTGTAGTCCATCTGAGCTTGCTATTTGGAGGAATTGTAATAAATGTAGGTGTTATCCCTTTCTGCTGCCAAATAATCAGAAAGTATTGGGTGTAACTTGAATTGAGTAACACTGCATTGATTTCAAGAAACTGGTGCCGTTTGTTGTGGACATACTCTTTCAGCGTATAGTGAATGAAACAGAACTGTCACAAGACGGTTCAATCTCTAGGCACTTCTCTGTTAATTTGTTTTGCTTTTTGTAGTGTAAGTTGTTGATTTTTTTTTTTTAATTTAAGCCTAATAATGTTGCAGGCTCCTTGAATCTTCAGCAGCCCTGACTTCTAATTAAATTTATTCAAGAACTCGCACAAGTTTCATACTGCTGTACATTTTTATAATTCTAAGCGTTGGCAGAGTTCTAATGTGTGTGCATCCAGAAAAACTTAGGGAGCTCTGCTCAAGGCAGGGAGCCAGCAGTTCTCTATTGAATCTGCACAGTATTATTCTTCTGTCCTTCCAGATGAGAGAGACAATACTGTGCTGCATTCTGCTTCCCTACTTTGTCCTGCTTGGGTGCTTCGAGGTAAGGCACAGCTCAGAGTCTTGCTCAGTTGATAGACTGTGGTCTGCTTATGATTGTGCTTGTAATGCCACTGCTTTGACTTTCTGTTCTTGTGGTTCCTCTCTGTGTGCTTTAAGGCTACTGACTGAAGTCAATTCCTCAGTCACAGAATCATAGAAACACAGAATCATTAAGGTTGGAGAAGACCTCCCAAGATCTTCTGGTCCAACTGTCCCCCTACCACCAATATCACCCACTAAGCACCACATCCAGCCTTTCCTTGAACACCCCCAGGGACGGTGACTCCACCACCTCCCTAGGCAACCCGTTCCAATGCCTGACTGCTCTTTCTGAGAAGAAATGTCTCCTCATTTCCAGCTTTTCCAGTCCATGGAAGGTGTTTTTCATTTTATTTTACTTATTTATTTATTTATTTAGCCTCAGTTATGTCAATACATGGTCTTGGAGATACCTTTTATACTCATGTCAGTGTTTCAAAGATCCCTATGTGTCAAAACCAGATTCTGTACTCAAACACACACAAAAAATCCACCCAGATTCTCTGATGTTGCTGTGAAGGGCTCAGCCACATGTAGTCCCTCTGGAAAGAGGGGGAGAAGTGGGAAAGCAATGGGAGGTGGCGTTGGAAGAGAGAGAAAGTCCTTTTCTTACTTTCATCCAGCTTAAAACTGATCTTTAGGTCTAAAATGCCACTGCCACCTAGTTTCTAGGCCCTTTTTAGGTAGCTGCACTTGTTTTTTCTAAACCTTTTTCTGTCTACCTGCAGAACTTTTCCTAGTCTGTCAGGAAACAGAGATGGTTTACTCCTTAAAGAAACGTGGGCAATACTTAAATACTTTTTCTTCCCATTGCATTTTTTTCCTATTGCAACTTTCATATCCTTGCTTTATCCTTTACTACTGTTTTATGTCAGGTGACAGACAGTCATTTTTCTGAAAAAATGAAGTCTCCCTTTAGTCATCGAAAAGTCTCAGTCTCATTACTCCGTGGAAGGAGAGACTAACAAAAGCTTGGATAAGGAAGCTATCTGATGACAGAGGCAAAACTTAACTTCCAGTGAATCTGTCTTGTAGTAAAAGTAACGTATGCCCTCTATTGAACAAGTAACCTATTGATTACAGCATAGGAACTGTACTCTTATATAGCTTTTTCATTTAATGGATAAAAATGTCTATAGCTTTTTTTGAAGTTGGTTTTGAGAAATAATAAGGGTTACAGCCTGTGTAACAAAGTACCTCTTAACAGTTATGGTATCTTTTGACTCTTAAGAGCCACTTTGTCACTTTATGTTTGTCTAAGGATACTGAACAATTTGCATTTATATTTATGTAATTTCAAGATAAAGTGATTCTGTGATTATCTGTTCAAAAAATCTTCTTCAGTGGCTTTCTTCTACCCATCTGAAGATGGATTGCAGAAAGAAATGTACTCCTGAATGCATTTACCAACCATAAAAAGGCTTCTGTTTTATTTGACTAGCTGTTTTAAGCGTTTCTTTTTCCTTCTCTCATTTGTTCTGTATAAAATCATGAACGTCAGGAATATCAATTCTGACATATCGCTAGAGAGAGCTCCTGAGATATTAACACTGTTACCCTTGCACATAAGTGAAAGGGCTGGGGATGCTGATTCTTTAACAAGACAGCTCTTTCCAAAATGTTTCTCGATCATTCTTACTAAATAAGCTAACAAAAAGAAATTCCTCAAAATAGAGCAGAGATCTCTACATTGTTCAATTTGACTTCTCTTTTGTCTTGTTCAGCTACTTTTTTCTAAGTTCTTTAGTAACCAAATAATCTTACGTATTGTTTAACTTATATATTTCCCATACATAAAAATATATATTTGTATATAAATAGGAAAATAATATATATATAGATGAAATAGGACATTTCAGGTCCTTCTGCCATTACTGAAGAGAAGTGAAGAACATTAAACAACCTTGGCAGGTGATCAGCCATTAAGAGGATTAAAAAGGTTTAGTTACTAAGGCTTTTATATTCAAGTTGAATAGACAATCTTTCACTTAAAATACTAATTTTGCAGTCAGAACAGAACTGCATCGCAGTATGCATTGCCTATGCTGGTGGATTTAGTTGATTAAGATTCAGGTAACCCTTCTTGAATAAAAACCTGTTTTACTCCTGAGTACTGCTTTATTCTGCTCAAGTTTTGTAATTCATCTTGCAGTGAGGCTTTTTTTTTTTTTTTCCCCTTAGAAGTTTTGGCAGCCTCCTTGTGTCCTGTCTTACCTACTTGCTGCCTACCCATGTTCGTCAAGAAAACTTCTGTTATTGAGATCGTGGCATACTAGTGTCTCTTTTGAAAGGCATGAGAAGCTGAGGAATCCTGGATCTCTCTTCATTAAAGTGATGTTTCTGGTTGCCTAAAGAGTTCTTTTTCAGTTTTTGACATTCTTGAAACTGACTGCTAGTCAATGATTTCATCCGCTCTTTCAATTAGTGCCTCCACTTAACCACAGAATAAGGGTATTTTTTAAGTTTGGTGTTTCTGTGATTCCTCATTATCCCTGCCTTGGTTGTAAAATTTATTTATTTATTTAAATTTTGTTTAGTAATTTGAGTGTTTAAAATCAGTTTAATGTTGTTCTCAGCACCACAGAAAATTAAGTGCAATTTTTATATAGGTCAGTTAGATTATTTTTGTCTCCCTTCTGAACTCTAAAGAAATGGTACAGTAATAGCGTTGATACGGTGCCAGAATTAGCATTCTCTTTCTACAACTTGTTTTAAGAACTTGGAGCATCATTTAATTTGATTTTATAATGTTGAAAGCTAATCAGCTCAGTTATGTGTTTCTTTGTATTTGGGAAGATGAATTGCATTATTAAACATTTTGTATATAACTGTATAACTAGAGGCCAAATATTCCGAAGAAATGCTTTAGATAAGTCACTTTACTAATTCATAGCTGGTGCAGAGGGATTTCAGATGGGTTAAATAAACTGGGAATTCTAGTTATTTAGTAAGGCCTATGATAGAGCCATGCATGTATACATGAGACATCATGTTTTACAGGAAAAGCAAATCGGGGCTTGATATGTATAAAACCATAAGGCACAGGAAAGCTAGTGTCCTTGACCATGATGCCCTGAACTAGGATGAATGTACTCTGTATTCAGTAACATGCTATATACTACAAATATCTATAAAAATTCATATATTGTTCACATTAATGACATTGTGATCTCCATTGTTATTACAGGGTGCCTAGTACTTTCTCAGGTAGTACATTTTTGTTTTGGTGAGTGATACTGCTTTGTCTCAGTATATTTATCTAGTCCTTTTCCTCACCAAATGAAATCCAGAAGACTCAGCTGTCCAGGTGGCAAACAAACACATCTGAGCAGCATTTATCTCCTTGATATTAAAAATAAAAATAAAATTAAAAATAATAACAAAAGGCAGTTGTGCCATTGCCTTGAGGTTCACTTTGTACTTATATCATGCACTTCTGGTTGTGGTCATGCATGACACTTTGTCATCAGTGCACCACTTACTGTGACCTCTATCTGATGCTGAAGAATTTGCTAAGTCTTTAAGAATAATGTTCTGAGCAAATTAGATCTAAATGGATATATTGGGTAAAATAAATTCACCTGTGAAACAGACCTGTAAATCTTCCCATGACTCTCTTCACTAAAGGGAGTTGTTTATAGCATTATATTAAAACAGGAATAGCAGAGAAATCTATATAGATATTCAATAGCAATTTAAGAGGGAGAACTGCATGGCTTGTGGGATTACAGAATATGGAATTTTCTACTTCCCGGTCATTCCCTTGAATTAAAATACACTCATGGTAGTAATAAAAATTTGTTACCAGATGACAGCTCTTCAGTTGCAGGTACGAAATGAGCTGAGGTTTTCTATCCAGCTGGTAATAGGCAGATGGTTACTACACAGAAAAAAGAGCATCGCAGCTGACACTATTAAATACTTTTATTGACAGTCTTAATGGGGTGGTCAGCAGTTAAATAGGTAATTGCAGAGTCACCTTTTTGACCTTGGATTTGATTCTTCTAAGGTGTTCTTTTAAGCAGTAGGTTTTGTGTAGATAAAAGTTTAGCAGATAATATATTTTTCTCCTTTATTTAGTAGCATTAAACATTATTTAATGAGCAGTAAGAGTTAAGGGTACTTTCTAAACCATTGCTAAGAAGCAGAAATTCCTTATTATAGACTGTATTGTTCCTTATTTTGTATGGCCTTTGCAACAAGGGAAGGATTGGTAAGCAAGTGTATTTAATAACTATTTCGGCAGAGGTTAACGTTAATTTTCCTCACTTTTTCTTTCGGGCTTTCCATTGTTGCCACTGTTGAATAAGAAAGTTAATTTATTATGGATGTATAGGTGTAACAGAACAGAACTGCTTCTGAAGAGAAGATGTAGTGCTTTTAATGTGTCCTAAGACTGTTGTCCTTTGCTGTTTGTAGAAGTTAAAATGCTCTGACAAATCCCTGTGACTGGGCTGGGAGTCATGAAGTGGGAAGTTCTACAGGAGCTCCCGCAAAGCAGTTCTCCACTGATGGAACTAAATCATCTTTCTTGTGCTTTCTCAGAGGCTTGTTTTGCTCACATTGTGGGGGAGTTTTTTGTGAAGTTCTCACACTAATAAATGCAATAGGAAAAACAACTGCCTTGTGACTCCTGAAATACATGCAGTACCATTAACATCAAAATAAATGTGCCTCCAGATAACTAGCATTTCTGAGGTAACACAACTATCATGAAAAAGAAAGGAATGGATTTGCAAAAGAACATACATGCACACACACAAACATATATATATACACGCATGTATATCTGCACACCTAATTCTATAAGTAAAGGATGTGGAAGAGGAGTGGTTCATAATGACAGGAAGACTTTATAGGGATATATCATATGGTACAGTAAAGACCTGCAAAACAGCATTATGTCATGTAGCTGTCAAGCTAACTCTTGACCTCCTTGAAGGTGGACACCAATCATTTTCACGTAGCTCACCATCAAGTAAGAAGAGGGCAGATAAGAATTTTGAGCTACATGGTTTGATCTTGGTGATGGGAAATGATTCAGGTTTATAAAATATTGTGACTGATTGTACTGAAAGTAACTGTTGCCTTTGGCTGGAGGCATTATCAGCACAATGATATGGCTATTGGAAGATGCAGAGATAAAAAAAAAAAGCAAACAAAACTTAAATTGAAACACCTGCAATTATTTAGGAATTTAAAAAAGAAAATTTTTTTTTTTCTGTCATGTTCTTGATCTTAAAATGAAATATATTATGCTTTTTGCTGTCTCAGATCTTAAATACTCTTCAGTGAAGCCACTCGATATATCTGTTACTCTTATAGTGTAACCTTTAACAGTATTTCTGAATTATATGCAGCATTTGTAAGAAATATATTAATTTGTGAATAATTACCGAAATCAATTTATAAACTCAACACAGGATATTAATAGCCCTAAAGGCAATAAGGTTAGCTACAAGTTTCAGCACAATGTGTTTTTGTTATTTTTATTTGGAGTTCTTGATATTGGTACGAAAAGTTTTAAACAGAAATACTGAAAGATTTGTATCGTAGGAACTAATAGGAGCTAATAAAATAAAACTTGGCATGAAGTAACAATCTTAATGCTGATGAACATGGCAAGTATGCAGTCTTTCCACTTGAGGACAGTTAACACAGATGGCAGAACTGATTTTACCATGTGCTATATGTCTTATTAATTGCCGTGCCAATTAATATAAAATCCAAAGCCTGCTTCTTTGTTCCACTATTATGGACAGTAGTTTGTTTTGGGTATGTTTCCTGTAAAGTATCAGAGTATATTTATTTCATTTATTGCTCTCCCCATTCTTCTCCCTGTCTCTCCTGGCTCCATTCTACCCCCCCCCCCCCCCCCCCCCCCATATTGTTACCATCATACATGTTTTTGAACTGTGTTGAAGACCAAGTATACAGGAACTAAGGTGTTATTTAAGCTTTCTAGAAAGATTTCTGCTTGTGGGCTTCTCCCGTGCTAAACTAAAATTTTAAATCAGGTCTTGTGCATTGGTCTTATTCTTTTGGAAAAGAAGATCAAATCCTATCCTTTTCAGAGGGTGACTTTGTATCCCAGCAGAGAATAATTGAAGTGACATTCTAGAAACAAGTATAGTATATGTGCAGATTCCATAACAATGGTTGTATCAATGTAATAGGTGTAATAGGGATAATCGTATCTTTGAGTCAACTACATCAGGTTTGTAAAGACTGGGCTGGGCCAGAGATCCTATTCTACTTCCTCTGGGTGATCTGAAAAAAAAAAAAAAGTCATTCTGTGAGAAAGAAGATGGACATAACTAACTGCAACCCCAAACCGATAAACTTTGGAGGGACTCTAGTACAAATCAAATAAAGAAAGCCTTGTAATTAAGAATGGAGTGTTGTAAAAAATAGTCTGCTAAAAGTGAGGCCTTTAAACCAAGAAGTGACATGCGACCAAGACACATTGACAGGAACAAAGAACGTGCCATTTGTTATTTCTTTGGGGCCTGCCAGAATTATAAGCAGCCAGTGTACTAGGTAAACTTTGGTGAACATGTAGATTGATGTATATGTTTTCTCTGTCCTGGACTTGTCCTCGATAAACTGTGCTATATTCTGGGAAGTCGATTGAGTTTCTTTTACTGTTCAACTATGTTGTCCCCTACACAGTCTAGAATTGCAAATGCTGAGCTAGTATCAGATTTGCTGCAGCAGTAAAAGTGAATTGCCATCCACATCTTCAGTCTGGCAGGACAGAGCTTAAGAAAGTTTATGGTTGAAGGCTTGAAATTTGAGTGAGCTGCCTCTTGAGACTGCTAAGGAGTCTGAACAGCTGCAGAACTTGACAATTACATTTATTTATTTATTTATTTATTTTTAAGATTCAGTGTCCTAAAACCTTTGCAAGCCACATATATGATGAAAGCCCCCTTTGGAGTAAGAGATGCTGTTATAGCCCCTAGCATCAGTTTAGATTAGGGAATATTGTATCATAGATTTCACCTTCTAACTTACACATTTCATCTGTGTAGATTTCATCAGCCTGCTGCTGCAGATTTTTTTTTTCCTCCTCATTTGGTAGTTGTGATACCAGTTCTGTCTGCATTTTTTATAGGCACGTGTGCTCTTATCTGTCCATATGATTTTTTGAAAAACGCACTGCGGATCTAGAACAGTTGTTAAGGTGTAACATTCCTGGTTGCTGAACTTCTGTTCCGTCTGGGAACATGCTTTGTTGAAATTCAATTACCATTTTCTCATTCTTGAGTTAAGACTCATCAATGCAAATGAAGTTATGTCTTCACAATAGGTAGAAGTATTTATAGTAGGCATGGGAGAAGAAATAGAAGGGAAATAAAAAGAGAACCATTCCTAATTCACTCATTCTGAGGCTAGACTTTATGAAATTGGTGAGGCTATTTAATTGCAGTTAGTGTTGTGTCAAATAGCACCCTCAGCATAAAAGACACCGTCCCTGAACTTTACCTTAGTAATCGGAAGACATAAATTTGAAAGTAGGGGCCTAAATATCATTCTAGTTTGAAGTGACATATTCCATTTCTCTATTTTGTTATTGAATTTAATAAAAAAAGAACATATAAACCCAAACTTTTTAAACAGCACAGCATAGAATGTTGCATTTGGTGGCTTAAAGGAGTGTTCTATATCTTCAGCAAAAAGCGTAATCTGATTTTGACAAGCAGTTGAGAAATACGGTGATATTACGCTAATATGTTCCTTGATTCACATCTGATCTTAGTAATTAAGAAGGAATATTACAAGAATGTATTTGCATGCATGCCTTCACACACTAGCAGTGAAAACATCTCCATAAATTTGAATGCCACTATATCCCATGGTGCCTTGACATAACAGGGAGCAAGGCACACTTAAACATCCTATGGTAAACACAGCACAAAAAATTTTGGCCATATTGATAGTTATGGAAGAGTAGAAGAACAAGCCATATGTGTAGTGAAATTTCCCCAGAATTCTGTCACAAATGCCAGAGATTTGTAGTTTTGGAGTTCTCCAAAAAAGAGGTGATTTTTTTTTTTTATTTTCCTGATGGATTGCTTTTTGAATACTTTTTTAGCTTTTGGAACTGATACAAAGTTGTAATTAGTTACTCCAGTATTTTTCAAGGAGATAAATTATGCTACCTATGTTATGATTTGGAATCTCTCTCCTCTATTTTAAAAATAAACATTATTTCCTCTTTTGCAGTCTTCCAAAAACTTTCCAGAACATCATAGAAGGTTTTCTGGGCCTCTGAAATTGCTTCGGATGCCCTAAAGCAAAATCAAATATCTGAGTTTAAAAAGTCATCTTCAGGTATTCAGGAACTCATTGCTTTCTAATCTTGTTCTTTTGTGGGATTATCATGTTAACATCTCAACTAACTGCATCCTTTTAAGGAAAAATAGGAAAAAAAGATGTCAACAGGTAGACCAAGACAATTGATAGCTTTCCGTTTTACTTCTGTTGAGTAATAGTCTATTTATTTATTTATTTTTAAACATAAAAATCATAAAATGTTTTATAATCTCTCATAACCAGAAAGGTCTTTGTTAAGCTTTAGTCTTTATAAGCTTTTATCTACACTATTAAGCTTGTCATACATGCCAATGCTTCTTAAAAAATCAACCTAGTTTCCACTCCCTATGCTTCCCTGTCGGAATATACCCAAGCTGGTTTCTTATCATTCTTATCTCTTCTCCAAAACACTAATGTGAATGTCTTAAATATGATTTTGTGAAGTTCCAGCTGTCTTAGGCTCCTTTTTCTGCCCCTCGTGTTTATAGCTACCAGATTCCTCCTTTTCTCTCTACTTTTTCTTCATATTGTGTGATAATTTCCTTTTCTGGACACCTATATCTGTGTGCACACAGACACGTACACATATGCATGTGTGCACACTTACGTAAAGAAAAAAATCCAATGTATGCTGAATTACGCAGTTCATAAAAGGCACGCAGCAAAGAAATCTTTTTGTCTTGACTCTTCAAAACACTTGACACTTTGCTCATTTATTTCATCATACCAAGAAACCAATAACTTACACAAGGAAATCAGAATAGAAAAATAAAATAATAAAAAAATACTAAATTATCATTATTTTATGTATCTGAATTTCTAGGCTTTGCTTTTTGCTTGCCTTTTTTCATCTCCTTATAGAATAGTGTTTTCAGTTTACCGTTTGCTTTTTTATTTTAATAAGATGTTTTTTGTCATTATGGGCAGAGTGAAACCTCCTATTTCCAGATATATGTTGTCTAAACTCAGCTTATACAATTATATTTCAAGGTGACCTTTTTTTTTTTTTGGCTATGACATGAGGACATATGTACTGCAGTGTACATTTACTAGGTGTTTATCTCTGTAATTGTTTTAATTCTTGGCTGTAGGTCAGTTGGTTTGGTGAAGGATGCTTCAGTGTTGTTATTTTTATTTATCACAAATTCAGCAGATTTATATAGATTCAGTAGATTGAAAAACTGAAGGTCAGAGAGATAATTAAAAGGCAATTTTACTTTCTTCTTTTGTAAATCCTCAAATGTTTCCCAAATAACCATATGGTTATTTGGTTTAATAATTTATGTTTTGACACATAGTAATTTTCTATGAGGGACTGTATGTAGAAAATCCAGTAATTAGCTACATCACTACTTTTTTGGTTAAAAATGCTTTCTATTAGCGTATGTAGTGTCCATACGTATCTATTGCAGACACGAGCTGATGAGTAGTAGTAGCTTTTCAAGCACACTACAAGTTATGTTTTCTTTAGGAACACACAAAATTTCTACAGTCCGTGTTTCTACTTGTATGCGTATTTTAGGAATAAGCATAGTGGTGTCTCCAAGATGTAATTAAAAAAAAATAAAAATAAAAATGTGAGGAGCATAGTTTTATTGGGCTGCAGCATAAGTAAGTGAAATTATTTGAAACCACCTTGGTGTAACTGGTACTGTTTTTATTGCCTCCCCTCTGCGCCCACCCCCCCCCCCCCCCCCCCCTTCTGTCAATTTCTGTCTTGGGTTTTCAGCTCTGATTTATCAAAAATGTGGCTTTACTGGATATCTGAGAAGAGAGATGCCAGTGCTTAGATTGGCTATTCAGCCTCTGTCCATTGGTCTAGGATAACCAACGTTTGCACCAAAAATTACCTTCTCTCCAGCTGGATAGGGACATTTCATCATCTTTAAAAACTGAGGCTACCCTTATGTTATAATTGTTAGGCAATTATTTCCCATTCTATTACAAATTTACCCTCTGACCAATTCTAGCCGTGATACATGTGGCAATGAGGGCAGGGAAGACTGATCAAAGCTTGTAAGAGTTCCTGTTGCTGCAATGCAACTAATTACCTTCTATCCCTGCTGCCTTTGCCACTGGTCACTTGTTTCTGAACATATATGTCATCTTTCCTAAAGCTTCCTGTTCCTAGGCGATTACCTTTTGTGCTCAGATTCCAGAATCACAGAATCATCTAGGTTGGAAGAGACCTCCAAGACCACCGAGTCCAACCTCTGACCTAACACTAACAAGTCCTCCACTAAACCATATCACTAAGGGCTACATCTAAACGTCTTTTAAAGACCTCCAGGGATGGTGACTCCACCACCTCCCTGGGCAGCCCATTCCAATGCCTAACGACACTTTCAGTAAAGAAGTTCTTCCTAATATCCAACCTAAACCTCCCCTGGCACAACTTTAGCCCATTCCCCCTCATCCTATCATGGGACACGTAGAACAGACCAACCCCCACCTCGCTACAGCCTCCTTTAAGGTACCTGTAGAAGTGTGATAAGGTCGCCCCAGAGCCTCCTCTTCTCAGACCCAGTGGCTGTCCAAGAATGAAAGAGGGTCATCACCCGGTTCTGTATTCACCTTTTTTAATGCTTGAACTTGCTAGAGGCTTAGCTGGGAGCTTAAATACTGTCCCTCTGCGTACACTTGCTGGGACACCAGACATAAATCCCCTTGCTGTATTTCATTCCCCTTCTGATTTTTTTCTTCACTCTGGAAGTCTACAGAAGTATACCTTCATTGACCCCACTCTCAAATTCCTGCTTTCTTATTTTCTGATCTGCAAATTCCTACTGTAGCCCCACCTCCTAAAACCACCAGATTTTGTTGAGAAAGAAGGCTTCATCGGGCAAAATGCAGCAGGTGCAGCTTCTCTTACTATACAGGAAGGTGGTGGCTTATGGAAGTCCTCCCAGCCCAGAAGATATGTTTTCCATTGCAGTCCAACCTTAATCTACTTTTTGGCTGGCACAGAACTGTTTCCTTTCATAAGTCTGCTTTTGCATCCTCTCAAGTAAAAACAGAGTATTTTTACTTGTTTTGGAGAGTAACAATCACCTTTCGTCATGCAATGGAATTGCTAAATATGAAATAAACAGAGCTACAGCATTTGATGATCAGCTTTCTTTCCGTGTACTAAGAACAGTCAGTGTGGAAACATTGGAGTTTCTCAAAGGAATTTTTGTAAGTGTTGGTCCAATCATTACATCAGTCACCAATGATTTCCCCTTCCTTTTCAGGAGAATTTCCACATATGGGAGGACATAATGCTTATTATGCAAAATATGAGGTGCTATTTAAATTAAATTTGGTAGAAGTTATTGATGTAGTGAAAGAAGGTGAGCAGAGGACCAAGCAGATAATTAGAATCTCAGGGCACGTGATGGATGGCAAGAGGCAGAACTGAGTTTGCTTAGAGGGTAAGAGGGTATTTTATTATATTCTTCAAGCTAGCCAATGGTATATAAAAGATAGAGCCAGACTGCTTGTGGAAGTGCACAATGAAAGTAGGAGAGGTGATGGATACAAGCTGCAACACAGGACCTTCCTCTCAGTTATTAGGAAAAAAATGTTACCAAAAGGTTACACAAACAGTGGAGCAAAGGACCGGAGAGGCTGGGGAATCACTGTTCTTAGATATATTGATAGAGTCGGGAATGTTTTAAGAAGAAATAGATATTGTCTTAACAGTAGATTATCCGTAACTGACCTGAAGAAACACAGTAAGTTGAGAAATGGGCTATTTTTTATTTATTTCTTTGAAGCATCTGATATGACCTCAGAGAGAAAGGTACAGAATTGGATGGGTCGATATTTTAAAGCATAACGTCTGTATTTTGTGTATAGTGTTTTCTTTTGGGGCTCTGTAATAGGCTTCCTATTCCTCCTACAAGTTTCCAAATTTTGCTTTCATCTTGAATAAGATTAGACTATTTTTCTAATAGATTCACTATCTTATACTATAAATGGTGCAAGTAGTGTATGTCTGTATGTGTGTAAATCATCAACCGTATGAGATTTCAGTTCTGTCTGCCCACTTACGAGGCATTTAAAATATATTTTTGATAATGAAAATCATAATGTTAATCTCACACAGAGATGGATTTTGAAATGCTTACTTGTGCTGATAAGCTTAAAGGGGAGGGAAATTAAGCAGCTATTTTTTTTTTCCTCAATTTCAGTTATAATCATCGCCTTTTTGCATTTTCCTCATCCCATTCTTTCCTTTCTTTTCCATTTTGTTTCTGTTACGTAAATAAAGATTTATAAAGTGTAAGCTTAATAGCACTAAACACATTGTTAAATTGGTAGAGATTTGGGAGAAAGCCCGGACTAATTAACACCAATTCCTACTCTATTGCCAATTTTTAACGGATCTTAGGACCAAATCTTTTGGAACTGAAGTTATACTGAAGGCATGTTGAAAATAGAAAATTAATTTGGATATGGCCACCTTGAGAAACAATCTGTTACCAGTATAGTGCTTGCTTTTTGTAAGTAATGAGATATATACAATATAAACAGATAACTTCCTTTTTGAAGCTTTATTTGTAACTAACTAAACTCTTCAGGAATTCTCTCCAATTATCTCCATACCTCTTCCTTAAGACTGAAATACTTAACAAATAATGACCAATTTTAGTATAGAAAGTCCAATTAGCAATACTTATTAAAGTTGATAACTAATTCAGTTTTTATAAAAATCTATTAACAAGAAAAACATGGTATAGCTCTCATATATATATATATATGGAGCTCTGTACTTCAGAAATAACTGAAAGACATAAAAAAAGGAAGGGATATTTATAGTGCAAACAGGATAGGATTATTTTACCTAACTTCAAACATATTAAGCATGCCTTAACTAGCTATTCAAGCTCCGTTCTTCAGCTGTGGTGTCATTGGAGAGGGATACTCCTCAGTGGCAGCCTGTCTCTGGTACCAATAGATGACTAACTTAGACAGCATGACTAACTAGCAGTCAAAACCAGGGGAGATGAATCCAGCCTGTAAGTAAAATGACTGAAAAAACATCATTTGGATAACTTTTTTACGAAGGCTTTTTGAAAGAACAAGAACATGAAAAAAAGTTTAGTTTCATCAAAATTTTCTGTCTTTTGAGCTGTCTTCCATTTATTTGACCAAGATGATTTTAGTGAAATTCTCACCTTCTTCAGGCAAAGTGTGTGCTTTAACCTTTGTACATTTAGGACCAGAGAGCCCTGAATGTTAAAAGATGATGCCCTGTTATTTAATACCCTGGCCCTCTACTTTTTCTTCTCCTTTGCCCTCTAGCTCAGAGACTGTCTTACCTAGCTATGATTTTGTATTACTCTAGTCATTGCAGCATGCTGCTGGTCAGAAATCAAAAGTTAAATTGATCATTGCCAACTTCTGAACGTTAACTCAAGAAACATAAGCAGGGGGTTGGAATGAGATGATCTTTAACGTCTCTTCCAATGCAAACCATTCTGTGACTGTATGAAACCTTTGCTAAAGCCTCCTGCTTGCCCTTTGACATAAAGTGCTATCAGAAGTGTCAGGGGAATGTAAACTTAAGCAGCCTGTCATTGCACACTGATGCAAATCCTCTGTTGTTAATCTTGGTATAATAAGGAACTAGACAAATTGGAATTACCATTCAATTGAAATACTTGGTACTGGATGCCTTAAAGCTCCCACTACTATTTGAAATATTAGTCTACTGTAACATACTAGACAATACTTCCTTTCAAATTATCTGAAATTTCATTTATTTTCTGTATAATGTCCTTGTTTCTGAACTTAAAGCATCGAATACATTTGATTATTTGGATAGGCTACCTAGGGGGATGATAGACTTCCTATCATTTCTGTTTTATAAGGACAAATTCAATAAAAATCTTTCAGAGTGGTTGGTTTGCATCTGATCTTGCTTCAGAGAAGTTGCATGATCTAGAGGACTTCCAGGCACATCTAAGAGTATTTAGATTGAGTTCATTTTGTACTCAAAATGAATACTTTTTGACTTTTTTGCATTTTTTTTTTTTGCATTATCTAAACTCTGGTTTCTTAGGAGGAAAAAACATTTTTTCAGCCAAGCGGCTGCAAGGTATAAATGCATTCAGTATGTCTTAATTTTTATAAAGTGATATTGCATGGAAATGATTGGAGTAGAAATAATTGAATAGAAATAGAAAGTAGAAATAGATTGGTTGTTGGCCAGATTTTAATTTTTTACTGCCCAAGCATTTTTCACATTTTTCTTACCTGAAGACTTGGATAAGAGAGAAGACTAAACAATTCACCTGTGGTTATATGAAACAGTGATATTCCAGCTGAAAAAATAATTTTAAATCTATTATTTGTCATCAAGGTGCTTGATATGTGACTAGCCTTTTAATGGCTTTCAGAAATGTGCTTCACATAATTTGAAACAAGCTTTCTTATCAGTATGTGTTGCAATTAATTTAATCTTGTTTCTGTTATTTCCACAGTATTTTTCAATTCAGTGAACCTCATTACATTTGCAAGTGCATTAAATTAGAGTCTGGATAGAAGAGAGATGATTATCAGTTAATTTAATTATGTTTCTACATTTGCCCATTTAATGATATGTCTGCCATTGTTGTTGCAAGCCTTTTCTGCAGTTGCATTATGTAGAAATTAGTTCCAGCTCCATGTATAGTTTGTGTTACCTGATAACTCCTGACAACTAAATGGAGGCACATGTTCAGCAGTGAGTCTAATCAGAAAGCATTTACTCTACATCCAATGCAGTATGGAATATTCTTATTATATTCACTACATCATTTCAATATTTTTGGCTTTGCATATGTGATGCTGTTTTTTTTTTTTTTTTTTTTTACTGTTTTACATTAGTAATTTAATTAAGAAACAGAACTTTACATTCTTATTTTGACTGAGAAGCAAGTAAGCATGCTATTGCACAAGTCTGTTCTAGACAGTTAAACAGTTTGGTTAAGGAATAAAGAAATGGTCTGGGCTTTTTTTTTTTAATATATATATATGTGTATATCTACTGAAGAGGATCAATATACTTTAAAACACTGCATGACTTCTGGTAGCGCCATAGCCTATTTCTGTTAGTCTTCTGGTACAGAGAGATGATGGACTGTTGTGCTGGAATAGATAAAGGAATAGATAAACTGAGCTTTTTCCAAGACAAACACCAGGCTAACTCCAAGAATTAATCATCAAAACAAATCAAAAAGCCATAAAAATAAGATATTGGTGAATTATGAAGATTATTTTAGTCAGTTGTTCTTTGCACTTACAGTCATGAATACTGGTCATTTACTTTACTTATTTTCTTGTTTTCCCCATGCACATTTTTATTCCAGTTCTTCAGCGTCAGCTCTATATTACGAATTGAGGTGAAGTCCAAAGCACGATGAAGTCTTAATTAGAGCCTAAGGCAGCCAGGGGAAATCCTGTGTGCCAAGAGGTCTTTCAAGATACAAAGCCACTGTGGATTGGGTTTTGTGCCTGAACTGGCCAGCCCATACAGCAGGAAAGCCAGATTTTCTCAAAGATAGGCTGCTGCTGCTGTAGGTAATGTAGAAAAGTTCTGTGCTGTGGAACTCCCTGGTGTTTACATCTTATGAATAAGTAATGTGGCAGGAAAATAGCCTAATCTCTATCTACATGCACATGCAAGAGGTTTATGAAGACCTGAAAATAATTGTTGTATTTCTGACATGATAGAAATTGGCTATTTTCTTTGTAAGTTATTTTAATCCTTCTGATACTCTTGATGGGAGCAAGCCCTTTAACAAAATATGGCAAATTTAGTGCATGTTTGAAGTTGAGAGCTGTGTGTGTGCTCAGAGTGGGAGAATCAGGCTGAAT
Organism: Anser brachyrhynchus; assembly: GCF_964034855.1. Classification (NCBI taxonomy): domain Eukaryota; kingdom Metazoa; phylum Chordata; class Aves; order Anseriformes; family Anatidae; genus Anser; species Anser brachyrhynchus. Next base: position 2,751,158 of record NC_137733.1, read on the forward strand.
AAACTCGAGAAAGACAATTTATTAAGCAGTCATTGCAGAAAACAGCCATCTGATGATTGTCTTATTGATGATGGGTGAGCTGATGCCCCAGGCATTAGTGCTATTACTTCTCGTTGTTGTAGAACTTGCCATTTGTAGGACACTCGTTTGAGTACTGCTCAGACTACCACGAGTTGTACATTACTTCTCCTCTTTCTAATAACTTCATAATTGCCCCTAACTGGCTTGAGTTTGACACAGCCCATACCATATGACGTACGCTCACTTCTATTTACGCCTATTATATATTTTTTTTGCACTTCATTTACTTTTACAGGAAAGTTATGTTCAGGCAAGGATGACTGATACGCAGGCAGTGCTATTTATACAGCAGTAATGGAGGGATATGCCAATATCAGTCAGATCCACTGGAGTGTCTGAAAATTAAAAATATTAAAATTATTTCATAGATGTGAGGAGTTTAAATCAGAAGACAAATCTTGTTCTTTCTTTTTCTTACAGCTATCCATCTGGGGTTTGAGCACTAACCTTGTGTTTGAGTTGTAACTGATGATTTTTTCAATATTTGACACTTTGTACCCGTTATTCTTTTTCTTAATAAATGAGTACAATCCTTACTGTCCCGCCCCATTTGCAAATAAACGTTTTGAATATCTGCCATTGACCAGGGTCCCTGGCAGAAACCTTTGAGCAGAGTCACTGGAAGAATTCCCATGGGCTAAACCATGATGTTGTGCTCCTTTCTCCTGGCAAAATCATCATTTAGAGACTGTAGGGCGGGGATGAATCAAGCCTTTTGTCCAAACACAGAAATAAAGCAAGGGTTAATTAACTAGTTCTGCCTGTAATAAATAGTGTCTGATTACAGAACTCTGCAACTAATGCCAAGGGCAGAAGAACAGATATGCCATTACTAAGAATAGCAACTGGGAAACAATGGATTTAATTAATAGATTAGTGAGATTTTTGGTTCTCCATTTGATATGCTGCAGAACAAAATCTTTCCTTAAATGAGAAAAGATTTATGGCTACTTGGTTTATCATCGTACTGTATTACAAGAGTTTTGCATTTTCTACTTAACTTTTCTAGAATTTCTCTGGTTTTGTTTTCCTGTTTTGTTTTGAACTACTCCTAATTTAGTAATTGACTATTACTTACTTAATTGTACTTGATGTAAAGTGAGTGATTTCTACTCTCCTACTTCTTGTCTATTCACTTTTGTGAATATGCCCCCAGACTGATATTTTTGGAGGGACCGGAAGGGAAAGATTAATCCCTTAGTATTCTGCGCTTGAAAAATACCGTGTGTCTTTTTGTCAGGAAGAATGCTTTCAAATCCTTCCTTCGTCTAAGCTACCATGCTTGACATCTCATTATTCGTTATTTGACTCAGCTGTTTCAGTTTCACCTTCACCCCGCTAATTAAGTAACTCATTGAATGTATTATTCAGTATTTGATTCCCCTATCTGAGTCAGTGGGAGATGGAAGCTGGAAAAAAAAAAAAAAAAAAAGCCCCTTGATGGGATTAGAGAAAGGATTGTTGCTCTGATATGGGGGACTAGCATGAGAATGAGCTAATGAAGTTGGCAATACATGAATCGCATTCTGTCACTTCAGCAAGTGTTTGGATGCCGGTGAAAGTATGGGGATTAGATTTGCTTTAAACTGATCATTACTTAACTAAGCAAATAGTGACTTGTTAATTGTTTCAGGACATCTGTGGTGTGAAAGAGGTTCTTGAGCTTTATTTACATTTTTGTTTCTCTCTTCAGCTGTTGTCCTGCAGGGTATTGTACCATCATGTGTCAAGTCTAGATATGAGCCTTAGCTATTTATGGAACTTGGCTTTGTTCATTGTTTTGGCTCTGCTACTAACTTGTATTACTTTCCAGTGCTTTTGGCATTTGATGAATAATTTATTTCATTTTTCTTGGATTGTAAATGTAAACAGGAGCGCTTTGCAAATGAGCAAACGCCAGCGTTGAGCTATAGGTTCTCTAATTGCATTCCTGTTGCTGTGAATTTGATTGCATTTGTAAGTAGTCTTTTAGATTAAAAGTGAAGGGTTATTACAATTAAATTCCTTTATGGGGTGGTTTAGAATATTTCTTAATATTTATATTAAACCTGAATTAAATGGAATTGTAAACAATATTCCTATCCACTTAAAATCTACATTTTTTTTATCATGCTGGTTAAGGGAAATCTTTTTTAATTTTTTTTTTCTAAGTGTAAATTAACACAAAAATAAAATACCACCAGAGAAATCTAACTTAAAAGTATGATATTTACTTGTGATATAGAAGACTGAAGTTCTCCAGTGTGTGAATTGAATTGAGTAGGGTAAGGATTTGAGCCTCTTTCTTTAACTTCCTGTTGTTTTTTTTTTTTTTTTTAAAGAAAAAGAAAAGATTTGCTGTTCATTGTTCTGAGGTAAATGTAAATGGGGCCTCACTCTCCATCTCTCAGGGTTGGGTTATCTTTTTAGCTTTGATAAGAAATCCCTTCTGGGCTCTGAGAAGACAATCTCAGCAATAAGTCACTGAAAACACTGAAAACATGATAACTTCCAGAAAGGCATTCTGTGTGAGAACTGGTTATCTTCCACCAAAAATTCATTGGAAAAATTCCAATCATGTCTTGCCTAGGATGTTGTCTCTAGAATAGTTGTCTCTAGAATAGTTCTTCAAAAAATACATTCAAATGAAATAGTTCAGGTAAAACACAGTTCAAGAACTGCAAATTCTAGCAAACTCTTATCTCTGACTTTGAATGATTAATGTTCTTTCTACAGAAAAATAAAACTGATAAAGTTTTGTACTGAGTGTGAAGTTCATCCTCAACGGTTTCATGGCTAAACAAAAGGCAACCTGTAGCAATCTGTAGCAGCATCCATTTTTGTCTAATGTGTGTTATTTGTGTGTTCATTTTAAAGAAATGCATAGTTCCTAAAGCTAAATTCTAAAGCTTATAGGATATATCTAGGGTAAAAAACACTGAAGTCCAAGCTCTTTGCTTTGATGTTTGATGACATATTTGTTGTTTTTGTTCTGGAGTAAGAGTATGTTTTATCTGTTTATCTTAATCTATTTTCGTTCAGCACTCTTCTAGATCTTGAAAAGTGAAAAAGGTAACCTTTAGTAAGAAGCGATAGCTTTGGAACAGATTTGACCCCCTTAATTTGCTTTTGCTTGTGGAGTTTTGTTTGTCCTGAAGGTTATAGTTATCTGCAAAGAAAACCAAATGGAATGGGACATCTTTAGATTAGAATTCTGACAGCTACCTTTTTTATACTCATCTTCTTGCTAATGAGAAGATGCTTAAATATTTTATTAAGCTACTAAAAGATCGAGAACATTGTCCTTAATGAGACATTAAGTAGAAAAAACTGTACTGTCAGTTTTTCAGTTGTTTGAGACAATGAAAAAATTTACTGTCTTATCATACTAACAAGGGCTCATAATATTTACAATTGTATCAGCAAACTGAACTTTTATGCAGCTATTTACTTGTTTTACACTTGTTTAAAGTCATGCTTTTTACTTGCTTTCCTAGAGACGTGCTCAATCTGATTGGCTAGCAAAAATTTTCTGCTGTTTTATTCTAATGAGAAAAATAAGTTAATACCTATGTAAACTTAGCCAAGATTTTTTTACATTTTACATTTTTTAATGTAAAAAAAAAAGTGTAGTTAATCACTTTTTTCTGTGTATTACCTTAGTGCTTTTGATTTTTTGTAGTTATACATTTATATTTGCACAGGTTATATAATAAAATGCTGAATTGCACTCCATTTTTATGCAGTGATGTTATTGTTTTGATTTTGAATTAAAAGAAATAATGAAATAGCACTTATATTTCACTTTTTCACAATTGTAAGTAGAACAATGTATTGATTGCACTGCATAGGGAAATGAAAACCCTTAGGCTTATGAAATTGTTTTTAGCTGTGTTCTGAAGTTTGGGCATTGACTTGAAAATTGTCATAATTACTTCATGAATATGTCTGGTTTTGACTTACTTTCAATGCGCAGTAGCTTATTTTAGAACTTTAAAATACTTTTCACTTAACTTTAAATAAGAAATGATTATTTGTATCAAAGGCTCTAAAATATCTCAACTATATTTCAAGAACTTTATTTCCCTCAGATGGCAAGAGCCATGATAGTCATGCAGAGTGCTCCACCCAGTATCTTTGTTAAGGACAACTTATTCTAATGTCTTCTAATATTCTTTTTATATGCAAGTAACTTTCAAGAGTTTTTTTTTTATTCCCCCCCCCCCCCCACGCTAACGTGTCTGTAGTTATGACATATAGAAATTACGTCTGAGGTTTATAGTTATATAGTTATGACATATGTTATATACATATATAATATTATATATAGTTATATATATTATGTCATATACTTATGACATCTAGAAATTATGTCTGAAGTAAATCTGCTAATCAAAGTCTTGAAGCCTTTGTTCTTTTCTTCAATCTTGTCTACAAGTAGTAAGATGCACTCATGCCCATACTGCATTACCTCATGTATGGCTAGGAATATACAGAACCCCCCCGTACTCTGCCATGTCCCGCTGCGCTGTGGACCGTGCCAGCACCAGAGCTGATCGCCCTGCTGAGTGAGTTTCGAATGAATGAATCACTTCTCTCTCCAAGTGTGTAGTTGTAAAAATATCCCAGCAGTTACCTAAGGCCATGCCACAGACTCTCCTGATTGGTATCATGTCAGTGAGGATGTAAACATACGATGTATTCTGAAGTAGATGTAAAAAATACTCCTGTTGTAGACTATCATTTTCCCAAATTCTTCTTCCTTGAAACAGTTATATATAAATCATATTCACAACTTTTTATTCAAAATATATGTGATCATTAATAAGCCTACAACTGACTTGGGGGGAAAATAAAAGACCCTCATTAATACCAAAATTGAATTCCAGCAGTAAGTTACGAATGCAGACTTCATTGTTTCTTGCTATATCATGCAATGTCTACGAAAAGGGAGTGCAAAATCTGTATGGAGATAGCGAATATATTGTATGATTGCTGTAGTAAAGAAACACGATTTAAGACTTGTAGTTACTGTGATTTTCATTTCTGGAATGAAGAGCTGTTACTCAGTCTTGCAGGAAAGGTAATAGCCATTTTTTGTCATAAAGTAAATGCCAAGGTTTTTAGAACAAGAAATATTGCTTTTCAGAGAACAATATAGTTGAGAGCATAGACAATGTGGCAGTGGATGGCTGAAATATCTGCTGGGGATGGGTATGGAAAACCTCAACAAAAAAGCCTGCAGCAGCTTCAGAGATTGGTAAGGCTGGTTTTAGTTTTTAGTATTAAGGTAATTTTTAGTATTAGTTTTAGTTCTAGTTCTAGTATTAGGGTAATTTTTTATATAGTTATTGAATTGTGCATGAAATACCCATGATATCATTTTCTAGGTGGATTTAGACTCTTAAAGTTCCCGTTGCGCTTCCAAATTGTTTTAACAACAGCAGTCAGTTGTTGATAAAGTAGTTGCTGGGAGTGACAGCTGAGAACAGGTATTTTTACTTTCGAAGATACCAGATGGGAATTAGGTAAAGCGTGGTGAGCTGAAACCTTCAAAAGACATGCACAGTTGGGTAGTGAAGTTCATGTGTTGTTTTTTTTTTTTTGTCTGTCAGTTTGGTTTTTTTTTTGGTTGTTGCTTTTTTTTTTTTTTTTTTCAGAATTGCAGGAGGTCTGAGGACAAGAGGAGTTAATGTATGCCTTATCTGTTTTTTGATTATTGTCCTCTAGAGTCTTTTATAACTTTGACATGGTCTTTTGGAAATTGGTCTTTTGAAGCTTTATTTATAAATTATTATTTTAAACATTAGCATTCTAAAGTGGCCTGTACAGGCAGTATTTTGTGAAATAGCTGTGATATAGAATCTCAGTGTTCGTGTTGTTTAGGTAGAAAACTGTGTACTGCATCTGCTGTTCTGAAGGTTATTTCAATCTCTTAAACATCAACCTGATGTTGGCTTTACTATATCATTACACCATGTCAAGAAGTGGATCTTTCCTGCCTGATATAGTGAACATGATGTTAGTAGTATGAAACAATCTGGTATAATTTAATAAATATTATTATTTGATTATCATCACATAATGTCATAGAACATATCTCTCTGGCTGCATCATTAATAATCATTAGGCAGAGCAGTGTAAATGGTGATGATTACCTTCAGTATTTGTATTGCAAAATTGGATGCTGTTTTAGATTTGTTACTTTGAGTAAATTAAAACCAATGCAGGAATATCATATTTAATTAGTTTAAATTCACAGGAAGTGAAAAGGTACTTTATAGTTACTGGGAATTTAAAGCTACAGAAACAAGGAAACAAAACTGTTAGTGAATTTTAGATTATTTTACTTGAAAGTTCTTCATGATCAATCAGTTTTATTGTGTCTCTTAAAATGTATACCAGTTATGACTATAATTTCACAGCACTCTGAGAACTCCAAAGGGAAATAACAGAACTTACCACATTTTCTTCTGTAAACATTGGTCATCCTAACAACTTTGTTTTGTTATAGTAGTTTCATTATTTTTACTTTGGGATTTATTATATTTCTTTCATGAGTCAGTAGCTCATGCAAGAAACATTTTATGTGACTCAAATGTTTTTAAGGGTAACCTTTATGTGCATGAACTGTCATATGTTTAAAAAGAAAACTGAAAATAAGGCTATATAAAAGCAGCAACCAAAAATTGCACGTCTCTTCCTAACATTATACTAATGCATCCATGATTTTTCTACAATTGAGAATTACCAGCAATTTATCTTAAAAATGCATTTAATACTTTCTATTTTCATAAAAAATATATTAGTTTTAACTGCTAAGTCCATATTTTTGTATCATCCTTTCAGTCTTAACTATTGAAAAGCAGTGAAGTATGTTTTGAAGAATACCAGCTCTATTTTAGTAGTAGATACTGCCATAAACTTTTTGTTGTTTTGTTGTTTATGTTCAGCTATGACAAGACATAACAGTATTTTGTAGTTAATGGCTATATGAACAGCAAAATAAGGAACATGTATTACTTGTCAGCCTATGTTCTGTACTCCCATCTTGGTTGAAATGATAGCAGGATTGATTAGTTGTTGTTGCTAAAACTAAGGATTCATAGAGAGATTGTGTATATTTTTCCTCTATGCTTCAGAATTTGCATTCAGTCTTTAAAGGGAAAAACAAAACAAAAAAGCCCACCCTTTCAGAATTTATTAGGATAATAAATCTTAAATAGATCTAGCAGAAAGAACGTAGTTCAAAAAATTGATCAGGTTGAATAAAACTGTATTAACCTGCCTCATAAAGAAAGAGGGAGAACTGTATTTTTCTGCTATAATGTGATTCTAATAGCTTTTTAGTTTAAGGGAAATGTCTGCAGTTACACTTACTGTGGGTTGAAAATAATTCATCAAGGAAGTGTTCTGAATTGAGAAGCACTGCCATTTGTGCTCTATCAAAAATTGGTTTTGATGTAATCAATTTTTTAGAACTTGCAACTGATGTACTGGTTCTATTTTACTTTTAAATTGTGCAGCTTAGATATTATTCAGTATTCATGTTTGGGTAACTTGATTAAACTAGAAAAAAAATTACAAAAAGTCTATAATGTGCAAACAAACAACAACTGAAAACATACTAATCAATCCTTTTGTAATTTGTCTCAACCAGTACTGAGACAGAACTGTCCTTCTGCAAAATATGCCAGGGCTGTTTGTTCTTAGTGAACGTGTTCTGGGCACGTTAGTATTTACGTGGGCCTTAGCATCTCTTTTGGGGGGGAAAGAGCCAAGAAAAAATGGAAGGAGTAATTCTCATCTGTATGCTTACTTCAAAAGTTATGTGTATGTTGGTACTGAGGCATTGATGTGGAAGGTAAAGACTGAATTTCTGCATGCTCGTGAAGAAGAGCATGTGCTGGAGATACTAGGTGCTGATGGATGTTGAGCAGTAATACATCCATGGCACTGACATTCCTCATCCCTGCTTACTTTCCTTAGCAGGCTTCAATTCCGTGTTGTCTTAGCTTCTTTTTAGGGGCACTGTGACTGAGTGTAGTTCGTCAGCATTTCAGTGCTCTCATTTGATCAGTGCCTTTTTTTGCCAATTTATCACCTTCCTAAAAAGATTAGGAATAGAATTGAGTTCTAATGTCTTCATTACTACATAGACTGGCAGGTACTTACAAGGAAACTGGTCCTGTATACCTTAGATCGGGCATAGAAGAAGGAAAATAGAACACATCTCAGTCACTTTCTTCTTGACAGTAGTTACTAAAAAGTATGAAAATAAATCAGTGCCGTTGCCACTCTAAAATCTATAAGCTTGCAGTCTATTTAAATTCCTTATTTCTCTTGGATGTTAAAGGATGTTAAAGCAATAACTGTACTCATCAGACCTTCTTTTTAATTTGCTCATTAACGTATAGCCTTTTGGATGCAGTCTTCACTCATGCGTTTGCTACCACGTTCTTAATCAGTGTCAGCATAGACACTGCTATGTCAGGAGTGTTACGTATAGAAAACTTAAGTGTTTAGTTGCTGTTCAAACTGGTAATTTTAATATAAATTTTCATTGCCATCTTTTAAGATTTAATATTTGCTAACCCCTAAATTTCAGTCTTAACCTGATGTTTTTCAAGTTTTGAGCAGCAAATTCCTAGATACTTCTGCATGATAAATTAATCTCTTGAAATAATATGCATTTTTTTCCTAAAATGCTGCATATTTTTGTTGTTTTGTGCAGGTATGATCTAAGGGCATAGACAGAAGGTAAACTCAGAAGTGGTGGGTTGTTTTTTTTTTTTCCCGCTGGACTAATGAAAACATGTTTGAAGAAATTGGATGAGCTGAGGCACAGGAAGGCTTGTTTCTCTGCAGTGAAGACTTATCTGTCTCTGCATAAGAGTGTAATTAAGAAAAGGACAAATAAATCAAGGGTGAGAAAATGAAAATAATTGGGAAAATCTCATATGCCCAAGTCCATTTGCTTTATCAGCAAGCAGATATGTACAAGTTCCTTCAAACATGTCTATATTAATGACAAAAGTCAAGCTTTTCATCTGTCAAGAAGTTTTCAGCTCTTGGTAGCTTTGAAAATTGCAAATGAACACAAACAAAACTCTGGAATCAGATGAGAGATTGGGTTATCCGCTTTCACAGCCGGGCGGTGGGTGGATGTGTGGGAAGGGCACATGTTGGAGTTGCTTCAGATGTACATTAAAAATACAGCAGTATTTTTACAAACAGATTTTTTTTTTTTTAGTATAAAATTTCTCAGTTCAGTATCCCAATAATCCTTTAAACCTTCTCTCTCTACTTTTACCTAGAAACAAAAAGAGTAAGCTCCCCAAAGACTGAGAAACTTTTAGATCACTGATCAGATGGATTTCTTTTTGGACTCCAGACAAACAGCCCTGAGAATAACAACAGGGAAAGATGCAGATGACCCAGTCTTCTGCTCTGTGCTTATAGCTTGTTAGAAAGAGGCCTCTGTTGCTTCAGAAACATTAGTAAATGGAGATAAAGCTATTGCTTTCATTAATACAACTCTTTTCTTACACTTTTGACATGGCAGCTTTTGAAACCATTGGAATCCTGGGACTGGTTTCTTAATGTGATGAGGCTTGTGCATGATTCCTTCAGTTGCTAGGGATGAACTTAGTAAAGACTTGAATGGCACATACTAAGGTTTCATTTTCCATTTCTTTTCTCCTTCAGTAAGTATTATTGCGTGGTTAATTTGTTCTCTGGGATGGATAAAATAGAACTAATATGAAATTCAAATTAATTCTTCTGCTGGTAGCCTGTTTGTTAACAGCAATAATGAAATATAATGGATAATGGACAGTGAAAAAGATTAAGTATTTTCCTCAATTACTTAATAAAAATATCCATAAAAATCATAGAATTACAGAATGGTTTGGGTTGGAAGGGATCTTAAGGATCATTAATTGCAAGCCCTTGCCATGGGCATGGACACCTTTCCTTGCGCACTGCCAGGGATGGGGCACCCACAGCTTCTCTGGGCAGCCTGGGCCAGGGCCTCATCACCCTCAGACTAAAGAACTTCTTCCTAATATCTGATCTAAATCTACCCTTTTTTAGTTTAAAACCATTACTCCTTGTCCTGTTACAATCCCCGCCCCCCCCCCCCCCCCCCCCCCCGACGAAGAGTCCCTCCCCAACTTTCTTGTAAGCCCCCTTTTGGAAGACCGCAAACCAATAACCCAGAGTTTGACTGAGTGCTTTTTCAAATATTTCTACAATTCTTTTGTTTAACATTGGGTTACCTTTATGTATGCTTTAGTCATCCAAAGGAACCGGCTCCACTTCATAGATTTTTAAAACTGATAATACCCTTTTATTTCTCATTCTGCAGCATTTTAGCAAATTGGAAAACAGCGTTATGAAGCAATGGCCTAATTTGTATTAGCGCTTGTTGGGATGCCAAGGATGGGTGTAAAATACCCGATCAACCTGGTCAGTGTAATAGATTTATCTATCATAGGAAAGTTGAGCAAGATTTCAAGAGGTTATTTGCTTCCACCTACTGGCCATTCCTGATATTACAGACAAAACCAACAGGCAATACTTTAAAACTTCCAGTGTCTCATTTTTCCTCCTTCAGATACAGGCAATGGGAGTAGTGTGTGTACATATGACTTCTCTTTGCTGTCTGCATTTCATTACTTTCAAATGAAAAAAAAAATAGCAATTGAAGTAACTTTTCTAAAGTTTCTAAACCTGTACACTTTATATTTTTTCCCTTGTTTTTGTTCTTGTTCTTTTGTTTGTTTGAAGATTTTGTTTTGAGTGTTATGATAGAGAAGTAGTGGGAAGATTTTGGATAGCAGGAAGACAACACACTAAAAAATGTATGATAAAGGATGATATGATAAAGGCATGCACAAGTATTATTTATGTTAGCATGAGTAGTGGTTAGTTGGGGATGTTGATTTCTCTATTTCTATTTGCTGTTCAAGAAGTAAACTTAAATATATAATTGCAGAAGCCATATAAAATAATTGTGTGGAGGTTTCTACTGCATCCTAAAGCCAAAATATCATCCAGAGTCACGCTATCACTAATGATTACTTTTACTTTCTAGATCCTTCCTTTTACTTCTCTTCAGTAACACGTGTGTAATGCTAATGCAGAATGAAGGTGCTAGAGAGATTTCCCAAGGGCCTAGTATATTAAACTTTAAATTTCCTGAAACGTATGAATCATCAAAAAGAGTAAAATTGGGATGAGGGAACGGAGCCTTCTCAGGAATGAAATGGGTGTCACAACTCATGTATTCTGTACTATGCACTTTCAGTATATCTTGCTGTCAAGTTATCTAAATCAGTTGTCCCCAAAAAAGCACTGAAAAACAGTATGTGCCTATTGTTCTCACTTTTCTCTCTGGTAAGCTACAGTACTCAGTACAACCAACAATTTAATACCAGTTGGTCACTAAGGGAACTAAATCTGATAAATGTTGGTAGGACACTTTAAGGCTACCTTTCAGAACTCCGTGCCTACAAACAGAGATGAGTATAGTTTCACCACCACAGTTACTGGAATTCTACTGGTAAACATATGTGACAGCATCCCTTATGGCTCTTCGTTCAAGTTGTGTTTGTCCTTTGCTGCTCCTGATACACTGCATAAAGCCTTGTTTTGTTTCCTTGCAGCTACCCAACAAAACAGGCAAAATAGGCAATTTCCTTCTGTGCTGTCAAATCAATATTCAAAAATAGAGCTCTTAATATGTTTATAGTATTATAATTTAATTGGCTGTTAAGCAGTGACACCTAGTTTAAAAAAAAAAAGTGATGGTTTAAACTGAAATGGATGAGAGTTTTCTATTTTAATGATAGTGTATGTCTATAATTCATTCTTTCCATGTTTCCCATGAAATTTCCCGTGAAGTGTTCTATTACATAATTTGTCTAAAATACAAATTCTTCAGGAGGAACAAATTTTGCTGGTGTTTTAACCTTAACATGAAAGAATGTAAAAGAAAGTGTCTAAAATACTGTTCAATTCTCTATGATTTTACACTTGCTTTACAAAAACTGTATTGCTTAGTCTCAATTCACACAGCAGGGAGATTTGCAACATACCTATCAAAATGACAACACTTGGTTGTTTTGCACTTACAGAGAGTGGCATAGATATCTCCCAGAGAAGAACATTCTGATTTTTTTTTTTTTTACTTCTTACTCTGTATTTAACAGATGATTCATTTCAATGTATTTTTTTCAAGTTTAATTTCCATGTATGTTTTTCTTTAAATGATGTAGATGATGTATACTGAAATGTTTATATTTAAACATAAATATTTTTGAAGCCAGTTACTTGACTGGTTTAAAGAATTATACCACTAACCATTTCATAAAAATCGGTTTGTTTTGCTTGAGCAGTTAGAGGTTTACATATGCTTGCACATCCCAGACATGAAATGCTCAGGTCACTCAAGGAAAACTTCTGAGATCAGGTACAATGGGTAATAAGGTGGTGGATCACATTTGTTCAAGAAAGACTTGATTGTAGACTTCCTAGAAATATCAAGCATACAACAAGAGTTGCTTTTATGAAACAACTTGTTTCTGTAGCAGTGACTTTTTTTCCAATGAGTCCAGCATAATTCAGGAACCAGAATTCCATGTTTTCCAGAATCCATTCCCTTGCTCAGGCTCTTAAAATGTTGTGTGTAGCTTTGTGACAAACCAACTGTACTAGCCAAGTAAAAACTTGATAAATTAATTGTGACAACAATAAATTGAATAATCTTTGAAAGACAGTGGATGTGTTGCTTGTGCCAGATGGTTTCCTTTTTGCCAGTAGTGTGGTCTTCCACGGGAAGTGAGAAGTTCTTTGTTGCCTTTTTCTTATTTTGCACCTGCCGCAACTGTACTTTATGAATGTATGGACCACTCTATCAGTATGACCTACTGTTGTTTTTGAATATAAACGTATTGGAAATTACAGCTTATTATTCAGCTAATAATTTTGCAAATTACTGCTTTTAGAAGAGACTGATTCTCTGCTGTTGTTCGTTCTTCACCTACTGCACTGATTTCTTTCAGTGATATTAGAAATATAGAATTTGTGAGGTATGTTTTCTTAAGCCTCTTTAATCTCACTTTTTTTTTTTTTTTCAGGAAAGAAGACATAATAATACCATAGGTGGTACTGCTGACAAATTGCTTTTTCACTGCTTTCATGTGGCTAACCACTTTGGAATAAGGATTCCTGAATTCTCCTTTAGTTCTTTAGGTACCCAGTCAGCATCCTTAGTTATCGTTTATCAGAACATACACACTGTGATTTGTTAGGGTTTCACCACTAAAGAAAGATCCTGTTCAGGAATTTGAGCTTTTTAGGGTGTTATACGTTAAACAGTTGTTACAGGCTGGATTGTTATCTAATAATATGACTGAAGCATGCTTGTCAAAAACGGTTTAGGAAATATTTTAAAATTAATATTTGGAATACAGAAACAAAACATAAGTGGAGCTTTTTTTTTTTTGTGTGTGTGTGTGTGTGCATTTATCCTTGTGCCAAAGTCTAAATTCAGGTCTCTTGAAGACACAGCAACTATTTCTTCACCCTAGTATGACTTCACTTAATTTCAAAGATAAGCAAATACTTCTGTCTTGTTGTCATCAACATCCCGTAACACTGAAAACATACTTAAGTAGTTTTCATTGCTAATGACACAATGGTTAATGTTTAAATAATGCTTCCTATATATTTAGATCGAACAGCAAACACTGTGAAACAAAATGATTACCTAAAAGTCATGCAACAGTTCAGGGATAAAACTTCTTCAGCCTACATCTTTCCCTTATGGCTGGCACCAGCTAACTTCCAGGCGCATTGCTTCAATTCCTATCGCAGCACCGAGTGTCTCAGCTAGGTTGGCCTCAGCTGTTCTCAGCAGGGCTGCCCCACGCTTAGTTTGTACCCTTTGCCTTACTGGACATAGGCAGTCATGTAAGGTAAACTGTGCTGGGAGGAAGATGGGGTTTGCTTTACCCGCATAAAACTGCATTTTTTGCTTCACATTGAATAAGAAATGCTTATGTGGTGGTTTCACAGCGGTAGGCAGATAAGCACCACACAAACTGCTCTCTAATTCTTCAGTAGGATAGGGGAGAAAATGTGATGGAAAACCCCCATGGGCGGCAGCTCCCCCCAGACCCCCTGCTCCTGCGTGGGCTCCTCTCCACAGGCTGCAGCTCCGGCCCGGGGCCTGCTCCTGCGAGGGCTCTCCATGGGCCGCAGCCTCCTCCAGGCCACATCCACCTGCTCCACCGGGGGCTCCTCCACGGGCTGCAGCGTGGAGATCTGCTCCATGTGGGACCCACGGGCTGCAGGGGGACAGCCTGCTCCACCAGGGGCCTCTCCCCAGGCTGCAGGGGAACTTCTGCCCCATGCCTGGAGCACCTCCTGCCCTCCTCCTGCACGGCTGTGGGTGTCTTCAGGGCTGGTTCTCTCACCTTTCCTCACCCCTCTCTCCCAGCCGCTGTAGCACAGCAGTTGTATTTTTTTTTTCTCTCCCTTTCTTCAGTCTGGTCTCCAAAAGTCCAACCAGCATTACTCACAGTGCAGCTCTGGCCAGCGGCGGGTCCCTTTGGAGCCAGCTGGCTCTGCTCTGGCATGGGGCAGCTGCTGGGCTCCTCTCATAGGGGCCATCCCTGCAGCCTCCTGCTACCAAAGCCATCCCACCTAAACCCAATACAGCTTAGGAGCACATATTTCTTAAAAATTGCTTATAATGGGCATTAACGATGACAAAATATGAAATTAACATAGTCTCTAGCTAGTAGAAAGGATCATGCTTTTAGTTCTTCAGCAAGGTATGCCGATCATATTGAGCATTCATAATAACTATAGCAGGAATTAGATAGAAACTCTTTTATTCCACGTTTAGTTAATTTAGGTCAGTTTAATTTAGTATGCAAGATAGAGTCACTGTTGTCCTTGGCGATTTAAAAGATTTAATTCATTTTTTGATTAACCAACAAATATGTTGGGGAATGTTTCGTTATTTCCAAAAGGTGACCTGGGTCATAGCTAGCAGGTGAAAAGGCCTGGATAATAAAGTTTGCATTCATTTCTCCATGTCAGAAAGCTTTTTAAACACTGAACTTTGTTCTTCATGCACTTTAGGAAAAAAAAAAAGAAAAGGAATTACAACCAAGCCGGCCTGTAGGCTGGTAGTATTTCCTTATCTGCAAAATGGGAGGAGAAGCACGGCAGGCTGCCAGGAAGCCACACCTGAAAGAAAATTTTTGAGTATTACATTCCACAAATACAGCTTGGTTTCCCAGGAAAAGTATTTTGAATGAAGGGAATGTTTGACAAACCGATTCACGTGATGCATAAAACTAGCTAGAATAACAAAGATTATTTTGTTGGAAATATGCTGCTTGAGAAGTGAGAGAGAATAGGATATGCCTAATGAAAACGTCTTTAATATATCTTGCTGTGAATAAAAATAATTTTTCAGGAAACCTTGATTCATCTTACTTGACTGAGTGATTTTCTTTTTTTAATCTTTTATGGGTATATGGCTTAGGTCAGAAGACTTTGATGTTGAAATAGTATCAGTCCTTCATTTAAGACGAATAGGCATGGTCCTGAGGAAACACAGCATCATAATTTAATTTGTTTTCATTTTCAGTGGAAACTACTATTAGCTGTCAGTCTTAAATTTGTGGTTTGGGATTTATGTAACAAGTAACTCTAGCTAATAATTCAAAAGCTGATGAGAGTAGTTCTAGCTTCAGTAAGAGGCTGGGGAAGGACTTACTTTTAACAAACAAAATTGGACCTCATCTCTGTGCCATTTTTTTCTAACAGAAGTCTTCAAAGTTGCAGTATGTAAGCAAAATTACCTTCCAAAAATACCATCACAAGAAAAGTGAAGTTAAAAACGAAGAAGAAACGTAATAGGTCACGTTAATCTTGTCTACAATCTAATGGCTTGAAATACACGTGGTTTATTCAATTTTCAGGGATAACTTCTTGTACAAAGGGATAAAATGAAGAAAGAAATGCCTTTATTTTGTGATTATTTTGTGGTTTTTTTTTTTTGTGATATATTGTGATATTTTTTGTGATAACAGTTCTCTCGACATGTCTTCAAAAAAAGAGAACATATTCTCTGTTCATCTGCTAGCAAAATCCTGACTGTTTAATGAGAGTCAAAATGCCTTAGAAATAAAATAAACATATTTTGGGTGTCATTAGATTTAAGATCATTAGTTTGATTCTTGAAGTCCAAGTTATATGCGTGTGTATATATACTATATATATATATTTATATAAAATTGATGCTTGAGTATTCTTGTATTTTTCAGTGGGGATTGACACAAATATCTTCAACCTATCCAGTAGTCCATAAGTATAAATATGGACTATGTATTACAGTTTTCAGACCAGGAAACACAATAATACATTGTCAATTTTAGAGTCCTAGTTAGCACTTCAGTTAACAGACAGAAGTTTGAGCATTTATTTATCCTCTTAAGCTGACAATGATCTTACCTTTAAAAATCTTTGTTACCAACAGTAATAGAATAGAAAAAAAGTAAACAATTACATTTTATCAAGATGCAATTGGAAAAAAAAAACCTTACACTTTACAGAGATCTTATCTTGTGAACTATACTTTATTGAAAAAAGTTTTGTTTATTTTTTTCAATCCTATCTTTCAGTTGACAACACATCTGCTTGTAATGAAGTTTAATAAACCTTCCTTAAAGCTGTAATACTAAGTATTGTACCTTTAAAGGTACTGTGAATACAAAAATAATACAGTAATATATAATAGGTTGAGAAACCCGTTTTTCAGACTTTGATGCCTTTTCTTCATTTGGAGTTATTCTTACAGCCCTGAAGAATGTGCTTTGTGACACAGTCTTCTCTGTTTGTCTTTTCAGGATACTAAATCAGAGTGCAATTCCTGTGTAGAAACTGAGGACAGAAAAGTAAGTTGCTTGTTTAAATGTAATTTATGTCAGGCCAGTCTAGTAAGTATTTCTTTGATTGGTTTATGTTTTCAATTTAGCTATGTGAAATTATTTTAAGTTGTTTTATGTATGTGTGTTAAAGTTTTCTAACAATGCCTTACCTAATGTAGTTGTATTTTAACTTCAAATGGTACAAAACACCCTTACTCTATTGAATGTGCTTCCATTAGAAATATACCTACTTGTTCAGAAGAGAATTATAACCTTACTTTTGTGAAACTATGAATGGCCTAAAAGACAATTGCACTTCCTATTCTTAATTCCATTAATAGTAAAATTACTGCATGGTGTCTTTCATGATAATGCTGGCATACCAAGTTAAATACTCTTAAAATAGCAAGATAAGGGCTACTTCCTTTTGCTTGTTAAGCAATGTTTGATATTGATTTCTTTTCCTTCTAAATGGTTGCAGTCTAGAAAAAAAAAAAAAGCTCTTATATTATTTCCAGTTTTATTGTTAGTGAGTATAAAAAGTGTATTCTGTTCTGTTCTTTGCCTTGTTAGCTTGTTTTATACTACATTATGGCATGTATACTTGAAAATACCTGAAAAAAAAGTACATTTTTGATTTAGATACTTAAATTGAAGTGTTATCAATTTCCACTCAAAAGTGAGAGATGTGGAAAGCTGCCTTCTAGCACTAACAGTTTAATACTCTCAAGCTATGTTTTGAAACAGCAGGGTTTTATGTTTAATTTAACATCATGTTAACTGTGCCATTATGTGTAAAATCAATGTTCTACTACTCAAATTTCCAAAAGTTCTTTGTTTTTGAACTTCTTTTGGCTTCTGAATTTTTCCATGATTATTCAGTGACTTCTCATTTCCTTAATGATAATCAAGTTCTTTTTGTTGTAAAAATGAAATTTTATTAATTGTCATCCCAGATGCATTTGAGTTGTTCATGATAGCACACGTTATAAAATACTGTTATTCAGGTCTGACATAAAATGACATTGAAGTTACTGCAGGAAAGCAAGATTCATGTGCTTTGTTATGTGATGGAAGTTCTTCAGAATTTTGATGATTTTCAAAATTTTCAGGAATGAAGAGAGGAAATTATTTTCAGTTAGACAAAAACACACTGAGAATTCAATTATGATAATAAAATGTGAATATAATTAAAATAGAATGTATGTCATGTCTTAAATGCCTATCAGCTGTTACTAGTCTCTGATTATTGAAGTCCACTATAAAATTTAAGGAATTCTCCTTGTTATTTACACTCCTACTGTTTTTTTCAGTTCACTGGGAGGTTTGTTTTTTTTTTTTTTTTGTTGTTTTCTTTTTTTTCTTAAATGCATTGTAGTAAATGAAATTTTTTTTTTGGGGTGAAATTCCCAAGTTTCTCCTGCTTTTTATGTAAGATTTCTTTTTTAGGCTTCATTAAGTTTGAACTGCTGATAAGTTATGCCTTCTCATATCTTATGCAGTTCGTTCCATTATTTTCTCAAGCATTTTGCAGAGATATAGTGAGCTGAATGAAGGTTCATATATTCGTGCATTCATGCATTTCTACTGGAAACCTTAAACTGGAAGCTGGAATCTAGTTCTGGATTACTAAATCTGTATAGTATATCTCCATGTGTCAGCAAGTAACTGAGTTTGTGAAGGTGTCAACTACATGACATAATTTAAAATCTCTAAAATTAGATAGTACTCATTACTGTGAAACTCAGGCCATTTACACGTCAGGTTCCGAGCAATAGCTTTTATGAAACTAGGTGTTTAAATATAAGTGCATGCTGTTTGATATTCTGCTAAAACACAGTTTGGGACCTTACTTTCTAAACACCAGAATCTGACTTTTCTTAGTGTGGATAGTAGCTTCTGAAACTGCACAACCAAATGGTTCTTTTTATTGCTTCAATAATGGGAAAAGTTATCACAAGCCTGACAAACTTTGGACTGTAGTATCATTAATTTATTAGTTATATTTCCTTGTTTTTTTTTTTTTTTTTTTAACTGCAGCTTTCGTTTTATAGAGCAGATGCACTAGTAGTTCCCAGAAAACTTTTTTTTTTTTTTTTTTCCCCTCTCCATGCTCAAAGATAAGATGATTTCTACCTCAGTATAAATGATAGGAGTCATATAGATGATACTTGGCCTTGGTTGAGTGGTCTCCTAAGGATCTAGCGTTCTTCAGTGACTCAGGCCATGGAGACTAACCGAGCTGTCAGACCCCAGAAAGAGGCAGTTACCCCCTCTGTTCACATCCTGCAGTACAGAATATGTGGTCTGCCTTTTTCTGTGACAACACAGTACTAGGGAACTGAAGTGAAACAAAGAGCATGAGATTCCCATGTTATCCTATGTCTTGTTGCTTAGCTGGCCTGTTTTCACCACTTCCCTTTCCATTCTTGTTCTTAAAAGCAGTGGCAGGGAAGATGAGCTGGTGGTCAGAGGATCTCCAAACATACTGTGAATCTTGAAGATTCTTTAAGGTATCACTAAAGTTGAAAGTCTGGACATTATCAACATTACAGTGCTGAGTGCTATGACTTTCTCATCCTTGTGACTCTAAATACTGATGTGCACAGACACGTGCCTTCAGTACTGCAGGCTCTTAAGTGACCTTGCCTCAGTAATCGCTGAAGTAATAAAAAAGTATGTGACATTTGCTAAGTTTAGGGCATTGGCTTGTTTTTTGACTTGCTAAAAATACAGTTCTTATCAAAAACCAAAAACCAATAACCTGCTCAGTGTTCTAGCTTGCAAATGGAGAAACTACAACTTACATAGAGAATTGTTTAGTTTATCTTCCTCTTTTTCTTAGTTTGTTGGAACATTTTGAAAGAACAGAAATGTAATAATTATACATTGTTGCTACATGGCATGTTTCGTGTTTTCTATGTGTTTGGTCTCAAAACTGAAGCTTCTGCTGAGCTTAAGAGGCAGATTCACTTTTCAGTTCAAGGGTATAGATTACCAATAACCCATTCTGTGATCATCAAGTAAAGATGTATCAATTTTTTTAATAATAATGAATTGTTTCATGTTTATTGAAAGCATAAATTTGGGGTTTAATGTAATTCATAGAACCCGAAACATTGTAAATAAATATTTTTATTCTATTGACATTGAAATCAAGAGAAACTACTGCAGTTAAGAGATGCCTCATTAGAATTTCATAATTTGGCTCTTTCATAATGAAATATATTACTAATGAACTATATCATTAGTAATTAATGAAAAATGTTCATAGCTAACAACAAAATATGTCTGCAAGGTTCCTTCCTTTTCTTACCAACTTTCTTCCTGAAGCTTCTTAATCTCTACTTTTTGAAGTAGAAATTTATGAAGCCATTGCTAAAACTTTGCCTGTAGGCAAACTTAAATTTTGTAAAAGTAGTTATTATTTTGGAATCTATTATTCTGTAAGTGTCAAAATGGCATTTAATTTTCTTAACCACTTTATCACTATGATATGTTTATCCCTCCCTTGTTACTTCCACTGAACTTTTTATTTAAGATTTTTTTTTCTGCAAGGATAAAAGGCTTCAGGTTTGAGAATCTGTCTGAGAATGTCAAAAGAGCTGACAAGTAATCAACAGTCTGTGGTAACTGACCTATATCATTAGGCATTACTAACCTGTGTTTACCACAACCAGCAGTGGGCCCAGTGTATGTATGATTTTATGTCCCACTCTTCTGTGTTTGTCACACCTAACCCTTTTTTGTTTTGCTTTCATACCTTCTTTCTGAACAACCGAAAGTAGTTAAAACTAAGCATGTCATTCTGCAAATGTCAGCTTTGCTGTTAAAAGCAGCATGCATGACCAGTAAAATTTCACAGGAAAGAAACTTGTTAAAAGCATGTGAAGTGGGACTTTCTGAAAACAGATTGATATCTGAAGCTAGTCTCATGTTTAAGGAATTGGAGTCATAATTTCAAAACCTGTGATGTTTTCCAGCATGAGGTTTCAGTCTTCGACGGATGATCAAGTGATGTTGTTCATTTGTTGTTTTAACCGATACATATACCCATATTTTTACCCAATAACTGTGTGTTGGGGACAAAATATGTGGTTGTTGTTGAGGGAATTAATAAGAATATTGACCTTTTTGCCAAAACAGGCAGCCGTGTGGATTCCTTTGTGATCTTCTCTTTCTTTTGTTATAAGCAAACCCTAGCCTCGGTGCCCACTTTAGGAAGACTGCTAATATGTAAAGCTGTATTTTTTTTGTTTGCTCTTACACCAGCTTAATCACTTCTCAATAGCTGAAAAACTTGCCCCAAGTATATCTTCTGCACCTTTTATTTATTCTCAGTCCGTGTCTCTATTTGGTCTTAAACATATGAAAAAGAATTGCTACATGGGACTGGCATTGAATAGGAGTCTTCAAAATTACAAAACAAACAAACAAAAAGCCACAAAAACCTGGAAGTAACCTTTGAAGCCTGAACAGAACACAATGGAATACTTTGTTTTCATCTGCAGTTGTTGTCATATCATCAAATAAATTCATTTCAACACTGTGAAACCAACACTCCTCTATGAAGTTACCTTCCCCTTGCTTCTTCACCACCCTCTCTTTTGTTTTCTTCTGAACTGGAAAACTCTTTGAGCCACTGAAAACTGACTGGAAAGTTAACTTATAATGGTCTTTCTGTGCTGGATAATTTTGTGGCAGCTGGGTTTTACTATGCCAGGAATGTTTTATTCTTCAGCTTTGGTTTCTTCATTTTTGTTTGATTTCAGCATGCTCTTTTGTAATAGACTCACTTTTGCTGTAATGTGCAATGACAGTCTCGTCAGTATTCCTTGCGGGCAAGTAAATGCTGACCATTAACTAGCAGCTATGTTATTAGCTTGGTGGCTCAAGGTCACTCAGGATATCCTGCTCCATTTTCTGTTCTTCAGTGGCTTATGGAGATAACGTTTTTGAGATGCATCTTGACTTCAGAATTTACCACTTTTGAGCTCAGAGTGCAGAGGCTTTATGAGAGCAATAGACTTTATGGGTATGCATTAGGTCAATAACATGATAGGTCAGTAAGTTAGAAAATTTCCCTGTAGTGACATGTTTCATAACTCCCTATTACCTTCTGTGGGATATGGTATAGACAGTAATACCTTTCCTCTTCTATGCCTGCTGTGGAAATGATTTCATAATTATTTTAGTGTCTTCTATCAAAGGATTTCCAAGCATTTTGCAAACAATTTAAAAACACCTGTGAGGAAAGTACTTGCATTTATATTGATCAAGTTAACTATGGGGAAATAGAAATATGAAGAGGAAGGCATAGGCAAGGTTACAATGTGAGTCTGAGACAAAATGAGGAGGAAAACAAACAGATTTACAAATACACTTTGCTCAGTATATCCTATGGCTTCTTGCAATCTTTTATTTACTTTTTCAATTTATAATGATCAAGTATTCCATGTAAGTTTAAGGGAAAAGTTTGTTTTAGTAGTAGGAAGAAATTTTATCCAATTTCTTTAACACTGTTTTTTAGGTTACTGTGGGAGGGAATTAATAAAGGTATCAAATAAGAAAGAGATGATAAGAAACATCATGGACAGACAGACTCAACTGCAGACATCTAAGATGTGAATATATTTGTATACTGTTTCCTTTCATTGTAAACCATTTTTCTGTAGTTTAGGAGCTCCCTGTCAGTGAATAATATGGAGTAAGTGTCATTTCTGTTACCTCATGAAAACATTGTGCAATCTTGGGAGACTTTGGGATGCATTTTTCCTCACATTAAAAGGAATTCATTTTTTGATGAGGGAAGCTTGCAGACTCTAATGTATTGGTATGGAAATGTTCTATGTAAGTATTTTTTGTTCTGTTAGATGATTATGTTCCATAAATTGTGTTAGGATGTAGATTCTGAGGAATTAAGAATCTTAAGGAAGTTTTGAACACTAACAGGCCTCCCCTTGTTTACTAGAGTGAACAAATAAATTATTTCCATTTCTTGTGCCTCATTAATTGATGTACAAATAGGAGTATTATTGAACCATCATATGACAGGACATAGAATATACGGGATTGAACATAAAACTCAGAAACAAGTGAGAATAACAAGCTATTCAGATAATATCTACCTGTCACTGTATGCCAGAAGTTCCCAATACGATTTCAGCTCTCTTAAATTGGATTTGTGTGATGTTTCTAGAGTCTTCCATACCACAGAGGTGGAAGTTTTCAAAACTTCTGTAAGAGAGTAAGAAAATCTCAGGGTTGTTTTTGGCAGAAAAGTTGATGGAAAACCATGACTGCCTTCTCCACAATAATTTTAATTCAAGATTTTTTGTACTCCAGATATTCTAAAATACAGAAACTCTGTTGAATCAAACCCATACTCTGAGTTGCATAGGTATCATTTATTATTGTTCACACTACTTTTAATCATGTCTTTAAAATGGAAGGATCTTCCATTTCCTTGTCTTAGTTATGTTCTTTGCAAGTAAAAGGATTACTTACAGAAAAATATATAGCAGAAATTTGCCGTATAATCTAACATGCAACACAAGTCATCCTAAGAAATACCGGCAATTATGAAGAGGGGAAATGCTCAGAAATCCAGTCTGTTTCCTGGCATGTGGATTGTCATAGTTCAAAGTCTTGTTGAAAAGTTTCACGGTATTTGAATGATCATTCAGTTCTATTACTGTTCTCTTGTTCTTCCTGTTACTGACATGCAATTACAGAATTTCACAACTGAAGTGATGACAATTACTTGTGTGTGTGTCTATCTTTCCCTTAATCCAACTGCATCGAGCAATCTGTAATTTGATAAAATGGAATTGAAATGACAGGCTTGGTGGAAGTGCCAAAACAATAATTTGACCTCCCACTGAAGTGCCAATGTGTTCAGCTGTATGAGTTTTACTCATGCTGAATACACATAAGGAACATGTATAGTGTATTTATTATGCTAGAATACCTGTTAAAGCAGATTACAAAAAAAAAAAAAGTGCAATTTGCCTTTTGTCAATGTGTTCCATCTTTAACCATTACATTTTCTATGTCCATACAACTATCTACAAACATGATTACTATTGCACATTAACTTTATAATTCTATTAGGAAAGTATGTTCTTCAAATCTTCATTTTGAAGGTGTTTTTCTAAATCTTTAAATTATTACGTTAAGTGACATAAGTGTGTGGCTGCCTCCTCCAGCTGCTCCAGCCCAGGGCTGCTCCTGCCCAGCTGCTGGGGCCATGCCCGGGGACCTGGGGTCTCTGCCCACGCTGGGGGATGTGGCCACCACTTTCCCCTTTGCAGGTTCAACCGGTAGCAAAGCTGAGTAGGGATCCCAGAGACGCACAGACACAGAGGACATTGACACAGCCAGTCACATGGGGTGCCACAGGCAAGGCGCTGCCTTCAAAAGCATTTATTTGCACATGACTCACCTGAACATAGATATTCCCTTCCTCCTCTTTGGTTGGTATAGAAGGTCGCTAGTGCAGGCACATAGGGGACACTCATGCAGGGCTGCAGGGGTGGCATCTGTGAGAAGGGAACAGGAGTTGCCCCCATGTTGGACACAGCCAGTTCCTGTCAGCTCCGGGAGGGACCTGCCACAGCTAAGCCAATGGGTGATACTGGTTGAGCCTCTGCATTAGCGTATTTAAGAACGTGTTAGAACAGCTGTGAGAGAGAGGAGTGAGAAAATGAGAGAAATAACCCTGCTGACATCAGGGTCGGTGAAAGAGAAAGGCGGGGGGAGGAACTGCTCCAGGCACCACAGCAGATTCCCCTGAAGCCTGTGGAGAGGCCCATGGTGAAGGAGGCTATTCCCCTGCAGCCCATGGAGGACCATATCAGAGCAGATATCCGTTCTGCAGCCCATGAAGGACCATATCATAGAATCATAGAATGGCTTGGGTTGGAAGGGATCTCAATGATCATCTAATTCCAAAGTGTTAACCTTTTTCAGTTATAAACAGCAATTGCTCTATTGGATAGGCAGTGGTATGTGATTATTGTAAAGACTGTTCAAAACACAGACTGCATTAAATAATGTTAGCATTTGTAACATCAACGTGTATCATTTTTTGCTTGCCTCAAACGAATGCAAATAATACTTGATAGGAAGCCAGGAAGATAAAACATCTTTGCTATGTAGGCCCAATTCGGGAGGCTTGCTGCTTAGCGCATGAGCTAGCACCTCAGCAATCCTGCTGCACTCCTAAATTCAGAACATGCTTGGTTAGCTTTCTGCAAAAAGGTACATGCTAACTTCTAATCTTGTCTTGTTAAGGGAGGTGAGGTTGTTAGCATTCATGAAAACACATAATCCACAAAGTGATTATATGAAGGTGCTTTATTAGGCGCCGGAAGTTAGGGGCATGCCTGCCCAAATCTAACTTCGTCTGATTTGTTCTCTTAGTTCTCTTGTATCTCCTAAGATACTACATATGCATTAGGTTTCACAACTCATCTATGCATATTCATTTCCTAGCTCCGCCTAGCCTCGCTTCGTATGCTAATTATCTTATCAGTCCTTCTGCGCTTGCGTACTACTCTCTGGTGGTCGTCCGGGTGGTCGTCGGGATGAAGTAAGATGTCTTCATCAGAGTTGAACTTTTTAACCTTTCCTTCTCACGCATGCTCTCTGAGCCCTCGGTCTCAGTCCAAACCGCAAAGTTGGTTTGATCCAGTTCCCAGGGTCCAAGAAGCCCCAGTTATCTAGATGTTTTGCAAATTGAGCATTCTTTTAATCCTCCTTACTCCTCATCATGAATCGGTGCATTCTCTCATGCTACCCTTACACATATATTTTGTATCTTCCAAGCGCAGCCTCGGAACAGTACATCACAAATGTAACTTATTAAGCAGTATTGTATTATTTCTTCTTCTATTACTAACAAGGTGGGACTTCAGTCTTGAGAAGTATAACAAAATGAAATTACTTTTGAATTGAAAATGAGATGATAATGATATTTATTGGAAGTGGTGCCAGTGTTGTTAGAGCTAATCTTTCCTAATGCCTTTTCATTTACTTAAGAATTCAAAGTGACGTTAACAGAAAACATGGACGTTAGAGAGGCCTGTATTTACAGTAAGAAATACATATGTTTCATACAAAGTAACTAGAAATTATGTGCTAACCAACTGTTTAAAAAGTCTGTATTTCAGTAGCTAGCAGAGGCTGAAGACATCGTGGGGTATTTCCTCAGCGTACATGTGCTTGTGAGGCTGCATTTGGAGATGTATGCCATCTCATGCCTGTCGTCTTGTGATGGAAGCATGGAGAGGTTTTACCATTCAATGCAATCAAGTCACTAGCACCTGAAGTGATATTCAGCTTCTTGCTAGGAGCCAGGGCTATTTTTGTAGACAGAGGCTTTCCAGCATAGAAGTTGAGCACAGCTTTACTTGCAACCAGTAGCTCTTTTGACATCTTTGTAACTCTTGTGTTGAATTTTGCTCATGGAATAAAGATTGGAATTTCAAGAATGGGGAAATTAAAATTATAGACTAATTTTATTTAAATAATATAAGTTTTTGCTTCATCTGTTTGAGCTGAACCATGTGTCATTACGTATTTTAGTAATCTGGAACTTCATTTTTTGTTGAACATCTCATAGGATGTCAGTAGTTTTGATGCAATGCTTTAATATTTTAACTGGATAAACTCTTAAAAAAATTTAAACCTAAGGGCAGTTTTGCGAGAGGGCAAAGAGGGCAGGAAAAAGGTTTATAGAATTGCTCTTACCTGTGTTTTTTATATCGCTAAATAATTAACCTGAGTCTTAAAGTGCTGGGCGTTCAACTAAAGCATATGTTTCAAGCTGTCATTATTAGCCTCACTTATTATTGTTCAGAATGTGCTTGTTTTGAAACAAAGTGCTTGTGCTTGTTTTGATCGGTACATTAAGGTAGGTGGAATCTAGTCATGATGACAATAAATGGACTAGGTCAGTGTTTGCCGGGATATGGAGCAGAAATAGGCTGCAGAGTAACTCCTAAGGGGCCTTTATATAAGGAGGCCACTGAGGGAAGCCACTTACAGTGTTTGCATTCACAGGGAATCAGTGAATTTATCCAACCAGTAAGAGTATTTATTCTTGCATAAAGCCCCCAGATGGTAACATTTCGAAAATATAGATAATACTTTTCTTACTTCTGTTATGCATCAGGCTTTTTGATATGCTTTTTTTATTAGACAAGTAATCTTGCAGATGTTGTTTCATTAAACTGAGGTACAGAGTTACATTCCATTAATTTTCTATTCCCAAGTTCTAGGCAATGCATTCTAATTTTCTTTCTTTAAAATTGCAGGACAGCATTTCATATATTAAGTGATACACAGATTGCACATTAGCTGATTAAACTTACCAGAACAGCGCTAATTGAATACTTGCTAACTTGTCTTTTTCAGTTCTCTAAAAGGTAAAATTAATAAATAAACAAGTTATATTGTTACTTCAAAATATTGGGAAATGCTGTTCCTAAGAGAAAAAACACAGGGACTGAGGAGTATTTTTTCTTGGCTCTAGATAGTCAGTATGGAATGTGTTGTCTGAAATACAGAGGACTTACAAATGTTTATTTTCCATACAGAAACCTCAGTTCTTTGAAGCAGACACACTTTAAATGTCTAAAAGCATTAAAAACTTTATTTTTTCTGGAAGAAAACATATGACCATCTGTCTGTGCTCAGCCATATAAATGTTTCTATACTGCACTTTAATTTTACTTGCAGCAAGAAAGAAGCATTGTTGACTGCAGAGGTGTTTGAAATAGGCATTACATTTTCATGAAGTATCCTTAAAGAGGCGTACTGGTGAGTTGGAAGTATAGAGGTTATATATTTCTCCAGGCAAAACTTTGGGAATGAGAGTTCTTTTGTAATCTCTTGTAGTCCTTGTAGTAGAGTTTATGTTAAAATAAACACACAAACGTGTTGCTATGTAAGAGCTTGCAGTTGTTGTCTCCTTATTTAATTAGTGTGCTTGATAGATAACCTTTTATCAGACTGCTTCTCTATGATGTTAACGTATACTTTGTCTTCACTGAAACTGTATGAAACTTGGAAATGGTATTTGAAACTTTGTGCGAAGAACTTGATGCAGGCAAATTCTAAATCATAAAACTTAGAGAGGCAAATAACATTCCGTCTCTGCCAACAACTGTGTCTCTATGGAAAGTTTAAATTTTAATATTGGAAATGGAAATCCTTTTAGGAAGTGAACTTATTATATTTTTGCTTCTGTTTTCTTTAGAGACAATAACAAAATGGGGGATAATGTCAGCATGAGGAGAAAAGATCTTGATGCTGTGAAAGTGCTGTTTAGCATAACGAAAACACTGGTGTGTTACCAGCACTGTTTTAGGGAAAAATCTATCAGGTTGCTGACCCTATTTACACGAAGAGTAGAAATAAGCTTAAAAAAAAAAAAAAAGGACTGAAAGCTCTGAAGCTCTGGGGAAAAACAAGAGATAGAAGGGAATTGGACAGGAGAACAGGATTCCTATGGCCAGTGAAAAGCTACACTTCCAATGCTTACAAGCCTCCAACCTTTTGTTCATACATACAGCGTTTGTTTACTTATTTATTGTGGCAAGGAGTCTGTAACTCTTTGAACTGCTAATGTTTCAGCACTTCCTTGGGAAGCACAGGATGAGTTTGCAGGCTATTAATGAGTAGGGAAAGCCCTATCTCATTTTTATTTGAGTTTACACTTCTACCACTGTTTAGACATAAATTGGTCAGATGGTTTTCCAGGGGTGTGCGCATGGCAAGATTATCAGTGGCAGATTGTTTTCATCATATTTGAAGGGACAGACTGGATCAGACTATGGTTTTGTTTGCCAAATTAATATCTGGGATGTAATCCAACCTGATTAACAGGATGGCTATGATTGGATCATAAAAGGGGAAGCAGGCATATGGAAGACCTTTTTTATACCTGCTGGCTCTATTACTTTCCCAGTAGCTTGAACACACGCAATAATAAGCTTCTATTCAGTAATCCAATTCTACTTAGTCTTTTTTTTTTTTTTTTTTTTAAATATTGGATCTCTTCCCAGGTAAATCTTTTCTCAGTAGCAGTAAATTGCTTTTTACAGCTGCCTAGACTATAGACTTCTGGTAGTGGGCAGTTCGGTCAAAACTTCCCTAATTCAGTTATCTTAGAACTGACTTCTTCAATAATGATGCAAAATGTACTTTCTTCTGATAAAGTCTATTATTATAAGACCACTTACACTTAAATGTATGTCTGCATTTAGAAATTTGGGTGTGTGTGCAGGCTCCTGTTGTCTTTGAAATATGGTTGATGATTTTTATTTAAGGAGTAAAGTGTAATGATTTCTTTCAATTGTCTTAAACATGTATGTTTTATTGTCTTACTGCATGATGTGTGATACAGAGCCTTCATGCTTTATATATAAATCATGTGCAGTCCAGATATGACTTAAGTAATTATAGTTTTGCACAGTTCAGCTGAAAATGTTTTGCTGTAGATCAAGGTCAGGAAAAAAAAAAAAAAAAGGATTCTGCAGTTTATCTCAAGTGCTTGAATACTGAAATAGGACACCCAAGGCAGTACTGAAATACCTAGTGTATGGTGGAGGTAGGAGAGGTGATAGTGAAGCTCCTCACCATGGCATACTTACTGTGTAACAGTTTTAAAAAAATTCAGGGGTTATGTCTCAAAAAATACAGTATAAGTATTGAAAGATTTCAGATGTTCAAAGTATGAAAGATTTTATTTTTTTCTTTCAGAAGACCAATCTACAAAAATAAGTTCATTTATATTTTTCTAGATAATGGTAATATGCAAGTGGTGAACCTTTTGAATTAAATGCAATAAAAATAATCTGATCTCTGTTACTGTCTTTATAGACTTGATAAAGGTTGAGAACCAAGAAACAGAGCAAATTTTTTTTTCATATGTTGATTATCTGAAATCCAGTAGAGAATTATCTATTTCATCAAATTTGTTTAGTGAGTTCATTTCACACCACTTCACTGTGGTCTTTTCCTGAACAGATAATGGGTTAGCTACTGACATATGACAAAACCTGCAGTGGGAGGCAGAATCTTTTTGGGCTACCTGACATCATGGTACACCAACTCATTAGTTTATTTTCCTGGAAAACTTTCTTTGTGCCTTAAGTCATCATAGTTACAAAAATGTTACTGCTACCTCCTGAAAATCTTTTATCTTTACAACCAAAGTCATGTATTACTTTACCATATTGCTGGTCTCTGTTTTTTTTTTGTCCTAATTTCCTCATATGAATTTATTATTTTATTTCTGTTAAAAAGATTCCAACATTTCTTTGGAAAATAATGATATCCCAAGTTAAGATAGACTTTATGACTTTCTGATGACAGATATGGTAGGTAAAGACCGGTCAAAAACACCTTTTCCGTCTTGTCCACTGTCTTTCTTGACGTTGGCAAGTCAATTGTATCTTGAGCATTCTTTTCAATAGCATTAAAACATGTTCCTAGTTTGCTTAACAAGGTTGATTTTTTCTGGTTTGAATTCTTTTGGTTGCCATTGAAGATGCAAAATGCTTGTACATGTTCTCTAAGCTACTGATGTGGGAATGGCTATGAATCCTGTGAGACTGCATCTTACAGCATGGAGCGAAAAGCGTTCGATTACATCTTAGGCAAACGTGGCATACAGAGGCTTATGTTGTCTCACCTGCTATGCTTATAGTCTCAACTGAACTAGATGCAAATATTAGTTGTTGCTACTATGTCCGAAGATTATTGGGTCCAAAAATTTTAATATATGCTCTTAAAGTAATCAGAAAAGTGTGTTTTTTTGAAGTTCTGCTCGCTTTTTAAGAATGTGAGAAGTACAAAGGCTCTCAAAGGATGTCAGTTTTTATTTTGGTGGTTCTATGAGCTGAACTCCACTTGGAAACATGTCCGATTTGCTTTCTTAGTTCAAGCTAAACAGTAGCATACTGATATGTTGCACTCCAGCACAGGGAACCATAAGAATTAAGTGGATCAGAACCTAGACCAAGTTATTCTGCATGCTAATGAACTTGTTAATGTCTTTTAAAACATTCCCTATAGTTGTTCTCTCACATCGAACACTTGCCTTTTTCAAAAATAACTTAAAAGCTCCAAAACTTGATACTTATTTTAAAATGAATATTCCTGTAATATCACAAAGTATTCTTACTTTATTTTCCTCAGTGTTTAAAACCTGTCCGAATGTATTGTAAGTTTTCCTGCGGCCGTGTACATCACATCTTTTTTATCTTTTAGGTCTAGACTGATGGGCTGCTGGTACAAACAGCAGCTAGCCTTCAGTTAGCAAAAATGTCTCTTCGTTACTTTTGAGCCTGACCTAATATGCCACTCAGGTTGGTTTTAGTAACACTGAAAGTTGTAGGTCTTTGTTCCAGAAGCTGGAGAAGGATGCTGGATAATCATTTTAAGAAACAAAATGCCCTTTAGTTTGTGCATAGTGAAGCACATAGTTGATTTATTGTATGCACGTAGTTTAAATGTTGTAGGATAGGTACTTTAAAATAATTATTTTTTAGTATGTATATTCATGAAATAACCATTCTGTGCATTTCCCATACAGGGTGCCTAATCCTAAATTATTTTTCAATCCTTAAAAATTACATTGGTTTAAACTATTAAAAAAATCACAAGGAAGACATGATTATAGACTACATGGAATTTTTAGCCATAGTTTATTGGATTTGAATGTTCTTCTCTAATTGTTTTTTGTCTTTACTTCAGAATAGTATCTTCTATATAAATACTAAAATCTCTTCAATATCTTTTATTAATACAAGTATGCATACTGCTAAGTCTTGGTCTGGTTTAGATTTAGATGTTAACATGACCAGTTTTGACATACCATGGATGAAATAGCTTACACAACCAGAAGATGGCAGTATAGGCAAAAAAAAAAAATGCATTCACTTCGTAAACAAATCCATTTTTAACAGACTTGGTTTTTTTTTTTTCTCCCACAACAAATTAATTTCATAATAACTCCTAAAATATGTTAAGGCTTTCTTATCCTCGACAGAAGCAGTGGTTAAGATTCGCTATTATCATGCAGTTACTACAGCTCATCTGTATGTTTATTTTACTTACCCTGTTGTAGATCTGATAGAACCCGAAAATAATTTTTGCTTCTGACTCTGGGTATTATTTTCTAATTTGGTGCACTATCACTCCACCTTGTATATTTTTTTTCCTGTTAGTATTTTGCATAACCAAATTTTTAAAATGGCTTCTCACAAGCCAGTCTTTCACTTCCTGCTTAATTCTGTGCTGCTGTTTGTTGAATATTGAGATACTTTAAACATTCCAGTGAGCAGATCACTGTACTACAGTAAAGGTATCTAGAACTATAGTTTTGTGTTTACAGCTTGGATAAAATCCATATATGTCGAAGCGACTGCCCTTTGTGTCTATGCATCACACAAGACCCAAGAATAAGAAACTGAATTAATTTAAGGCATTAGAAAATGCAGTTTAGTTTTCAGGCCGGCACCTGGAAATTTCAAAAGCACTGTATTTGTACACCACAGCCTAAAATGAGAGCACTTTAAGCTTCCAAGCGATGTGAACGCAACACAAACCTCAGGGCATCCTTTTCATTCTTTCACCCGCTCCTCTCCTTCCCAAACTCTTGCTGCCATTTAGGCCTTATTTGAGTTAGATAATTTTATTGGAGGGAGATGACCCGGGAAGGAATTGTGCATCTTATTGAAGGTTTTCTTTTTACTTATTAATTTCTGTTCAGAACAAGCAAAGAGAATTATATGAGTGATATAAAATGAAACTAGACTGAAGGGTTTGGTGATTAGTAGGTGATTTTTTGTAGGGTGATGTTTTTGAGTTTAGTTTTATAACAGTCATGACTGAAACTCTTCTGAAAAGCAATTCTATTATTTTTTTCACAACACATGAATATATTACTGATCTTAAAACCACACTGTAAAACCCACGATTTCTAAAGGAAGTTTTTTTTTGCTGAAATTTATTTTCCACTGTAATATGATTGTTATGTTATTAAGCATACTTATCTAAGCAGTTTATTGCCTATAATACTTCAGGGAGTTTTTTCTTTGTTTGTTTTTGCATATTGACTGGTGTGTTTGTATGATTGTCGAATAACTCAGGCTTCCATAGCAAGGTAGACCTTACAATATTTGTGAGAAAAGCATTAGCAAATATGTCCTTAAGGAGTAGGCTAATGCAATGGTTGGCAATGATATAAGGGAGAGTGAAATTAGCAGTGGATTCTCTTGCTATAAAGCTCCAGCGTAGTACTCCTGGGGATAAACCAGAGACCCACTAATATTAACTTGTCTTTTCTATCCAGTCGATTAAATCCTGACTTCTGTGGCCTGTAGGGCACATTGCAGGGTCTTGCTATTTAGCCAGGCATTTATTCACCAGCATATCATGTAGCTGAATGTGGTTTGTTGGACTGGAAAACTGAGTAGCAGTTCAGTTTGAAATGAAAATTTATTTTTTGTAGGTATTTAGGTATTGCAATAAAGCAATACTGTAAATAACAAATCAGAAATTACATAACCTATACTGTTGTATATAACTATTTCTGTCATTGATGCTGATGATGGTGGATGCCATGGATGTGGGCTTTTTTTTTTTTTTTTAAACAGTGACTTCAGTAGATAATGTCATGTCTTTGGTAACTGTCTTGTTTTTTCACTTTCTACCTGCTGCCTTTATCTGATCAGACTCGTTTTGTCCTTGTGCTTAATGATAAGAATCTGTTAAGATGTTAGAGTAAATTTAGAATGTGTCATCTCTGTTGTGACAGTACTCTTTGAAAACATGAAATGTACATTTTAATATGGTCTTTAGTGCTTAAGAAATTTTCCAGTATGGATGTTGTAGCTTGAACGTGTCTCAGAATTGAATCTGAAAAGCTAGGAGCAGAGGTGAACACTGTGTAGCTATGTTATGATTTATAATTTTAAACTAAAATATTCTTAATTGCATTTCTATTAGTATAGCAAGTATTTTAGAATTCTCAAAGATATTTCACAATTAATTAAAAATCATCCAGCATCCAGTGGTATTAAATATCTAGCTGTCAGGACGGGGGGAAGTTAAAATATCCAAACAATTGACAGAGAGTCAGTGTTAAATCAGGGACTTTATCTTGTAGAAAAGAAAAAAAAAAAAGGAAACTGCATCTTATTATGGCTTCTCTTCTAACTTAATATTTCATGCTAGGTATTAGTCGTTGAGAAATTCCTATAGTATCTGCCCACTTTTTTTTTTTTTAATTTGATAATTATATTTGCTTCTGAAAATGCTGAAATTATTATTCAATACAAGAGCAGAAATCACATGCTTATTGAATTGGATGGAGAACCTGGCTTTTTAAGAGGAAGAATTCTTCTTCTGTTCTACTTATGCAAAATTGTTGGCGTCTCCTCCTGGTTTCTGAAGCTCGATTTCATAGAGAAGTCTTTCAGTTGTTCATTAGGTCTCTGATTCTGATTGCCTATATGCAGGCTACACTGAAAGGATCAATTTCAGACTGTTACTATCCTGCAATATTACTTTATATTTTAATTTTGTTTGGAATGGTCATTAAGCTGGTCTTGTCTGATTTTGTTGTGAGCAGGTCGTTGTTCTTGCTATTAGGAGCGTAGCAGTGACAGAACAGAGCATTTGTAACAACTTGTCTAAAATGTGCATCAGAAATCTTCCCAAGCTGTATACCAACACACTACACATTCTTTTTATTGTATTACAGGAGAGATTATTTTTAATCACAAACTTCTCTGTATAATTCATGAGCATAATATTGGCTGA
This sequence comes from Anser brachyrhynchus, assembly GCF_964034855.1. Lineage (NCBI taxonomy): Eukaryota > Metazoa > Chordata > Aves > Anseriformes > Anatidae > Anser > Anser brachyrhynchus. The sequence goes on from NC_137733.1 coordinate 2,786,008, forward strand.
ATCGCAGACACAGGCTCTTGAAGTCCCTTAAACACCTGAAAGAGTTTGTTCAAACAGTTGCTTTGGACAACCTGATCTAGTGTGAGGTGTCCCTGCCCATGGCAGTGGGGTTGGAACGAGATGATCCTGAAGGGTCCCTTTCAAGCCAAACCATTCTGTGATTCTGTGAAATTGTGTTTCTGCTGACAGCTAATTATATTTCAAAGAACAGTGTATTTGGCAGAAAATGTGAATTGAGCAACAGGTATTAGCTCTATAGAGGCATTCCATTATGATACTAAATGTGGACTGTTGCCCTAAAAATAGACAAAGACTACAGTCATCTCAGTTATTTTTATTCCAATCTCTGTCACGTAAATGTGTTCAAAACAGTAACTTCCATCTCAGCATCATTTGGTCAAGAGACATGCAGTAGGACATTAGCTGCATGGCATTTATCAATAGCTTAATTTGAAAGGAAGTCTCTCAGATCCTTTAATACGGTCTTCTTCATAATCTTGTCCTTTTCAGAGAGAAAGATGAGAAAAAAAAAGTTCAGTGGGGATGCTGATACTGTATGATTATGGTGTTGTGCTTAAGTAAGTACATACAAATAAGTCCTACAAATAAAGGAAGTAATGTGGTTGCACAAAGACTTTGAGAAAATTTTGTTGTCAGGAAAGTCTATAAAGCTAAAGTTTCAGGCTAATATTAATTGATGCTTTTCTCTGTATGACTTATCTTGTTTCTTTCCCTATATAACTTTCAAAGTAAAGTTTAATGCATTAAAGCCTCAGTTCAGCAGGAACTGTTTATTAGGTCACAAAACAACTTTGATTATTCTAGAAACAGCAACTCATGTACTGACATACAGTAGGTTATTTTGAACTAATTTTTCAGATACATACAAATACATAACAAAAATCTACCCAGTTCTGTTTTGTTTTCATTTGCAGAAGACAATATTATCATATTGTTGATAGGAGATATGTGAAATACTCTAGGTTAGCCACTTGTCTGTATACAAACAAACTTCAGTAACCGATCACTAGTTGTGGAAGTTTGATGTTTCCTGTTTGTGATGACAGTGTTAGGCCAGCGTTTGTCCTTTTAAGTTTGCTAAATATATTGGTGAGATATTGGTTTACAGTAAATAACAAACCAGTATAGATGTTCTTCAAACATGGGTTCATCTGAGAGATAGGAGGGGCAGGAAATCCATGCTTCTTATATTGACCAAATTCCTTTAGAAGATAAGAATCACTTTGAGTTGACATAGATTAATTATACAAATTATATCAGTTGTCTTTATCAAAATCCCATAATAGTGAATCAGTTTTACTGAAATGGTTAATATAGTAGCTCTTCAAGTCATTCATGACTTTTCTGATGAGACAATATTTACTTTGCCTCTTTTTTTATTAGAAATCTTTGATAAGCAGAGCCACTAAATTCAAACTTCAAAATGTGAAAAGAAATCAATGCTGACATTTAATTAGATGTTTGAAAATCTCTTTAGGAAGAAAATGAAAAAGCTGGTGATATTCTTTGGCCCTATAATTTCAAAATTCATTGTAGCTGTTCTTTGAAGATTTTGTTTTACCTAGACCTATATGAGCATTCATGATAACATGTTGCTGCCTTAAAAACTCTCCCAAATGCTTGAACAAGCAGATTTCTTGATTCTTTGACCACCTGCTTCTTGAAATTTCTTGTTGTTTCAGTCTTAATTTAAGCCTTACCTGCTTTAGGGTTGACAAACGGTAACAACAATCTAAGTTATTATGTAGTGGTGGTGACAAGCTTGAAAATGCAATGCAGTCATTTATAAATGCATAAAATTGTTACAGTTTTTATGATTGGACAGTTACTGACTTAGTATTCCATGTGAACATTAATTTCCCGAATAATCACACAGAGAGAAAAATGGATGTTTTAGACACTGACTTGATGATTTATAGCGGCATTCAGTTTACCATAGCGCCCCTCCTGCTAACATACATTTTAGGAGCGGGGAGCTATCGTCGTCCTGATTAGACAGGCATCCTTGCTTTCACAGCTAATCCAAATGGTTCATTAGAAAATATTCATTACAGTAGGAGTCTAATTTAGTGACCAGCCGTTCTGGTAGTTTAATAGTTCTCCTGATTTCTTTGGGGAGAAATGGTCTTGTTTTGTTATCTCTGTAAGTGTTCTTACCCCTGCCTAGGATTTCAGGTTAGGCTTTCTTCAGTGCCTGCTGTTGAACAATGTCACTATTTGTGTATTTAATTGCCTACTGTTTGCATTGTTGATAGATTTCAAGTGTTACTTAAAGATGTGGAGCAAATATTTTTGTGAAGGGGTTGTGTGGATGAATGTGAAGGAGTTTAGATGTAGATTAGCATACTGTCACTTAAGAAGGTCCTTTACCAATGTCCTAGATCCTTTTTGACAACCTTTAAGGTGCTATGGTATACCTAGGTGCTGGAAATTGTTTCTGTGAAAACAGTGACGCTGAAGCAGTTTATTTTACAGATGAAACAGATCAATGATTTTTTAAAAATCATTTCTTCATTTTAAGATGCTGTAAAATTGAATGTATTTTTTAGTATAAATGGTGCTTTTATGAGGGAAAAGTCAAACACCTTTGTTTTATGGAAGATAATGGATTTTTTACTGAAGAATACAATTTTTAAATGTTTTCCTAAGAACATTATTCTAGACATTTAATGCTGATTTATCTTCAAGTGGAAACTGGGTGGAAAAAAAAAAAGTTGAACTAACGATGAGGCTATGAGGCTCTATCTTGAGTTTTATTCAAAGTGCACAAAAACTATTTTAAGGTCCTGATCTTAGAATTTTCTCTAACTGTCTATAACATCCCATAGACAGCTATCTGGTCTACTTAATGCTTTTTTTTTTTTTTTTTTTGATATTTTTAATCCCAACTAAGCCAGCCCCATGGCAATTCTGTGTGATAGGGAAGCTGTTGAACCATAGATAATCGAAGGCAGTCGAAACTTCACACAGATACAAGAATCTTTTGGGAATATTAAGAAAAACCTTTCTCCTCAATTTTCATTAATATATTACACAGTCTAAGAAATCAAAGTTAGAATATTGAACATGATCATTGCAAAATCTTGGGTTTAGTTTCAATCAGCTCCAAAAATGACTAGTGCAGTGTAATGAAGAATATTTCTTTGGCACAGGCAATTGGACAACCGTATTTCCATTCCAATAGTGTATGCCTCTTTCAGGGTGCTCACATACTCATGTACAACCACACTTCCCTTAAATCATGGAGGCATTACAGAAGTCCTGTTGCATTATTTCTCCTGTATGGGAATACGTGGCTGCTTGGTGTGGAAAGGTGTTCATCAGCTCAGTGTTTCATTCCTGGAGATTACTCACATGCCAAACTTGAAGACCACAAGGTATACTATTAATGTGTTGCAAACACAGGGGAAGAAATGCGAGGGGCATTTCCCATGGAGCTTTGAGCTCTTAAATCTTGCTTGTATTTTGGTTTTATATGAACGATTCTTATGACTGGCTTTCAATTTTTGTATGATTGCATGATAGACAGGGTTCTCCTTTTGTCGTGCTATTTGTGCTGTGATGATAGGTAGCAAGGGGCTAGATGTCACTGAGTAAATGATTCCCAGCTCTGAAATTATTCTGTGTTATAGAAAAGGAAAAGAGAAAACAAAATCTTAGAGCTGTTGAGCTTCAGTGTTCTCAGCAAAATTACCTATTTTGACAAGTTTTTCCTGAGAGGATGTGATGGTTATAGGAGCTGGTTGAGGAAAAGCAATGTATTTGTGATCAGTATAAAGACTTCTTTTTAATGGTATATTTCATGCCTATGCATTGAAGCAAACAAAGATGGATTGATACTTTATATATATATAAATGGAATATAATTAACATTTTGCTCTAAATAAAGCTTTCCTCTGTGCGAGTTGTCACCCTCTTTTTTTATTTTTTGCAAAATTTATGAGACATGCACAGTTCCAGATAAAGCATGCCCAAAATACTTGAAAGAAAGAAAGCAGTATTAAACAGCATTTTCATTGTGTATTTCCCTTTATAAAGTACCAAGTTGGTATGGTATAACTGTAATTTTACTCTGCTAATTCAATTTGACAAACATCAGATTGAAAACAATAGTTTCATAGGTTTTAAACATGTTTTGCTTAAAAGAAAAGTAGTTATCCATTTTTGGAAACATGAAAAATATTTACACAAGCTTATTTTGGTATGTAAAATGTATAGTTTCCATATCACACTGTCAACTGATGTTAGCGTAATGTATTTGCACCAACAAAGGTGTTAGCTTTCTACATGCTGGAAAGAAACACCAAGACTGAGGTAAGAAGTTATGAGGGAGTTTTGTGTGTGTGTGTGTGTTAACGAAACATAAAATTTAGAGGATGTTGGTTTTTAGTTATCCCTTAAATAAACTACAAAGTCTAAAAATAGATCTTTACTGATTATAATACTGAACTAACTCAAAAAAAAAAAAAAGCTGAATTTAAAAACTTTCGTTAAACCAGCTCAGTCTCTTTAAATGATGGTTTAGCAAAGGAGAAGTCCTTTATTCTTTCCCCCAATGTTTTTCCTTCAGGTTATGAAAAATGAAAAATGTTGTGTAAATGTCAAAAACATCGTAAAGAATAAATCCTAGGGGTTGGTTAATGAAACCTTTCTGCCTGTTGGCAAGTAGCAGGCCCTCATCACTACAACAACTGGCACTAGGATGCTTTGAGCGGTAATATCTCAAGAACTGTGTAGCACATTCCATCACTGATTCCTAATTTACTTAAAGTCTCCTAGGCACCTGTCTTAAATGGAAACAAAACCCAATGAAATTGCTATAGCATCTTCCCTACCACTACCGCCAGATTTGGCAGCATTTAGCTGTCTGTTCCATGGAGATTTGCCATTTACTGGCCATATATTAAAAACTGTAAGATTGCATGCGTTGTAGAATCTGTTGTTCTCTAACACAATTTTATTAATGATTGTGTTGTATAAACAACATATAATATTACATATTATATGTAATATAATATGTAATATTACATATTATATAATATGTATATTATAATATACTATATATTATATAGTATATTATATACTATATATTATATATATTATATAGTATATATTACTATATATACTATATATATTATATTATATAGTATATTATATACTATATATTATATATTATAATATAATATTACATATTATATGTTATATATTAAAAAGAGGTGGTTTTATTTTTTTTTTATGATTTCAGACTTGCAATCTGTGCTGCCACAGTAGCAGCATTATGTAGCTTATTTTAGTGGCATTAAGTAAAAAGGAACCAAACTGAAAATGAAGTGTGGAAGGTCCCCAAAAATGATGGCTAATAGATCATGAAAATTATTGTTTTCTGTTATAAACTGAAAATAGTTACATTGAGAAGTATGTCCATGACGATGAAATAAAAGTTTTTCCAGAAAATCCTAGGAAGTTCAGAAATACATGCCTGCATTCATCAGTTTTACAAGGCTGATAACAAATTCATGCCTTCTAACCAATGAACAAATGAAGAAATGGTCAGTCCTCATAATATCTGCTTTCTAGTATAAACACATTTGTCTTACAGGCTTTCAGCAGTATTTACACAAAATGATGCTAGTTGAGATTGATGGAGATTATATGCTATTTTCAGGGTTTTTTTTTTTTGTTTGTTTGTTTGTTTGTTTTCAATTTTATCTACTAGGAATATCTCCTCTGCTTGTTGCCACTTGAGTCTTTGTGAAGGGGACCAAGATGCTGAGATGTTTGCCTTAAGCTGTTTGTGTGAATTAAAATATCTGTCTTCCTCTAAAAAAGGGGCCCTCAGGAAACTGATGAGGACAAGAGATGTGTCACAGTACGTTTGCTACCAAGTGGCTCAGTGGCGTATGTTCTCAATGTGTTTGTGAAAGAAATATCATCACCCCTAGTTGAGTATACATACATGTGGAAACAGTTGAAAGATTTCTGAATGACTTACAGTTCTCATTCTTTATTGAAGGTTTCCCAGACTATACTGAAGTATATTGCCGTGAGTACGCATACAAGTTTCAGAAGGAAATAGGGAAGTTTGCAGTTAGATTTCAGGAAGAGTTCTAACAAAGTTAAAGAATGTGCATTGTGTGTGCAAAGCGAAAAATACTGGTTTCTAAATCAGAAATCTCTTACATTTCTGACATCTACATATAGATTATTGTCTTTTTTTTCTTGTACTGTTGTTTGACCTGTTCTGCTCCCCAGCTGAGAATTTTTTCATGGCAAGGCTATTTTGTTGAGGATTTGTAATACTTACAGGAAAGAAACTCAGCGAAATAGCTGCATTCCTCTTTTTTCATGATCTCAAAGAGAAAAAGAGAAATTTGATACTTCACCCTAAATCTAGAAACTTACATCTCATTCCTTCCTACTAGCAAATGGTAATCTCTCCTTATTCCAGTGTTTGATTTTTCAATAATGATTTTCAATCCTAAATATCTAGTGTTTCTGGGATGACCTATTATTGTCTGTTCCTTACTTTAGCTAGCTGATACAGTCAAAGTCCCTGGAGCAAGTTCATCAAATAATATAATTCTTCTTAATTTTTCAGTATTCATTTCACAAAGGAAAATCTCTGTCGAATCCCACATGAAAAAAGACAGTTTATGGGTGCAGGAGTACTATATGGTAATGGTTCCTCTGTGAATAGCTTACTGGGGATATGCACCATTTATTATGTTTTGGCACATTGTTAGCAATTATGCATGCATTTTTAAGATGTTAGGGTTAAGTAATACTGTAAGTAATATTTCAACTTTAAAGTCATTTTGATAGAAGACTTGGAGCTCAGTAATGGTCTTTTTATTGACATCTTTTGTGTAGCTAGAAGGGTGCTGTTTGTTGATGTGTCAAAAAGCCAGACTGGCTGGAGAACAAAATATGATAAATGCAAGTTCAAAGAACACATTTTTAAATAAGTCAATTTGGTAATTACAAGTTGGTGCACCAGTAGGTTTTCACAGCAGGGAAGGCAAAGAGTGCTAATTTTATTTTAATTAAGCTGTTCTGTTAATCAAAATCAAAGGATTCTGCCACTAAGTGGGGAAGGATGAGCAGTATAATGTTATGGACTTGCTCCATGTTTGACTCCGTGAAGTGGCATCCATTTTACTGTGGTTATACTATGAAGTGTTTTCAAGTATTACTGAAGGAGCTATTCAAATTGAGAGGGAGTATACAAGTGATAGGATATATAGCTCACTTGATCCCTCTCTAGGCCTGTGGCTTGTTAAGTTTCAACAAGCTCTTAGGGATAAGCTCTTTTCCCTGTTAATGAGCGGAAAAAATAGGAGAACAGCAGTCTTGCTTGAGAGTAAACCTAGAAAATACATACTGTTTTTAATTTGGAACATTACTAATCTGTGCTTAAACTAAAGTCATTATTGACATATGACAATATTAATTATGTCATTCTGACATAATTAGTGCCTTGTGGGGAAAAAAGTTATGATTTGACATCAAATCTTGAAAAAGTAGCTGCTAAGTTCTCAAGTCATGGCTGTGATTAGTAGTTAAAGTGAGCTATTTGGTTTGTATGAATAAAGGATTTAATCCATATGTAGACTACAAAATCTAACTGGGTGTTTGAAAACACCAGCTTGTTTAGGTAACTGTGATTTAGCTGTCATGCATAAATATGCATAAACTCTGGTAGAAATGTTCAAACAGAATAGTGACCCCAGTAATATGCCTTTTCAAAGCTGACACCACCATCCCATTCATAAAAAAGCTCTTCCTTCCGTTGAAGTACAAAATAAATTACTGGCCCTGATTTTAATTTGGGTTTGCAGCATGCCTGTGGTCTCTTGATCCATGTCCTGCCAGGCTCACTTAAACTGATCAAGATTAATAATAAAGTCTATGTTTTTTATAGAACTTGAAGAATGAAGAAATATTAGGTTCCAGGAACTAGCTGTGGGCTTACTGTTCTCCTCCAAAATTTTCTTAACTGCCTTGCTAAATACTTCAAATGATAAGAATAGTAAACCTATTGTCTGATAATTACCAGCTACAGTCTGACTACTCATCTGCATGTTCTGATTCCCAAGTTGCATTATATAATCTTAGTCTTTTGATAATATCCTGGGCACAAAGTGACTTTTTTTTTTTTTAAATCTGTTAACTACATTACCAAAAAGCTTTTGCATGACAAATTCTGGATCCATATGGTAATGATTGGTCAAAATATGCCAGGACACAACTAGGTTTCATATACCATACTGAACTTGCAATTCTAGCAGTCACAGTTGCTTTGAAATGGAGTTGACTTGTAATCAGTGTGCTCAGAATGAAAAACAAATGTCAGAGCCCTGTTTTTGTAGACTCTTTAACTGTTTCTTGAAAAACTTAAATAAGGCAGCTGTAAAAATTCTTTACTCTGTTACTCTAAAGCAATACCCTTTGAAAGCATAAAATTAAAGGCTTACCTGGGATATAGTTTGGTTAACGATTAACTTCAATGTGAGCCTTTTCCAGATGATTCTAGACTGCCTTCTAGTTTGGCTACTTTGACCATAAAGCAGCTCATTCTCTACATCTTTCTCTCCCACATGATAACTCAGACAGTCAGAAGGACCACTTAATCCTTTGCTTTCATTAGCAATGTAAGGTAGTTGTGTTTTAATTTAACATATTCATGAATTCACTTCTTGTTAGAGTACTTTGTTTACAGTTTTTGTGTGTAAGTGTATCATTGCATCAGATAATTCTGCACAGATAATTCATTTCCATGGTTTAGGATGTTCTTAATTGCTTTACTGAAGGGAGATTGAGTACCTTTTAACCAAACAGCTGAACGATTTGCTATGACAATTCTGCCACTATGCATTCACTTAATTTCCAATTAATCAAACATTCAATCAATCATTAGTATAATTACACCTGCTCAAATATTCCTACCCCAGCACATTAGCTATGCTCAGGCAGACTCCTTTGCCAGCTGTGTGAATGGGTTCATTTGTCTGACCCAGTTGGTTGCACGTCCTTGCTTCTTGTGAGCTTTGAGAAATGATAGGGCAGAAATTTTAATTATTTATAATACCACAAATTTGTTTGATTCTCTGTTCATGCTTCTCACTTGGATGCTCCTATAGGAACTTAAAACAAACATCAGAGGAATAGTGACTGGTTAATTTCTGAAGCTTTTTAATTCATTTTTCTGTCCCTTCTGTGACGCTTTTTTAATCCACTCTACAAATCCACTGGCACGGCTTCAAAATATCACTGCAATTATTTTTGGCATCTGAGTAAGACAAATTCAAGATGCAACTCTCTAAGTATTAATTTAACTTGAAAATACCTGTGAGATAGGTGTGTATTATCTGCTCCTTCCATATAGATGAGGAATATGAAACCTAGTGAATTGCCTCAATCTACAGTGAGTACATAGCAGGAGTGGGATTGCTCAGTATTTATACCTACTTAGTCTCTTGTTGTAAGCTTTAAGTCATACTTAATGTGTGACTTTGTTGTTAGACTCAAAATAAACAAACCGGGACATACGATCTCAGTCTCTGTAATAGTTTAAATAACAGGATCTTCATGTCAGCATAGATGCATGGTAGTTCTTGCTGCAGGTTCTCTGGCTTCAAAAATAGATTTGCTGGTTACAACTTCTTAGTATTTTATCTTTGAGATAGGAAGTGGAGAAGGTTCATAATACTTTAATCCCTTAATACAGATAGGTAAGGCATTTGAAAATGACTGAAGGTGTCATGATGCATTGAGATCCTGGCAACCCATTCCATATTCTGTTTATTTTATTTTTACTAAAAATGCATTGTATGTTACTAGAGGGAAGTTCTTTAAGGAGAAAAGACATCAAATAATCTGGTTTTTGTTTGTTTGTTTTAAAGAGTGTATAGGGAGACACACCAGTTAGACATTATTTTATTTCATTAAACAAGTGTCATGCTTGTTTTTTATCTTTTACAATAATTATTGGTATAGTGCATTAGCACATGTGTTAAACCCTTTCGATCTCCTAGAGCACTAAGAAAGACTCTTCCATGTGGATTATTACTTCTTGGTTCCTCAAGGCATGAAGTCTTACTACCATTGCTGACAGAAATTTCTTAGTGTGTAGAAAACAGGAAAAAGAATTGTTTATCAAGTAAGCTATGTGTTGTTTCTGGATAGTCTACCTAATGTTTTTGATTAGCAGATGGTGTATACAGTCTTACTGCACCTGCGTAACTGTGGTTGTATGCAATACAGAAATCTTGCTATAATGTAGTCCAAGCATTCTTTGCAATGCACAGTATCCTGACTGTAACTTTTATTGTCTCCTTTATTTTTATTTCCTGCTTTTTCTTTGGAGTAGTACAACACTATAACATCACCAGATACACTTGTCTACCCTCATCAGCTTAAGGTTCTCTTGCTTCAGACCTGAAAACTTTGAATCAGAAGTAAGTATATTCTCAAAATTTCATTTCAAATATACTTTCTAAAGTCAGACTGTTACATCTGCTTCTACAATTTTCGCGTTCTGCAACTGTGGCAGTATTTTTTGTCTAGCCACTTTATTGTAGTTCTTCTCCTCCCAATCCTCTTCACACCTTCAAAATGTCTTCCCAAGCCTGAATTCAGTTAGCTTTATTTTTATTGAAGTTCACTATAAATAATTTATTAATTTGAAACATAACAGCCTGGAAAATTAATCAGTATAAACAACAGTGTAGTTCTTAGTAGCCTAAGGGAGAGTCTTTCAGAAGATCATGAACAGAATTCTCTTCACCAGTTGAAACATGGACATGAAATACCACTTCACTTCTCATTACAAGGCCCTCTTCAGGAGTTTTCTTTAAGATTTACCACAATAATATTGCCTTTGTTTCTGTCCTGGCTGGCACACTGTAATGTAGTTTTTTCCTTCTCTTCTTCAATGATTTATTTCAAAATACTACTTTTTTTTTTAAATTTATTAAATTTATTTTTTTTAATTGCCATTTTTTTGACCAGTATTATGTAACAGGCATTCTCTTCCCAAATGTGCCTTGTCTCTCTGGATCTGGAGGAGAACGGTTTAAATCCTTCTTCACATTTTCAGAAGTACTTTATCAGCTGTTGGTGAGTGTGTTACTTTCTAAAACTTCTTATATATTAGAGTAAGGTGTGTTCAATGAGGTACTTAGAAGACCTCTTTATTTAATATTAACAGTTGATTAAACTTAATAATACAGTGAGTATCATATTGAAGCAGGATAATTGCAAAGTACAATTTTTGAAGCCCCAAGCAGTTTCGGTGGTGATAACTTTAGAGGCTTATGAATGTTTTTATGTATTTTTTTCTCAGATTAATAAAATGTTTATTATTTTTCTGCCACATTTGGATAGTCTACAATTACATGACTTTTATGAGCAATCTAAATTAAAGGCCCTAGTCATCAATAAAGTGTGAATTATTTGACCAGGGTTTCATTTGTGCACTGTTTTTTTTGTGTCCAGATGGGTATTTTGGTTTACCATATTCATCAGCAAGAAATCTCAAAGCATTGTAACATCTGTGTGAGGCTTGAGCACACATGCTCAATTTTTTCCAAACCGAAATGAGCAGCATAGTTTTTTCTCTCAAAGATATGATTATCTTTTTGTACTTTATTTGTGAAGGAATCGGCAGCCTCCCTTAGCACGGAATGGACTGGAATCTGTTGATTGTGTGGCAGAGTGTGGGATGAAGTGTTTACTCATGATCTGATGCTGCAGGTTCTTATGGCTTAAAATTATCTGTGATTTCAGAAGGGTTTAAAAAAGCAGAGACAGGTTATAGGGCAAGCACTTCAGTACTTCATCTGCTATGGTAGAGTTAATTTTTATCCCAAAGGGCAAAACTCTTTGTGTGGTGATCGCTAGATACTGCTTCTACAACTGTTGCCCAAGTTGTGAAGGATATTGCGAGCAAAATTTAATAGGATTTTGAACAAGATCGTGAACTGCATTACTTGCTCCAGGAAGGGCATAAGGGAACTCAAAGTGAAGGAGGAAGTAGGGTTTTCTTTGCATTGCCTATAAATCAGTGGCATTACATATCGAGCAGGCTTGGGAAGATAGACTGATTTGATGTTCACAGAAAGGATGTTTACGCCAAGTAATTTGGGAAGTTAATGAAGCATATTTCATCCTGGTAAAAATGCGCCCATAACCCTGACAAGGACAGGTGCCAGCTTACCAAGGTCGAGCTGTCTGCCACCCTTGTAGCAGTTGTATAAGCTAGGCATGCTGCGGGACGGGCTTCAGCTGAATATCTGATGTTTTGAAAAGATTCTTTGCTGCGTTTGGTTTTCCAGCCCCCTCCTCTTGACCTCATCCATTTAGGCAGCTATATACATTGTTCTTCTGAACTGGTTTTGTATTATCATTCAATCCTTATGCCAATTTGTGCCAACAAACGTTGATTTTCTTGCAACATTTGCCCAAAAGTAATGTGGAAATATAGCCATGTTAATTGTTGGCTTTTTAAGTACAAAGCCTTTGTATTAGTATTTTACAAAAGTCTTGTAACCTGTTTCCTTCCCTTTTTTTTTTTTATGAAGTAAAATTTTGCATGAAATATTTTTATTAGTATTTGAAATGGAGTTATACATAGCTTCTGTAAGGAGCAAATGGCTTTTTTATTTTTGTGACTGATCAATGTTTTGTAATATGTAAAATAGATGATTGAGATCTTTCTTAAAATCTTGAAAAATAAGGGGTCATAGGTAAAAGCAGAATGTTGGAACATTCCCCCCCTTCTGCCCCTCTTCCCCCCCCCAAGTGCCCCAAATATCAGCCTATTAAAAAAAAAAAATCCTTATTCATTTTAGGACAGAAATTTTTCCTTTTGGCAATTAAAATACTGAATTTCTCTTCTTATGAAGAATAATTTCTCTTCTCTCTTGCGTTGAACTTAGCTTTTAACTTTCAGTAGCCACCCACAGTCATCAGCCTTTCTACCAACTGTATATATAGATGGAGTCTCTGTATTAACTAAAAAGGGAAAAAGGGGAACATCATCTGTGCAGTTGATGTGACTGAGATTAGAGAAAGCGTAACTTTGTTTTACCAGTCCAGGAGGGGGCAGTAAGTCTCTTTTTGTTGTTACTTGTTGGACTGTAAGTCCAACTTTATCTGCACCATAGAAGGTTCCACGCTTAAAAATAGCCATTTTCTAATAAGAAACAACATCTTTACTTAATGATTTCTTATCTCTTTCATTGTTTTTTAAGCATACTTTCCGAACATTATTCTTTTAAATAAAAAATAATCAGAACTTTTAAAATCAGTCATTTGTATCTTTCATCTTCAATATATTCAAAATAATCTGTACAGAGACAGACATTTTGGCTATTAAAATTTCATATAAATTTATTCCATTCTTTTATCAGTTTTGTGGAAAATATTGTTTTCAAAGAGTGCGGATGAAATGAAGCAGAGTTTCCTTTTGTGCTGAATTCATGTTTTCTTCTCACTTGTAACCCCAATATTCATGCAAATATTTATACTAAAGGATCAAGTTGTTTTTGAATTCATGCTCTCAAATTGTATGTTTGCATTCCTTAGAGTATTACAGTGACATTTACAGGAAAAAGAGGGAAAAGGTGTAGTTTATATCAATGCACATAATTTTTTAGAACAGTTTTTATGATTCAGAATTATTGCTCTTGCTTGGATTGGAGGTAAAATGTAAATGATCTTTTCCTGTGAGGAGGAGAAGAAAGGAACGCAAATCCAGTGCATATAACGGCATTCATTGGAGGACAGCTTTTAAAGTCATTGATTCTTTGAAGTTTTGTTTTTGCTTTTGGGCCAAGTTATTAGCATGAAGTTTAAGGTACAATTAAAGTGGCCTCATGATTTCACTTAACCTACTTGAAAGCTTTCATTGCTGTAATTCTGAAGAAGTTTGTAGTAAAAATCCCATAAAACATAAGAATGGTAATAACTGTAGTTGGCCCAAAAATGTATCCCAGAGGGGGTGGCAACACTTTTTCTTGTGACCCTGCTCAGATGGAATATTTTTTAATAAGGACTCTTTAAAAAAAACACAATTATTATTAATTTTAGGCCTACAGTACTCAGAAATTAGCTAGGAGCTTTGTAAAGCCCTGGCTACAGTGTTCTGTAACACCCAGGCAATTGAAATGATCCATTTAGTACCATTGTAGTGAGTGATTTTTGCCTTTATTGGGAATCTGCCTACTGCCTTTGCATACCCCAGGAACACAAAACAGTCCTACATCTGGCATAGAAAGTGTCCCAGAGAAATAATTGCTGTTCGGTAGGTGGATGAGTTTTGAAATGTTTCCCCAAAGAACTTTTTTTTTCTTTAAAGCCTTGTAATTTTCTCATTTAAAATGTGTGCAGTTGCTGGTTCATGATCCATGGTGCACCACCATCAGTAATGTTTTCTCAAGTACAAATTGCTGTTGCAAAACACATAATGTGGTATTTGTATCTCAGTGCTGTTATTTATTAGTTTTCCTACTACTACTGTCATTATTATGCACTATAATGATTATTTTGTGAAAAAATATCACAGCTATATCTTCTTAATGCCATTGTTTTGAGTTAGCGGGTACTGATGAGGAAAGTGTATTTCATATGGAAAGGTCTCTTAAATAAATTCTAGTCTAGAAATTTAGAATAGGAGCGGGCTGGAAGAATGTGGGAGAAGCTTTGCAACTAAGTGACCTGAATTAATAAATGCAGTATAGATTTTAAATAAGTAACAAATTTATTGAATATAGCTTTGTGCAGAGCTAAATCGATCAGGCCAAAGTTATCAAACTTGTGTGCCTAAAGTTGCATACCAAAATACAAGTTATTTGATTTCCAGAGTGCAGGGTGGCCAGAATTGATGATGGGAGTCAATGGAGATAGCTTATACATAACAGCTGTTAAAAGTAGTGTGCTTGTACATTTTATAATATTTGCAAACAGATTTGAGCAGATGATTCCACCGTGTGATGGGTCTTTTGTAATCTCATTCATTGATGAAAAGTAAAAGCAGAGTTTGATGTAAGAATAGGGCTTTTGTAGCAGTGGTTTTTGCCTGTTCTAAATGTGAAATTTCAGTGGCATTCATCCCCCGCACCCCCTTTTTTTTTAAGGTTAAAGAACATACCCACAAAATATTTCTTCCTGTGATTCCAAACACTCACCTACCTTATTTGCTTTTAACAAAGTTTTTCTTCAAAAGAGGAGGAAAAACTGTGGTGTCTCACAGATGGCTTTTAGCTAACTAGATGTGGGTATCCCACAACATAGTTATTTAATCCTAAGTTGTCTTGGGAGATGCTCCAATTTGGTAGATAGGCATATTCCTTTGAGCAACCCTATTTGCATGAGTACTGAAGAGCTCTTGATTGCTCTGTCTGCTTTTGTATTTTCTAATTTATTAAGCATATACATATGCAGAAAGAGAAGCTTGGTCGCTGAGGCCCTGGCCCAGGCTGCCCAGAGGAGCTGTGGGTGCCCCATCCCTGGCAGTGCCCAAGGCCAGGCTGGGTGGGGTTTGGGCAGCCTGGGCTGGGGGGCTGTCCCTGCCCGTGCCTGGGGGTGGAACCAGGTGACCTTTGAGGTCCCTTCCAACCCAACCCATTCTATGAAGCTCTCTTGTTGAATTCAGTTTTCTCTTCTGCTGTTCACAAACATTTGGTGTGCTAAGTATTACTTAGGTAAATGTCAAGTGGCTACAAAATGTTGAGGCATTATTTGATCACAGTGGGGCATACAGAGAAAAAGTTGGTCACATATGCCAACTGTAAAGTAAGGATTGTGTGTTGCTATCTCTTGCTCAAACAACTGTCAGTGTGGATAACTAATGAACGTGGTACTCCTCAGAGACAGTTTAAAATCATTATTAAGAATTAAGTTACATGCCTAGATTTTTTCATTAATTTTATTCTTTTCAAGATTTTTTTTTAATTTCTTTGTTTTACACTGAACAAGTACTTGACCTAATACGTTTCCTACTAAATTTTGTATGTGGAATCCCTACTATCATTTTACTGTCTCTGATCAGAGGTTGTAGATGGCACATGAATATAAATGGCATTCATTGGAACTTGGAAAAGTCAATAATCAAAGTGGGGAGGTGGGCTTAAGCAGAAACTCATCAAAGATGGACTTCAGTCCATTTTTCTTTTGTATAGCTCAGTGTTGAGAAGAAATTAAGATACTGATTTCTGAAAAAGATACACATAGCAAACAACATGTTATTTTAAAAACAGTATGCAATTACTCAATATTAAAAAGGTAGCTTTTAGATGCTTCTGTCTTCATAATCTTCCTAACTATAGCTAATGTCTAATATTGATTCTGAATAATTTAAACAGCAATAAAATTGGGTTTTCATGACAGTCAATCAGAGACATTTTATATTTAATGTTCATTTAAAGAAACATAGTGCCTTCTTACCTTCTGAATTTCAAAGCCATTAAAGTAATTGCAGGTCATTAAGCTAAATTTCTCTGAATAATCAGGGCAGTCAATTTAATTCATACACTATTCAAAACAATGGACAGGAAAGGTTGGAATGCCAGGCATGGATTTTCGGGAGATTCACCGGATGGATTTTTAGATATGCTTACCAGTGTTTCCTTGGAAGAGATTACCCACACACCTTAAGATGTTGGAACTTGGTATTGTGATCCACTTTCATATTTTTTAAAATGGATAACCTTCACAAGGGAGGAGACTTAAAGAGGATTATTTTCTTTCCTTTTAACTAACGAAATCATAGCCCTGCACACCGTTGTGATGCACTACAGTGTTTTTTTACTAGAGCTGTCCTGATGGGAATATTAGAACACAGAATATCTGGAGTTGGAAGGGACCTGTGAGGATTATTGAGTCCAACTCCTGGCTCCACACAGGGCAACCTAAGAGTTAAACCATTTAT
Organism: Anser brachyrhynchus; assembly: GCF_964034855.1. Classification (NCBI taxonomy): domain Eukaryota; kingdom Metazoa; phylum Chordata; class Aves; order Anseriformes; family Anatidae; genus Anser; species Anser brachyrhynchus. The sequence continues at coordinate 2,802,959 of NC_137733.1, forward strand.
CTAAGAGTGCTGTCCAAACACTTATTGAATACCCTCAGACTTAGGGCCGTGACAGACCCAGCCTGTTCCAACCACCCTTCGGGTGAGGAACCTTTCCCTAACACCCAGCGTGGACCTCCCCTGCCACAGCTGCTTGCCATTCCCTTGGGTCCTATCACCGGGACACTTCTTTATTGCTGATGGTGCATAGTTCTCTCTTCGTCTATCTGCCTGTCTGTCCCTGCCTTTCTCTTTCTCTCTCTAAATATACTGTACAAGTTGCTGTCTTTGTAACTAATGGATGTCTTGGATCAGCCTACACCTTTGCACCAGTGTTTCATAATTAGGAAGTTATACCAAAATTGGAAATTACCTCAAATACACACTGCTTTAAATAAGTCCAAATTTTCATAACAATGGAGTGTAATGTAATTAAAGTTTTAAGCTATCTAAGGAAAGACATAAAGCAGCTGTACTATTTTTATTCTTCTTCACAGGAATTACATTGTACTTAAAAAAAAAAAAATCCCCCAGATTTTTTTATTATTTTTATTTTTAAAAAAGTCTTTTCATACCCAATGGAACAGCTCAGGGAACATTTTAAGTTCTGTGCTCGTCAGGCCTGATTCCTTTCTCAGAAGTTCAGGGAGATTTTGCTTAGTGGCAGATTTTCAGTAAAGATGGCATTTAGAAGTTACGACTTCGTTTCGGCTTTATGCTCTTGATGAATTTGTTCAGAATAAGAGTAAATGGAATGGACCATTTAAAAATCAAGCGAACAAAACAAATACATTTCCTTTTTACTGTTTTAAATCTCTCCAACAAATTGAAGTAATTTACCTAGATGTCGTGTGCTCTAAAAAGGACTAACTTGTGGGCATATTTTGGTCTTTAAATGTTTGCAAGTTAGATGCCTATGTTCCAAAAAATGTTAAGTGTTGAGCTTCAGTTCACAGTACAAAGATTTTGAGATCTGAGGCTTTGATCTTTCCTGTGGAATTCACATTGGTTTTCAGTGTGACTCAAAGATAGATGTATCTGATTTTGCTTACCCTCTGATTAAGTGAATATGTTAGGTAACTTCAGTGAAATCAATAGGAATTAATTCTCATCTGCAAGATTAACACCACTGATTTAAATGGAATTGGCTGTTTTTACATTATATTAAATGAGACCTGAATAGATGTTGTGAAGTTTAAAAATGAATGCAAGTTCATCGTAAAAACTCTTAGTTTAAAGCACGTTTTTAAATAAATATTTAGAACTACAGTTCTTGATGGTGTTTTGAAGCTGCTGCCATGTCTTTAGAATGTGAGATAAAACTCACTTAGAAATTGTGTTACTATCTTTTATGTTAATATTAAAATATTAATATAAGAGTTTAATATTTTTGTGGTATATGCTTACTGCTTCTGATGTAATTTCTGGAATAGTGAAATGCATGTTGCAGCATTCTGCTTAACTGTCTTTATTTGACCATTTAAATAAGAACATTTTCTTCCTGTTATATGTCTTGTCAGTCTGCTACAACCTTGAAGAGAAGAAAATAAATAAATCCCAAACCTTCTTTCTTTACAAAGGTATTGATGATACTGGTTCACGAAAACTCATGAGCATGTTGTTGAGTCCACCTCTCCTCGGGACAGCATACTAGAACTTTAATTGAGCTAGTTGCAAGTAGGCAAGATGAGGAAGTGTATAATTTATTCCCTACTGTTAAATAAAAGATGTGTTTATTACTGTCTTGTATAAATGCCCCTGTGTCAGGTAGTGCAGTATATATCATGTTTTCTTGAAAATGGTGATTATATGGTATTTAAGCATATACATTTCAGCAATGCCAATGAATTCCTTGGAGTTCATTCTGTTTGTTTTACCTTGCGATTTTTTTTTTCCCAAATGGACTTGAGTCACTGACGTGTCACTTCTTGTTTTAACTTGAAAATGACATTAATTTTTCAAATTCCTTCTGAATTTCCAAAGACTGCAATGACCAATTGCCTCCAATTTCATTTAAAAAATTGCATTTCACTGTGTTCAAAGTATAACCTTTTTAATCTGCATATTTCTTGCAGGCTGTGCTGGCTTATTTCCACCATAATACATTAGAATGGAAAAGTATTAAAAATATTGATTTATCATTTATAATTCTGAAGTGATATATTGAAATGAAATTTGGATGCTGTCCAGCCCTCAGATAACATTGGCATTATTGGATGAAACTAGATGATCTCATTCTAATTAATCTGCTAGTTCCACACGAAAAGTACAAAGAAAATATACATGAGAGTTGGTCAAAAATAGTACCTCAGTACTGATGACTGATCAGTAGAAGATCTCTAATTGTTAAAATATGCCGAATTAATTATTTAACATTGAGTATACATGGAAATCATCACTTTGATTTCTCTCCCCTCTCTTTCCTCCTTAAATAAATAAATAAATAAATTGACTCTTGAATATCTTGGTATGAACCTATTTACATGTAATATGTGTTAAAATGTAGTAGATATGAATGCATAGAACATACACATCCAGTTATATATCATGGTTTACATCCTGCAGTGCATTTAGTTAAAATAAAGCTTCTTTTAATCAGGTGAAGTTGGAATCAAGGGAATTCAAACCATTCATCTTAACACTAAATGTGAGCCCCACCTTCTGCTTTTCAGTACACGTATATTCTAGCACTTCCTGTAGCAGGGTAACATCAGAAAATACAGGTATTTTCAATTAGTACATGTGTCTTGTGTACAGAGAGATGGCTATGTTCATTCATTTTAGTCTTTATTAATCTATTTGGCTTTTTTCCTTTTTACCAATCTATCTAGTAGTCATTGAATTAGCAGACTTGGTTTTTGTATTGGCTTTTTAAAATATGCTCTGTATCTTCTTGTCCATTAGGCTTCTAAAACCTGCCTTCCCCTTTTTTTTTTTTTTATGTGGAAGTTAATGGAGGAAAACTACCTGTCATCAGATTTATGCAGAGTTGAGAGTGAGTGAATGCTGCCATCACTGAAGTTGCCATCTATTTCACATTGATTGAGTTTCCTGAGCTTGAGGGATTTTTGCAGGGCTGGATTTTTATGGTTGATATGTTTTTGGTCATTTGTCATAAAATCATTCCAACTGAGCTGTTTACCAGTCTGAATACTTAATTACTGCAGTAGCAAGGAATGGCATAAGCTTTAGTTTTTTACTGAATATCATACAAGAATGTAGTTGATACTTGTCTCTTCTTCCTGTGAGGATTTTACCTGTAAGCATCTATTTAATTTTTTTTTTTTGACTACTGGAACTTGGATTTTTTTCATCTTAATACAATTTCATAACCAGAATTTTATATTCCTAATGCATATTTAAAAATTGGATGATTTTCCTTTTATTTCCAATGGCTATCAGAATGTGGCATGTTTTAGAGAACATCAGACGTCAATGATGAAACCTTGTAAAAGGATTTAACAATTTTTTTTTTGTCTTTGAAAATATATAAACACACTGAACTATGTCAGTTTAATTTGTTTCTGGTCAAAACAAAGTCACTGAAAATACTCATAAAATTGTAATTGTAATATCTTTTTTTATTTTTAGACTAGTATAACATTAAAAAAAAATCCACACATTTTTACTCCTCAGTTTGTCCTTTCCTGTTCCTGTTTGTTCCTTTTCCTATTTTTTGGAGAGACGAAATGTTGGATGGAAAAGGGTAGATTCCTTTCTGGGTTGGCATTAGTATTTTTATACATTATATAGTATTTTATCTTGCACTATGTTTCTTCAAGTTTGTTTAAAAACATTGCCACAATGACAGTTCTCTATAGCTGTTTATGTTTAATTGTTTAATTCTACAGAGTTTTAGGGTATGATTGCATGGAATTTTGACTACTTCAATGGGAGAACCGCTTTACTAAGTTCTGGCATTCCTTTGATGTTTTTTCCATTCTTCATTTGGGTTGACTCAACTAGTTGAGTGTAACTTTAATTGTATTAGTGACCTGGTTTAAAACTGTTAACAGTAAGATAATTTTACTGATGTATTTTACAAATGAGTGCTACAGTTAGCCAGGTGGGAGGAGTGTAGTTTTAAAGCAGTAGGAAGCAGAGCGAGAAATCCTCACTAAGAGGATTTCACTGTTAAGACAATGTGTGTAGTTGTGTCTCTGGTCTTCCGTGGTCTTCAACAAGTGGTGAGATTGGTAACAAGATATTATCCAAGAATAAGTATGGATGGTAGAGAAGATGGAAAAGATTGTAGATAACCTAAAAGTAAGGGCATGTGAGACAGAATAGCTGTAGGCAGTGTTCTTCTAAGTCTGTGAATTCCACAAACCAAAGCGATTGTCCTGTGCAACTGAAAACCAGTGTGATATTTGGAATCCTGTGGCTGAGATTTAACTCTGTCATACGGATAAGAAGCTTTTAAATTCTAAGTTCGAACCCAAACTATGTAATATGAGTGTAGCTCATTGCTGAAAAATTAGGTACCTAAAAGTGGTAGTTTTAAGTATTCTCCTTTCTTCTCATTTATGTTACTCTTCCCCCTTTTACTGCTTCTGTCTCAGAAGAACGAAGATTCATTGCTAGCACTGCATAGTGATCCTTAAAGCAATATCATTCCAAGGTCATATCTTCTCAGAAAGTAGTTATTGTGAGCAAGAGGAATGTTGAAAGCTCCTAGGAATATGGTTTTGCTCATCCCCCATTTAACTGAAACCTTGGAACTGTACACCTGAACCCACAACAGAGCTTGCTAATTCTGGCAAGTTAGAATGAACTAAAAACCTGAAGAAGCTTTCAAGAAATACATAGGGGCATGGGAGCTTGAAATCATTTATGTTAAATGTTGTTGAAGGCAAAACTAACTCCTCCTCTCCACCGTCTGTAGATTTTTACAGTGTCTTGTACACTGAGCTGCTTTGGCATTAGGTAACTTTCTGGTAAATGACAGCAAACACACATGAACACAAACTTCTCATGTAGATCAGACTGGAGAGAAGCAATTCCTCTCCTTTAGGAGGAAGCAAAAAATATTCCAGATTTGTTACATTACGTAGAGGCATCTTTATGCCTTTTCAGTTCAGGAGAGGCTGAGAGAGATGGGAATACTCAGACAGGAGAAGAGAAGGCTCTGGGGAGACCTTATTGTGACTTTTCAACATATAAAGGGGGCTCATAAGAAAGATGGAGAGAGACTTTTTACCAGGGTCTGTAGTGACAGGACAAGGGGCAACGGTTCAAAACTGAAAGGGTAGATTCAGGCTGGATATAAGGATGACATTTTTCACGATGGTGAGACGCTGGAGCAGGTTGCTCAGAGGACTTGTGGATCCCTGTTGCTGGAAGTGCTCAAGGTCAGGTTGGACAGGACTTTTATCAACCTGAGGTAGTGGAAAATGTCCCCGTCCATGGGAGGGGGCTTACAGCTTGATGATCTTCAGATGTTTCTTCCAACCCAAACCATCATCCATTGATTCCATTGGATGATTTGTATTGTTTCCACTTGGATTAGTGTAATTACCTGAGTACCCTTAGCACTGCCTATGGCTTTCTTCTGTCTTTATCCCACTATGCATTATGGAAAAAATGAACATGCAAATTGTATGTTTCACATTATTATTATAGATGGTGGGTGAGGAGAAAGATGAAAGCCCAATGTGTTGCTCCAGTAACACAATAGTAGCCTTATGCTCCATCACAACAGTCAAAGCTCACATCATTGTTTCTTATTTTTACTTAAAAATGAGAACTGGGCTTTTTCTGTATTACATCCAGCTAAAATTCTGATGTAGTTTTTTTTTTTTATTATTTTTAGATGGAAAGACCTTTCTGCTCTTGTGAATTTTGTGTAACTTTCTGTTCTTTCCTTGATCTTTTCCCTTCCTATTATAGTTTCTTAACCAATTGTTCCTTGTCATAAACTGAATCTATACCAACACTTGAGCACTGCCTGCTTGTTTCAGTGTATAGGAACTAAAAGGCTGCAATTGATAATTACTTACACTTTCAAGTCAACTTTGCAATATCTTCTGAATGCTGACACTGATTAAAAAGCAAGAACATTTTTATTGTTCGGGGGAAATTATTCCAAATGTGATGTATAATTTAGAAGCTTCTATGGAATATTTCTAAACAGATTAAGGTTAATATTCACTCTATTGCATGCGGAAATCAGTGTGCAACTTCTGTCGGTATTAATGGGATGTAGTTTCCTAGCACTGAGCTGAAAATCCACCCCTTGCTATCTGAAAGGTCAGGGCTATGTATACCTGAAGCCAACTGGCTTTTGGAAATATATACTAACTTCTGAAAAATGTACATTTTGAGCTGGACAGCTTATGTAAAAATGTGGAACAGGAGAGAAAACTTTGTCTCCTATTGCACTAATGCTGAAAGCTTTTCAATAAGATGTCTTGCCACAGGGCTATTCACAACATGGAGTGTAATTCTCATGCTTGTCTAATATTCTGAATTAGGTCATTTATTATTTCAGCACAGGGCATTTAACACGTTTTAAAATTCTTCATGTATTTATTGCATGAGAAGTGAGGTATAATAAATATTTGATGGTTATGTTCATTTTCTCATAGTAATAACAGAAGCGGCATCTTTTGTTAATGTTTGTCATTGACCAAATCTGTCAATATCTGAAAATGCTGAAAATTATCCAGATCTGGAATTCATATAGGAATAACTTAGGCATTCTGTTTATTGACTACTCTGATCTTGCTATACTAGGCTTGGTCTTACTGTGTAAGCCCTAGAGCTAGGTGATATATGATAATCCCACCCAGTATTGCACACTTTTTGTAAAAAAGAATTCATCAATATGTTTAGGTACAGAAAATATTCAGGAAGCACCATTCATAAAAGTGATCGTGATATTTCCACCTTTTAATTCGGTAGTTCTGTGAGTAAAACAATAGTTCAGGATTTAGGATAAACAAGTTCATTTTCCTCATTAGGCCTGTACTTTAACTTGCAACTTGTAGAATAGCCTTCATGGTAGATGTGCAGAAAACAGTAAGTCCTGAGACCAAAACTGAACTATGTATTACATACTGTATTGGTGATTCATGACTTGGATGCTCAACCAGAGGCAGGACATGTCAATTCTGAAGTCTTTTCTATGTTGCCTTCATGTTTTATGCCAAGTAAAAAGTTTCAGTGAGAGGTGTTGAAATTACTGCTCCTACAGTGCCTGTAGCAGAGTATGCCTAGCACAAGCAGAATCAGCAGCTTCAGACAAATCTCATGATTTCACCTAGTCACCCAGCTGCATGTTAAGCACCATATGAATACTAGCCCATAAAATACACAGGCATTCACCCACAAAGTTCATGCATTTGCAGTTGGGATGGCATGCTGTCCTGTAATCTTACTGCTAACATACTTTCCTCTGCTCTCTTCCGTTTCAGTAGAGCTTTGAAATATAAATAAGGGATGCTAGCAAGAAAGTATTTCATGTGCAACTCAACGCATTTTGAAATAATCAAGATATTTAAAGAGATAAATTGTAGGAGGACTAGAGGATTACAAATCATAACAAAATTTTAAAGTTGTAATGGCAACAATTTGCACAGAAAGGTTCCTTTACAATTATTGTCATGAGAATGAAGTAACACAGTGTTAATGTTTCATGTGTTCTGTGAAAGATGATAATAAACTGTACTCCTTTGACCTTATTAAGGTTCTGTATTTTGTCTTGCTGGCTGTTTACATTTTTCTTTGCCTACAGCCTTAGTAACCTGTGAAGAATAGGTGGAACTGACAGTGACTTTAAACATAACTGAATAATTAAAAGGTCAGAAATATCAAGAATGATAATTCTGATACCTCCTTCTCATGACAAAGACTTTAGCAAAACAGCACAGTAACAAAGGTTGCAACAAAAATGGTAATTATCATGTTGCTATGTTTATTGAGAACTGTAAGCAAGAGCACACTTTTTCTCTTGTAGTTCCTTGAATACTCAAGTAGTGTGTATTTTTCATCTCTTTATAAGCAAACATGCACAATGCTCCTTACATTTTCTTATTTTACCTTAGAAATAACTTTTATTTTACTTTACTTTACTTTATATTATTTATTTTATTTTATTTTCAAATGGAAGGATCCCCTGCTAAGTATTTAAAGATGAAGGAGACTGTATTTTAGACTACAGTTTTCCAGTTCTGCATGCCAAACATGTTTCTTACAGTAGATTTTGGCTAAGTAACTTAATAATTTTTGAAAAACACCATGTAAGCAGCATGAATGTTTTTTTTTCTCTAAAAAAATCTTAAGATTTTCCAGGAATTTACATAACAAAGTTGTGGTATTGAACATGAAGGCTAAAGTTCTGATTAACATCTTATCAATGTTCTTTGATTTCTACCTACTTGACTGAACTCTGAATCCGGCAGGTACACCCAGTACTTTGTGATACTCAATGTCATTGATAAGTTTATTCCTGCATCATTGCAGAGTGAAATAAATAGTCAAACCTCCTAAAAAATATGTGCTTTGTTCTTTTTTTTTTTAAGTGTATGTTGTATGTTAATGAAGATAAAGAGTACATAATATGTATCTTCATTTCCACACACCAATACACACACAAGATCCACCAAATTATTTTTATTTTAAGTCTTTCATTTGTTATGGTTTTGAGAAGTTTTTTTTTTCTTAAATAAAAATATTTTATATGGTTTTCTGTTGCTTGTAAACCTATATCTCATTCAATTCCTTTCTCATTCCAGAATGATTGTAATTGTAATAATGCAATTGGTGGCTTCCCAAAATTGTATATCATGTGACATTTATAACAATTATTGTTTTACTTCCTAGATATTTTTATTTATTATTATTATTATTATTATTTAAAGTAGTTAAGTGTTAAACAGTTCAGTTTTCTTTTGGATGTGCAATTTCCCTTCAAGTCAACCAAACATTCTTTCCTGACAGATGCATCTTAATTTCAAATTTGATCATTTGAAATGCTTAACATGTTTGGCAGCTCTAAACTGAAAAGCAGCAGCAGCAACAAGAACACATCATGCACTATATGCCACAGATTAAACCAGTGAAGGAAGGTTGCAGGTTCCTCTCTCCTACCCTTGGGTTTTCTTTACCCGTCCTTCATTTTATGCAAGGATGAATTGGAGAGCAGGAGTACAGAGTAACAGCTTTAAGCCCGCTGTTCTTTCAGCAGTATTTTTGTCTTTATGGTAGCACAGTTGGGTTCAAGTTACTGATATCTGTGGCATTGCTACATCTCTTCTGTTTCTTGATCTGGGCAGATGTTGAATGTCACCTGGAGCTGGAAAACGATTATATTTAGAATGTCATATTTTTGAATTGCAGTGGACCACCGTCCACTAATTTAGAAGATTGATTAGAACGATGTATAGATTAATGATGACAGATGGGATGTAGTGTAGAATATTCTTGGATTCAAGAGTTTTGCTTATGATTTAAACATAATATGATGGGTTAACAATTGGCTGACAGGTAAGGCTCAAAGGGTTATGGTAAATGGGGTTACATCTATCTGGCAGCCAGTCACCATTGGGGTCCCCTAGAGCTCCATTTTAGTGCCAGTTCTTTTCAGTGTTTTCATAAATGATTTGGATGTAGGACAAGGTGTTTTGAGTAAGTTTGCTGATGATACTAAACTGGGAGGAATCATTGACTGTCGAGGGTGGAAAGGCCTTGCAGAGAGATCTGGACAGATTGGAGAGCTGGGCAATCACCAACTGCATGAAGTTTAACAAGAGCAAGTGCCGGGTCCTGCAGCTGGGAGGGGGCAACCCTGGCTATACGTACAGACTGGGCAACGAGACGCTGGAGAGCAGCCCTGCAGAGAGGGATCTGGGGGTTTTGATTGATAGCAAGCTGAATATGAGCCAGCAGTGTGCCCTGGCAGCCAGGAGGACCAACTGTATCCTGGGGTGCATCAAGCACGGCATCGCTACTTGGTCGAGGGAAGGCATTGTCCAGCTCTGCTCTGCACTGGTGCAGCCTCACCTCAAGCACTGTGTGCAGTTCTGGGCACCACAGTACAAAAAGGGTGTAAAACTGTTGGAGAGTGTCCAGAGGAGGGCGACGAAGATGGTGAAGGGCCTAGAGGGGAAGACGTATGAGGAGCAGCTGAGGTCACTGGGCCTGTTCAGCCTGGAGAAGAGGAGGCTGAGGGGAGACCTCATCGTGGCCTACAGCTTCCTCGTGAGGGGGAGTGGAGGGGCAGGTGCCGATCTCTTCTCTCTGGTGAAAAGCGATAGGACCTCAGGGAATGGAGTCAAGCTGCAACAGGGGAGGTTCAGGGTGGATATCAGGAAAAGGTTCTTCACCAAGAGGGTGGTCGCGCACTGGAACAGGCTCCCCAGGGACATAGTCACAGCACGAAGCCTGTTGGAGTTTTAGAAGCGTTTAAACTGTGCTCTTAGTCGTATGGTCTGAATTTTTGGGTAGACCTGTGTGGTGCCAGGAGTTGGACTCAATGATCCTTATGGGTCCCTTCCAACTCGGGTTATTCTATGATTCTATGCCTGTGTAGGATTAGTCCTCAGGCTAATTCATGGTGTTGAAGTTAAGCAAATATGTACATAACAGTGAACTGACTACATGTTCAGGTCTTTAGAGGATGGCTGAATTTTCCATAAGATCAGAGAATCCTTCAGGTTGGAAAAGACCTCTAAGATCATCTAGTGCAACCTTTAACCTAGTACTAAAGTCCACCACTAAACCAAAAAAAACATTTAGTTTGTTCTCTGCCAATATGGCACATTTGGTGGCTTTTATGTTACCAAGACCCTACTGAAATTCTTTCCTGTGTCATACTTCATACTTTTTAGCATTTAAGAGTAGTTATGTAACACGATAGTAGGTGACACCAATATATACAAGATTCACAAAATAAAGAACAGTAGATAAAAATGACTCAAAATACTATCTTAAATAAAGAGTAGTCATTTTGTAGAAGGCAAAAAACTATATTCATTTTTGGAAACAGTCAACCAACAGTCTCAGAAAATATAAATATTCTCAGCTTAGGATGTAGTGTCAGAATGCCTTCTCATGGAGATGATTCCAGTGCTTTTGTAATGATGGACTGCACATTCAGTTGGAGAAACAGTTGCTTTCTGCTCTGCAATGCATAGTCAGACTGTATTTTGGACTTAGAAGTGCCGGTTTTCATGCTTTGACCTTCACAACTCCACATGCATCTCACCTCTATCTCATTTCATGCCCACACATACCTCTAACCCCCACAAAGCAGAAGTTACCTCATTTTTATTGTTATACTTAATTTACATCTAAATGCTGAATCTAGCAGCTGAGTCTTTAGATTTTACATATGCTAAAGAAAGTGACCCTACCTCAGTTTAGGATTTCTCAAATGCCTGGTGCTTTATCATCCCTCATTTTGAGTCTCAGCAGGATGGGAGGTGTCTCTCTTACTGGTGTGAAGTTTACCGCTAGCTCCATGTAGCTGTCACTGCTGGGAACATAGAGCCTAAGAGTGATTGGAAATATGTGAAGAAGATGCATGCTGGAGTAGAGGACAGTTAATTGACTCCTAAAATATTTTTACCAAAAAGGTCTGCAGTTTGCTTTTGCTGAGTTGTATGCTATTGTGGTTATTATGCTGTTGTCGTTTGTTCTGTATTTCTCATAAATTCTTAATTTAGAATAGTATGATGAGTTTTCAGTTATCTCAGTATGAATTACAGCAATTTTCTAGGATGTCTTGCTTGGCAGCTACTGTTATTTTCTACAGCATTCAAATGACAAATTATATTGCCACATAAATTATACCATTAGTTTGCTATTAGTTTGTAATTAAAAATGGCTTAATCTGTACATTACATTACAGATCTTACAGATGGAAAAAATAGAGTCAATAAAAATTTACTCTAGTCACACAGAAATGGCTTTTGAGTAAAGCAGGAGACTAACAGGGTTGATAAATGAATTTAATACAAATGTATATGGCTGTTATTGCTTAGTATTTGTAAATGGCCAAGCAACTGACACACCTCATAGTGCAGAAAAACACATTGATGCTATTTCCAACATTTTACAAAGTTATGCTGCAATACTGTGTATTTTTGTCTGGTACTCTTGAGAGAATACATTTGTAAATCAAAAAGAAATATTAGGTTTATGTCAAATATTATATGGCGCCAATTCCATAAAGAATTCTCACCCAAGTTTGAAACTAAAGGTATTAACTGTTGCTGCCTTTCGATGTTAGATTGCGTAAGTGGGAGCTCATCTAACACATTTATCAATAAATCCTCTTTATGTGAGGTCCTAAAAAGTGTCAAGATAATGAAGAAGAGGAAGGGAATTGAAGGGAATGCAGCAGATATTCAAAGCCCACTGTCATTCATAAAACAAATGCAGGTGGGACATAAAATGCAGAAGTAGGTATGTGAGGAAATTGCTTATAAAGTCAGAATGAGTGTTTTGATCCAGTGCTGCTGGATCTGAAAAGTCTGAACAATAACTTCTGATGATAAGGCTAAATTCCAAAGGTGTTATTTATTTTACATGATAAACCTGGGTACATTATAAACCCATTTAAGTAATCCAAGAAATACATTGTCTCTGTTTTTCTTTGAGAGAAAGTGGGCAAGTTAGATGCTGAAGTACATCTTAATAAATCTTCCTTTTATTTGACAAAGGGTCTGAGTGGAACCTTAAAGAAACTCAAGTATCTTTAGGGAGACATGATCTTATAGCAAATTGCAGTAGGGAATTTTTCCTTTTAAGCTTTCAGTAGCTGATCAGACCTTTAACGTTTGTGCTGTTTAAAGCTGCTTTGCTTGCCAGAATATTTGATTATGCACACATTATAGGAAGATTCAGAGATAAAAATGCTAGATGTCTTACTTTAACTGAAAGTCAGAAACACTCATTGCTTAATAGCCACTGAAAAATCTTTCTCAGGTTTTTGTGAATATTACACAGTCACATACAGGCAGGTTGTCCTTCTTGCCCATCTTGACCAGCAGAAGCTATTCCAAGTGACCACTGTAGAAATTCCTACTTTTGAAAATGTATTTTTACTTGTCTGAAGCATAAGGCTGTGACAAGTATCATGCTTTCTAGGGCAAGACTTGCTATGTAGCCATCCTGCTTCAAATTACTCCAGTCCAGCAACTGCATTTTGTTACTTGCTAGGCCTGCCCCTGATCCTAGATGCATAAGTATCTGATGGGAGGGAGACCTCTGTGTTGGGCTGCTCTGCAGTAATCTCTGCCTATTCATGGGAGTCTGTCCCTGAGCCTTATCTGTCTGTGCCCATGTCATTCTGTATGTTATTCAGCATGCAGGCATCTCATAGCACATGCTGTAATTTGTGGGATGTTCTTTTTCAGAATGTAAGCAAAATGGCAAGTCTGGAAGCACCTCTTCAGACTGTGGTGTCTTTTAGCATTTCTCTGCTGAAACTCAAGCACCTTTGCAGATACCAAAATAAAATGGTAAAATCCTTGATCATTGGTTGTTTCTTTTCAAACTTCACGTGGCAAAAATTGCTTTAGTATGAAAATAGTGAATAACAAAGCTGTCTTTTCTGTCCATAAATGCCGGACAGAAATTTAGAGGCTTCCTTTTTTTTTTTTTAGTAGTAATGATGATTACTTGAACTTGCAGTAATTCCACAATTACTTCTTACTCATATAATTTGTCTTTGACATGAAAAAAGAATGGTGGGTGAAATGAAGCCTCAGACTAACTGTTGCCTACTTGAATCTGGTATGAGAGTGTTTGTGCATATACCGTTTACTCTTTCAAGTCTATGAGAATTGCGCAGCTACTACAGGCATTGCTACATGATATTACCTTTGAGATACTTAGCTGAGGTATCTGAACAAGTGTAGTCCCTTAGTACCTTAGTGTCCCTTAGTACCTTACATCATTTGCAAACTACTTTCCAGCTATCGCATATGTGGTGGTTTGGTTTATTTTGGATTTGGATAGATGTTCTAGAACAGATCTGAGCATATAAATGGTTAACAACAGCTGTTTAAACAGAAATATATTTTCTGCTGCCAGAGCTGGTCAATAAAATCCCACTAAGTACACACTAGAAAAATTGAAAGATATCGCATAGGCTTCCACTTTCTTGAGGGCAAGTCTTCATGTAAGTGCTATTAACTTTAAACTTTAAAGGTAGAGAAGAGATGTTTTGTTCAAACAACCAGCTACCTGAATCATCCCTTTACCTATATGTAGCTTTCTTACACTTTAACAGTGTAGCTAGTTAGTTTAGTTAGGATAAAATTAGTGTCATTTTTCTTGTGTATCTCTGCTTTTTATTGCCCCCCCCCCCCCCTTTTCCAGAGGCTTTAATTACAGTATGAGACATAGTTAATGCAACTAGATTTTCTGTGTACATACGCTCACCATATGCAAATCTATTTTTATAACACAAAATCTTGGAAGGTTACAGGCTTATGGAAATGTCTGACAGTTATCTATTCAGAATTTGCTGCTACTCACATAGAAATGTTATGTTATTGCTCCCTACAACTACCTGAAAGGAAGGTGTGGGGAGCTGGGGGTCGGCCTCTTCTCGCAGATAACTAGTGATAGGACTGGAGGGAATGGCCTCAAGTTGTGCCAGGGGAGGTTTAGGTTGGAAATGAGGAGACATTTCTTCTCAGAAAGAGCAGTCAGGCATTGGAACAGGTTGCCCAATGAAGTGGTGGCAACACTGTCCCTGGGGGTGTTTAAGGAGAGGTTGTACCTGGTGCTTAGGGACATGGTTTAGTGAGTGACATAGATAGTATGGTGATGGTTGGACCAGATGATCTTGGAGGACTTTTCCAACCTTAATGATTATATGATTCTATTTTGATGTCTGGCAGATAGCTTAATACTTACTCAAAGTCAGTATACTTAAAGATTTCTTCATACACACAAATGCTGTCTATTCTTTTTTAAACAGTATTTGATAGTTAGGGAAGTTGTAGCAATAGCGTTTGTGGGTGTTGGATGTGATGACAGTGCAACCAGCCTTGTAGGTTTGTGAACGTCTCCTGAGCTACTCTAGCTTCTTTAGGTCTGACTGGGCAAATCTTGTTTGTGACATGAATCCTGTGTCACATGTCCAAGATTCATATGCCATGATCACATATCCAAAAATTCTGTTTAATCCATCTTCTAAAACCAAACCCAGTTAACTCCTGCTTTCTATTTTAGATCTGTGACCATTATTTAGGAGGCAAGCGGGTATGCAAACTCCCTTCAGTTTATTTGGCAAAGGAAACCACTTATGAATTTCCTATTGGACATATTGGGATAAAATAAATTTTTGTGTGTCATTTACCAGGGGCCTGCAAGAAAGCTGGAAAGAGATTCTTTATTACAGTGTAGTGATAGGACAAGGGGTAAACTAAAAGAGGGCAGATTTAGATTATGTATTAGGGAGAAATTCTCCACTCAGAGGGTGGTGAGGCCCTGTACCAGGCTGCCCAGAAGAGCTGTGGGTGCCCCATCCCTGGCAGTGCCCAAGGCCAAGCTGGATGGGGTTTGGGCAGTCCCTGGGCTGGTGAAAGAATTTACAGGTCTTCAACAACCCTGCTGTTGTTGAATTCCTACATTCTCAGGTGCTCTCATCGGTTGGTGTGAGTGACCAGACTTGGTTCCCATCGCTGCCTCCCTTTCGTGCTAGCCTTGGAAGTTGCCTTGGAATTGGCCCTTGACCCTTACTGGAGCACTCTTCTTCTACATACCCTTATATATATAATTTCTGACTTGTGTCAGTTCCCTAGAAGTTCAAAGCAATTCTGCTTATAACCACGTGCAACGGAAAGGTGTATAATTTCAGGGCAAGAGTAATCTGTGGTTTATGCAGGTTATGATGTGAAAATTATTAGAGAATTCATGTCAGAAGATGCACTGTGGTAGCTAGCTGTGGGACTTTTATTGAGAGCTGCAGAGTCCACCTTTTACTCTTGCTGTTGCTGGTGTTTGTAGCCTTACAGAAATAACTACAGAATGTTAGCTGTTACTGTCATTCATTTTAAACACCACAGAAATAAAGTGATTTGATCAGAGATAAATGATATTATGCTTAAAGTGGTGACAGCTGCCAGATGCCCTGGGATCGCCTACTGTTTGTATTGTTGATAAAGGTAAACTGGCAGGAGTGCATGTGGCTTATTTTGTTAGGTTTGGTTTTCTTTTTTCTTTCTTTTTTTTTTTTTTTTTCTTTTTTCTTAACTTCACATGTTTCTTGCACTGTTTGGTTGTGATTGTTGTAAGTGTATGATCTGACTATCAAAAAGTGTCTAATGCCTCTGCAAAGATTTCTAACTGAATGCAGAAAAATCTGTTTTCTTCTACATTGGATAAGATGCAAAGTTCTAACAAAAATAAGCTTTACACTACTACATTACTATATTCTCATAGCTCCTTATGATTAGGTTAACATTATTTAACTTTTAAGGGTCTATTCTGTTCCCTTTTGTGAAAGGGGTACCCTCTTCCTTCAAATTTTAAATAATTGCTGACATTTTTTAGCTGTTACCTTCTTACACTGAAAAAAAAAAAGATTAATAAATGATTTTATGAGCTACAGAAGTTAGACGTAGCATGAAAACATTATTTTGCTATTTACCACATTATTATTATATTGTGAAACTTTCTTTATAATGTTGCAACTTTCCTTCCTTTAGTGGCTGCCTATTCAAATCTCATGTCTGGTAGAGAAATTGGTTCACAATGGAAGTCAGGGCTTTGGTCTGTACTTTTGGAAGTGTTGTGGCCTTTCTCCATTCAAAAGAGGAAGGTCTAAATGATTCAGGCATCTTTAATTTCATTTTCAAAAAGGGATTTGGAGCATGTTTAGTTTGCACAGCCTAATCTAGTGTGGAGCTCCTTGCAGTAACACTGAACAAACTTTGAAAGTATCTGTAGTATATCCAAAGAAATACTTGCTAGATTTGATAATTTTAACTCCAGCATGCAATCCAGGTGTATAAAGGATGGATGACTGTTTGATATCTAAATATTTTCAGGGGAAACTAAGTTTATGTTGCTGTTGAATCAGATTAAAGCTAGATGTGTCGTAATACTATATGAAGCCTAAATACCTTTGAGAACTGTTTAAAAAACAAACACAAATTAAGTGTATAAATACATGAATATATAATAGACATACACATTAGTTGTCTATTATACGTGTGTGTTTCTCTCTTGTACTCTGTGCATAAACAAATATAATTTTACATTAGAAATTGCCCTTGTACACAAATGTTAAGTTATAGCTATCTCTACGTCACTGAGGGCACTGTTTTTCTTGTAATGAGACTAGCAGTAGGGTAGGAGGTTTAAAAATGTTTAGAGGTTTAAAACGAGGGTGTCAAGGAAAAAGCCTTCAGTCTGGGGAAAAAAGTAGCGGCTACAGGCTTTTAAAAGCCTACACAATTACTGTAGGGAATAAATAGAAGAAGTATAGATGTTTTCATTATAGAAACCTCCATATGCTGTTTTGTGATACACATTCCTGTATGGGACTGTAAACCCTGAATATCTGTTTTGTATTCCTCTCAGAAAATAGAGTAGCGTAATGGAAAATTCGCAAGTTATTTGGAAAAAAGAAATCCAGTTTCTTGAGCTGACAGTTTCTTAAAGCTGTGAGCCTTGATGTTTTAGTCTCATGAATTTTGATAGTGCTTGATATTCATAACTGATAGGCTTGATAAATTTTTAACAAGGAAGTTGAAGATGATGAGAAAACACAAGGGGAGCTTTGCATTTTGCACCTTGTACGCAAGCCTTCAAGTTTAATTTTCACTTTTTGCACCAAGAACATTCCTTGGAGGAAGACATGACTGGATCACGTATTGCCATAAACTGGCTTTAATCCATTAAAATATCTCCCCTTCCCTCCCCCCCCCCCAAAAAAAAAAAGCGCACAAAAACAACAGCAACAAAACTGCTGAGTTAGCTTTAGTTATCTTTCTAAAACCCCAGTTTTAATAAAGGCAGCAATATCTGTGCTTGAGTTTCAGAAGAGATCCATTTAAAAGCAATATAAACATAAGTTTGTACTCGTAATCTATGGGATGAATCTTGTCATTTCTGCATAAATAAAATAAAAAATATATGAAGATAGAAATACAGTTTAAAAATATGCATGTCCTAGTTGCGTTATGGAAAGAAAATCTCATAGGACAGATTAAAAGAAAAGGCCAATAAATAATTAAACTAAGACAGCAGCTTGGAAACACAATTCAATTTATTTTAATTTGTAGCATTATAAATATTTTACTTATAATTCAGAAAACCATATTAATGTGAGATTGGAGTTTCCAAGTTGTTCTGATGTGAAACCATTAGTTCTCTTTGTGCAATCCTGACAATTTTCTTTCTGTTGCATGAACCAGTCTCAGTTAAAATCTCTATATTAACTCTCATACAAGCATCGCAAGTTAAGAGTGTGCTGCATATCATTGTATTTACTCAGATGTGAATTTACGTTCTAACTTTTTTCATTCAGTATGAATTAGAACTGGAGATTGCAGAATGATGATGTAAGTTGATTGCTCAGGAGATAACTTGCGCTGGGTTTCCATCATTGATGAGAGGGATGGAGGAAGAAGAAGCAGAATAGCTGTCTCTAGTTTAATAGCATCTTGCATACAATGTATATAGAGAATTCTTGATGCTATGGGTAGTGCCACTGAATTCAACTCACCTGTAGTAATGATTGCTTACATACCTCACATATAAAAGGATGGGAATGACCTGCTAAATTGTGTTGCTGTCAGATTTTCTGATTATTAAGAATATCACTGATATTAGTGAAATGTTTCTCATATTTTTCATAGTTTGTGTATTTTAATTTAAATATTACCATGCTATTTTTAGCAGCAAGATTCGCTCTAAAGGACCCATGCTAAGAAACTCATGATGTTCTGACATGGTAACATTTTGAATGTCTTTATAAATGCTTATGAAGACACCTGGTGTGTGGAAATATTACAGTTTAAAAGAGCTAAGGCTTACAAAAATTCCTGTTACTTCTTCTGCATGAACTATTCCTGAAGAAACAGTACGTTGAAGAAGGGATTTCACAAGTATTTTAAGCTGTGTTCTCTGTTATTTAGGAGTTCCTGCTGTTTACCATCTGTGTGTTTGCAGATCTTAGTATTTAAATATAGCACTCTTTAATACGACACAATTACAAATGTGTGGCATAAAGAAAATGCAGTATTTCCCTTTAAAATGGGAGACAGCAACATCAGTTATTATCAGTACTGTAATTCTGAAAAATGAACATTGGTCATTTAAAAAACAACAGCAACAAAACAAGAAGTATATCATGGTCAGTCTGTATTTTTTTTTTTTTTGTAATGGGTATGAGTTAAATTTTATATTCAATTAAATTATAACTGTTTTGTGTTTGTTGTGTCATAGATGAAAAAAGCACTACTCTGTCATCAGTGGCTACAGAATAGATGTGATTTGATAGATATCTGTACAGAAAGAAGTGTGGCTTAATAGACTATGGTGTGCCACACAATATCTCTTTCTGCTTCTGCTTTGTCTTTGGCAAGATGATCCCTTTTTTTGGTGCTTCAGAATGCTGCAGGATCTGATATAATTTTTACCAGGCATTTTTCAACAGTTTTTGTTTTTTCCTTCAGATTCTTTTTTTTTTTTTTTTTACAATACACTTACCCAGTAATATTGTGTGTTTTGTGGTGCTTAATTTTTTTTTTTCTTTTTCACTTCTGATTACAGTTTCTTCCGTTGGAATTCTCTTTTCTCTCCCATTTTTGCCAGAAAACCTTCTCTTTCTGTGGCTTTCTGATTGTAATGTAGGGGTATTGAACCAAAGTAGACTCCAGGTCAGATTTTAAGTCAGATCCCCGACACCCACTTATTTTAGTGGCTGTATTGGAAATAAATAATAATAGTACCCAAAGACCCACAGGAACGGGGTTTTCTTTTGACTTCTTTAGCATCATCACGCAAAGACGTAATCAATGATATGAATCTGGCTACTGTGTACATTATGTGTACTGGCTATCCGTACACTTAATGGATTTAGGAGGAATGCAGAGTACAAAAACAATAATAATTGGCATAAGTCCCTATAAAACGTACATTTAAACCAGTGGTTTTGTTTTGCTGTTGTTTTTAAATGAAACTGGGGGGAGGGAGAGCAAGAACAGTAAATGTTGTGCAGAAAAAGCCCACTAGCTTGAAAAAATCTGTTTTTATCTCTTTTATTCATATGTATCTGTGAATCGGGGAACCTGATGAAGTATTCCGGCACTAATTCTGTTTAAGTGGATTACAGCAAAGACACACGCAGTGAAGAAAAATAAATTCTGTTGTAGAAAAAGCAACACTATCTTTGCTAAAACAGCCTTTGCTATTACATGAAAATGGCAAAATTAATATAACACCTGCAAAATGTTATCTAACTCAGTTCTCTTCAACCAACAAGGGTGTGTGAAAATCCAGAAGAGAGCTTAGAAGGGTTCAGAGTTTAGGAAAATAGAAGTAATTTTTTTTTTTTTTTTTGCTTCAGGTGCTCTCACTTCATCTCAATAATAATATGATATTCATGTACCTTGTAGAGCCATGAGGCAATAGGTCTTCTTTCCTGTTAGCAAACTTGTGAGCTGGACAAGAGTTTGCACCACTGGTAGCAACTACCGGTCAGTAGAGTACAATTACAATTAGTGTGCGGTCTTCAGGAAGGCTCATTACACTACACATTTCATTCAGCTTTGTTCTCATTTATGTTTCTTTCAATGTAGGTGAGCATTCTACTCTGGATATTACTCAGTGACCCAATTTGAAAGAAACATGACATTTTTTTTCAGTATTTTATTATCAGTCATCAGACTATGAAAATCTTACCGCACATGAGGAAAGATCTACCTTATCTTATAAAAATAGAGAAATACTAAATTTCTAGTAATCTCTTATTTCATCCTTCAAAATCTCCTTTTCCTGTTATTGGCTGACTGTTTTGAGTGCTTTTAAGTGACTGTGTTAAAGACTGAATTATGTTCAATATGGCAACATGAATATTATATTGATGGCAAGCTCCTATTGGCTTCATTGGAAGTAAATCTATAGTTCTGAATGAAATCTATAATTCTGAAAGAAGATACTGTACTGCTGTCTAGCTGTGATCAATTCCTGATGAATTCAGTTACTGATGGTAAATACTATATGTGGTAAGACTGAATAGAACAGAAAACAATACTATTCAAAATGAATGACAACATACAAAAAAAGTGAACTGAAGATAGTTAAATATACAAAAGTAGAATAATTCTTTCTTTTCAGTAACACTGTTCATTTAAGATCTATTACATTAAGAAAAATTTAAATTAGTTTCTATGGCGCATTACTAGAATTTGTGGATGGGAGAAGATAATCTGTAAAAATACTAGTATTGGTAATGCTGCAGGGGATAATTGTAAAAATAGGATACAAAGCATTTTTCTCTCTCTCCTGAGAAATAGGCTGGTGAAAAAATTGCACAGTGAAATAAGAATGAGAAAAGAAGAATGCTAAGAATGTTGTATGATTTAATAACACTCCTGAATTGCTTTGTTGGCCAGCTAATGAAGCATGGTGCCAAATTTCAATGCTGACATAAGTCAGCATATTGCCAGCTAACATTTGCAATAACAGGGTTACAAGTCCAGGAAAGGGGGACTCTTAACTAGTAAATATGTTTCAAAAAAGGGGAAGAATAAAGTACCTTTGTTTCTATTCTCAGTAGATATCAGGTTTTACAATTGCTGCTGCATATATTATGTTTTTTACACTGTCAAGGGGTTCTAATACATTGTTTATTACAAATACACGAACATAGACTTAACCAAAATTAGTTTTTCAACAATAAGTTTTCTACTGCCGTGGCAATACTTTTCTTAATAAACCTATGCTTTTCCAAACTGTATAAAACACAAGTATTCTAATTTTCTAATCTGAAATATTTATTGTTGAAATTCTTAACGGTGCAGTTCAGTCATTTAGCGTGTTATAATTAGCTAGCTTTCCTCACAGATACTCAGGTTTCTTTGTGAGGACATTAGCATATCCATTTAATATCAGTATTCTAAGGATCACATATGGTCATTGTTTCAGTTGCTAATTATTTTAAACAAGCAATGTAAAAACATGTCTCTAGAATAAAAAGAAAAAATACATATTTTTAAATAAATAGCTTAGAGCCAAGCACTAAACTACTAATTTTGCTAAATTTTGCCATTGGTTGTGTGAGACCACTACTTGCTATCATAATTTCAGTCTTAATTTTATTTATTTTTTTAATTGAAACTGGTGACTAAGTATAATAAAGATTTTGGTAGCTATGAATAGCAGATATAAGATCAGAAGAAAGATTTCCGACTTAATACAATTGAGAATAAATGTAACGTTTTGTTGCATATCAGTTCCGCAGAAAATAGGTATATCCATATTCTTTGATGCCAGTAATGCTGTAGACAACATACAACTGAGATCACGTGTGATGAATGGGATGTTTCTCTTCCTGGTCTTCAGTAATAAGCCAGTAGTATATTAGGCTTTCAAACGCCTCAGACTGTACTTTATTAATGACATAAAATAAAAAGGCAGGTGAAAAAAGATGTAGGTTTAACTAGGTCATATTTAACTAACCTGGCAACAATCCATGCAGTCCTTTCTCCTCAAGAGCTAGCAGATGTCAGTTGCATCATGGCTACAAAGAGCCTACTGTTTTCCTTTTGAAAGAGGTTTAACAGGATGAACACACAGAATGGTGGCAAAACCTTCCTGGCTGAAAAAAATCAAGGGTAAGCATAAGATTTTAGTAGACTAAAGATCCAATTTTACCATGATGAACAGGAGCTATTATACAGTAATTGGGTGTGATGAAGAAAATGAGTGCTAGCACCTCTCAAACCACATGACTCAATGTAATTCCCTTTTTTGCTCTTCCCTGCTCTATATCCATAAGGAAGTCATCTTCAATAAAATTATTAGGGAGCAGAAATCTTTAAGCGCCGCGTCTCCTCTTCTGATCTGTGACTTCCTCCTCAGCATTCAAGTTGCAGCGCATGTATTTCAGCAATTACTGCAGGAGTGACATTGCACAGGTATTTTAAAATCTCAACAAAGTTCAAAATGCTCTCCAACCATTTTGCAAACTTAAAGGAAAAAAATCCTCCAAATACAGTTCATTCAGTTACAAATTAATGCATCTGGTTTATCTAGGTGATTTGTTCAACAACCTTTTATAGGACAGCCTATTGAAGTTCCTGTGAAAATTGATGGGTTTCTTTCTCTGCAAGCATAAATACTTAGTTTGTTTTTCATTAGATTATTTTAACTACAGTAATAAGGTCTTCTAGGTGACCTAACATACTTATATGGATAAAATGATGAAAGTAATCAATGGAGAATGGTAGGAGTAAAGTAAAAAAATAAACTAGATTTACTGGCACAAAATGTTATTGACCTAGTGATATTAGATTGTATTCCTTATTGCACCCAAGGGAGTATAATTCAATCTGTACTCACTTGCAGTGGCTGAAAATACTCTTTGGTTCTTTATATACCAAGTATCTTTTTTTTTTTTCCCCTCTTTCCTTAAAAGTTGGGTCTTTTTATGAGAGGCATCTACATCAGGTTCTTTTCAGTCTTAGAATGAGTTTGTTACTGTGTCCCAGATCTTATATGTTGTCACACAGTCATAAAGATTTGACTTAGTGGACCCACTGAAGGTGGTCAAGTCTGATCTTCCATTCAAACTGTGACTAATACTAGTGTTACATCAGGTCAGTCATGGCTTTGTCTAGCAAAGTCTTGAGAACCTCCAAAGATGGAGGTTCACCTCCATCACCTCTGTGATGCACCACCTTACTGTGTGAAACCCTGGTGAAAAGCTTTTCATAATGTCCCAACTGAACTTTGTTATCTGGCACTACTGAGAAGAGTTTGTCTCTGTTATCTTGCAACTACTCTTCAGGTAATTGTAGGCTACGACTGCATTGCATCAGCCTCTGCCAGACAGTGCAAGCCCTGTTCCTTCTACACCTCCTTGGAGCTCATGTGCTTCAGTCCCTTTTTCAGCCACCTGCCCATATACATTACCTTTTTATACTAGCTCTTCTGCTTCAGATGTTCCTGTCAAGTGTTAATGCTAGATACATGAAAAGGATTTAGAGCTATAGGCTTTTTGCATTAATCGGTAATATTAAATTAGTTGGCTAAATATTATGCATTGGCAGGAATTCAAGACTGTCTGAAAAGGATGCAAAAACTGATCTCAGCTTGAATAGAGATACTGGCCTGAGATCCCATGAGGGGGTTGTTAATGAGTAGGAAACTGAGGAAGTGAAACATATTTTGTAAAATATATTGGCACCATATGTGCCTTAAATATGTATCTGTTTAAATAATCGTGAAAATTAAAATATACTTTTGAAAAAATGTCCCAGTGCCCTATTCCTTACTCTAGACTTTGGGGTCACAGGCATAAGAGAAAGGGCCAATGTGGGAAAAATAAATGAAAAAGGCATGTATCATAAAGCTCTTCAACAACATGACAAGAGACACAAAATGGTCATAGAGCTTGTTCTTTTGCTTTTATCACAGTTATCTCTAAGCATACTTTATCCTGATAGGCAGTATTCCTGGAATATTTAAGGCAAAGCAAACAAACAAACAAGCAAACTCACAAAACCTTTGCTTGAGTTTTGGGAATAAGTTTTAAGAAACTACCAGAAAGAATGTGTTATGAGAATTCCCGTTCAGTAAAAGCTTCTTAAAGTTCATTCTTACATGATGGGGTAAATTAATTTAATTCTTCTGTGTTTTATCTCTTCAAATTTTACCATTTTTTATGGTTGTTCTTTCTGTGGTGAATGGTGCCAATGTCTTCTTAGTGCATTAGTTTTAGATGGCTATTAGTGCCTACTTAATTAGCCAATGCATATACAATTTAACATGAGTGCTTGCATATACGTTATATATGTATATACATATATACATATACCTATTCAACACAATATACAGTAGAAAATCAGGCTACGTACTTAAATTATGAAGATCTGTCATAAAAGTCACTTTTTACAACTTCATTTCAGTACCCTTTTAGATACTTGTATTTGATATAGATTGTAATCATGTGATCCCATCCTGTTGATTCATTTTTGTACAGAATTCTCACCTCATTTAGATTTGTACTTAGTGAGTAACTGCTCAGTAGACCTGCTTATCTTTATGGTGGCAAGCATCACTAATTCCAAATTACATCTGTTCCAAAGAAACAGTTATTTACATGTGAGAGGTTCTGGTTACTACTGGGTTGTCATAACAGTTCACAAACATGAACTAGCTTTCATTCGGCCACTCACATGCCTTGATGTGTAGGGTGTTATCTTCATTTTACAGCAAAGAAAGAGATAAGTTTAAAATCAACTTATTTGTTGATTTAGGGTACAGCATTGAGAAACTTGTAGGATCTCATTTCTTCAAATTGTTTAGTGAAATGTAAGAATTCAGCTGTTCCAAATGAGTTTTTAATCCTTTCACGTTGTGCCTGTAATTGCCAGATATATCTGTATATTGGGCTCCAGGTTACCTTTTCAGTCCTTTTTAAAGTGAAGATGTGAAACATTTTGTGTAGCAAGTCCAAGGTACTTAGTGTTGCCATAGAAGATTTTCTAGATTGGTCTAGAATCCCCACCCCCCCCCCCCACCCCGGCTTTCTGGTAATGAGGGCAGTCAAGCATTGGAACATGGGAACAGTTTGCCAAAGAAGTTCTGTAAACTCTGGCCTTGAAGAACTGAATAAAGCTATGAGCAACCTGGTCTGCTGTTGGGGTTGACCCTACTTTGTGAAGCTTAGAGATCACTGAGGTTTCTTCTATCCTATGATCTGTGTTTTCTCCAAGCAGATCTTTTCAGCCTATTGCATTTCTGTCTGTTCCAAATCTCTTTTCTTTATCCCCGATCTGTTCTTCTCACACTGCCCATTTCCTCCTTATCAGTGCATTCCTGTTACCACGAAAGGTTGCACTCCCTGGTCCGTACATAGCCATCCCGGTCATCCTATACCTAACCTAACCTGATCCCCGCTACTGCCAACCTAAATTCGTATTCTTACAACCTGTCTGAAGCCTGTTTCCAGTTTAATTCTTTCAATCTGCTTATCTCTTTCCTTGCATTACTGCACAGATCCCTTTACACTCGTTTACTTATTTTTCCCTTCTGATGTGAACTAGGCAGCTTCCTATAGTCTTAAGAAAACCTCATGTTTCTTGATCAAATATTCTGAAAAAAGCACGCTTTGGAACATCAAATGGAATTTCTGTCACAAGATTATTTTTTGTCAAACTCTAACTGTATAATCCATATTTTTAAAGCAGGGCCATTCACTTAAGTCCGTGAGGTAGGTTAGTAAGAGAAACTGAGTATTACCAAAATCTCTCCCCCACCATGGTCTGTTTTCTGAAAAAAACAATTGAACGCTAGCAGATTTTTACTGGAATGCACAAAACATCATATGAGTGGGAAGCAGGTGAAGTCCATGTCAGAGCCACGGTATCTGGTTTGGGAAGGGACTTGACAATGGGTCCAGGTATCCTTTGTTAAGAAATATTGTTTCTGAATTGGTCTTACATGGACAGCATTTCAGAAAATGACTGGAAAGAAGGTTATTTCTCATATACATACTCCAGAGACATGTATTTTAAATCTCAGGATTTAACTTGTTTTCCTGTGTTTGAAACAAAGTATTGATTGCCACTGTAATTAAACAAAGATTTTATCAGTTCTTGCAACTACTTTTGCACATAACTTCCCAAGTAAACAAGGCAAGTGTTAGCGAGTGAAACGACTTTTCCTGCTAGAATAAGTTATATTGATTGATGTTTCCCAGAGTAATCTGGACTTTGTGTGGGATAAAGGCTCTCCTCGAGCACATTTCATTACAGAGTCTATGAAGAAAATTCACTTTCTATGAAGAAAATTCACTCCATCCCAGCCGGGCCCTGAACATGAACATACCTGTCATAACAGAGGATGCTGGAAATCATGCAGTTCCATACTTGCATGGCACAACCTCAGGTGGGAAGATGGTTATTCAGTCACACGGCAGGGTTCATTACCAGTTTTTGCTTAGGTTGGTAACATGGGAACAAAATCACAAAAAAAGCAGGTCAATTATTCTTTTTAATCAACAGATCCATTTCTGAGTTTGGTTTAGGGTTGAAAATCACAAGAAAAACTCTGTAGTTTACTCAGTATTTACTGAGGTTATTATGTACAGCAGTATTAATATTGCATTGTTGCTTGTGTTACTTTTCGTTGTATCTAATGAAATCTATATTTGTATGAAATGGAAAATGGAAAGAATGTAATTCAGCTCCTTCTAATGCCAGCCTTCTGAGCATTAGAGCAATATTATGATCTTTGTAAAGTAAACCTCTGATGCCAGTGTTTTGTGTCATCTGTATGACTTAGCTAATACAGTCGGTCCTTTTCACTCACTAATGTCTTGTAAGAGAATTTCTTTTTTTGTGCTATATTTCACTTGAAGAAAATTATATTTAAGCAGCAAGTCATTTACCTGAATTCTCAGTATTGGTTATTGCCCATTTTGTGACAGTACAGAATTGCATTATGCTTTACGACTTTTCAGCTTCTTGAATAATGCCATTTCTGTTTAATGTACAAACCTCAATCAAAAATGCTGACTATAATGTACGCTAGAGGGTTAAACAGAAATTCCTGAGAGCATACTAAAGCATACACATTTTTACATTTATGGACACTAAATCAAGTCATTTTTTTTTAATGGTATGGATTTTTTTTTCTTTATTAAAAGATGGAGCTGGCCATATATATTCTTGTCACTAATCAATAATTTCTATTGTTTTTAATTTTATGTTATGAAAGGCTAGAAAGCACAGCTGACCTAGAGAATACTAACTTGACTCAGGTAAATGACTTCCAAGGGATGGTGATTTATTATGAAATCTGGGAAAGATCAGAGTGAATCTTCCTGCCCAACCCCCTTTTGTTTCCATCAATCATGCAAAATCAGATTTGCAAATGAAAACAAAAAGCCTGTATTTAAGTCAGTTATTTCAATCTCAATTGAAAATAACATTCTTGTTAGGAAGTATTTAAGATAAGTAGTCCTGTTGGTCTGAATCTGGTGTTTTGTAGGCTAAATATCTTTCTTAATTTGTAATGATATTAACGATAAAAGACTCTGAATCTACCTAAACAAGGCATAAATCTCTATAGGATCAGAGTCCTACCTTGTACTTATTCATATGTAGTAAAGCCATTTACTGGGCTGGCAATAAATTAAACTGTACCCTTTAGCATATGATACTCCAGACTATGATAAAAGTTAATTTGTTTTTTCTTAATACCAGGGACAATTATTATTAGGAAATTATCCTTTATTTTATTTTATTTTATTTTATTTATTTATTTTTTTGGTAGCAAAGTTATGCTATCTTCTAGAGGTGTGTTCTAATTTGGTAACTCAGCATCAAAACTATTTACCACATTCAATATGGCTTTTGTATAGTGATCTTCTGGTTAATTTTTAGGTTTGTATTCAAGTATATAAGCATCACTGTGGTCATGTATTTCAGTGATACCTCTTGGTGCAGGAATGCAATAAATAACAGTGATTCCTGGTAAAGTGTTCAAAATAAACCTGGGAATCCAAATAGCAGCACTTGGGGAAAAAAAAAGGGGGGGGGGGTGTTGAGAATGTTTACCTAGTCAAAAGATTTGAACATCAATGGAATAAAAAGATAGACAATACACTAATTGATCTTTATTTCTATATTTTAAAGATCTACATAGTAAAAATAATTAAATAAAGGAACAAAAACTCCACACATCTTTCTGTGGCTGTTTTAAGACATCGAAAGCAAATTCCTTATGTATAATATGTTTCAGTATTGTTTTGAATAACTAGAATTTCCTTGGTTTCTTGAAGTTTTAAGAGACTGAGAACCAAAACTTTTGTTATACTAAGAGTCTTCAACAATGTTGTTACTGAGTGTTTGTAGTGATTTTGTTTTCATAGAAACATAGAATATCCCGAGTTGGAAGGGACCCATAAGGATCATCAAGTTGATTTTTGAATTATAAGCAAACATTAAGAGCTAAAAATTTAAGGCTATCTTGCTATCTTATTTTCTTAAAATCATTAATGCTTAATTATGTTTATACTTTTTTTTTAATATATATATGAGATATAAAAAAGCGACTTCAATAGGCTACTATTTTTTTCTTATGTATGTATGTATTTCTTATACATGTAACTTTTTTTTCTGATGTATGTTATACATCAATAATTTTTTTTTAATTTTAGTCTGCTTAAAGGTAGTGAACAAAGATAGGCCAGTTAGTTGCATTAAACTGAAAGTTTTTGGCTCCAGAAATAGACTAACCACTGCTTCACCATCAAACTGGTACAGTCTCTGGAAGTTCATAGAGATTCACCCAGTCAAAACCCACTAGCATATTCTTGCATATGTTGAGTAGAAGATAAAAGATACAAACAAGGAGTACAATACAAGATGAAAATTCAGGCAATGCGGTGGAGTGAAAGGTAAATGACAAGGAACACATTAAATACTAGTTTTTGTGCATAGTAAGTGTTGGTTAAGCCTTAGATTCGAGTTTCAGACACATTTTCCATTCAGCGTGACTATTTCTGTGCTGTAATGTAAGCATGAGAATAGTCATTACCAGGACTGGGCAAATGCACCTGTCAAACTCAGTTCGTGGAGTGGATGACGTGCTTCAGCATGGTCTGTTACACTGGAGAGTAGTGAACCAAAGCACTTTGGCTTTTGCTGTACTTCAGCAGAACCTAAAGGTGACACCAACTGGCTGAATTTGGAGTCTTGACTGCACAGACTAGAGGTGGAGTTAATCTCAAGATTCTTGACTCAGAGAATTTGAGAAAATATTTTCCATATAAAATAATTAACACATTATAGAAGGATGCTTTGGGATATTTCTTGTCTTAGGAAATTCAGAAAGTGGATTATAGGATGGTATTTCTCAAAAGCGTGAATCTACTCTGGCAGATATAATGGTAGACATTTCCACTGAAGGAATTTTGTGGCAAATAGTTCAGTCCAGCTCTTCATGGACTTTTAAAACAAAACCAAAAAAATGCAGTAAATGTTTAGATATGATTCTGTGCCTTGGCTGTGCATTTTCCACTGATCAGTCTGATGCAAGTGATCAGAGATATGTTATTTTTGTTTACAGGACAAGATTTTAACATATTCATAGGGCCAGCCCTGGGTAAGATGTCTTGTATTAGGCTCTTCATTGGGCAGTTCTGTGCTAAGAAGGGAAAGAACAGTGGGTGAAAGTATGAGCAGCCCACCATGAACAGAATCATACAGCTTGTAAGTATTTTAAAAGCTTCCAAAGTAGCAAATACAGTATTTATTTTTTTTTTTTAGTATGCAATATAAGTAGTGTTTGTGTGTGTGGACTGCGTAGTTGTATTTGATCATTTAAAAATATGTTAAAATAATATGTGGCTGTACTCTAACAGTAGCTGAAAGCTACTGAAAGACTGAGGAATAACTCAAAACATTACATTTTTTGTGTATTTTATTATTATAAAATGTATAAAACTGCCTTGTTGCCTTCTGTATAGCCAGTAATCTGGTTAGATATTTACAGATACATATTAAAATAATGAACTCATCTATTAATAACTCATCGTAAAAAGGTAACAGCTTTATAAGAGTAAAATCAATACAAATTGCATACACCTCATGGGATAGATTTCATAAACAGTTTTTTCTTTGTAGTAAAAATGTCTCTGACTATTACAAAACTTCTTCTGCAAATCAGTTTTAATCTTTCAAATATAGAACAGAGACTATTTTCTCCGTGCTATGTAATTTTGATTATCTTTTTTTGCTGATAGCATTTATTATCGCAAATAGAGATATTACAGAAATAAAGATGAAATTTGCTGAAATGATTTGCTGAAGAGGCTGCACGTACATAAGTAAAATATGTTAAAGTAAATTTCAAACTACAGAAAATATTCTCCTTGATCAGTTCTTTCCACAATGAGGACTGTGAAACTTAACTGGGTTATGGTAAGTGTATGCGAGTTTGTGACCCTGGCACAGATTTCATTTGATTGCTTTCATTCTCTTATTTGGGGCTTCATGAAATAGTCAGTAATGGTGTAACAACTGAAAAGATGTAAGAACTTTTCCTGTAAAATGCATAATTCTTCTAAAAATTTGTCTAGTGAGATTTCTTGGCTTTTGCTACTGATTTTGCAGTTTGCTGTTTGCAAGTTACTATACATCCAAGTCTGTTTGTCATATGGGAAGGGAATATATGTGGCCTGCAGTTGTGGTAGTTGCTTGCAACCAGTATTTTAGAAAATGTTTGAAAAACTGTTACCAGGAAATAAGTGATTTCAACACTAGGAGAAATACATCTGAGGTGTATTTCAGAAGACAAGTTTCAAGGGTGCAAGCTGTAGAAAATTACTCTGTTTCGTATATTGCTGAAATATTTACAAATTAATTTCTTAGTACAGATGGCAAATAAATTTGCTAAACTTTCTGTAACTTTTGCCATTTTGTTTACAGTATAACTTCACTCCTGCTAAGTCTGCATTCTTGCAATTTGTCTGAGATTTCTGAAGGCCATTAATTTGCTTGCAATTTTTCTGCATTTTTAAATTAACCAACAAATTGAACTGCCCATTAATTATAAGATCATAGGCACCAGCCACCACTCAGAGTGACAATAAGGCTATGTGTCTTAGTCAAGAATTTTACACCAGTTGAAGTAGCTAGAGTAAAATCATTTCTGAAGATAAAATGCAGAGGGCTCTAACCTTATTAAAACACATCAGTAAATAATAGTTGTTACTGGTTTCATTTCCGAAAATTCTGAGATATTTAGTTCAAGAGCTATGTGGGCTAACTGTAAATGATATATACCTATTGTTACCATAGTTAATAAAAATGGTAATAAATGTGCAATACTGTACTGTTTTCAATGACATAATATAATTACATCATAGAAAACAGCATAATAAAGCAAGAAGAAAATATTAAATTTCCTAATCCTTTGTAATTCCAGTTTAAACTGCTGAAATTTCAGAATGAAAATACTGGCTGGGTGTGGGGATCATTTTACAACAGGGTAGGAGAACTAATTCTTATTGTAGTCGTTTTCACTTGGGTTAATTAAATCAGTGTGTAAAATTGCACCAAGTGTTTATGTGTGAATGAGTTGATGGAAAATACTGTAGTTTTCCTCCTGTTAGTGCACTTCACAAAAGAAGCCTGGAATGCAGCCTGATGTAATTATTTCTTATCTAAGTCTTAGTGTGGCTGTGGTTATTCCAGTGTCTTAGAGCAGAGAGGTCTATCCAAGAATGAGAATTTACAGATTCTGTCCTGAATGTTTTCCTTTTGTTGTTGTTGTTGTTTTCTTTGTTTGTTTCACAGTGATAGACTAGCTGCTAATTTCCCAGGCTAATGTGTCATCTGCAATGAATATGAGCCTTTAGTTCAGGAGGAAAATGGGAACGATAATCTAAAAATAAAAAGTTGCAGGCATTATGAAAGCAAGGATGTTTCCTTGTTGCTTCGGAACTGTTCTTCTCATTTCTACTGCAGGTCTCTCAGTGAGACACAAATTTGCTCTTTGGTCTTTGAAACCCTTGATGTGGTGATAAGGTGAACCAGACGAGCAGGACGATCGGCAAAACAGGCAATCAAACTGCACTTGTGATGTTGGTAGCTTTTTGAACAGCATAAATTTGCCTGCATTAAGCTCCATGCTGGTGGAGTTGTATTTTGTCCTGAAGATAAACTGCTTATAGTTAAGTTAGGTATCTCTAATTTACAGTGCAGTCTACAGTAAATATTCACAGAATCACAGAACAGCCGAGGTGGGAAGGGACCTCTGAAGATCATCCAGTCCAGCCCCCCTGCCGAGCAGGATCACCTAGAGCACCTTGCGCAGGTTGGCAACCACGTGGGTTTTGAATATGTCCAGAGAAGGAGACTGCACAACCTCTCTGGGCAGCCTGTCCCAGTGCTCTGTCACCCTCCCATATTGCCCCCTCATACTGAGCTGGAACCTCCAGTTTCAGTTTGTGCCCGTTGCCTCTCCTCCTGTTGCTGGGCACAACTGAAGAGACCGGCTCCATCCTCTCGACACCCTCCCCTCAGATATTTATACACATTGTTGAGGTCTCCCCTCAATCTTCTCTTTTCCAGGCTAAAGAGGCCCAGTTCTCTCAGCCTGTCCTCACCAGGGCTGAGCAGAAGGGGAGGATCACCTTCCTTGACCTCTCCCAAACTCTTCCGAATTGACTGGACCTTGACTTTTCCGAATGCCCCCCAGGATCCCGTTGGCCTTGTTGGCCACAGGAGCACATTGCTGCCTCCCGGTCAGCCTGCTGCCCACCAGGACTCCCAGGTCCCTCTCTGCAGGGCTGCACTCCAGCAGGACACCCCCTAGCCTGTACTGGTGCTTGGGGTTATTCCTCCCTAGGTGCAGGACCCTGCACTTGCCCTTGTTGAACTTCATGAGGTTCCTCTCGGCCCAACCCTCCAGCCTGTCGAGGTCCCTCTGAATGGCAGCACAGCCCCCTGGGGTATCAGCCATGCCTCCCAGCTTTGTATCATTCAGCTTTAAAGTGATTCAAAGCGCAAATTCAATGTATTCCATATATAATATGATAACTACTTTCAAATACAGACAGCTTTAATCTTACATTTTTGGGAAGTAGGCAGTTATTCATATAATCATAGAATAGTTTGGGTTGGAAGGGACCTCAAAGCCTACCTGGTTCCATCCCCAGCCACGGGCAGGGACAGCCCAGGGACTGCCCAAACCCCACCCAGCCTGGCTTTGGGCACTGCCAGGGATGGGGCACCCACAGCTCCTCTGGGCAGCCTGGGCCAGGGCCTCACTGCCCTCTGAGTGAAGAATTTCTTCCTTATATCTAACCTACATGTGCTCTCTTTTAGTTTAAAGCCAGTACCCCTTGTCCTATCACTGCACTGCCTGATAAGAGCCCCTCCCCAGCTTTCCTGTAGCCCCCTTTAGGAAGGCAGCTATAAGGCCTCTGCAGAGCCTTCTCTCCTCCAGGCTGAACAGCCCCAGCTCCCTCAGCCTCTCTTCACAGCAGAGGAGCTCCAGCCCCCTGACCATCCTCGTGGCCTCCTCTGGACCTGCTCTAACATGTTGCTGTCCCTCTTGTGCTGGGTCCAGAGCTGAACGCAGGCTCCGGGTGGGCATCTAATGAGAGCAGAACAGAGGGGGAGAATCCCCTCCCTCACCCTGCTGGGCATGCTGCTGCTGATGAAGCCCAGCATACAACTTGGTTTCTGGGCTGCGAGTGCTCATGACTAGCTCATCCCTAGTTTTTGCCCACCAGTAACCCCCAGTTCTTCTCTGCAGGGCTGCTCCATCCATTTGTTACCCAGTCTGTACTGATGTTGGGGCTTGCCCCAGCCTGCATGCTAGACCTTGCCCTTGGCCTTGTTGAACTTCATAAAGTTTTCTTCTTGAAAAACAGAAGTTTTCTAGCAAAATAGGTCTGTGCAATAGAGGATGACAATCTTCATCCAAATCTTTGCAAACTAAAATCAAATGTTTCAACTGCTTCTGAAGCTATAATTACTTCCAAGCTTTTTCTTTTTACATACCTGTTGTGATTATTCATATGAGGTGTGCATCAAGACAAAATCATGGCACAGCTACAGCTGTCATAATCTACCCTGGAATACCTTGTGTCATGCTTGATACTTACATTCAGGACATCAATTATTTGTTGTCAGAAGTCCCTTAAGTCCGAAGTGCCTTAAAAAGCCAGGCAAAGTAGTTCTATCAGTTAAGTTTTGTGCATAATAATAAATCTTATGTTAGACTCTTAAGAATTAAACAGGAAATTGACAATGAAAGGAAGAAAAAATACCCTGGATGTTGTATTTCAGATTATTTATTGAAAATAAATAAATAAATAAATCCCAGACTACTTCCTATTCTTTCATCTTGAAGAGCCAAAAGTAGTCAGATTGCCAGTTTTTCAAGAGGTGTTCCCCCTTTGTTTGGACTGTTTTTCACCTTCTCAAGTAATACGTTGCTTCTCTGTTTCTTGGTTTGCCCTTATCCTCAGGATGGCTCCAGTTCTAAGGTGCCCAGCTGCATGTCACGGATGGTACCTGCACACCTCACGGGGTGCTTCTGCCTCCCAGACCTGCAGGCATTCTTCCTGTCAGAGTTAAGCAGCCATTTTATGGCAGTGTTTTCTCATTGCGGTCATGTTGCCTCTGTAGCTGCTCCCATTACAGGTACAACATATAATATAATGCAAGAGACCCTGATCCACAGGAACAGAATATGGGTCTGGAATGGGCAGCAGCACAGGTGCATCAGGGTAACAAAACGCATTCTGTTGTTTTCCAGTGGCTCAGAGAGACCATTCCAGCGAGAATTTGATACCGTATTGTCCTTGCAACATGCGCAGCACAACAAGAGATTGATCTTTGGGGAAAAAAATCTAAATGTGATTTTTTTTTTGTACAACTGATATTCAACGCAAAAGAATGTAAAAGATTTCACGTGGTCAAGTTTCTGCTGCTGCCAAAAATTCCTCTTACACAAGGCATTATGTCTGTATGTAGAAGTTCGATTGTGGTTTTGACAACTCTGCTGCTACAGCAAAGTCTGTGACTTCCTGTTGGCCCTAGAAATGAGTGGTCAAATCACTGTATGGATCATTTCCTTCTGGGTCTTGTGGACAATCACAGTTTCACAAGTAGATGTAAGAAAAAGCTTCTTGTCTGTCTTCTCTTCATTTGCTTGAGACTAATTACTTTAATTTAGCTGTGGTAAAAGTTATGCCCTATTCCCTCTTCAGTTTGCACCCTGTGGTAAGCAAATTATGGTCCTGTAAGCTGCAAGTCTTTATCTGATATCCTTCTAATTAACTTCACAATATCACAATTGTGGAAGTGCATCAAGCATTCAGAAAAATGGAAGCATGCTTCCTATGTTCATGGCTTTAACTGTTTATGGACTTATCCCACAAGTTCTGAATGTGGAGCAACCAAACAGTCTTGTCCTTAAGGGAATACCCAGCGTATTTTAAGTATATGGCAATTTAGATCATTAGGGTTTATGCAATGGCATGGCTCTTCAATATCTTCAGTGGAAATTAATTTCTCCTAGGTTATATAGCAATAGGAGTGAAATGTAACTTTATTTCTTTTAAGTTTAAAGGTAATTTATTTGCAATAAATTATATTAATCCTCTGCATGTTCTCCTAAAGTCACCACTGAATTCTGCTGAGTATAGTGGGGTTACTACCAGTATAATTTGTAATAAGTGTAATTTTTTGTGGTCCTTTACAAAGAGCACCAGTCTAAGCAAAAGTTGCATAAAAATATAGTGCACATTGTGTTTTCAAATAATGAAAATACTCAATTATTATTTTTGAATAAGAAAACTCATCCCATGTCTATGCAAAAATGAAGATGTGTTAACTGCCTTTATCTTTGTGTTTTTTTACGTGACCAACTTCTTAATATAGGTTTGTTTCAGCCTGGTATTATGGCTCTTACTCAGATATTATTGTTTTTGTTCTTCCCTTTTCTTATTTTGTGTATATATCAGTGAATGCTAACTTATTTCATCTACCAAAATATCTTCTAGTATGTTGTCATCATTACTCTAGTCTTTCCACATCACTTTGATCTCTATGAATGGCTGAATTCACAATGAAGAAATTAATGAAAAACCACTCATCATGTACCATGCTTTCTGAGTTGTCTTTTTCATTTCAACTTCCTTAAAAAGATCTCTGGAGTCTCTGATTTGACCTATATCGCGTAAGAAACATCTTTGTCTGCTGAATGACATTTGTATTGAGAATAGTCTGTATGGCAGAGAATAATACAAATTAGGTTCTGCTTAAATAATATTTGAATAGCCATGTTTTTCCTGGTAATCCACTCACGCATTACAGTAGGTATATTAATAACCTCATTCTGGCTTTTTTTTTTTTTAATGTCATAATACCTGTAGAAATGAGATCTCTAATTTTGTTGCCCCCTTCTTGGGTAAATATAGCAGACTGATTAAAGTGTCAAGAAATGTAATGTCACTAAAGAATCAACCTTATAGCTTGTTTCATTATTGTTAGTTCTATATATTCCTGTAATGATTTTTTCTTAATCACAGCAAATAAACCTACATGTGGAATGTTCATAAAGTATGAGAAAAAAGAAATAAAAAGCACTCCAATTCATGAGCACCACACAATCACTTCTTGCATCATATCACCTAACCACCACTAGGAAATCACCACCTGCTATTGTGAAGAGCTATGAGTTGACAAATAAGTCAGTGTGTCTGTAAGACTATGAAAGTTTCTTGAAAAAGTTACCTGAGAAGTTGTGTTTTTATGTAGATTTTGTTTATTAGATTATTTAAATTCTCATGTAAATTATCATACTTATGATGGATTTCACATCAATTTCTCTACTACCACACATAGCAGAATAAATACTACAAGGAAAGAGACTATGCCACACAGCCTGCAAGTTATTTTGCTCAGAATCATTTTTATTTTAATAATGATGTCTATTGGAAATTCATTATGCTACAAGAATAGCTTCATGTGAAATCTTGTGAATTTAGAATATTAATGTAAGATAAATTACTTTTAAATTGAATTTCTAGAATGCAATTGATTGTGTTTGCCTGGGATGAATAAGGAGTTATCCACACTGTTATCTAAAACCTAGATATGCCACTTCTGAGCAAGTCAGAGAATTATTTAGGAGTATTTTTGATAAAGTGCAATATATTTCATATCATCTTGGATTATTTGAGAAAAAGGAAAGCAATGTTTTGGTAAAGTGTATCTTTAAACCATCTTGTATGGGTAAGGTAAAGGTTGAATTTTCAATTTATTAAAAGCAGAATTATCAAAAACTTTCTACCTTCATCTCTGGGACTATTTTCTCCTTGAAATCTTTGCATATCTTTAAAAGACGTTTTTTCTTTGTTGCAGGTTGTTGTTTTTTTCTATTGCCAGCATAGA
Organism: Anser brachyrhynchus; assembly: GCF_964034855.1. Lineage (NCBI taxonomy): Eukaryota > Metazoa > Chordata > Aves > Anseriformes > Anatidae > Anser > Anser brachyrhynchus. The sequence continues at coordinate 2,841,055 of NC_137733.1, forward strand.
TTTAAATTTGCTATATTCCTTAGAACTCGACCAGCATTTTCCAAAGGCTGGGAAAGCAAAAGGGTCATAAAACATAAAAATGTTTAGATGGCTTAGTTTTGTTCTGGCATTCGGCTTAGTTAGCTATATAGTCTAGCTATATAGTAGCTTTTCACCATTTGTCAACAGGGAAAGTCATCCTTCCAAATTTTGCAGTGGCAGACCTCAGCAGCAGGTAAAATCTGAATATCAAGAACAGTGGAAAGTCTCTAAATTAGCTGTGCAATTTACAGTGAATATACATGCTTTATGTATAACTTGTAACCTAACATGGTGTTACTCACTTGAAGAAATTATTTTGATTGCAAAGGAGTCCACTACTTTCTGAATGCCAAAGTTAACAATGAATATCTGGTTTGTGAAGCAGAAATGTATGTATCTAATGAGTGAAGAAAGAAACTCAAATACAATAAATAGGCTTTTCTGAAACACAACACAGTTGCATTTGATTTGAAAAGACCAGTAGTAGGCCTATGTCATGTGTCATTATAGGGGAGAACTGGCGACAGTATTATTCATTATGTGGTTTCAGAGTGCCCTAAATCGGAATATAAGATTATTGGAAGTGGATGATTTCCCCAGATTACTGCCTAATAGTGACTAAAGGGCCCACATTACTCATATTTGCAATGAAAATAGTGCCAAAAACAGCAGTAGTTGACTGGAATGAAATGTGGAGCCCTCAGGGTTTTAACTTGAGATGCAGCTTAATTGTGTGTCTCTTGCTTAATACAAATGTCCCTGGGTCTCTGAGGCTGGTGTGCTTTCAGCACTTGCAAATTGATCCAGCAGTTTCCAAAGTATTTACTGTTTTTTTCTTCGCTGCTTTCTAAACAAATTATTACAATTACTTTGCAGACTAAAAATAGGTTTCCCTGCTTCTGACTGTTTATCATTACTAAATCCTGTATTCTTTCAGCTTCCTGTCAGCTTTTGTTTGTTTTCTTTATCTGCTTAATCTTCTAAAATGACTTGGTTGGAAGAGCATGAGGGTCTGAATTTTCATGAACGGAAACTTTCTTTTACACTTCTTGGAAAATGGACATGTAAGAATAACCTAACTGGGCCTAGTATACATTTTCTGTAATAAAGCTGATGTGTTTGATGCTCGTGTAAATGAAATACAAGTGTTGGCAATTACTTTTAGTCAAAACCAATTAACGTTTTCAAGCAATTTTACTGAAGTGCTTTTAGGAATAATTTAAATTATGTAATTTCTTATACTTTTAGGAGTAAATGTTAGTCCTACTTGGAGAGTTTTTGTTATATTGGTATATATGCATAGAGCATGCCTGTAGAACAACTAAAGTAGATCATGTATTAATCGCTATTCAAATGTTACACGTTTCTTGTTGAGTGATTAGATGCCATTAATCAGTACAGTTGTACGATGAGTTGCCTCATCCTCGTAACTTTATTCTGCTACTTTTCATAGTCAAAAGATGTTGTGTTTTACCCCCTACGGTTTCTGTAGGCTTCATGCTGTCAGTATTCATATCTATTAAATAACGTCTCCCAAAATACAAACCGTGCAAGGGACCCTAATTGAAATGACTTTATTTATTTATTTCTGAGGGAAAGTATCAGTATAATACAGTATTTCTCAGGGCTACGGATCTTGGAATTCACATTCACAATAATCAGTACTTTGTGCTAAAGATAATAAGAGACTACTTTGCTAGAAGCATCGTCTTTCATGTCTATTCTGTTGTATGAAGGCAAAGCCTAAGGCAGTTAGATAACACATATCAGTATTAGTAGTGACAAAACTTTTAAAATATTCAAGGAGTAAGAATGCACCACTTCTGTGTTCATATGGAAACAGAGCACCATGACTGTGGGATATTAAAACCAAATGGAGAAGCATCTCTGCTTCTCTATAGATGAAATCTTTGAAAATAGAAATGATTAGCTTCAAATACTCAAACCAACAGTGTGCATGGAGGTGCGCAAAATTAAGTCAGTCTCTTTTTCTTCTTGCCACACTACCTGTACCTCTGAGAATAATTGTAAAACCTCAATTGCATGTGTCTCTAGGAAGAACCTGTACTTTTCCTCTACTTTCCATACAACTATAGTTAATCTTTATTTCAAGTTCACAGAGTTTGTTTTGCTCGTGACAGTAATTGGTGAGTGATCTCCCTGTCCTTACCTCAGTTCAGAAGATTTTTCTCCATCCCATTTTCTCCCCTTGTCCTTCTGAGACGGAAAAGAGAGAGAGTGGTGCAGTGGTGCTTAGCTAGTTTTAAACCACTACACCATTAAGATATCAGAGTTGTATTTGCAATTAACATTTAGGTAGTTCTGACCCCAAATCTGTTGCAAAATTACTGCAGTCATTATACTTATATTCAGCTTGGTCATAATAATCAGAACAATATACAGGCTTATTTTTAGCAGAAGTATTCAGAAGAAGTCTGAGAATTGCTGCAAATAAGGCAAGTGTGGATTGAGCCCTGTCTTGGAACATTTTTCATTTGCAGCTTTTGCCATTGTATATCAATTTGACTTTGATAATTTCCTCTTCTGCAGTGTCAGGAGCTGTTATCAATAAGACATCCATAAGATACAGTGAGAAATTCTGATGAAAAACAGAAAATTTAAAAGCCAGGAACTGTTTTATCATCTACCTTTTTTAACAGGAAAAGGAGGTGCGTATGCTTTTAACTGTACTTTTGGATGACTGCTCCCCAGTATCAAAACCTCAAAACTCTGCAATAATTTTATTTCATTTCTCTACACAGTTCAGTGTAAGACTAAAAGCATTTTAATTAGGCCTACCTCACAATGTACTGAGACCATCAGCAATGCCTGTACATGAAATGAAAAAGTAAATGAAGCAAAAGGTGTTCTAGTTTCCAATACATTGTATTGGGCTTAACAATGTTAACTTATTTAGCAGGAAAGAAGTAATCTTTTCAGTTCTTAAATTACTAAAAGAATTCTACGGTCTTTGGCATGAAGGACGTTTCAAATAGTCTCTCTTACCCTTTAAAGTTTTTATTGAGAGTTATTTTGGTTAGCAGTTAGGGTGAATATAAAATACATTGTTTTTCCTTCCTCTTCCTCATTCAGGTTGGAATAATAGGTGCCATTTAGAGCAACATATCAATGTGGCATCCACAAACGTATATATCATTCTGTAAAATTAATATGCTCAACTTTCTTTCAGGCTTTTCAGAATGATCAATAGAGTTCTTTTAAAAATATGTCAAATTTTGCAGCTATGAATAAGCCTGGTTAAACTACATTTAAATATCCAGATCTAGTGAGAATTAGGCATATAGCTATGATGTAGCAAGCAGAACAAGAACTGTAGTCATTTCAGCACTGAAATATTTTGAGCAAATCAATTGAGCCTCATTTTGTAATTCACTAATTTGATATTCAAATTCTATTTTATGTTGTTCATTGAACAACCTCTATTTAAATTAACTGTACTGAAATTGTAACCTAATAGACCTATCTTTCACCCACACTTTGATTTCTCAGAAATTATTAAAAATGAAATATTTATTATTTATCACAACATTATTGTGCACATTCTCTGATTGGTAAGCAAAATTCTATGGCAGTAATAAAATTTGGAAGATGACACTTAAGATTTTCATCAAGTCAGCACTTCCCAAGTCCTAGTATTTGCATAAATCTTTGTATGAAGCCAAGCAAACCTTTAAAATTAATTTTAAACATTATTTGTCTGCTTATCATAAGTGTTAAATGGTCTGTTTTTCTTGAACAGGCTATGGGAGGCTGTTGCATATAACTCACGACTGAGTGGCCACAGAGTGGCCTAAAATAGGGAATGACCTGGGATTTGCAGTATCTTAACAGACAATATGTTTCCTATTCATTTTAATGGCACTAGAAGCGGATCATGTTACAGTGTAAGGACACATACTGAGTAGGTCTGTATGTCTAAGAGGGATGGCATTTTTTCCACAGCTCATATGGTGAGTTGTAAATTATACCTGCTGTCTTTTGTGCTTAATGATCCCACTATAGTCCAGGAGTATGTGATATGGAAGATGGTTTTGTCTCCGCTGATTTTTGTGTTGAGTTTGTGCTGGGTGTATGACAGACACTGAATCAGTGTATTTCTCTGCTGTTCTTTCTGACCATTTCCATACTGGCCTGAGTCGTTCATCTGTGGTCATCATGATAAGCAGAATTTTTCAGAGGCTGTTTCCTTCATCCAGTTTTTAATTTGACTTGATTTTTTGCAGCTCAGGTACAGTCTGTTTTGTTGCGCATTCACTACTCAAAACTTTGAAACTGTGTTTGACTTTTTCCCCCCTCATTCCCTTGCCATCAAACGGACATTGTTACTTGTTCCAGCAGAACACGATGGGGAGCGTTCCCTGCTCAGAGAAACTGTGATTTGATAACAGAGCTTAGCTCAGTTCTTCTCCCATGGTTACAGTTATTAACAATAGATGTTACTTTCTTTTATTTAGCTTGTTCTTCCCCATGCTAGATGCTCCTCAAACTTTCTAAAGTTGTTGTCCTTATCAGTTATTGTAATCTAATATTTAAACTAGGAAACTTAACGCTATTGCAAGACATTTCACACTTACTCCTCCCAAAGGGAATACTGTGTGGATGGTACAGTGTTTTACTTCAGTAATGGTTTTTGCCTTTTGCGAGGAGCAGGGGGAAGTGTCAAAGGACTTTATTTCAGATGTTGCATGCTTTTATTGGAGCAGACAATGAAAATAAATTTAGCTCTTGCACAAACGTATGGTTTCCCTTGTGTTGGTTTGTTCCCTTATCTCTAATTGTCTTCCATTCCCTAAACAGATATGTTTTGCCTTTGTGCTTAGGAGGACTGGGATTGTTGACCTCTACTTTAATCCTGATTTACCAATCCTTTAATCAGACATCTCTTAGTGTCTTAACACAGGGACTGTTTTTCCTGGGAGGAAGGGTTTGAAGCCCTCAATTTGATATTCCACAAGATCTGATGTAGGAAACCGTGGACTAAGCTTTTACTATGCCATGCATCTTATTGGAAAACAAGTTAAATGGTATAAGTCCAGGTTTTTGCAGTGGGATGCAATGATATACTGAAGATTGTTTTATGCGCAGGTGATCAAAATTGTAACAGTAAAGCAGAGACTCCAATATCAGAAAGTAGCAGAGTCTGAATGTTTCATTGATTTGATTGTTAAGGTTCAAATTACAAATATCTCCCGGCTCTGCATGAGTATTTACTAGCTTATAAAATCCATCACTTATTGTGGACTGTTTTATACTAGTGCAGTAAAATGTGTTTACACCCCTGATTGAAAGAATATGCAGGCAAATGTGGTTAGTAACTTGGTGACTTGGTGCGGAGCAATTTTCATATTGTTCAGGCAGTACTTGTGGAATAATTTATTTAGTTGTTAAATGCAAAGATACAGCTTAGAAATTTTAGAACTTTGAATTTTGTGTCTGTAATCACAGGTGTCCAGTATATGAGCTGAAAATGAAGGGCCTGTTTCTATAAGATCTGTTCTGTTTCAAGATCAAATCCTAGATATTTGAGGTGACAGCCTACCTTTCTCGAAGATGATCTGGGCTTTATGTTGCAGATTAAAGGTTACACCTTTCTCACCTGGTCATCTAACACTGTGCTCTCAAATCCTCCTTTGCACAGTAGAAGTAATAAAGCGGTTTCCATACGTACTGCAAACATCATTGACTCTATTTTGAATTTTCTCTTAATTCAGGAGTCCTGGCAAACAAACAAACAAACAAAAAACACAAACAGAAAAAAATAATATTGGTGTAAGTGAATGAAGGTAATTTGAGGTGAATATTTTTATGGGAAAGATGAAAACAATCTTGGATTGAAGCGGTTGTTGTTGAGTAGGCACGGTTTCCTTATAATTATAATAAATGGCCTTCCTTGGAAAAGGTGACATGCGAGTGCTTGGAGAGGCAGAGCTCATTCTTCACACGTTAATTCCTCTGCATCTCTTTTGAGACTATCACAGGTATCATTTTTAAAAAGAAAGGAATAGAAATGAGAGACCAACTCAAGTGTTTTAAATGCATCCTTCGCTGCCACAAAGTGATTATATTCATTGCCACCATTAACCCCATTGACTCAGTCACTGCACAATGGCTGAAACTGCACTTCTGAAACACTCCAGCATGGAAACATTGACAGACTCAATAAACAAGCTGAAGTCTAACATGCTGCTGCTGCCTATTGAACAGCTCTGGGCACAAACAGCTTCCTTTTAATGGGACAGAAAGACTAAGTGAAATTTTAATCAAACAAAAAAGGCTGTCTGAGAATATTGAAATGCCAGACCTTGTGGTATTTTGACAATATTGGATTTGTCTTCTCTGCACCCCATAACTATTTCAATTAGTTTTTGTCTGTTTTTGCTTAAGTTTTTCTTGTTTAAATCAGCATAGTTTGCTGGTATTTTGCACACTTATTTCTCTTTTAAATTCACGTGAATAATCTCTCCAGGTATCAAAGACATGACCTATGCTATGCTTTCAAGCACATCATGAATTTAATGCAGTATATGAATATTACTGTATTTACTATATTTGTAATCTCTTTGTTTTACTTTTATTGCTGTTTTCTCTTTAAATATGTCAGTTCGTTATAAGATACCATGTACTCTTATTTAAAAGCCCTTAATAAGCCCTGATCACAGCTGGTATCTTTTTAAGGACACTTTTCATACAGCAGTTCCCTTATGTAAGTAAGCAGACAGGGAAAGCAGGAAACCAGCATGGCTGAGTAAGGACCTGCTGCTGGTCCAGCCGAGGTGTAAGGAAATGCACAGGCAGCGGAAACAGGGACGTGTGGCCTGGGAAGAATATAGGGATGCTGCCCACGTGTGTAGGGATAGGATCAGGAAAGCCAAGGCACAGCTGGAGCCGAACTCAGCAAAGGATGCAAAGAATAAGAAGAGATCCTACAGGTACACTGGTCAGACAAGGAAGATGAAAGAGAGTGTACACCCCTGATAAGCAATCTGGGAGAACTGGTGAGGACAGACATGGAGAAGGCTGAGGTAGTCAGTATATTTTGTAGGTAGTGAGTATATTTTGACCCTGCCAGTTATGAATGATGTGCAGAAATCTGAATCAATCCTTTTGTTGATTCTTCTGTAGGTTTCAACAATTATTCAATTTCCATGTAACAAAATGAAAGCTGTGGCTAGAGTATGAATTTAGAGATACTTTTGTGCCAGGTGAATTACATTAGTAATCTGATCTTCAGAAAGTGGTTTCTAGATTGCAGACTTCATTGTAAGGTACTTGCTTTTCTTCCTTTTTTTCCCCCTCTTATTTGGTGTAGCTTAAACTCTCTGATATTTGTATTTGAAAATACTTTCATGATTATGATACAAATGTTTACAAAAGACAAATATAACATAAATCATACATTAAAAACAAATCATAGCAAAGTTATTCAGCAAGCTTGTGCCATTGATCACAGCCAATCATTCTACTTACTTTGCATGCTCTTTTTAAAAGCAGCAGTGTAATATGCATTTTTCTGAAGCAGGGTTGAATAGACTCCATCTGACATGTATTGCTAATGCCGGAATTAAATTGATTGCTAGCATTTATGACTACTTGAGTACATTTTTGCATTGAGAATTTGTTATGCAAGATGAATCAATTTTTCAAAACTGTTTGTTTGTTTGTTTGTTTTGCTCTCATTTAGTCGCCATGAAAATAAACTATCTGGGGAAGATTTTCTTTTTACTATTGATGATAAAAATATATTTATCCTTCCTACTGTAACTTATTTCTTTGATTTATTTATTTTTTTTTGTAACAGAGGAAATAACTAAATATTAGTAAAATTCGATAGCAAGTAATTCCAAGGCCTGCTTATAAGTTGTTATATTCTGAAAAAGTGCAGAGAACATACTAATAGTAATGTGGCTGCTAGGGGGGCAGGAATTTACTGATATGCTGCAGAAGGCAGTTGAAAATAGGATTTTTTAGGATGTCTGATGGCTGTGTCTTTAAATTTGCATTATGCTGGCAAATACAAGCTCTGAAAACTTTTTAAAAACTAAATACTTTCTCTTTATTTTTTTTTTTATTTAGTTAAGATTATTTTTTTTCCTTAGAAACCCATTTTGTGCTGAGCAGCTTCTTTGAAACTGGACCCATGATGCTAAAATAATAATTCAATATTTTCAAAAATATCAAGCTTCATTTGCTTTTAAAAGTTTGGAGGCTTTAGTTAGCAAAATCTATCCTTTTCAACCTTAATTAAAACTTCATTTCTTATAGGATAGTGTTATCATTTGGAAAAGAATGTTGTGTGGCAATAGAGGTAGAAGAGGAGAATGTGTTTGCTTTGCTATTGAACATCCAAGGGACATAATTTTGTTCAATGCATAATGGGGTTAGCCTTAATTTCATGTCCTATAAGGGATGCTGCAGAGTACTATTAGTCTGAGTGAAATGAAAATAAGACTGTTTCTCAGGCAAGGGAAAAAATGTTCACAGGACATTATATCAAAATTATATCAACGTTATATCAAAAGAGGGATGGGAGCAAAAGATGGGAGCAAGAAAAGAATATCATGAATTTGTGCTAACAATTCTAATATTTTCATCTACTTAGAGAATGATGAGATATAGTTGCAGCGAGAGATCAGTTTCAGAAATAATCTTGTTTTAAGGGGTATTTACTTAAAGTTTATATATGAACTATAAATTAATCTCTTCAGCCTCTACCTAAACCAACATAGAACTAATGACATTATTTTAGAATATATTGTAAAACAAGGTAAGAATTATAGTAAGTATGGCTCCCATAATGACCATAGGTTATACACTTCAGCCCACAGATATACTCAGTGCAAGCAATAATTATTTTACAATTGTTTTTGAAGGGAGGCAGAAACTTTATAAGTACTAAGATTCTGTAGATACTAGGAAAATACATCCATAGCTGAAGAACATAAGAACTTGACTTCCCCCAAAGCATTTCTGACTAGAATCTCTTTGGGAGATGAAAGTCTCAGTTGCCAGATCCCCATATTCTCTGTATTGGTGAATCAAGTGCTCTGTTTTAGTTCTTAAACTCTGTCAGTTATTTACTAGTGTCACTGTACAAGTCTTTTAATTTTCAGTCTAGGAGGATTTGCTGATTGCTGATAGTTCTTCGATCACTTCTTCAAACAACTGATCATAATAATTATAATGCTCTTATTTAATGAGGCAGCACTCCTCTAAGAGCTAAGCAAATATTATTTATGGCTCAAGTAATTCAGGTACAGAGAAATTTAAATCATCATGTAGAACCAAAGGGAGGGCTTCACTATTTCTGTCTAGGATTTCTCAGAAAGAAATATGAGTGCTTACATCCTGTAAGATTTGTTCAGTAGATCTGATGCTAATAAAAAATGTGGAACTTCTTGTGCATAAATATGAGGACAGCACATAGATCTTTGCTATCATGGATTCAGTTCTTATTTGCAAACAAACCTCTAAGACTTACTGCAAAGTATATGTTCATATATTCTTCAGTCTGTCGTCTTTTATACTTTTCAGCCCAAATCTCTCTCCTTTCTCTACTCACAAAAAGAACTTATACAACTTTTTTGGATAGGGACAAATGATTTTTCGAAGTCTTCGTTGCATCCAATTTCTGCTCATATCTTATACTGGTTAGGAATAGGAGGGAAAAAAAGTCCCAAAATACAGCCTCTTAACTAAAATACCTATGCCAGCATGAAGCCCTAATACTGATACAGTTAATGGGTATTGTCCTTTAGCATGAAAAACTTACTTTGTTCAAGAAGTGGGATAAACCACTCCAGAAAATTGTGTTTGCTGATTTAACTTGTAACTCCGGGAAGACTACTGTTTGACCAGCAAAATGGAGTTTTCTCTTTCTTTGACAACTTTCACACCAGTATGTCTGAATTAATCTGTAGCTTTATAGGACTGCTCTTGTAAGCCGTAGCTTCTATATGTGATTGCCATTGCAAATGTGGAGTGAAATTCAAGCTAACACTTAAGAGTGGATTGGAATATGGAGGTGTGGGTGAGGAAATGCTGTTGGCACAATTAATATTTGGAATACTGAATAAAAATAAAACATAAAGGTTAGGCAAGTGACTTTGTTTACTTATTATTTGCCCCCAAGACTATCTTTGAGGTTTCATATGAGGGGGCCTCTGAAATGATGCTGGGATGTGTTATGTCAAAATGGTAATAGAACATCTGATGCAAGTATACTCCAGAGGCAATGTATGTCAGCCAACCACAACAATAAATAATAATAATAATTAAAAAAAAAAAATTCAAGCATCTCTTCCAAAAACAAACAAGCTAATTAGGTCAGCAAACTACATAGTGAGGTCACCTTTACTTTCCTCGGTCTCTGAAAACATTATCATCCATGAAATTTTATTTGCTAGTTGTCAGTCCAGAGTCTCAACTGGTTCTTCCATACATGATTCATAAGGGCAAAGGTCTGTAAAAATTTCCACATCATACTGAATGACTCTGTCTCTTACAATCTGCTCCTTCTTTCCTCGCATATTACACCATGCTTCCTTCCTTTGCACCATGCAGTTCTCCAGTATTTCTGTTCTCCGTTTCCCTTGCATATTATCCTTATTTTTTCTTTCCTTATTTTATCCAAACTTCTTGGTACATAGAGTGGAACTTGATACATTTCTTTCTTATGAATCAGAGGCTAGCTGAATATGACTAGAATTTATATCAGGGACAGATTTTGTTCATTTCAAATACTTGTGGGAAAAAGGATTTATTGAAAGGTAATGACATTTGCTGCTTTTTCAAAGCTGAGTAGTGCTAAAGGGTCAGTCAGTTCAGTGAAAGGGGCAAAAAATTTAAAATGGATGGAGTAGATTCAGAACATCATGCTCAGATACCTGCTTTCCACTTGAAGTAAGGAAAATTCTGGTAACAAGACTGGGGAAGTTGAGGAGGGAAGATAGTATGTGTAATAATATATTCAGAAGTATTAAGTGAAAACAAAATGAGGATGGCAAATCTTCCAAAAATTATTATACAATGCTTTATAACAACCAACTAAATACAGGCCTGTCAGTCTCACGTCAGTGCCTGGTAAAATCATGGAGAAGATGGTTCTCGAACTTATTGAGGCTCACCTGGGGGACAAAGCAGTCATTGGTCCCAGCCAGCATGGGTTTGTGAAGGGCAGGTCCTGCATAACTAACCTGATTTCCTTTTATGATAAGATCACCCGTATGACGGACCAAGGGAAACCAGCTGATGTGATCTTTTTGGACTTCAGCAAGGCTTTTGACACGGTTTCCCATAGGATCCTACTGGACAAAATGTCCACCATACAGCTAAATAAAAACATCATACGATGGGTGAGCAATTGGCTAACGGGCAGGGCCCAAAGGGTTATGGTAAATGGGGCTGCGTCAGGCTGGCGGGCGGTCACCAGTGGGGTCCCTCAAGGCTCCATTTTAGGGCCGGTACTTTTCAATATTTTTATAAACGATCTGGATGTAGGAATAGAAGGTATTTTGAGCAAGTTTGCTGATGACACCAAACTTGGAGGAGTTGTGGACTCGAATGAGGGTGGAAAGGCCTTGCAGAGGGATCTGGATAGGTTGGAGAGCTGGGCGATCACCAACCGCATGAAGTTCAATAAGAGCAAGTGCCGGGTCCTGCACCTGGGACGGGGAAACCCTGGCTGCACGTACAGACTGGGCGATGAGACGCTGGAGAGCAGCCTAGAAGAGAGGGATCTGGGGGTCGTGGTTGACAGCAAGTTGAATATGAGCCAGCAGTGTGCCCTGGCGGCCAGGAGGGCCAACCGTGTCCTGGGGTGCATCAAGCACGGCATCGCTAGTAGGTCAAGGGAGGTGATTGTCCCGCTCTACTCTGCGCTGGTGCGGCCTCACCTTGAGTACTGTGTGCAGTTCTGGGCACCACAGTATAAAAAGGACATGAAACTGTTGGAGAGTGTCCAGAGGAGGGCTACGAAGATGGTGAAAGGCCTGGAGGGGAAGACGTACGAGGAACGGCTGAGGTCACTGGGCCTGTTCAGCCTGGAGAAGAGGAGGCTGAGGGGAGACCTCATCACAGTCTACAACTTCCTCGTAAGGGGGTGTTGAGAGGCAGGAGACCTTTTCTCCATTAACACCAGTGACAGGACCCGCGGGAACGGGGTTAAGCTGAGGCAGGGGAAATTTAGGCTCGACATCAGGAGGGGGTTCTTCACAGAGAGGGTGGTTGCACACTGGAACAGGCTCCCCGGGGAAGTGGTCACTGCACCGAGCCTGTCTGAATTTAAGAAGCGATTGGACTGTGCACTTAGTCACATGGTCTGAACTTTTGGGTAGACCTGTGCGGTATCAAGAGTTGGACTTGATGATCCTTAAGGGTCCCTTCCAACAGGATATTCTATGATTCTATGAAATAAAGAATTCCTTTGTTTTTATTTTTATATGATACTGAAGAAATCAGCTGGAGGGAAAGACTGCTATTTTATAAGGAAGCTTGTTGGTCTCTTTGAATGTGTGCACCATTTTGTAAATATAGTGTCATGAATGAATGTCCAGAATTAAACATAGATGCTGTGTTTTAGTTATTTTTATAAACAGTAGAGAAACTTTGCATGCATTTTCTAGCATGTTGCTGCTGTTGTCTTTTTTTTTTTCCTTCCCTTTGACTTAACTTAAAATTACAGATGTGTAAGCAATAGGAAGAAGAGTAGGACTTGCCTAGGGACAGTCTTATCATGTGTCCCTTACCCAATACAGCCCAGTCTTCCCCTTTACCACAAAATTGCAACTTTGAAGGAAAAGATGAAGAAAATAGCAGTAATGACATTTTTGTTATGCTAGAAAGAAGAGTTAAGGAGGTGTTATAAGTCTGACATAGTGTTCAGTCTGTTCTCCTTACTTGAAATTGTTTGATTGTATTCGATGTGTTTATAAATAGATGCCAACAGAAAGAGCTGGTTTTCAAAGATGAAGTCATTTTTCTTGATAAGGTGTATGAAATGTAGGGAAGTACATTAAGGTCCGGGGGGGGGGGGGGGGGATCTAAATAATCACAAATTATTCTGAACAATGGTAGTTTAGATGCAGCTGGTAGATTACCAGCTCGTCAGTAGAGAGGATAAAATTCTTAATTAATTATTGAGCTGTGGAATGAACTTACAATATCTGATTTTTTTATCTTTCTATCTTTTATCATTGTATTTTGCAGTCTGTGGCCAGCTTCATTTTATTCACTTTATAATGTAAAATTCGAAGGGATTTTCCTTTAATGAGAATTAAAACATACTTATTCAGTATTTAAAAGAGTAGCAGAGATCATCCTGATCATACGGTAAATGGAACTATGTTGGCCAGACCCCAAATTATGAAATTAACTGTTCTAACTGTTGCTTTGTTTCTACAGCAAAGATCATTTCATGACATAATTTGTTATTCATGTAATGACATCAATGAAAAAAACTTCATTAACATTTTTTTGTCAATACTAATATTTACTGTTAGCATACTTCGTATGCTGTTAGCATACGTTAACAATACGTTAACAATACTGTTAGCATATTTCGTATAATCAAAAAAAGACCAATTTCATATCAAGTATCACATATTTTGTATCTAAGACTACTTTCACTTAACTTTTTTTTCCAAGCACTTGTGAAAAAGTAGAACTTTGTTTTCCTGGAGCTTAAAGCAATTAGTTAATGTAATTTTTAGAGAGAAACCAGTCTTCAATGGCATTACTCTAGAACAGAAAAAAATAGTGTTCTTAAAAAACTGTATCAAAAACAATGCTCCATCTTGAGGCTGATAGTAAAATCACCAAACAAAAAGAACACACTCTGTATTAATAACTTATTGTAGATGAGGCATCAGAGTGCTGTTTTCCAAAAGCACATAATTCTATTTTTTTTTCAAAATAATGAAAGCTTAAGGACCCACCTCATAGTGTCATACAAAAAGAGATGTGATAACATATAGGGCAGCAAAGATGAAAAATAGGTGCTGCAGTTACAAAAGGAAAAGGAGTAAGAAAAAGAAAAATCAGCCGGTATCCACATACCACCTTTGACAGCTGAGGAACTCCATCCACCTTCTGCCTTAGCTTCATTGGGACTCTCAAGTCTGCCTTCATGGTGCAGTGGATGGTCCCTGAGCATATCTACTGGCTGCATTCTGCACACGTCATGGCAGTGAGGCAAGCTTTCCATTAGATAGGCAGCCATAGGAGGAAGTCACTGTGGTTGGTTTTATTTTAAATACACAATCATGGAAGTAATCACCCAGCATTAATTTACTTTTAGCAAGTGAGGTTTCAAGCGTATTTTCTATTTTATGAGACATAGCCTGAATATTGCCTGGTTCAAAGTTTTTCTACTGTTCTTCTGGACTCACAGGGCTAGAAGAGAAGAAACAGGAGTCTGTATGTGCAGGAATAGCTTTGTGTACTGAAAAACGTTGTAGTCTTTCTCTAAATGCTTCTTGATAAAAGGAAATATTTAAAATGGAAAATTAGATTCTCAGTAGATAGCAACACAGCAAGCATTTGAAATACTGCAGATAGGATTTTCAGAACTAGTTGAAATTATGTTCCATCTAAAGACAATAATAAAAAATAAGAAAAAAAATAGAAAACCTGTTTTTGAGTAGTTCCACCAATGAAAAGTTTTATGAATTTTTATATAAACTTTTATTAAAAGTTCATTTTCTTTCAAAATAGAGTCTAATTGTTTCACCAAAATCATTTTTTTCCTAATAAATCACATTCTAGAACGTGAACATGAAGTTAGTGTAACAGCCAGTGAAATGGTTTAGAATAACCTAGTTTTGTAGTGTCCTGTAATTTTCTAAATGAGACTGAATGTGGTTATGATCTTATTAAATCAGTATAATGATAATCTGAATAATTTACAACTGTGAGGTAATTATAAAGGTGCATTTTTGAAACAAATAATAGAGTTTTACATATACTCAGGATTGCCTGGGATATTTAGAAGACATTCCATGGATTGATAATTTGAGAAAATCATAAAAATTATTACAATTAAGGAAGCGGTTAAAAATGTGTATCATGCTTAGTTGTATTACAGAAACCAAGGTAATTCCATTTTAATTATAAAAAAAAAAATAAATTTAGGTAGTAGCAGGCAAATTAGTCATCTAGGTACTCATACAGTACAGCTAGTTTGCTTCTTCATTACAAGAAGGCCTTTTTTTCTTTTTATTGCAGGTTACTGGAATATAGGCCTAGTTTCAGTGCTAAAACAGGCACTCTGGCTGAACCTAGTGGTCTCCTTTTCCACCTTTCTTTGTTCAGATACCAGTGGCTGCAGCCATGAGGTAGTTTGGGACTTCAGAACAGAATCTTGTTTCCTGGATTTCTCATCAGCAGGATTCTATCTTGAGTGCAGGAGCTGTGCAGGTTGGCACCAGCGTTGCCAAAGACTTGGAGGAATTGGTAGGGACCAGTGTCCATTCCACCTCTGTGAAGCTGCCCAGAAACAAGGGAAGCTGAATATCACATTATGAAAAACCTTACTTAATTGGATATGTCAAGTTGGTCATGGTATTCAGAAGGGGAATCACCTTGAGTGTCGGGTTTCCAGTAGGACCAGCACGTCACAGACAGCCATCCATTTAATTCACTTGGAACAGTTGCTAGGTGTTTATCTTTACAAGCTTTGTTGGCACTGTCCACAGCACAGAACGAATTAAAAAAAAAAAAAAAGGAAGAAAAAAAAAAGAAGTATTTTAAAATGGCATAGTTTCTCTTTAACTGATGAGTTGTCCCAAGACAGTAAGCTGGAGAAAGTAACCGTACAGTTTTATTGAAACAAAGAAACCACAGGAAAAGGAAGGAAGAGGGGAAAAAATATACTTGCAGAAAGAGTTAAGCCATTTTTCTATTTACACGGTTTATTTCACAAGTGTCTGACTCATTGGGCATAACCAGCACAGTTAAATTACAAAATTACTATTTGGTTCTTTTTTATTGACTACAATTCAAAGCTGCTTCAAGCCTTCCAAATTTAATCCCCCCAGCTCTTTGCCAAGAACATTACCTTTTATTTTCAGCATTAAACTGTGTAAGATACCCCTAAGGCTACATGTGAGCTCACCCTCCATGATAGGAGCTAACAGAGTGTATCAATTGTTCATGATTTCCTATTCTCCTGTAAATTGGGAGAGGCGGGAGGAGCAGTGGAACGCGAATTTAGTATTGTCAGCAGTTCTTTTGCAGGCTCTGGCTCAGGCAGTGCATATCGAGGTAATTAATTGTGGAATGTTTTCAGCTCTTCACTCTGAGTTACCGTTTAGCAACCTGTCAAAACTGAACTAATAAGCCCATTGCATGTATTTTGATATGCTTACTTTACTTTAACTGTTGGAATCCTACTTCTCGCACCCATTTTGGTTCAAATGAAGTTAAGAAACTACCATGAGACTGCTAACATGGATGAAAAATGCCTTTTCACCAAGACATGATACAATCTTTCAGTGAAGTTTTTGCTTTAGCAAATTAATTTGGTTTAAATTCTCTGAGATTTTTGAGTGTATTTGGTAAATTTATTCTCTTTGTGCTCCACCTTCTACTCCCAGTTCTTATTAGTTGATTGCACTGCAGGTGTGAAATGGTTATTTATTACTAGAATTGCAATTGCTCAATTATACTGTCTTTTATTTGTGGAAATTATCTCTGAACTTTAGAATAAATTTAAGCAGGTGACTTCTTGTGTGTATTTTGAAAGTCAAATATTAAATGTTTTTCTAATGGAATTAGATTTAAAAATGTCTCAGAATCTGCTTCCCATAATGTTGAAAAATCAGTGTTTAACAACAGAAATACTCAAAAGATTTTAAAATCTTTATTTCTCTTATTCCTAAAAGAACCTGCCATCTTTAACAACACCACCCAGAAAAAAAAAATCTGTTTTAGTCAATAAATGTAGAAGCTAAAATTGCCCACAAAACAATTATGGACTTCCACTTTTCAATGTTTTAAAAGATAGTTTTCCTGTATATTTTATTCTTGTATTGAGTTAAAGATCAGGATGAGAATTTGGTTATGAGAAAATACATGTATTAAATATACACACAGAGTTGCATATATGTGTTTTTTATCTTATAAAAAATGTGTATAGTCTGTCTTTGCAGGTAGATAGAGTCTGTGTGAACGATATCCATTATGTGTGCAGTAGTAAAGTTTATTGAAAATTCCATGGTTGCTCACCAACTGTTGCAATGATAAAATCTGATCAATGTGTTTTCTAAACTGTTTATGTGCATATAGAAAGACCACTGTTATATGCATAAGATGTCAGTCTGTGTTGCAAATGTTGTATAGGTAACATGCATATACTGACAGGAACTTGCACCAGTCTATAATTATGCAAGTGTATATTACATGTGTGTAAGCTTATATATCATAAGTACAATTAACATGGGACTTCCTGTGTGATGCATGTTTGACATTTTAACATTTATTTTAAGTTGAGAATGTAGCTGTAATGTTGTTTTTGAGAAAGTAGGACTATTTTCTCTTCTGGAAGAAATATGTTGGACAATTCTACGATGTATATGATGGATTTCAAGGTTGTCAGTGTTGCCATATTCTAATATATTTATTAAAATTTAACTTTACTCCACCTGAGAAATTCATGGTTCATCAAACTTGTATGTTGACTGACAAGCTCAGTCAGTCATCGTGGAGTAGTGGCCTGCGGTACGGCTCAACTCATGACTATCAGGCTGCATCATGCATGACATTAACAGAACTAAAGCCCCTCATATGAATAGTCTTCTCATAGATCTTTTTATTAGAAAGTGTTTTCACATATCAAGAACTCAGAAGGAAAGGTCTTTAAGCAGAAAAAACCTCTTTGATAGCTCTCTGGAGCCTAACAAAATAAAATATGATAAATATTTGCCTCTTACTAAATTTATCAAATGAAATACATGCTCTAGAAACCTTTAAAAATAAAGAACCACAGATTGCAGTTT
Organism: Anser brachyrhynchus; assembly: GCF_964034855.1. Taxonomy (NCBI): domain Eukaryota; kingdom Metazoa; phylum Chordata; class Aves; order Anseriformes; family Anatidae; genus Anser; species Anser brachyrhynchus. Next base: position 2,859,087 of record NC_137733.1, read on the forward strand.
GTATACTTCATTTTCCTGCAGCATTTATTGATTTGCATAATACAGCTGATAGATAAAAACCTAGTATTTGCTCATATTTCAGCTTTATACCTGCTTTAGACAAAGATATATGACAAAGCATACATGTAGACTGGTATGGATAGGCATAGAGCTAGTATATTACCTGCCAATAAAAAGTTACTTTGATCAAATCTGAAGCAGAATGAATTTATAAAAAATCAGTACTTTACATCTTGTCATCATTGTGGTGCTGACCTGGTATGCGAAAACCTTAAGGCTGATAAAGTACTCTCAAACCACAGCATTAGAATCTGAAGTTGGCTTGGGTTTTAGACTTGTTAAACTATGTGGAAGAGAAATAGGAGTAATAGAAAAGATGAGGGAGGAATACTGCAAGGCTTAGATAAACAGAATTAGATAAAGATCCAGAGGGGAAAAAAAAGGGAGGGGGGGGGGAGGGGAGGGGAGGGAGGAGAAAATTTGCTGGCTTAAGTATTGATAAACCAGAAAGTGATTTAGAGAACAATGAAAGAAATGGCTTCATTCTGTTTTTCAAGAAAATAGTTACTGTCCTCTATGCTCTGGCAATCTAAGTATATAAAACAACCATTGCAGAAGGGCATCACAATTTTGTTTGACAGTATCAAAGCTTTTCTAATCTAGAGATTATCCAATCCACCATTTTCCTTTAAAGTATAGTTCAATACTTAATTATTCATACTGTTATATTTATATTTTATCTGGTTTATGAATTCTCCCTGTGGCCTAGTTAATTGCATGACAGCAAGCATATTAAAGGAAATAACTTTTGACATTTTTTTTTCCCTGAGAGTTTATTTGAAGAAATGAGGTTACACCAGTGATCGAATCCAGTTTAGAAAAAAATCTTTATTAAAATCAGTGATGGGGAAAAAAGAGAAGAATCCAATTTAACTTTCAAATCCCAGGTTGAGATTGAGCTGGAAGTTAGAACAAACAATTTTTAAAATTGCAAACAAAGCATGTTTGATAGGGAAATCTTGGAGGGAAAATAAATATATGATACCCCAGGATACCTGTTTTGCAGAGCCCTTTTTTTGAGTTGAACCAAGCTATAAGATCAGATCTTATCTTGGTGTGAAATAATTTTCTGGGATATGAATTATTTTACCTGCACATTTAGTCAGAAGATTCTTTTGCTTCCATTTGTTTTCTGTAACATTTGGATGTGGCCAGCAGGATTTTGTAATTTCAAATAAACTACCCTACTTTAAACACCTTCTAACCAAAGTACAGGAAGCAGCTTGTAGTTCAGAATTTAGAAATATATTTAAGCATCGCTAATTCAGAAAATCATGGAGTTTTAATCCTGTATTTATATCCCCTTAAGATAAATAAGACTTAAGCTTGTCTTTCAGATTTTTAATAACTGCTTAAGTACTTTACTCAGTTGGCTTCTTTACCTGGATGAAGCCCTTCAGGCCTTGAAGTGCTCATTAGCTGCCTATTGATTCTGTTAAGAGACTGCAGTCTTCCTGAGCTTATTCAAACAATGACAAAATCACACCTGACAGTTCCCTTCTCTGTCTTATTGGATGCTGGCTGCTTGTGCTATTGACAAAGCTGTTATTTGAAGAGAAATAAAGTAAATGCTAAGCTTGCATTTGTAGGCTCTGATTCGGTTAAAAGTCACCTTTGTCATGGGAACAGCTTCATTCATCTCACTGGGTTGTGACTACAGATCAAAGGTGTCGAAGGTTCTTCTGCTGACCTCTTTCTATGTTTTTTTTTCTTTCTTTTTTTTTCTTTTTTTTTTTTTTTTGAATCATGCCATTTCAGTGGTATCCTACAATTAACATTTTAAGAAAAATATGTCAATAAGCCTATTTCACAGATTCACAGATTTCTCTAGGTTGGAAGAGACCTCAAGATCATCGAGTCCAACCTCCGACCTAACACTAAGTACTCCACTAAACCATATCCCTAAGCTCTACATCTAAACGTCTTTTAAAGACCTCCAGGGATGGTGACTCCACCACCTCCCTGGGCAGCCCATTCCAATGCCTAACAACCCTTTCAGTAAAGAAGTTCTTCCTAACATCCAACCTAAAACTCCCCTGGCGCAACTTTAGCCCATTCCCCCTCGTCCTGTCACCAGGCACGTAGGAGAACAGACCAACCCCCACCTCGCTACAGCCTCCTTTAAGGTACCTGTAGAGTGCGATAAGGTCGCCCCTGAGCCTCCTCTTCTCCAGGCTGAACAAGCCCAGCTCCCTCAGCCGCTCCTCGTAAGACTTGTTCTCCAAACAAGTTCTTCCACTCTCAGATTTTCTAATTCTTCAGCAAAGACTAATTGTGTTCCTTTGAGTGTTTCATATGTACTGTTTCTGCAGGATGAGTTTACATTACAAGATTATAGAGCACATCCATTTAATTTTACTGAGGTAAAACTCTGCCTCTGTATTTTTTCACAGAAATGCACATTCTGCTTTTGGAAAGTCTAAACACAAACAGTATAATAAGGATGACGATATATAATTTTAAATCATCTTGGAATTTACAGTCAATGAAAACTACTTTGACAGATTGAATTTGCATACCCAGTAACTTATAATAAGAACATAAGTGTTAGTAAATATATTTTCCCTCTTCATGGTAAAAATACTTACAAATTATGACTAAATTACTCAAGATCAGGTTCCTTTAGTATTACTGAGAAGAATAAAGTACTCACACAAATATGTTCCATTTGCAGTAGTTTATCTGAGAAACCTTTGTAATCTTAGAATACAATTTTGAATTGTTAATCCCTAATTTTTACATATGCGTAGAAGCAATCATCGCATGAACAGTTTTAGATGAGGAGGGCATTTTTAGATGATGATATTTAAAAAATCTAGCAAAAAAAGTTGTTTAAATTTATTTTTTATCTTGTTGAAATCAGTGGGGGACAAATTAAGGTAAACCAGGAATCTGTTAGGATGTCAATAAACTGAGATATGATTCTAGATCAAATTCCTAAGTTCTTGGATCAAGATCCTTCTTGGCAGGTGGGATCCACTATAAGCAGGTGGGAGATCACATTCATTTCAAGTACTCATACTCAGTTTAGTAAAACTGTAATACAGATTCACCATAAGGCATCATTAAAGCATTTCTGGAAAAATAAATGAATGAAATGACAACAACTATTTTAGTTCAGTTAACTAGAATCACATTTCGCTTAATCTCCTTGACAACTATTTTTCCGACCTGTAGAAATAATTTTATTGTAGTAATTTCATATTTTTATTGTAGTTAATCTGTATATAAATGTCAGCTTCTAGCCAAGAGACTTTGAAAACAGTCGAAAAATATTCCTAGTAATTCACATCTAGAAATTGTGTTTCAAGCTGTGAACACAAGGCTAACCTCTGCTTTATCAACATGAGGAAACCTCTTATCACATCAAATCAGAGCTTATCGCATGCTAACAGATGGGGAAATCCTTGCCTTACTTCTATGACAAGAATTCACTAGTGTATTATTATGCACTCAAAAAGATATCTTCAAATATTAGGGAGAAGGATTATTTTTGTTAGTGATTTCACAGGGTGAGAGTTACTTTTTTGTGTTAGGATAGCTGCTTTCATTATGCCTTTACAGTGAACAAGTGGCTTTGTGTACAGTCAGAGAGAGATTTTTTTCCCAGGAGTGTTATAGAAAAATTATCTAAAGCTTAATTCTTTCGATGGTTTCTTGTTGTTTGTGGTTTTTTTTTTTCTCTCTTCACTTAAAAAGAAAGCATTTTTTGAATAAAAAGATCAGTTCAAATGTTTATCAAAGAGGCAGAATTTGTTGGCATTTTTTCTACATGGTATTTTTCAGAACAGTTAGAATCTGCATGGTTCTTTAAATATTGTTAGTTTTATTGTTAGTTTTATGACTGTCCTGTTATATTGCAAAATCACTATTGATGTGTAAGACAACTGAGTATGTGTAATAATATTTTTGAGAATACAAATACTGAATTCACCAGACTGGTGGGGTGGCCTTGGCTGGCTGTCAGACCCTACCCAGCTGCTCTCTCACTCTCCTCCTCAACAGGACAGGGAGAAAATAAGATGAAAGAGGATCAAGATAAAGACAGGGAGATCAATTACCAGTTACTGTCAGGGGCAACACAGACTTGGGGAAAACTAACTTAATTTATTGTCAATTAAAAATAAAGTTGGATGGTGAGATATAAAAAAAAAAGGCAAGGCTAAGAACACCATCTCCCCACACTGCTCCCTTTCTTCCTAGGTTGCACTTCACTCCTTCCTTCATGACTCCTCTACCTCCTCCCCACCCCTGTGATGGGAAGTGGGACTGGGAGTGGGAAGTCTCATCACTGAGCTGTGGAGCTCCTTCCTCCTTACGCTCCTCCCCTACTGCAGTACAGGACTTCAGGAAAAGGCTGTTCCAGCCTAGGCCCTCAAAGGGTCACAGTTCCTGCCAGAAAGCCTGCATGGGCTCACTCTGGGCTGCAGCTTCCCCCTGTGATATCCACCCGCTGCAGAGCAGTGTCCATCACTGTCTGCACTGTGGTTATTTGTTCCACCATGGTTCTCTACAAATTCCAGGGGAACAAACTGCTTCCCTGTGGGCTCAGGGGAATCTCCGCTCTGGCGCTTGGAGCCCCTCTTGCCCTCCTCCTGCCTTGCCCTGGCTGCTGCAGGGCTGTTCCTTGCCTTTTTCCTCCCCTGCCAGGCCCTGCTCTGCCCAGGCTGAAACCTGTGTCCCTTTGGCAGCACCAGCAGCACCGAGGGGCTCAGCTGTGGCCTGTGGCAGGGCCTGGAGCCGGCTGGGCCCGGCTGGGCACAGGGCAGCCCCGGCCTCTCCTCGCACAGGCCCCGCCGCCAGGACACAGACACATGATATACAGATTTACATAATAAAGGAAACATCTTTTAATCAGTATCTTACTTGTACATATTTAAGCACTTATGATGATGTAAATTTATGATAATTTATGATTACCCAGCGGATTTTGCTGGGTGAACCAACAGATTTTCACAAATACCTTGTGCTAACAAAGGGCAGGGCAAAACTTTTGGATGTAAAAACTGAAATATAAAGAAGAAAACTTCATATATGTGTAAGGAATTGTATGGTTGATAGATACAGTGCGTGACCTGAGAATATTGCATATTGCCATCTTGATTGTTCATGATTGTTTTCTGAAAGTAGAGTCTTGGAGATTAAACGCAGAAGTGACGGTGTGAGGAGTTATTGTGGGGGCCAGTATTGATCTGGCTTCGGAGGGCTACCACGTGTTCAGTCACTGTGCCTCTCTTACACTTAATATTCTAACAACTTATTAGAAAAAGTTAATAGTGTTATTGTAGGTCTTGATCAAAATTTTGAAATACCAAAATTAAAACTTCTGAAGTTTTATGGATATATAGCTGACACTAAATTCTTCCACTTTCTGAATGTTATCAAGCTGAGATAGGGATGAGAATGGGTCAACCTACCTGCTCAACTTTACAACTCAGCTTATTTGCATTGTTCTTCTAGAGGCACTGTAACTGCGAGCTTGTGAAAACTTGACAGGTTCTTTAAAAGTATGCGTATTTGTTAAAGGAACTTTTTTTGTCATTAATGATAATTCCATAATCAAACAGCTTGTATAATCAAATAATATCGATTATAGATGTTTATTGTTATTGTTGTTGATGTTATTACAGCCTTTATTCAGTTATCTTCTGGAATTTCACTGCATTTTGGGACAATGGGAGCAAAATTGTAGTATTATGAGGAAGAATTGGCGTGTGAAAGTATTCAAGCTATATATGGACTAGAAGTGAATAAACTTGTACTGGTTTAGTAGATGAAAGATACAAAAATTAAAAATAAAGCTTATGTGGGGATTTATATCCAATTTATGTATTTAATCAGTGAGTATAACAATGATTTTTTTTCATAGTCAGCATTAGGATCTTTTGAATAATTTGAGCTTAGAGACTTAAGATAATGGGAATTATGAACATTTATGTAACTTTTTTTTTCTTTTCTTCATTATAACAATCTTATTCACCAGGAAAAGTAACCTGGGCATAATTCAGATCCAGTGTTCTCCCATACATAGCATAGCAACAAGTAGGTAACTACAGTGTAGTTGGAACTAAGGTTCATATTAAGGAATTGTTGCTACTTCCAGTTGTGACTCTCCTGTATGTGTTTTTTGAGCAAGGGAATTCCTTTATAAACAGATAATATTTCTTCTTCTTCTTTTCTTCTTCTTTTCTTCTTTTTCTTTTCTTCTTCTTCTCCTTCTTCTCTCTCTCTTCTTCTCCTTTCTTTCTTTTTTTTTTTTTTTTAAAGATTAAATATCTTCAGAAGGAGCTAGATCTATTTCAGTCCCATCCAAAGTGCCTTCTTATTCTCCCTTTCTTTCAAATAGTAGTAAAGAAACTCAAATGAAGATACAATAACTGAAAAATATTTTTCCACATGAAGCTGTATGCTTATCATCCCCCTTGGTTAGCACTTAGAAGGCAAGTATTAGTTTGAACCTGAAGTCCAGTTTGAGATAGCACTGATAGAACGTCTGAATTCTCTTTGAATTTTTACTATTGCACCTGTTAAAAGTTTAATTTAAAATCTATCTTACATTTTGTAAAATATACCCTTGCCTGGGTATAAGTTTAAAATCTCTGAAATGTAAGACTTCTATGGTGAAGATGAATTGTTCTTGAATCATACATCACATATTTTATATAAGTTGAAACATTGAACATTGTCAGCTGTGACAGTCATATTTTTACCTTCACATAACAATAACAAGCCTAATAATTTAGAATTTAAAAAAGAAAGAAAAAGAAATGGTGTGAATATTATTATGGGAGTATTTTTACAGCACAGTTTAATTACTTGGTTCAGTAATGTTCAATAATTATTTCAAAATAGAAAGCCCTCACAATCCTGTCCATTCAAAAACTAAATGGTTTCATTACCAGTAACTAATTTACAAGGCAATTTCAAAATCTCATGACTCCTTGTCTATCTGAGATTTACAGTCTCTAATAAAAAGGCCTGGCTAGGAGATATGAATTAACAACTCATTAAAATGAGAGCATATATTCAGTATTTTAATTTTCTGTCCTTTGTCTCGCTACTGGCTAACAGCCCTGTCTACTCATACCTGTTAAGGGAGACAATGAGGTGATTTCAAAACATTTTTGTAATCTCATGTAGAGGTGTTGTGGAATACAAGCATGATAGGATTTGTTTTGTTCCATAATGTTCTGGAATAGTTTATATTCCAGAACACATTCCATGCTGACAAAACTCACCTCACTGTTTGATGTGCCTCAGGGGCTGCGGACAGTCTTTCCCCTGCCTGAATGCAAGCTACTTCAACACATTTTGATCCTAGGAAGATGAAATTATTATTTTTTTTTTTTCCCAGAGAGTGGTTCTGGTCTTTGAGTTTTAATATGTTTGCGTTTGCCTTCTTAAAATACTTTGAATGCTTTTTTGAAGATGCGGGATCTACTTCTGGCTTCAGGTGTAACTATTTATGTAATTATTTCATCCTTTAGAAGGGATCTAGAATCCAATTTCCAACTGCTTCAGCAGCAGTATTTTTGTAACTTAAATGGAAATAGCACTGCTGGTATTTTTGCTCTGTTACAGTGGGAGTAATATGATTACTTCTGCAATTTTAGTTACACTTTTGTTAACAAAAAGTATTATGACATTTACTCCCTTTCTAGTCTCAAAATCTACCTTCCTATTACCCTTTACTACACATACACACACACACACAAAAAGAAAAGAAAACAAAACAAAAAAAACCCACCACAGCCCTAGTTTAATCTGCTAAGATAATAATCAGTTCTTAATGATTCCAGTTTGCTATTTCACATGCCCCTTGGAGAATATCTTCAAACCTTCAAACGTAAGATCTCTGTTGTACGCTATGGGTTGTGCTTTCTGTGGATTGAAAACTGTCTGAACAACTGGGCCCACAAGATGGTGATGAAGGGCATGAGGTGGTCTAGGTGCTGGCCAGTAACTAGCAATGCATCCTAGGGGTCAACAGTAGGGCAAATGGTCTGCATGATGGGGTAGTGTATCCTCAACAAGTTTGGTGATAATACTGCGCACATTTTTTACAAAGCTTCTTTCTTTTCAAGCTAACTCCCTTGTTTCTCTAAAATCTTTTCTTAATCCCTTGGTTGACATTTTTATGGCTGATGGTAGCCTTAACCACATGTCAGGATTGTTGATTTCCTATTCAGTGACGCAAGTTTCTGGGCAAAGACCCTCGGACACTTTGGGCTGTCTTATTCACATGCACTGAGAACATGTTCCCGTCCTATCTGTGGATTGTACCTGGGCCATATGCCACAAAGAGGTCACGTAGATTCCCCCCACGTGCTCACATAGGCGGTTTGTCTGTATCTGAACTCACAGAGATGTCTGAGGTAAAGAGCAGGAGTATTAACTCAGCCCTCCATCTGTTACAATTAATTTAAGGACACTTGCACAGCTTACAAATCAACTGAGGAAACACATTGCTGGAGGAATAAGGGCTTTTTGTTGTTGTTGCTGTTGTTTCTCAAATAGTTCTTTGCTTTTGATATTACCATATGCAAGTGAGAACAGTGACAGCACAGCATTCAGTTTTCTTTGCTTTAAAAAGGGGGGATTTGTGAGCATGCTTTGCATTTTGTTCATGCCATTCAGTAAATTGTGTTATTTATGTGGACTTATCTGAAAGATCGGAAACAATAATAATAATAAAGAAGCGTCAGCTCTCTGTACGTAGTAACGGAAGATGACTTTTAACTTGTTTGAGTGCACTAGCAAGACATCAAACTTCATTCCCTCAAACTGACCAAAAGATGAATTTCAAACCCACAATGGCATTACAATGCATCAAAAATGAAAACAAGATAAGGATTCGTCATAGATCAGAAAATAAAAGTGCTTTTAAAATATCAAGAGCACAGTATATGCTATTCTAATTTTTTTTTCACTTCAAGTTTCTGAAATATTTATTAAGGAATAATCTGTAGAATAATGAATATTGCTTTCCTATAGAAGTACAGAATGCATGCTATATTTCTGCTATAATGTCTTATTAAATATGGATGTGGTGAATTTCTAGTATCTTTGGGGCCAGCTACTGACTGCTCTATCTTTTACCAAATAGTTCAGTTAAGGTAAAAAAAATAAAAAAAAAAAAAATTAAAAAAATATGTTTACTGATGGCTTCTCAAAACCGGGGAAAAAAAAAAAAGCTAAAAAAACTAAAAAAAGCTGTGCTATGCTTTGATGGTTTTGGGATGTTGGAAAGCAACATATCCAATAGGGTAGTTAAGCATTTTAATACTTTATGTATTCTACAAATTTAGGATGTCTAACTGCCCAAATAAATGATAGATTTAATGTTTGAAAATATCTAATGTTCAAGCAGAAAGATCTTGTGGTTCTCTTAATCATTAGCTTATGTATATCTTTCCTCAATACATAAAAAATACAATTTAAGAATGGTAAAATGTAGAATGTGGTCAGAAAACATAAAAACAAATTTAACAGGCATTACTACATTTCTGACTTCAAAATTGTAGAAGCAGGTATTTGAAAATAAGAAAAAGTAAATGTTGTGTATCTGGGTAGTACTGTGTTTCTCATGTCCTCTGAATGATTTGCTTTCCCCTCCAAGAAGGTAAACTGTGAATTAAGCCAAATGTAGTAAAAATCATAGAATCCTTAAGGTTGGAAAAGACTTTCAATATCATGTGGTCCAACCATCACCCTACTACCAAAGTCACCCACTGCACCATTTCCCTAAGCACCAGGTACAACCTTTCCTTAAACACCTTCAGGGACAGTGACTCCACCACTTCCCTGGGCAACCTGTCCCAATGCCTGACTGCTCTTTCTGAGCAGAAATGTCTCCTCATTTCCAACCTAAACCTCCCCTGGCACAACTTGAGGCCATTCCCTCTCATCCTATCACTAGTTACCTGTGAGAAGAGGCCAACCCCCAGCTCCCCACACCTTCCTTTCAGGTAGTTGTAGGGAGCAATGAGGTCTCCCCTGAGCCTCCTCTGCTCCAGACCAAACACCCCCAGTTCCCTCAGCTGCTCCTCACAGGACTTGTGCTCCAGGCCCTTCACCAGCTTCCTAGCCCTTCTCTGCACACGCTCCAGGGCCTCGATGACCTTTTTGTAGCGAGGGGCTCAAAACTGAACATAGTACAGTGCAGCCCCATCAAAGCAGAGTACAGGGGGACAATCACCTCCCTGGTCCTGCTGGCTGCACTACTCCTGACACAAGCCAGGATGCTGTTGGCCTTCTTGGCCACCTGGGCACACTGCTGGCTCGTGTTCAGGCAAGCGTCCACCAACGCACCCAGATCCCTTTCCTCTACACAGCTTTTCAGCCACTCTGCCCTGAGCCTGTAGTAGTGTATGGGGTTGATGTGGCTGAAGTGCAGGACCCAGTACTTAGCCATGTTGAACCTCATCCCATTGGCCTCAGCCTCCAGGGCCTCATACCCATTGCTTAGGGCTACCTGATAGGGTGAGATGGGTGAAGGCAGCTTTCTGCTGCCACCTTGAACCTGGACTTGTTTCTATTTGTTGACATCCGTGCAGCTTCTGCCTTGTGTGTGCTAGGGGATGGATATTGCATTCCTTTCTTGTCAGAGAATTCCTGGTGCCTGTTCTTGTTTGACAGAGGCCAGAGCTTAGCACCACCAGTGTATCTCCCTCTCTGAATCCCAGATGCCCCTCACTTTTTCCACCTGCTTTAAAGTAAATTGTTTTATCCATGTACTATTGATCATCTGACAAGGCACACCTTTTTTTTAATTTAAATTCACTCTATGTTTTCTAGATTGCCAGCTGGCAATAATAAGGTCAGTTAAGGTCATAATTAGAATACATAAAAAAGGCAAATGGTCCTCAGGAGGCTTGAGGATGGCTAGAAGTGAGGATACATAGGCAGTGTTAGTAGCTTTTGTGCTTCAAAGAAGGTCTGAGATGGTAGGCTGCTTTTACAAAGCCATGTTAATCAGTCTGTAGCTGGGGAAAATTCTATGTATAGCAGCATGAATTAATGAATAGTTTTGTTTTAAAAAGAAAAATTACATGAATAAAAGAAATGGGTTTTGGAAATGCAATTGTCCATCTGTACTAGGTATGTGGTGTATTTTGTTCTGCCTTTGCTGACTGGTGCAAAGATCAGTTTCCAGGCCATGTGGAACCACAGGCCGGTGGTTAACACTGAACATTGAGTGGGATTGCTGTTACTTTGAGGGACGAAATTACAACATCTGTGAGCCCGTGATACTTGCTCTGTCTTCCCAACATGGCTTTCCCAGCCAAGCCTTCTTTCCTGAAAGCATGCTAATGTTTGCCCAACGCAGCTGAAGGTGGTTACCTGGACAGATGCTGCAGTCCGTGGTCTTTGTGTGCAACTCTTTTAGGCTCTTTAGCTGGGTTAATTCTCACTTGATTGCACTTGGTGACCTTGAACGTCACATTTAGGTTTTGGAAAGGGTAGTCTATATATTGAAGTATTGCTGCTACGTGCTGCTGCTTGTCCAGCAAGGTTTCTGCAATCTCTTTGTCATTCAGATAATTTATTCATCACTTGAAAATTGACTGGCAGCAGTCAAGTTAATGATTTCCTTATTTTAATAGTCTGTTTACTTTTTATTCTTAAGCTTGATGTCAAAACCAAAGTACTGAGGGGTGCAGAAGGCTAGGGGATTCTTTTGCTAGCCTCAGAGTAAGCCTTCTGAAGAATGGCTGGATTCTGATTGTACCCTTTGCGTGCTGATCAGGCGTGTAGGAGAATGCGTACCCTCTTCAGGGGTTGTCAGAGCACTACTTCTTTATCGCTCTATCTAATAATTCTTGTTGGGATATATAGAAAATTTCCTGATATCTGGAGACCAAAATATTTCTGCAGATATGTCTGTAAGATCTGTCTCCCCAAAGTCACATAAATAGTTCTGAGTATATTGATACATATACATCTGGGCCTCTGACTGACATCTGAAAATGTAAAAAAAAAAAAAAAAAAAAAAAACAAACACCTTCACATCTACGTATGATTTAAGATTTCCATAACCGTATTTTCTTTTTATAAAGGATAAACAGCTGAAGGAAAAAAATGCACCAATATATTACCTGGTATTTTTGAATTGACAGGCTTATAGAAAACTTTACTTGTGATTTAATTGATATGAGTAGATGGAGTATTCATCAAATAGGTCATTACTACAGAAACCTTGCTGTTTGTATGAAGGGTTCTTTTCAGATGTGCGCCAAGGTGTTTTTTGCTGCATAGTTTTGCATTGCTAAACTGGGGAAACATATTTTAATATTTCTTTAGGCCCCTTCTTTTTGACTAAGTGCAGCTGTTTGGTACTAAGGGAAATCTGAATTAATGGTCCTGGTTTATCTACCCATACTGTGGGTACATTGTAATTTAAAGATGATTGTGTTAAATCACTGTGTTATTCTTGTGACAAATGCAGTTAGTTAAAGGGTGTATTTTTATCAGTGCAAGATCTTCTTTTATTAATCAAAGCACTCTTAAAATTATCTTCATACATATCAATCTGTAAGAATTCTAGGAACTGTTCTAAGTGTGATAGATACATAAGGGCAGCTTCTGGAAATGGCTTTTAGATAATATCTAAACATTACTCTAAATAATTCTCTGAACTGCATTTTTTCTTCCACAATATTTACAGGACTAGCTGGAAGTTTCTGCATTTCCCACCTATAAAAAAAAAAAATAGTATCTCTCTCTTTTTTTTTTTTTTTTTTTAAATGACACTCACAAAGAGTGAGCTAAAACACATTATCAGAGTGAAGAAACCCTTAGGAATTAATGTGGATTTGTGTGGTGGGAGGTTTGCATTTCATTATTTAAGCATGGAACTGGAATGGTTGTCTGCATCATCTACTAGTTGGAGAACCATGTCAATGGTGAATTTCAACATGAAAGGGATTTACACCTTTAAGCTCTATGAAAAGACTGTTCAGACTTTCATTCTCCAATTTCAATTTCAAGAATAGTCATAACCAATACAGATCTGTTTATTATTGTCAGCTGCATTTTTTTACTTGAACACGTGCTTTCGTTGTGTTTATAGCTTGATGGGTTAAATGAATACCATTACCATTGATAATCTGGTTTCATCCTGCTAGTGAAATAATTTGAGCTTTTTTATTCTTTCTTCATGTGATAGTCTGTTTCCATCATCGCCCTAAAAGCTTTATTGTCTGCAGCTGATTCAATTTGAGTTTTATTTGGAAAAAGGATTAACAATATCTTACAAAACTTCAGAGGAGGGTAGGAAAAACTTATATACAGAACTTGAACCTACAAATTATTTCCATCTTCATGTAATCCTTTAATTCTGACTCATTCTTTACTGTTATTCTTCTATCTCACTAGCTGTGTTCATTTTATAATAGCAAAACTTTTCCTTGGTAGTCTGTAAGTTCCTATAATGTTTAATCTAGTAGTACTTTCTCAATAGCATTATGTTATTTCCACTAAAACAGTGACTTTCTTTGTCCATTGTTCTGGCTTTCTCATCAAATTTTCAGTTTAGCTTTTTTTCATTTAGCGTCTCCACACAAGTAAATTAACAACGTGGGCGTCATGTAGATAGTACACCAGTAACTTTGAGAATTAAATTATGCTTTCAGTTTTTTGCACCTCTGGATGAAAGCAGGGGCAACAAGGCCAGGTTTTGTATAATTTCAGTAAATTTGAAATTAAGTGTATTTTTTTTGTCATGCTAAGCAAAACCACGAAACAAACCCTACTGATATTGCCGTGCAGTTTGTTTCTTGCTGTCAAATGTCTCAGGTACAGCCCTCCTCTAGCTGAAAAGAGAATGCCAGGGTATTTAGCTCTACCTGCAGCTTTGAATCAGTAGTGGAGTTGCTCAAGCAAACATTGTAGTCACTCAGTCACAGAGTGGAACGTAATGTCTTCTTTTGTAATCTGGAGGCAGAAACAGGCTGGAGAAGATTTGACAGTATACAGAAATTATGAAAAGCAAGATTATTTGCTTGGCTTTTGTATATGAGAGATCAAGATGGATTATTTAATGGTATTTTTTGACCTAAGGACTTGTGGAGTAGTCCTAACAAAGATTTTACACAGGGATTCTACTTTGTAATGCAGTGACATTATGCTAAAAGGGCATGTCCAGGAAATGAACTTGGACTTAATCCTTTGGGCTAATTTCAATTGGTAACAGACTTTAAATGCATTGCTGCTCCCCCCCCCCCCCCCCCCCAACTAATTGAGTTTATCTCGAACTACAGACCTGGATATAAGAAATAGTGAATTAAGAAGCTTTTAAAACATTTAGCATGTCTTTATTTAAATTATATATATTCTGGTTCTGTACCTAAGTTTACCATACTCATGGCTTTGAAGATGGATGCTTTATAGATGGTAGTGTCTCACACTCTTAATTAGATGATACACTGAAATGTGCTTGTGCATCGTATTGATCCTTGGCATTATGTTTTGCATTCAGCTGTGGAGAAATGAGGGAATGAGGGTAAAAGATAGATTTTTTTTTCAAGTGATCAAATCATTTGAGCTACCCAATGATGATTTTTTTATTTTTATTTTTTAAGGCACTAACAAAATTAAATATATTTTTTTTTATTTGGCTTTAAGTTGTCATGAAGTCTTAAAATAAAAAATAATGTTGTGTTTGTACCAAGAGACTGTATGGAATATTGAACTCCCTAGGTGTCTCTTGATTTGTATAATACTTCTATGTTTGCCTATAAGACAATTTAAAGTATTTTTCAAATTATACCAATCTACCTTCTTACTGTTCCCTAGAAAATGTATATAAATCAAAATCACAAAATACTTAGGTGTGTAGTGCTGTCAAGATTTCAATTGCTTGACAAAATATTATTGGGCTGTGAATTCCTTGAGTATTGAATATTATAAGAAGTTTGCAGGTAGAGAACGGTTTTTGAAGGATGTTCCTAAATTAGTGATGGATTATTTCAATGTTGAGGATGTCACTTTTTGACTAAATACACTTGCTATAATGTTGAAAAGAATATTTATCTGTTTTTCTTTACAATACTACTTGCTGAATTGCAACACTACTCTGTGAGGCTTCCTACACAGGTAGAAAACTGTTCATAGCTTGACCAAGGTACTTTTGGAGAAGCAAATTTTTGTGATTGTTGACATTTCCTACCTTCCAAAGATGGTTGCTTCTGTGACTTATTTGTTCTGCTTTGCAGTAGCAGCCTGGTTTGTAGAAATTGTGATTTGTTCTAGACTTGACATACAAAACAAAAAATCAAAGGTAGGATGCAATAGTAATAAGGAAGAAGCAATGCACCTAGCATTGCATTCAGCTAGTCAGCTGACTAGCTGAGGAGAGTCTTAGACCTATTTGCTGTTTATTTATCACTAATATCTATTGTTATCTTAAGAATTAATGAGTTTTAAAACATATTGTCGACTGGACTGTTTAGTATGATAAATCAGGGTGCTTATTTTAATCTACAGAGAGCATTTCAAGAGTTGGTTCTTCCATATCTTAGAATCTTTTTTGTCTGATGTAGTAACACCTGAAATTATCCAAGACAGGTAACAGAAACTACATTTGTGTATGCTGGCTGCCATCAGTTTCTAGCGGAGGCAGCCCACACTTTTCAGAGTTTCCCAGCCTCCGTCCTTCAGATTCTGTGAAGGCCTGTTAATGTTTGATTGCTTACCTGCACTCTGTAAAAATACCTAGAAAAAAAAAACACAGGGAAAATGTACAGAAAAATGCAATTTAATCAGTACAGAAGCCTTTATAAGTTGTGTATTTTTTCCAGGTTAGTTAGGTACCTACTCAAATTGCATAACAAATTCTTTTTTTGGCATGTTTATACCAAATGATGATTTTAAAACAATCTTTAATTTTTGAAGATTCTTCACTGTAAACTTTTTCTTAATGCTGTTAGGTTATTTTCTTTCCAATTTTCTTGGAAATAGTAATATACAAGTGAAAAATGGCTGATGGAGATAAGAACAAGTTGCATTCAGGACAAAGCCGGAACTGATCATATCCAAAGATGTCATATGCTTGTTGTTCAACAAGTATTGTGGCTATGTTTAGATTGTGTCCAGGTGTAATCAAAGCACACAGGAACTGATGCCTGTGCTAGTGATTCTCCAAAGAGGATGAGCTATGAATGGACCTGGATGTTCTCTTCTACCTATTGCTTACCTTTATGTAGGGAACGGGCTATGCTGTCCCTGGCAATTTAGATATCCAGCTCATACTTTTCACATATACAGGTATCACTTATTTTTTACATTAGCTTGTCAATTGAATACATACACACAGAGATGCATCTTTACAATTCTGCTGTACTGTCAACCAGTTCCTAGTGCTGAGTGTTAGAATGAACGTATGCAGGGCAAACAACATAAAATGTAATAGATAAGCCATTTTTGGCATTGTTACAGAAAATCTAAATTATAAATGAGAATCAATCTACCTTTTTTGGTGGTTCCAAAAGAATCAAATTCAATCATGTAATGTTGTTTCATTAGATTTCCTTTTATGTTTTCAAATAATAATTATCTTAACATTTCTGTTCAGTTCCTCTTTCTTATGATACAATTTCGTCTTCATACAGTTTCATTTTTGCCTCCTTATTCCCAATATAAAGTGTAGAGAATACTTTACTGCTTCAGTTCTCCTTACAATCAAGTAAATTATGTGGTAAATGTCTGAGTGTCTAACGTGGTCAAATCACTTGTCTTATCGTAATTATTACAGACACAAGTAGATAAGAGAAATTTGGTGTTACCATCACCCATAACATACTACTTTTGAACTACACAGAGTACCTTGTCATTGCTCTCTCTATCTTTTCCTTGAAATGACACTTCAAAGTGATTGCAATTTAGGCTGATGAACTGAAAGATGGTGTATATAAAGGTTCATGTCCCTCTGATACTGTTTAGCTCAGAAAGGAAGGCTAATCTGTGCAAGAAGTCCTGTGTTCTTCAGGTGCTTAGTCAGTCTACTGTTTGACTGTTGAGATTGGTAATAAAAATGCACTTGCCAAATACTGTATACATATATGAATCCATAAAATTAATCATAGTGAAACCAGATAGTATAGCAAAGTACCGACTAGACTATTTCCTAGTCAAACAAGCTTCCAAAATAAGCCAAAAAAAAATATGTATTAACAGACTGTCAGCTCTTCTGAGTTGGATCAGATACATGCAGCATCACCTCAGATTAAGTTCCCGATGCATCCTTTGTGGATAAGTCAGGGCATAAGGATATACCTCGGATGGCAGGGACCTTTCGGTATTGGTTAACTGTGGTAGGCTGAACAGTTCTGGCATCCATTAAACTGAGAAAGACTTAATACTTTCTGCAGCTCTGAATTTGACTTGTTTTCTTGTGTAATGTTACATTTCTTGTAATTTCATTGTGATTGAATGGTGTGCTTTGGAAGGGACCTTACAGCCCACATGGTGCCAGTCCCTGCTGTGGCTGCCCAAACGCATCCCCCAGCCCAGGCTGCCCAAACCCCATCCAGCCTGGCCTTGGGCACGGCCAGGGATGGGGCAGCCACAGCTTCTGGGCAGCCTGGGCCAGGGCCTCACCACAGTTCAGAGTTGAATGGTGCTTGATCCACTGATCCATTTCTTCTTGGGTCCCAGTTTCCAACTGGGAGAATGGAGGAGAACACTACCTGCCTTCCCGATCCCCTCAATGTCTTTCCAGAGGATGTAAAGTCTCCTTGTTGCAATCTCATTTGACCATACATGAAAGAGTAGGAATGGGTGGGAGTCCTCTGGCTTTACCAGGCTTGGTATCCTCACAGTGATATCATGAATGTGGACCCTGGGCAGGTAGCAAAGCTCTCTGGAGAGGTTGTCTGGATGGCAGATAGCCCTTCAGTGGCTCTCAGTGAGGAATCTCCAGTGGTTAACACCCTTTGCACTTTTTTCATTGCATTGGTTCCAACACAGGTGGAGTTGGTCCAGCTAATTTAACAAAAAAAGAAGTAAAGCTTTTTGTTATAAATCTTATTTGGGTATTTAAATACCACGATGCAGATTCATTATTTTGTTTGTTCTAAACAGGAATCATAAGATACAATACGGTTAATGGTGATCAGTGATTTTGGGATCCTGACCCATTTTATTTTGTCTGTCTGCAGACCATCATGCTTTTGCCTTTCTTTTTAGAACAGGCAGGCTAGTAAATGCATTAAGTTTGAATAGCAGATTGAAGATCTTAAATCGAAAATTAAGCAAAAATTAAACCCAGACAAAAGAGCTCATCTTTTTCTATTAGTCAAAAAGCACCTTTTAAGTACTGCTGTGAAATTTTGAGTTGAATTCTAAGAGTACTTATTCTGATTCCATGTTGAGTTTGAACATAAACAAATTAGAGTTGTTAATTGCATGAGAAATTTCATCTAGATTGGTCTTTACCTTGAATTCCTGCTTTCATATTCCCAAAGACAACAGAACAATAATTTGTTGTATAAACAATAACAGTAGGGACTAAGTCTCTCTGGATGCCCCCATCTGGCAAAGGAAATCTGGTTGTTAGCATATCAAAAGACGGTGCATTTCTTCAGTTTATATGCAGACTTAAGTTAGTAGGTCATTCTAAAACTTTCCACTTCTTTTTTTTTTTTTTTTTTAACAAAATTAGGAACCGTATAACTTTGATCGGAGACAGTGCGTTTATATATGTTATTTGAGAGTAATATCTCTCACCATAATTTCTTTACATAAAGAGTATTTAATTTTGTAAATAAAAACTTACTCTCCTATTGTCAAGTCACTGCTTTCTGTGTGAAGGTAAATGCCCATCTGAGACTGGATATTGCTTTCTTGCTGCAGTTAAAAATAGTTTTGGGATCCCTCATGATAGTTTTTTTCTGTGCATAAAAGAACAATTTCTGACAAATTATCAGTTGTCCTGAATTACCAACAAATAACATTGTTTTTTTAACCTTTGTTTTTTTAACATAATTAGGTTTCTGTCCCCAGAAATAAGGTGAACAAATCTTCTCTTTGGTGATACCTTTTCTTCAGTATTACCTAGGAAATGAAAGGATCAAACTTCTGCTTTTTTCCACTGCATTTTTTTTTTCCTTTTGGTTAATTTATGCCTCGATTTTCATGGATTTGTTGAAGAATGACAAAACGCAAAAGGAAACAGTTCTGGTTTTACAGATGTGAAGAAAAGAATTTTAAATGAAAATGATCTGCAAAATATTTTATTTTCAGTGAAGTACCTGAGTGTATTTTGTACAGGTGCTTGTCTCACAACAGAAAGTACGTGTTGCAAAAGTAGAACAATGAAAAGATTTGTTGGCTGAAGCAAATCCCACTGTTATGTGGTACATAAGAATTAAATATTTACACCTACTCACTGGGATAATAAAACTGTGTTCAATTATGTTGAAGACACTAAAAAATGATTGTTGAGGTCTCTAATAACATTGCCACTCATAAAATGGATTGTATAAGCAATACATGAAAAAACATTATGGAGCAATAGTCTCTGGTCCATAGAATTTTTTATTTTTATTTATTTACTTTTTTTTTTTTTAAGGATTATTGAGACAGTTGATAAAGGCCTTCAAACCTAAATAATCGTATGATTCTATAATTCTGTGATAAGTCTCTGACAGCCATAAATTTGAATTTCAAAGGTGTTCTGCTGTTGCTGGTCTCGAAAGCTGTGGTGGCTTTAGGTTGCACAATGGAGTGCAGGTGTCCTTCATGACTAACCCAAGCCCTCTGAACTCTCAGAAATGCAACAAGTGCTGTCATTTTCTTTAGCTGGGGTAATGTGATAAATATCTCTGTTCTCTCCTTTCTCCCTAAATATAAGTCATTAGTCCTTTCATGGTGTGGCTCTGTAACGCAGGTACATATCTCATGCTCCTGTGCCACTTAAACAAAAACAATGTGGGGTCCTGAGTTTGCTGGGACCCATCTGGGACACGGTATTGTGGTTATGACTTTGATTCACTAAGGTAATTTGTACCAGCCTATATTTAGACGTGAAAAATCTTATTGGCTTCAGCACATAACTTGCTTAGCACCTTTGTCAGAGCCTGCCTGTAGTCTAACACACAAAGAAGCAGCCTCTTTTGTTTGAGCATCTTTCCTTGTAGGTTTATAATTCCTCGCAGACTTGTTCACAACAGGCATATCTTTGTTGGAAATTCTTCCCCTTATTTCTTCTGGGACTGTTCTGCTTAACTTTTTAAGCCAAGGATCTCTAGCTGTGCTGTGACGATTTTGTAAATAGCTATTGCTTAGCAATAATTTTGCTTACAGATGGAAGAGCACTATTAACCCTTGGTTTTATCCCTCATGCCACATTTTCTCTTATCTGTGAGAAGGTGGTATGTGCGCTTCTCTGTGTGAAGTAGTTACCATTAGTAATCAAAACTCAACAGAGCACAGAATTTGTCAGAAATCCTGTTGCTTCCAAACTGATGGTGTAAATGAATGCGTTCCTATGTGAATATGGTTATTTTAAAAGATTTATCAGAGGAACTGGAATTTTCTCATTTCCTCTCAGTAAATGGATCCATTGATCCTTAATAGCTTCACAATTATTCCACTAATTGTCATGTTTCCATTATTAAATTAAAAAAAATGCTGTCAGATTGTCAGGTATGTGTTGCATTGCTATGACTTGAATGCATCAGCCTGTTTGAAACAGCAGCAAGAAATTCTGGCAGATAAAGAAAAATGTTTTCCAACTTCTGTTAGTTAACATCATAAGGTAGATAGAGAAAATGGGGAAAATATCTGTGTTGTATATAATCTGTGCTGCCACATGACAGTATTGATTAAAAAATAATTAAAAGATAAGTGTTTAAAAATGTACTAAAGAAAAAATCAAAATCAAGCAGACTAGCTATATGAACAGTATGCATAATATAAACTAGAAGAAAATTATTTTTTATATTCAGAAGCTCAGAAAGAGTCAATACTCAGTTTGACACATTACTTCTTGTAGGACCTGACATTGCTTAATTTTAAATTAGTATGCATTGGAACTTTAGCAGGTGGGGATTTTTGTTTGGTAAGTTTTTTTTTTGGTTGGTTGTTTCACTTTCCTTTCTCTCTCTCTTTTTTTTTTTTTTAATTAACCTGGTAAAATTGGAGGGAGGAGGAGGGGATGAGGGGCAGGGGTGTTTTTTTGTTGTTGTTGTTGTTTTTTTTCTTCCTGGCAATGCTGTACAAAGATACTGTTCACATTTGTGAGGATTACAAAGTTACTGGCCTGAAAATGCTATATAATGCAAGATTATCAGAAGTGGTTTTATACATTGTGTTTAGGGTGTGTGGCAAAATGTTCAGTGCATTTTACAGGCTTGTTGATGAATTGAGAGGAAGAAGTATTTATGAATTACGCTACTCTGAAATAGGTTGTCATATTTGATATTTATATAGGTTTAATTTATGTCTCAGTACTTTACATTCCTGATACACACAGGTTTGGATTTATTCCCTATGCCACTCTTCTCTAGTTTGAGAGAGGTGTTTGCCTGAAGTTGAGACCGTGAAAATGGGATTAAAGGCATTAACTTATGTGTTTAAATGTTTGCCTTCTCTGTTTTCTCAATACCAGAATCAGTGATTAGAACTTTGTGTTACTTGACCATAAACTAAGTAAAATTCCCCAAGTCAGGACTGTTTTGCCTGCAACATGCATCTTTCCATGATGTCTGATTTTCTGCCAGAAAAACTTTTATGTTGGGTATTCTTCCCATAGAAATAGCTTACTTTAAATCAGATCAACGTTTGAATGACAGGATGGCATTTCAGGGAAAATGAAGCGACTGCGTTAAAAAGATTTAATATGACACAAGAAATGCATTTGTTGTTTATTCTGTTTAGCATATATCCACAAAGTCTTTTATTGTTTATTATTTTGCATTTATAATAGAATGTTCTTCCCTAGATTGAGACTGTTACTAGTAGGAAGCATTTCAGCCACCTTAAAAAAAAAAAAAAAAAAAAAGTAGTCATCTCATTGAAGCCAGCTATTCAATAATAAATAAAAATGCTACAAAGCATTTTAGATAGAACATGCTGTTTATCATTCATTCATTTTAAAGCAATCTGATGTTAGAAAATCAGGAATATTATAATGATTCAGAAATGCATTGTGTGTCAACATCTGGCTGGGTCCTTGAGTGCTTTACCATTTGTGACCCTAAACCTGCAAATTTTGCACTTTATTTTATTAGTTCCATAGTCCTACTTGTGCCCCATGGAGTAGATATTTTAGCCATCTGTAATATAGGAGAGGAGATCTGTCATCTTCAGTTAGGTTGGAGGAGTAAGCATCAACGTAAATCTGTACTATTAGTGTTTTAGCCAAGACAGTCATCTTCTGATTCATTTTTTTGTGCTTATATGAATAGAGCTAGAGAACCTTTAATGGATGAAAATAATAAGGAAATACTCAGGTTTTTGTATGGAGAGAAAAGTTAAAGACCAAGAGAAGGTTGGAAGCTAATTTATACTCGTCTGGTGAGATGAGAAGCTTTTTTTTTCCACTTTATAATGAACTAGGGTGATGAAGCTACAAAAAAAACAAACAAAAAAAAAAACCCCACACTTTTTCCCCTGTGTCTTTCACCAAAATAGCAGACCCAATTTCAACTACAGTGTGCAAATAAACTTGTATTTGAACCTGCTATATAGAAAAAGGAAGCCATCTAGCAGAAGGAATCAATCTAGTTCTATAAGAGGCAGGAATGGACATTTATTTCCTGCATTTTTTTTTGCCATTTCTCTTTTTCCTGTTTATTCTTTTTTTTTTCTTTTTTTTTTCTTTTTTTCCCCACAATAATAAGTGAATATTTGAAGCTCCCTAACTGATGTTTTCTGATTTTACATGGGTGGGTTATTTATGATGCGTTAGTCTTTTATGTCATATTATTTTGGCAGCTACATTCTGAATATTAGCACACTAGAGGGATCTCAAGATAGAAAGTACATGGGCACCCAATGGTTAAGTGTCTGATACCATAATGCAGAGTCCATCATGACTGAAATATGAGACTGAAACACTTGCAATTCCTGCATGTGGCATAATTGTATTTGTGAAGCACTGAGCTGTTGCGGCCTCACCTCGAGTACTGTGTGCAGTTCTGGGCACCACAGTACAAAAAGGGTGTAAAACTGTTGGAGAGTGTCCAGAGGAGGGCTACAAAGATGGTGAAGGGCCTAGAGGGGAAGACATATGAGGAGCGGCTGAGGTCACTGGGCCTGTTCAGCCTGGAAAAGAGGAGGCTGAGGGGAGACCTCATCGCGGCCTGCAGCTTCCTCATGAGGGGGAGTGGAGGGGCAGGTGCTGATCTGTTCTCTTCAGTGACCAGTGATAGGACCTGAGGGAATGGAGTCAAGCTGCGGCAGGGGAGGTTCAGGTTGGACATCAGGAAGAGGTTCTGGTTGTCACACACTGGAACAGGCTCCCCAGGGAAGGAGTCACTGCACCAAGCCTGTCGGAATTTAAGAAGCGTTTGGACTGTGCTCTTAGTTGTATGGTCTGAATTTTTGGATAAACCCGTGTAGTGCCAGGAGTTGGACTCGATGATCCTTATGGGTCCCTTCCAACTCCGGATATTCTATGATTCTATGTTTGTGCTCTACAGTTTTTCATCATTCAATTTTATAAAGGAAGCACAAAAGACCTCTTAAATTGTGGTGAATTACAATTTACCCTTTACTGGCAAAGTGTTGTACATATTATGCTGTTTGTATGTTTTGCCTGAAATGACTGGAAGCATTTAAGCAAGTGTGTGCACATATTTATACGTGTGTATGTTCGCACGCGTGTGTGTGTTCTCACTGTATGACCGAGATTCTGACTTTTTCCTCTAACAGCTGAAATGATGTGAATTACATTTTACATGATGCTGGTATAGAAGTAAGGATGCAACAAATTCCAAATTCATACTAGTAGGTGACTAGAGCTAGTTTTCTACTAGAGCTTTCTGTATTAATTTATTCATATTAGGCATTTATGTATAGCTTTGCATCTTCAATATCTGTCTTTAAAAAAAGCATGAATTCTACTGTCATACTAAAACCCAGAGTGTCCAATCACTTTTGTTAGCTAATCTGATCCATATCCCACCTGTTTGGCTGCTAAAGTAGTTAAAGATACAGGTAATTAAATCAAAATATTTACTTTTATTTTTCACCAGGAAAATGTGTCAGTATACAGGAGAATGATCAAATGAAAGAGAGAGAGGCTACGGCAGAATGATTAGGGAAATAGCCAAGATGTAGGAGACTGAGAGTCAACAGCTGTTCTGCCTCATTTGGAGTAATTTGTTTTTTAAACTTTGGTAGCTAAATAAAAGTCTCCCACTTCTCCACCTCCAGCCGCGTGTCCCCTCAGCAGTCTTTACCACCTTATCTCCTCAAATATCCTGTCATGCCTCTACTCCTGTGGTTGTTTCCCTAGCAGCTGGTGCTCTTAAATATGGCAGAGCATAGGTGTTGTGTGCTCCTCTGACTAACTGAAGCTCTGTCACATGAGTTGCTTACACTGGTGTAAGCAGTTAAAACCCTGCGGTTACTGGCTACTAAAACCTGCAGCATATGGCCAACATGTGCGTTAATGGGCTGGGTGCCTGTGTGTGAACTAATTTTGCACCTGTGCATGACATGGCTGGATGCAACTGCATGAACTAATGATGCTTATATCTAAACTTACTGTGTGGACATGCATGAACTAATTGGGCATACATGCATAAATTAGTTGGGCATTCATGCATGAATTAGGTACCAATTGAACACTCTTGCAAGAACTAATGGGTGTTTATATATGATATTTATATATGATATGTTATATATATATTTATATATGGTTTTTGATACTCAGACATGAACTCATGAACTGCTTTGGGCATTCATGTGTAAATTATTTAGATGCTCATGCATGAATGTGGCAAACCATGCAATTTATGCACAGTACCCCATGACAATTCTTTCTTAAGTTGTGCTGCATATCGTTCCTCTTATCATTCATCAAAACTGAAATACCCCCCAAAATAGGTCTAGTCAAGGATAGTAAAGGTCTGCTTCTTTCTATGTACATCTGCATGCTGATTTATATCTAGGAGCACTGGAAAAGAAACTAAGCTTCCAATCTGCCAAAAGAAAGCGCAATTATTTCCTATCTGAACTGTCAATTCTTTCCTATCTGAACTGGTCATTGTCTTATGTTCACTTAGCTGTTGAAGTCCTATTTAAGGATTGATCATTTACCAATGTCACCCCTTAAACTGTGACAGTGATAGAAAGACTAAAGACAGTTCTGTTTCCGTCCTCTAAGGAATTAAGGTTTCTGTTTGTCTCCAGGGTCTGAAGTGAGCTACGTCATCTGAAGTGAGAATTTTTAAAGCAGGAAAAGGTACCAAATATGCAAAAGAGATATATATTAGCTCATGATGGATTTTTCAAAAGCCTTATTAGAGGAGGAGAAATATACAACAACAAACACACCTTCCATTTGAACATAGGAATTTAAGTCACATCAGCATTCTGTCTCTCTAGCTGTTTTATCTTTTGACATATAGCAATTGCAGTTAATAGATGAATATATAGAGCAAACTGGCAGGAGAAGTATCTCCCATGTCTTCTTAGAAATTCATTAATGATTTGGCAGGGGACTTTCTTCTGTTTCCGGGATCTTTGATTTAAAGGTTTATGACTATAACTTTAAAGACCATTAAAATAGGGAGCAGCAATCATTTTGCCATGTTTGAGTTAGTTCAATTTGGAGATCTGTTTTTAATCAGATTAGACAATTTTGAAAGAACCTGAGCCAAATCAAAGTGTATCGGAACTGTAACATAAGAGCAAACTGAGGTTCAATACAGTTGTGCTGGTAGCATTTCATTGACTGTGAGAAGTACCTGAGATACTTGAACTCTAATAAGAAATTCCACAGAAGCCTCCACAGACAGTCTTTTTATAATCTGTGGAGTCTAAAATCCACCATGTAATTCTCCTTTTCCTCACTGAAATGAATGTTGATTCATTCTTATGATCATCTACTTGAATAACTCAAGGGACTTATTCTTGTATCAAAGCTTGCTCTTAAAATATCGGAATGGTAAAAAAAAAAAAAAAAGTATAAGGTAAAAGCTTTTAACTATATAAGTCAATGCCCTTTCATACTAGACCATTGATATATACATAGTAAAAGATGCTAGGGAGCACTTTTCTTTATTTATCACAGTGAAAACAGAAAAGCTTTCCACCCTGGTGATGAGATTTGTGTAACTAAAAGACAGCAGGAGTCTTCACAGTCTATGGCTTCTAAAACACTCAGTTATTTAATGTATCACTATCAGCCTTGAACTGTTCCCTCCAGGGACAGTATCATTATCTTTATAAAGCACAACTTTGTGATTAATTTTTGCCACTTTAGACAGTATTGCAAGAATTTTCTTAAATGCTAGGGCAGCCAATTCTCCTACTTGATAAATAATTTGCCTGATGTTCTGGCACTTTAATATGAAAGTTAAACCTTTGTGTTTGTTTTGTTTTTGTGTTAATTATTTTCTTTTGCTCTGAATACAGCTGTATTATTCATATTATATACAATTTCTGCAATGTATGTGTGGTTATGTTGCTATGTATCCGTTTGAGAATAACGGACTTGGTGAGCCTGAAGACAGAAGACTTAAAACACTTAAATATCTATCACACTTAAAATTCCTGCACATTTCAGGAAATGGGGCCTTAGTGCTAAAAATGACCCTGTAAATCCATTAAACAAGGCATTTTGCAGTATGATCTTACACTTAATTAAAAAATAAATAAAAAAAATGGGGAGAATATATCAGCAGTTTCCAGTCCCAGAAAAGCTTCATGCACTGTTTATTCCTTACAAAATACCTAGGTCCAGCAAAACCAAAATTCTATTCCATAGGTTACCAGGTCTCCTTTGTTCCTGAACTTAACAGCTACTTTCTTTTGCTTCTCAGCCCATAAATTTGTATACTGTAGTAGGCAAGGCAGAGAAATTTCAGTCTGAGTCTGTCAAGCAATAATATTATTTTCGACTTAATTATCAGTTGAATTCCTGAAGAGTAGTTTTGCTTTAAACAAAGGGACTTATTCATTTGATTGCTATATACAGGAAATGTGCTGGGATAGAGTAGCCAACATGACAAAACAGCCCAACTCATAGAGAAGCCAAAAAGGAGAGGTGCTCTGATGTACCTCTTACAAACAAGAAAGGACCAGTTCGGGATGTGAAGGCTGAAGGCAGCCTTGGCTGTAGAGATCATGAGAGGGTGGCGCTCAGGATCCTGAGGGAATGAAGGAGGAGGGTGAAAGGCAAGTTCACAACCCTGGACTTCAGGAAAGCAGACCTTGACCCCTACAAAGATCTGGTTGGAGAAGTCCAATGTGATGAAGGCCTGGGGGGAAGAGGGACCCAAGAAAGCTGGCTAATATTCAAGGTTAATATTCAAGGATCACCTCCAGCAAGCTCAAGAGCAGTCCAGCCCAATGCTCAGGAAGTCAGGCAACAATGTCAGCAGGCCTGTGTGGATGAACCAGGAGCCCCTGGCCAAACTCAGGCACAAAAAGGAAGCATGCAGCAAGGTGAAGGTGAAAAAGGAAGTTGGCAGCAAGGCTGCGTAACCTCAGAGGAATACAGTGACATGTTCCAAGCATTCAGGGAGGAAGTTAGGGTGCCCAAAGGGATTTGAATATGGCCTGGAGTGTCACAGACAACAAGAGGGGCTTCAGTAAGTACACTGGTGACAAAACGAAGACTGAGGAAAGCGTGATCCCACTGCTGAATGAGATGCAGGACCTGGTTACACAGGACAGGGAAAAGATGAGGTACTGGATGCTTTCTTTGCCTCAGTCTTTACTGTTAAGACTGACCCTCAGGAATCCCAGGCACTGGAGACCAGAGGGAAAGGCTGGAGTGAGGAAGATGTACCCTTGGTGGAAGTGGGTCAGGTTGTGGATAAGCAAACCACATGTACATAAGTCCACATGCCCTGACAGGATGCCCTCATAACTGCTGAAGGAGTTGGTGGATGTAATTGTGAGGCCTCTCTCAATAAATCTTTAAAGATCATGGCAAGTGGGAGAAATACTTGAGGACTGGAGGAAGGACTGTCACTCCTGTCTTCAAGGAGGGCAAGAGGGAAGTTCCAGGGCCTTCAGGCCTGGGAACTTCCAGGCCTGCCTCACCTCAGTCTCTGGGACGGTGACTGAATCCTGGAAACCCTTCCTAGACACAGGAAGGACAAGAAAACCATCAGTAGTAGTGAATATGGATTCACCAAGGGAAAGTTGTGCTTGACCAACCTGAGAATCTTCTGTGATTAAGAACAACCACAAGCAATCATAGGAGACACCAGCTAGAAAGCAGCTTGGCAGAAAAGGACCTATAGGGGTCCTGGCAAACACTATGTCGAACATGAGCCAGCAACGTGCTCTTGCCACAAAGAAGAGTAATGGTGTTGTGGGCTGCATTAGGCAAAGTATTGCCAGCAGGTTGGGGGAGGTGGTCCTTCCTCACTATTTGTGAGGCCAAACCTGGAGTACTGTGTACAGTTCTGGGCTCCCCAGTACAAAAGAGACTTGGACATACTGGACAGAGTCCAGGGAAAGGTCACAAAGATGATTAAGTGTCTGGAGCATCTCTCCTACGAGGAAAGGCTGAGACAGCTCGTATTATTTAGGCCAGAAAAGAGAAGTTTAAGGGGAGATCTCATCAATGCGTACAAATATTTGAAGGGTGCCCAGTGACAGGACAAGAAGCAATAGGCACAAACTGAAACAGGAGGATCTGTCTGAGCATCAGGAAACACTTCTTTCCTCTGAGGATGACTGAGCACTGCACAGGTCGCCCAGAGAGTTTGTGGAGTCTCCTTGGAGTGACTAAGTCTCAGTGTGACTAAGGTAAGGATGGTAGAAAATAGTGGATATAAATAAGACTGAATTCCTCAAAGAACTTTATTATTATTATTATTATTTTTTCCCCTGGAGTGCCTGTGCATACTTAATGATGGAAGCTTTCTTTTACTTTACATACTGCTAAATCTTGGAGTCTGAGAGAAAATATGAGCGTGTGTTTCAGCAAATGGAGGTTTCCTGCTTCTGTAAGCTTTAATCTCTGTGGCTGCTGACAAGGCCTGTGAACTGGCAGGTTCACTGACAGCTCACTGTGGTTGTGTGACAGCCTGTTTTTTTAGGTGGTATTCAAATGTGGACCAAATGTTTAATTCCTGGGGAGGAAGCTTAAGACACAGTATTAGCTGTATTAGCTCTAAGTCCTAGAACTTGGAAGAAATTCCTGAGACAGGTTCATGCTTTCTTACAAGTTCCAGGTCCACAAGAGTAAGTGCCAGGTCCTGCACCTGGGAAGGGGAAACCCTGGCTATACGTACAGACTGGGGGATGAAACACTGGAGAGCAGCCCTGCAGAGAGGGATCTGGGGGTTGTGGTTGATAGCAAGCTGAATATGAGCCAGCAGTGTGCCCTGGCAGCCAGGAGGGCCAACCGTATCCTGGGGTGCATCAAGCACGGCATCGCTAGTCGGTCGAGGGAAGTGATTGTCCCGCTCTGCTCTGCACTGGTGCGGCCTCACCTCAAGTACTGTGTGCAGTTCTGGGCACCACAGTACAAAAAGGATGTAAAACTGTTGGAGAGTGTCCAGAGGAGGGCTACAAAGATGGTGAAGGGCCTAGAGGGGAAGATGTATGAGGAGCAGCTGAGGTCACTGGGCCTGTTCAGCCTGGAAAAGAGGAGGCTGAGGGGAGACCTCATCGTGGCCTACAGCTTCCTCGTGAGGGGGAGTGGAGGGGCAGGCGCCGTTCTCTTCTCTCTGGTGAAAAGCGATAGGACCTCAGGGAATGGAGTCAAGCTGCAACAGGGGAGGTTCAGGGTGGATATCAGGAAAAGGTTCTTCACCAAGAGGGTGGTCGCGCACTGGAACAGGCTCCCCAGGGAAGTAGTCATGGCACCAAGCCTGTTGGAGTTTTAGAAGCGTTTAAACTGTGCTCTTAGTCGTATGGTCTGAATTTTTGGGTAGACCTGTGTGGTGCCAGGAGTTGGACTCAATGATCCTTATGGGTCCCTTCCAACTCGGGTTATTCTATGATTCTTTTAGCTTCAGTGGGATCATTCAGTGGATCTTTTGGATGAACTGGAGTATAGTACTTGGGGTTTTAGTCTAGTGAGACCTGTATTTTGCAAATGCAATGGATAGCACTAATGGAAAACTCATCATGAATGATATAGTGCACTTTTTAAAGAAGTACTATAAAAAAAGATGAGATATTTTAGGTACAATGTTCTGAAATTGTGAAATTCTTTTCATATAAACTGTTCAGTCATATCTTGCTCAGCTGTTGGTCTTATTTCATAAGTTAACCTGAAATATTTTGGTGGGAATTCTGTGAGGAGAGCTCCAGTTGCAGCAAGTGACATTCAGTTGTGGTATCATTTAATATGTCTTACCATGACTTTGAGTTAGACATGAAATTAAAGCTACGTCCATTAATAAAGGAAGAGACAGTGTTAAGACTTGATACTGTGACTTGTTCTCACC
Source organism: Anser brachyrhynchus (assembly GCF_964034855.1). Lineage (NCBI taxonomy): Eukaryota > Metazoa > Chordata > Aves > Anseriformes > Anatidae > Anser > Anser brachyrhynchus. The sequence goes on from NC_137733.1 coordinate 2,889,737, forward strand.
AAAAATAATGGCATTCCTAGAGTTTTCTTTCCTAAATTAACCTTTTGTGATTTTTTTCTAGTCTGTTGTACTATTACATTTTAAACCCCAATAGTATTTTTTTAATGTTTAATGGGAATTAGTTATTACAAATAAGTAGAAACTCTTTTCAGTAGTATTGCATTGCAATTATTGAAAGACTGTCTAAATTACATGCTTAAATAGCATACCGTATACAGTAAATATATCTAGTCATTTTATATTGATTTTCTAATGACCTTGCTCCCCAGGCGCCTAAGATTTTCCATGAAAAATAGAGAAAAATACATATTTTCAGGTAAATTATTTTTCACACTTGGGAATGTAGTGTGGGTGAGACTGAGACTTTTTTTTTTCACAGTCTTCCTTTTGAAAATTAAGTCACTTACAATTATTTATAGAAGCATATTAAATTACCTTGGCAGAGTATGAATAAGTGATATGGGTAAAAATCCATAACAAAAAAAAAAAGTTACTTTTGAGAAGTAACATATTTATGATGTGAGATTAAATGAACAGCATTTTTGTATTCTAAACAGTTTTGTAAAGAGTGTGCCACTTAATTGCAAAACATTTTTTTTCAGAAGGTTTAAAAATCTAGCCGTGAGAATGAAATGACTGCAAGGTGTCAAAAAAAAATGTACTTTTTCCTTAAAAAAAAAAAAAACAAAGTGGTGACCACTTCAACTTTTCTCGCTTTTAGAGAATCTTTAGCTTACTTGCATAGTTAGTACATGAACAAATATGATACTAGTGGGGTGTTTTTGACTATGCATTGTTTTTGAAGTGCAGAGAAAACAGTTAGAAATGATTATTTCAGGGTATTTCCTGTAGCTATACTATTTTATTCAAAGAATTTACTCATACTTGATTAATTCAAAAATTAAAAGTAGAAGCTCTTATTATTCTGATCTATGTTTTAAAAAATGTTACCACATGCCTTTTTGTATATAAATGTGTATGTACACATCTGTGGGGACAAGTTCATTGCCTCATAAAAAAAATCCCATATTTGTTTTATATTAGTTTGTGATATGTGCTTATTTGTTTTATATTAGCTTATGATATCTGCCACTTGCTCTCGTGGTGATATTTTCTAATTTCACCTTTATGCATCTTCAATGCATATGAACTGTGCTGCAGCAGACAGTTCTGTAAATGAGCTGTGTTTGAGGTATACTCTCTACGGCATCTATCTAGCAAGTTTTGATTACATGAATAGGTGTCTGTATTTGATGGTCTCAGTGGCATCTCAGAGTTGTTTCATTACATTTAGAAATACTATTTTACATGAACAAGTGTTGCACATTAAATGACTTGCCACTTCTGTGCCCCAAAGTGTATATTTGCCAATTTTCATAAGACTATTTTCAAACAAGATTTTGAAGACAAATATCAGACTATATTTTTCAGTCCATTAAGATTTCTCTTTTTCCCCTTTTCTAGGATTTTTCATTATTTTTCTTAAACATTTCCTATGGTTGGATGGCATTTTCTTAGTTATTTGAATTTAAATTCTGATTCTCAGTGTAGCGCAAGCAATCTTGAAAATACCGACCATGTTACATAATTACATGGACATATACGTCTCTTAATATGCAAGGATTAGATTCATGTATATGTGTGAATATATATATGTGTGTAAATAGGTGTGTATGTTTTTATAGTAAAGAAACTTAGAAACTTAAATGAAATTGTATATAGTATACTTCTGCATTTTAATGTTCATGAATTTGAAGAACTCATGTCCAAGAATCTGAATTAAGATATATATTTACAGGAAATGGAGGGGGATAATACTCTCAGGTTAGTCTGTTGCAAATATAGGAAAACATTCCTTACAAAAATAGGAGACTTTTTGAGGAATCTCCAGTAGGGCAAACACAGAGGAGAAATTCTGGGCTGTCATGGTTAATAATCGCAGTATATTTACTGGAGATGAGTGCTAGTAGTTCCATGTTTTATTACATTTCTTTGAATTGACTGTTATGTTCCATCAGCCCTTTTTGTATTGTTAGCCCCGTTCTAGCACATGGGGAATGCCTGTAGAGCTGTCTTCATCCATCCTAACACACATCACAACGTAATAATGAGAGGCCTAAGAATGGACTGATAAGAACGTGCCTTGTATACAGCTTCAAACAATTTCGTTTTCAGAAATTTTGTTCAAGTTTTACAAGAAGTGACTGTATATGAAGACAGTTCTTATTGTCAGTGGAAGATAGAAATATACGACGGAAGGAAGGCTTTAAGGAGTTAAGAATTTGACAAGTGCTTAAGAAAATGGAAATTGAATCCAGGGTGTTTCATGTGATTAGAAAGCAAGAAAGAAGTTGGAGGCCATAGATTTCTGGGGGAAGTTTAAGTTACAATTTGGAAAAATAGAAAGGTAGCAAGTAAGAAAATCGTATTTTATGCTCATTTGTAGATTCAGTGAAGTATGGTGCTATACTTTGCTGGGCTCACTTTTTTTTAATTATTAATAATCTGACTTACAAGTGATACACTGTAGTATTCCAATATTGTTAAATAATTATTTTAAACAGAGAGAGGAAGAGAGATTTTATTATATTATTAAATATAATAATTTATTATATTTATATAATATATTACATAATATATATAATATTATAAAATATAATACTATGTTTATTATATTTTAATATATTTTTCTCCATATCTTCCAAAGCTGGGGGAAAAAAATGCCTTCATGATGTTATTTAGGAAGGTCAAGGAATATTTTATAGACAATAAGCTAATGACCAACTTGCTGCTGACAGGTTTTCTCTTGCTATAAACATTTCCAGTTCTATCAAATCAAACAGCTGAAGTATGTTCCAGAACAAAATGGGTCAGCTAGAAAACTACAGGAACAAAATAAGAATTGATGTTGTCAGGGCAGCAGTAGCTTGATTCAATTGATACTTAACCTTAGTAGGTGACAGGTATGGCAGATGTGAATGTGGAGCCTGGAAAACTACTTGGTAGAGCCCTGGTAGGTGACATGGTGCCAGGCTGAGCTATAACACCTGCTCAGGTCACAATTTTATCCACAGATTCAACAGGGTTAAATATTTCTCTGAAGGCAGCCTGAATTAGTAGGGAACTAGGTATTTATCCAAAGGATAAAGTTAGTCCTATGTTTAAGTGAAATGTAACATACTATAGAATATCTAGTTCTTGTATGCCTTCAAAGGAAACATTTAATTTGGTGCTGACAACTGTCAGATATGTATGTAAAATTGGAGAAATTCTGTCCCAACTTAAGTAGACCAATATATAAAACTAGCATGAAGTCAGAAAGATTAACTCTTTTTTTCAGTGACATTTCAATATGTTTTGTACTACATCAGCAGTAGACATTTGCAGTATGTTTTCCGTCCTACTAGTTGGGAAGGAGAAGAAATTTCCCTCATCTGTTCTAAATGGGATCCTTGCCTCTTAAATTTTAACTAGGAAGAAAATAGGTAGAAGAGTCAGGATAATCTCCAGAAGGTAAATGCAATTTTTCTTTCCTACTTCTGAAACTGAGTTCTGACCTGCAGATAATTATTTTGAGGGATTTTGCTTGGTTTTGTTGGGAACAGAAAAGTAAGCTTCTCACTGTGCTTTACTCACCAGAATATTAAGGATCTTTAGTGTTTGTAGATGCAATCTTACATCAGATTGAAAATTATCCTGCTTACTTGTGAAATAATTCATCTGTTCCTATACTGTATGTCCTTAGTGTTGCAATAAATGATGACAGGCTGATTGGTTTTCCCGTTCTACTTTACTGTATTTTGGATGTGAGTAGTATGATCACATACAAAATGAGTCCCTGAGTCAGCTGGCTCTTTTAAGTGGATTTAAATAGACCTTCTCGTTAGAGAACTCCCCAAAGAAAGTTAAAAAGCTCTTACATATTTGAAATGACAGGTTCTATTAGAACCAAAACTAGAATACTTAATTTTTGAACTGGAGACTCAGAGTAAAAAAGTAATAAATAAAAGGGTTTTGCATGCAACTCTTCTACTGCGTCCTTAGAGGCAGGTCCTTGCTTACAGACTTGGTTTCAGCTGGTGGCTTTCTAAGTTGCAGCAAACTCTGCCTCGTTTCCTGTGGCCCCTGTAAATTTCTGTTTGCCACCGTTCTCATCGTTGCTTTTTTTTCTGGCTCTGTTTGAATGGTCGGTTCCTTGCTTCCCACTGTCACCTTGTGCCTGCCTATTCTGAACTCTGCATCCTTTTTGCCAGTGAGTGTGCGTGGTAGTGCCCAAAGGCAGGAGGACTATTTCCTCTTCTTCAGGGGGGTTCTACCTAATCCCATGGCTCTCCTTAAATGAACATAAATTGTGAAAAAAATCAAACATACATTTTGTCACAACACTTGTTTCTCTGCTTTTAATATCAAGAGCTACCTTGAAAAGCAGACCATATTTCCAATATGAAATTCAGTTCTATTCCAATATCAGTGAAGGCCCACTGCTGTAAGTGTTGTTCTCAACTGTAATCCTTAAACAGTGTGTTCATATTGCAGAGTCGTATTTGGGGAGGGATAACATTTACCAAACTATCTTCATTTAAAACTTGGCATACTGTTTTGTGTTGTCGCCTTGGCTGCTGTTTGTTATTATTGTCACATGGCAGTGAAAGAATAGAACTCAGCTTTTTGAGATAACCTGCTTTTTAATTTCCCCGGTTCGTCAATATGACTTGTATCATATGTAAGAAGCATCGGGTTGTATCAGAAGTATACCTTTCCAAAGGCGTTCTCACTTCTTCTCAGATTACGTGTAGTGAAGCTGTGCCCTGTTAAATTGGTCTATTTCCCTTATAAGAAATTATTTCACTGATGGATTAAATGTTTCACAAGATATAATTTATGTATAGATATATTTTTCTTTTTGGTCTCCTCTTTGGAGAAAAGAATATATAGCTATTAGGTGATATTACGAAGTTGCTGATGTAACTCAAAACGTCACACAATCAGTGTTATATGATGAAATTTGTTAATAATGACTGTTGCTGGTACTTCATTTTTATTTCACTTTCTGGTAGAAGTTATTCTTCATTTGCTTTTACTTATGTAAGCATAAAACAGAATAGATAAAATGCTGTTGGGTGTAACATGGTGATTTTAGTGGGGCTGTTAAGCAGGTACTATGCAGTGTATTAAATACTTGCATGTCATGTGCTTTTCTGAAAGCAGCTTGAATAATGCTTTAAAACAAGGTGGTGTGGCATAAGAGTTAACTTATGGCAGTGCACAGAATTTTAGTTTAAAAAAGTGAAACAAAATCACAGTGAGTTAGTCAGCAATTTACTTCAGGCTTACAGAGGGCCCTGCATGGAGCAAAATACATTTTGGAAGATGAGAAGACATCTGTACTCTCTTCCCTGCAGAGACAGCAGCGCTGCCTTAGGCTTGCTGCGCTGCCCAGGACCAAAGAGGAGGAAGGCAGAGCGGCTGCTCCTGCCGCATTGCCCAGAGGGGCTGCGTTCTGTCAGTAGAGCTGTTCAGCCTTGGCCCTCTCTACCTGTTAAGCAAGGATTTTTGTTCCATCCTTGTGGGGATGAACGGCACGTCACCATGTATAGCATGCGTAGCCGTTTTGTTCTGTCTTTTCATTGACCACATAATTACTGTCTTCTAAGTAATTTCACATAGTCCAAGACCCTTAACATGAGATTCACATTGAAATACTTAAGACAAGTGAAATCATTTATCCTCATTTTGTTAGCTTAGGGAAGATTATATTGTATTCTGAATGATGTAAACTCCTCATTGGAGAGATTCCTATTGTGGTATGAATAAAACTCACCAAATCTTTCCAGCATACTGGTTCACTACAGTAAAGGAATTTATCTTTCTGCAGTAATGATTACCTTAGATACAGCATTTTCCTGTTGACTTTTATCATCTTTTTAACTCTGACTTTGGTTTAAGAAATGCTTTTCTTACTCTGCTTAAAGAAGGTGGGATCGTTTTCATCTCTTAACCATTTTCTAGAAAATCTCCCAGTATTTTCTGTGGCTCATTTGTTTATTTTGCCATTTTGGGATTTCCTTGCAGCTGTGAAAAAAAAATAGACCTGGAGTTCTATGGGAAAAATAATTTACTGTTGGTTTATAATTCTTTTGGAGTTATGACGTCTTCTCAGGATTCTTTGCAAATCTCCTATGAAATTTTGCTAGTTATTATGCAGTATTCACTGGTATACTGATAGAGCAGATTAAACACTTCAAAGGCTTAATCTTTCTTTTGGACATATTAATGATGCAATGAAACAATGATCAGATCAAAGCTTTGCTGTTGGGACGTGACTGTAAATTGGCAGAAGAATCCTTTCTGCTACAAAAGGTAACTGTTTAGTGCTAGATCTGATCTGTGACCATAAAAGCCATGCTCTTACCTCACTGCTGGAATAAACGGATGTTGTACCCTCCTTCTTAGTCTGCCATCTGTTACTGCACAGCAGCGAGGAATGAGGGACAAGAGTGGGAGCAGCAGCCCTGGGAGCACCTGGATCACAGAAGGAATGCGAGGAGGGGCTCCAGGCAATGAAGCAGAGATTCCCCTGCAGCCCATGGAGATGCTTCCTGGAGGAGATACAGCTCTGGAGAGCCCATGCTGGAGCAAATATCTTCCTGAAGGACTGCAGCCCCTGGGAAGGGCCTGTGCTGGAGTGAGGCAAGGTGGGAGGAGGAAGGAGCAGCAGAGGGGAGCTGCTGTGGACTGACCACAGCCCCCATTCTCCCCCACTGTGCTGCTCAGGTAGAGGAGTTAGAAATACAGGAGTGAAGCTGAACCTGCAGAAAGATGGGGGGAGGAAGGAGCAGGTGTTGCTTTAATTTAATTTTTATTTCTTTCTACCCAAATCTATTTTAGTTGGCAGTAAATTTCCCCCAGGTTGAGTTTGGTTTGCCTGTAACTGTAATTTGTAAATGATCTCCCTGCCTTCGTCTCAACCCATGAGCTTTTCCATCTTATTTTCTCCCCTAGTCTCATTGAGGAGGGGAGTGAGCGACTGGGTGGGTGTTTGTCTGCTGGCCAAGGTTAACCCACCACAGTATGCTAGTGAGGTATTTGGAGTCATGAACAGGAGGAGATACAGAAGACCATAATCAAACTCCATTACTCGTATGTATGTATCAAGGTATGGCCTTTTCTTTCTGCAGAAAAGGAGTTTTGCTAACCATTATCATGGAGAATTTTTCATTTGTTTCCTTTTCTCTTTCTTTTGTCTTCAAAACTCTCCTTAAAGCCATACATGTTATGGTAAAGAAATTGGTAAATCTTTCTAGGTGGTGATGTATGTGTATACTTTTTTTGGTCTGCTCTAATATAAATAAATGAGATGCTTATCTGTAGACTCTGTGAAGGGCTTTTGTTTTGTCCCAGAAGTACTTTTGGTTGATTGAAAGACGTAGGTAACATCACTGCAGGCAGCAGAATATCCTTTGCCCTGGAGGCTTAGCAGAGACGTCAGTGTGTTTCAGGTGGTTCAGATTGAAAGTGGAGCACGAATGATCAATGTTTCAACCTCATCTTTATCATTAAAGTCATTTACATTTAAGAAGACGATCTCTCCCTCAGTTATTAATAATTTATCACAAGGAGGCAGTGTACAGGAGTATTGATTGCATATCTACTTGCTTTTGTGTAGTAAATATCCCCCTGGATTTAGCTGAAAAATCTCAACATAAACTTTTCATGGAAAGTTTGGTAGTTATTCTCTCCCTCCTCTCTTCACCCAGTCTTTGTGTGTGAACACTTCAATAAGTAAGAATCTGCACAACGGAATAGCATGTGTCATTTTGTCCAGCTAAATCGTTCGAACAAATTGCTACCCGTGTTTTCTACATGAAATGAAGACGCTCCACACCTGAAGCTTTGTTTAGCAATTTGAAAAATAAAACAAAAATAGTATGTTCCCAGAAATCAGGATATACAAAATATAAGCAAAGAATTATTTAAGGAAAGGTATGCGATAGGTTGTAAGATATAAATATTGATATGTATAATAATTTACTGGCTATCAGTGAGTTCCACTTCCTAAATACAGTGTTTAATCAAAAGTCTTGCTGAAATGAGGCAGTAAAAATTAGATTTTTTATGATTAAAGTTTACATATTTTACAGTTTACATAGAATTATGATGTAAATGTATAGTCATATAACTATGCCTTATCCTCTTATTTTAGTGATTCCTATTAGAATATTTTAAATTTATTTTTAATTACAGTTCTTATCCACTATTCGTGCCAGTAATAAGTATCTCTAGTATCTCTAAATTGACTTAGATTACGATAGGTTTTTTGTTGCTGTTTTTTGTTTGTTTTTGGAATTATGCAGGAAGAACCTTCTGTAATTAATATTTGTTAATATGTTGCTAAACTTATTTGTCCTGGGTTCCATTTTAAGTTTTTTTTTTTTTTTTCAGTTATTAGTGGCAATAGAAAAATTCGTGATTCTTTCTCTTCTTTTGCTTCTACCCTAAGAAAAGTTGTCTTTTTAAATTAATGTGCAATTATTTTAGCAGAAGCAGAAGTAGTGTGAAATCAGAAATGCTCTGCTTTTATCTTCTCATTGATGAGATATAGAATAGGAGCCAACTGTGGTAACACATTTCAAACTTATATTTTGTATGGCAAGTGAGATAGCAAGATAAGTATGAAAAATAACTTTCCAGGAAACAGATTTAGAAGAACAGGGAAATATCAATTTTGATTTTTATAAATACAGTCTTTATAGATTCTAAATTGCTTTAAGATATAGTTGACAAATCTGTAAGATCCGTACTTAAATGTAAACTTCTTGTGAACTACTGGTGTGTGTTCAGTGTTATATGTTAGTAGTGTATGCTTAGTATCATATTGAGCATACAAGATTATAATAATATTGCTATATAAATATGCAGTTAGACTCTGACGTTGTATCTGAATGTATCCATATATATACACATAATAATGAAAATTTAGATAAGTGCGGTATTCTGTGTGCAATATCTTAAAAATGATCAGTACTGTATTTTTGTATCTGCTTTCAACAAAAGTATCCTTGAGTGTTCTGCTCCATGCTGTTTGCAGTGTTATGATAAGACTAAACAGAAAAGTTCTAAAAGAATTACAAGCATGATTCTTCTAGCTCACCTCAAAATTCACCATCTGCAAACATTGCATCAGTGGATTATTTGAACGATAATAGAAGGTAACATAAATGCTGCAAATAGCAAAGAGAAATTCATGTTATTTACTTGTAGAATTTGAAAGTTTAGGTGTACGAATTTTTAAATATAATTTCACCCATTATATCCATAGTGCATATCATCTAAGCTAAACAGTTGTCAGTTAGTAATATTCTTCCTCTAAATAGGGAGTTCAACAGATTACATTAATTTATTTGGAGTATTTTTTGTTTATTTTTAATCCTGTCTTTGTTTCTCAGTGTACTATGGGCATTTATATGGAATGAAGAAGCAATAATCTAGGTATTCCTGTGGCTGAACAGAGCCTGGCTGAATTGATACTTCATTAATACTTGGTTTAATTCTCTCTAATCGTCTTCTAAAACAAGGCTATGCTCTGGGAACAATGGGACCATACCTTGATCTGAAGATGGTTGTTCGTGGTCTTTGTTGTGTATCTTCACTACTCACGGGAAACACCTCTTCTTCAAACCATAGTAGAAAAAAACAATGTAATTTATTTCCTCTAGTAGTATATTAGTCCTCCTTGGTCTCATTCCACAGTTGTCTAAGAGAAAGCTAACCTATTCTGATTTGGAGTAAGGACATTTCAAAGATACATATATATATATATATATAGTGTATGTGTGTGTGACGTAGATAATTTTTCCGTGTTCTGTACACTGTATTCTTCACTTCCAACTAAGTTGTTAACTTTGTTGTTTTTGTGAGTGTGTTCAAATTCTTAGAATAGTAATTTGCTGTGCAAATGCATAACTTGCCTCATATAGCTGTTAGCTTTTATCCGGTTAGTTTCTGATGTTTAAAATAATATGCATGTTATATTTAACAGTGTATTTTTTGTCTTCCTCATTTTCCAGAATTATCTCATTTTTGTCTCATACACTTGATATTCACATCCTATTTGGATGCAGGATCTGCTACCTCCTTAAAATATATTTTCACATTAACACAACAGATATTTTAGAAAACCATTTATTTTCACATGGAACTAGCAGGCAATCTTAATGTAATTAAAGAAATTCTGATTTGATTGTTTATAGGAGGGTTATAGTCATCTATAAATCTAGGGAAATACAGGTAGTTTCTGGGAGAAACAGGTAGCTACTGACTGACATCAAGACTGATTTAGTGTTGTTTTTAGTGGTTAATACTAACATTTTAATTGTTTTGTCCTTTATTCTGTTCACGTGATCCAATGAACTCTGTATTTGTATATAATTGTTAACAGCGGATGAATTTTTTTTCCAGTGCAGTGCATACAATATGCATATTAGACTAAATTAGCATACAATGTAAGTATTGACCAAATTAACATGTAAGTATCTGCCTTTGGCATAAAGGTTGCCTTTTTCTGCCTCAGTTGACAGATAGTCATTGTCTTCCCTGAAGTAACTTTGACACAAGAATATCAGGGAATATATTCTAGTTGATCACTTTTAAATATTTCTCTCATTTCACTCACTTTTTTTCTGAAATCCTAAAAGATATCATCCTAAGTAGAAGCAGGTTTAGGTAATGGCCAGAAATCTAGCAATCAAAGCATATGTTGAACAACAAACCTTCATATACACTTCCTTAAAAATGACAAATAATTTAAAGATATTATTTGTATTTTGTTTTGTTGTTTGGCTCTGAATAGTGTCAATTAAATCACCTAATAATATTTTGAAAAATTTGCTATGTACAATTTAGCTAAGTGCAGGTTTTGCCATCATGAATTTCTGCAGTTGCTGGAGCATAAAGAGACAATAGTAAAATTGCATGGCAGCTCCTCAAAAAAAGGACATCAAAGTATTTCCCAAACTTTAATGAAGTATTTCAAGCTAAAATAAATGTTGAAATTAAGTGATGTTGAAATTGAGCCATTTTCAAATTGCTAGAAAGCACTGGAAAAGGAGAAGGAATAGTAGTATGTATTTTTTATACAGCTTCAGCAAGACCAGCTACTCTAGTTTGTGAATTAACTTCATATTCAACATTTTGTCATGTACATTAGGTGTTATAGTGCATGAAATGAATACATAGTCACATACCAGTAGTTGCAGTTCCAAGTAATGATCGACAATACTGCCTCTAGCTAGCTAACACTTTTTCCTATGAAATATTTTCTGCATGACCACATCACATGGCAGCAGGCAGCAATGGAATTTATGAACTAGTTGGAGCTATCAGGGCTAGTGAGAAACCAATAGAGAAAGATGTATGTTAAAACAAACTAAAATATAAAAGAGGAGAGGAGAAGACTAAGAAAAAATAGCCAACCAGAAAAACGTTGTCACAATGTCACATAGATATTTTAAACCATCAGCTTAATGGCAGATTCATGTCTCTGTCCTGTTTTTATAATTATGAGCTTTTCCTAAACATAGCCTCCAGTTGAGTGATTTCTTTAGCTAAAAATAACTTGGCAAAAAAAAACAAACAACAGTCATAAAAAGAATATTCCTGCTTTATGTCAGATTAGAACCATGGTTTGTTTGCAAGACTGGGAGTTAGGAATGTTCAGATCATCTTAACAGGTGACGTTCTTTGTTGAAGTTGAGTCAATAAGGTTTAATTCTTTTACAGAAAAGAGACCTTAACTTTTCCCTCAAGTTGCAGTGACTTGAAATGAATCTCCACACAACACTCATTATCCCTCAGCTAGAATACTGTATATAGTTTTGAACTCAGCAGAAGTATAAATAAGTTGATAGCTGGACCAAGATCAGCAAAGGGCCCTCAAGATGGACAGGGCAGGAGCAGATGCCCTGTGAGGGAACAGAGATTCTTCAGCTTAGAAATTAGAAAGCTTTGGGGGGATCGAAGAGCATCTCCCACATACCTACAAGGAGATGAAGCAGACAGAGCAAGGCTCTCCAGTGAGGTATGAAGCAAGAGGACGAGAGATGCCAGTTGGAACAAGATAAGTTCAGCCTGGATATCAGGAATTCACTGGGAATTTTTGAACTCTGCTCTAAAGCTTTGCTCTGTGATTCTTTTTTTTTTAAGCTCTGCTCAGAAGAATGTACTTAAATATTCAAATGTAGGTGCATAAAGATAGTGCTAGGTCAACATGCAGATGACATGCACTATAAATAAAGGCAAATCTAATTTCCAACTCATAACCCTTCCGTAGATCCATAGTTTCCCATGCTTATCCTTTCCCTGTTTTTTAGAAATTAGAAGCAGAGTTCAATGAAAACATGGTTTTGAATAACTAAATCTAAGAAAGTTTCTGAAGGTACTCAGAATAGCTAGAGAAGAATTAAAAATAAACCTTGATTTATATTCTGGCCTATTATATTAAGATGTGTGCCTTAGCCTTGGCTAAGTCAGCCAAATCTTAGAAAATAAATTTCATGTGGGTCACAGTGTTGCTAAGTTATATGAATCTGAGCTAACTTTGGCTTATCTCATTTTAATATACTTGATCCAAACAGAGATAATTAAAAGAAAAAAAAAATCTGAGGCTCCCTAATACCATTTAATATCACATCTATACTTGTCATATAAGTACAATGCCTGTCTCATTTTTATTCAAATAGCAATCAATCAAAATTGTCTTTTGACAGGATTTTGACTACTTCTTATAATAACTAATAGTTCTTTTTTTACCGTTTCTCAGTGGAAAAAAAAAAAGTAAGTATGGGGGAGGGGGGCAGGGGAGGAATAGAAATGCTGAAAATAAATTTCAATTTTTACCCTTGAAATGACTAAGGAATTTTAAATGCCTGTTAATTTTCATATAAAACAGCAAACTGGGAAGGCCAGCTGCGTAGTCATCCACATAGGTTTTATAGGAGCTACACATACAATTCAGTCCTAGAATTCCAAGGTTAAAAAGCACAACCAAATCCAGTAATGCAGGATGTTGGAGAATATAAAGATAGAGCACGGCAATCTGGTATCACAGTTGCATGGCATTGTGGTTGGCCGCTGTTCTGCTGATTCCACTGTGTGAGAATCAATCAATCAATCAATCAGAACTTGCATTTTGTGTGCATGCATTGTCAAGTGTTGTTTGCACTAGCATTTATAGATTTCACTCCTCTGTAGTGTATTAACAGAATCTAAAAACCTGAGTTAATCTCTCATATTGGAGCCTGAGGAATCTCATTTAAAGTTCATTGGTGCATAAGCTAAAACTACAGCTGCATCCCATAATATATATATATATATATATATATTTTCACCAAAACATGAATGCAGTTATTAGAACCAGGCATTTAGACCCTTAGGCCAGAATCCAGAACATCCTAGAGGAGGGATCCTAAAACCATGTAATGCTTCTTGCGATCATTCACAAAGAGCATGCTGGAAGTGAGTTAAGTGCTTTATTCAAATACACGGTGCTTCAGCACCCTGGAGAAGAAGAGACTGGCTGTCCTGGAGGGTGTGGGACATATTTGTCCTCTTCTGCTCTTCATATGTACAAGAGATGAAATTGTTCTTTCCCAGTTCCCACATGAATCATAAGCATCAATTCATTTTATTGGCTTGTAGTAAAATGTGACAATGGTAGCAAAAACTAGGTGAATCAAGCATATGATCATAACCGTGTCTCCTTCACTGTTTCTGAAAGCAGACATGCTGCTGGGAGTTGACTGACGCAGAAAATGGTCACAAAAAAACCTAGAATATATTTCCCATTTTTATGATGATTTCATCACTCTGTCCTGGTAGAATCTTATTCCTTTTCAATACTGAACCACATTATTATCCCTTTTATACATTTAGAGGGATTTTTTAAAACATATTTTGATGCTGTTTCACTGTATTTGTCAGCATAAACTCTTTATACGGTAATCATGCATTCATTGAAGATGCAACTTTGGTAATTTCAGTAAAGCTGTATTTTAAATCATAACTCTCTCTGTTCTGTGTTTAAAAGAGAGGAAACTTTTAACACTTAACATTTCTAAAATGGCCAAAGGTACTAATATTTCAGTTAGATAAAACACTATTATTTAATGGTAATCAGGGCAATGTCTTCTGCAGTATTCTCTGGCAAATGTTTTCTATTTCATTAAATGACAATGAATCTTTCTTGTGTTACGGTATGGACTTTTTCTTTCTATTTTTGTAGATTCACAGGAAACAAGATAATAAATCTAGTGTTAACTCAGAAAGGAATGTTTCAAGAAGTGAAAGAACCTCCAAATGGAATTGTGTTTGCAAATGGTATTTCTCTGTGGAGCTCAAAAACCTTGCTTTTTCTGTTTTGCTTTTGTTCTGACTGTATTTATTAGAAGGAACAAAAGGGATACCTTTAAAAATAAAGCTGAATCTTTAATTGTAATAACTTTTAAGAATAGATGAAATTACTGATAAACATTGTACTCAAAGGGCTTTTAATATTGCACACAAGTGATAATGGACTGAAAAAAAGGTTGAAAAGACTGATTACAAAACTAGCAATAAATCAATCAAATGGTTCTGGTAATATGTCTCATATCCACAGTGTATGATGTTTAGTTTATGATATCTTAAGATCTCAAAAGCTCATGTATTCTTCCAGTAATCAGTGTTCTGATCCATTAGTTTTTATAATGTAGAGAGATGTCACTGTTTTTTCATAAATTATTAGTTTTCTAAAATCACACTTGTCAATCAAGACAAAACGAAGAATTAAAAAAAATATATACAATAATTTAAAGACAAAAGACAAGACAAAGCCAAGAATTTAAAAATTATAATAATTTAACTGTAGGATACACTGTACACTGTATCACTGCACACTTGTGCATATTATTATTCAATGGAAGTCTTTATCACACTTTCAATTTTTTTTTTTTTTGTCTAATACGTAGCCTGAACAAGTCTATACTCGGACATTATAAATATCTTGCTATTTTCTACGGTATGGAGATTGGTACGTAATATTGGCATTTTTACAGAGCATAAGAGACAGGAGAAAACCACCCCAAAATATATATATTCTGAAGCAGAATACATTTTTTATATTTTATTAATATATCTTAGGTATTTAGAGTAGAAATGTCAGAAATAATTGTACAAGATTGCATCTGAACGTTAATAATAATGACTTTGAAAGCAAAGGAACTTTTAGCATCCAAGTTGGTAATATTAAGTTTTCATCAGGCATTTGTCAAATTAGAAGTATTACTAAATCACTGGATTCAAATGCATGAAAATATCCACCTAACAACAAACCAATCCAAAACTCTTGTATGTACTTTTAGACTCTACCTGTGCAGTTCAAGGAGAAGTATAAAAATGTATTGATTATGGCTTTTAATCAATCTAAAAACCATAATTTTGGTTTTATTAGACTTTTGCAGGGTAGTAAATTCTGACACTGAGAACTTTTCCTAACATTGCATTGTGGTTTTTGTTTTTTTGTTTTTTTTTTTTTTTTAATTAAAATGTAAGGTTTGTCAGTTTGGGTGCCTAATGTGGTATTTACAGTCCTTTTCACATGTGAGTGGCAGCTGGCCTCTCTGAAAGCAAAGATGTGAACTATGTAAAGCTTGATAGATGTCAGTCAGTCCTCTATATGTGATTGGGAAGTGAGCTGGATGTTTGTGAAGCTGTGGTATGTGTCGAACATATGCTGATTCTCTTGAAAGGCATGTAGTGCTCTAAGTCAGTGACTGAAACCAATTCATTCTCAAGCCCTAGCCATATGGAAAGACTGCAGGAAAGTTTGGAGCTAAAATCATGACAGCTGTGTTCTTGGAGCTTCACTGATGATAAAATTGTTGTTGGACAAAGACATTTTCTATTCTGGGAATATAGATGCAAACGGATGTGTAACTTGTTTGTATTCATTCAAACTAAATAAAGAATATAAAGGATAAGGGCAACCTTATCAGATCTCTAAACTGATGTTTACTGCAACTGTTAACTCTCTAATATTATCTTTTACTTGTCTGCATTCTTTTATTTCTCCTGCACTCTGATATGCTTTTGCTGCCATCTCCCTCTGCTGTCCATCCACCCAAGTCGATAAACACAGTTTCCAAGTCAGGTAGCCAAGGTAACATGCTGTCTGTCGGTGATCTGGTACAGCTGGAGATGCTAGTGCTATATGTCTGTGCTGCTCTCCCCAGCTCTTACTTACTTCCCTGAGCTCTTTTGTGAGGTAAAGTGAAGGGCGGGCAGAGCTGAGGCCAAATCTGGAAGCAGCACCAAACAGCTGCGGAGAGATATGGGAACTGGTACATGTCGTTCTGGTTAGGGCCAAGGGGTATATGGCCTCCTTGCCCTGCTTTAAACCCAGACTAGTGCTGGTGTCATTGTGGCCCCACTTTTTTCTTTTTTTTCTCAGTTCTGGGCATATTTTGTAGTGTATTGTATGGCCCCTCACTACAAGAAGGATGTTGAGGTGCTCAAGCGAGTCCAGAGAAGGGCAACGAAGCTGGTGAGGGGTCTGGAGAACAAGTCTTACGAGGAGCGGCTGGGGGAGCTGGGGTTGTTCAGCCTGGAGAAGAGGAGGCTCAGGGGAGACCTCATCGCTCTCTATGGGTACCTTAAAGGAGGCTGTAGCGAGGTGGGGGTTGGTCTGTTCTCCCATGTGCCTGGTGACAGGACGAGTGGGAATGGGCTAAAGTTACACCAGGGGAGGTTTAGGTTGGATATTAGGAAGAACTTCTTTACTGAAAGGGTTGTTAGGCATTGGAATAGGCTGCCTGGGGAAGTGGTTGAGTCACCATCCCTGGAGGTCTTTAAAAGACGTTTAGATGTAGCCCTTAGTGATATGGTTTAGTGGAGGACTTGTTAGTGTTAGGTCAGAGGTTGGACTAGATGATCTTGGAGGTCTCTTCCAACCTAGATGATTCTGTGATTCTGTATAACTCCACATGTATATTGACATCTTTTTGCTTGTTAGATTGCTTTGGGGTACCTTAATACTTGGCAAAGGCTTCAAGCAAAACTTAAATGCTTAAATGAGGCCTGCAGTGTGCACTGGTAGAGAGGAGGTGTTTCTCTGTCAAACATATTCTTAATGAAAATGTTTTGAGCTAGAAATCAGTTCATATCCTAAAATGTAATTAGTGCTTTGGTTTCAGTTCAGTTACTGGCCAAATATTAAACTGAATTGAAACTAGCAAAAAGTAGATTAAATTAGTAATAAGGTTCATGCAAGTGAAATGTGTTTGTACTTTCTTACTGTTTTCAAATTGCCTTGTGTCGCCTTTTGCTTGTTTGATTTTGTTTTAGTAACTTGCTAATAACATGGTCAAAGGGAGGCAGTAGTGGTGCAGCTGCGGTGTATTCTTTTGGTACTAGTTTACCAAAAAAAAAAAAATGAAAAAAAAAGGTTGACTTAATATGGAAAGCTACAAAAGTAGTGCCACAGCATTTTTTCCAGTAAGCTTGGCACTCTTTGCTGAGTTTTGCACTATACAGCCATTAGTAGGCTGGTCAATGCATTGCTTTATGAGGCAATTATTTCAGCATACTCTATTCAAAATACACATTAGAACTTAACCTTCTGAATCCTGAAGTAGCATTTTTATCACCCAACATTAGAAAAGAGTTGGAGTCAGCAATTTCCCCTTTCTTTTTATGATCTGGTATCATTAATAAAGCATTGGGCTAGTAACTTCTTACAGTTCTCCAGGATAATTTGTGACACAAAAGGTGCTACTCTGATACATTTGTCTGTTAACTTATTCAACAGCAGGGAAAACACAAAAATTGTTTAAAAACTAAAAATGACTAAGGTGGGAAAAGAGCTATGAAAACAAACGTAGGACTGATACACAGCATATTAGGCCTTCTGCTATTGGATATGCACAAGTAGAAATGGGAAGTTAATATGGAATTTCTAATTAGGGTCACATACTAATGAACTCCCTCTTCATGTTAGTTTTATGCCGCTTCAGAAATTCTGTATCATATGCTTAAAAATTTATGGCTAGAAACATTAATGAAAATGAGGCGTGAATTGGAAATTGTACTATTATGGGGATGAGTGTGGCCGTGGCTAGTCTGATTTCTAAGGAGGGATCCTTTTATTGCCATTTTTTTTGAGGGAAGAGAAATGATACAAGTAAAATTAATGGCTAGACATAATCTTTGCCCTGATTTAGCTGGCATTATGATATTTAAAGTTATAAAAGATGGATTTAATAAAATTTTGAACTAAATATAAGGAGAATTTTAATAATAATTGACAGTCTTCTTTAAGAATAAAACCTGTAAATTGGCTGAAGTGCAAAATTAATGTAGTAAAATCCGTATGTTTTTATAAGCTTATACATATGCATATATATAACATGCACAGCTCTGTATATAAATGCGGACACCCATACGTGTAGTGAACATATTTATATTGACTTTGTTGCTAAGGGCTGTCTTCTTTTCTTGATGTTTGACAGCACAATTGCTCTTAAATTCTGTGGATTAATGTTTGAGCCAGAACTGGCATTTTAGTCTCAGGTATCTTGTAAAAATCAATTGGGCTTGCTATTTAAAATGTCAAAACCCCAAACACTATCTGTTGTATTGTTTCTTTTGTTCCCACTAAAATCATCATGCAATATTCTATAAAATATATTGAAAATATCTGGTAGTCTGTCTAGTTGGAATTGCCTTTGGAAATAGTCTAGTAACTTTTGACAGCTTAACTTTACAAGGATATTGATTTCACTGTGGTTTTATCATGGAAAACTGATGAATGGTCAAAAGCTGGAAGTGATGTAAAACTAGGTTTATAGTTTTTATATGAAATGCATGTAATAAAGTAGGTTTATAAAACATAGTAAGGTATACCCTTGTGAGAACATTAGAGTTAAAAAATAATTTTGCAGCATCCTTGTGTTGTAGATTACTTGGCCTAGGGACACTAAAAACATTTCAAAGCTTACTAGAGATGGACAAAGAAAGGAACATACTTATTAAAAGCAATAACATACATTGCTAATAATTATGTGATATTTGTGAGAAGATAAGCTTGAATAGAGCACTGCTTTATAACTATATTTTTTTTCCTTTTGAGATAAGCCATTAATACTATACAGAAACCAATAAGGGAAAAATATTGTTTCCTTATTCCAATAACAAGGAAAAATAGACAACAGAAACAGAAGTAACTGAAGGGGCATGTAACATGGGAAACAGAAACTGCAATTTGGATGGAGAAATATCTTTTTTGTAGAACTGAAGAACTGAATAGGAAGAATTAGAAACAACATTGGCTGTCTGTGTTGCACTGACTGCAATAAGAGAAAGTAAGGAAAGTATAGGAAATAAAATTGATTTCTTTCTGGAGAACATAATTACCTCACTGGCCAATTAAATATAAACACAATGAGAAAGTGTTGAAGTAGAAACACTTGTGTCAGTTCTACAGAACAACACATGAGTGTGTGTAAAATCCCCTGAAGCTTTGAGGTACATGTTAATCTAGAGCCTGGTTAGGTCCTATTCTGTGAGGGGCTGTGAGCGACAGATGATGTAGGGTTCCTTTTGGATCTCAATGAGAAAAGCCCGACAACAAATGGCTTAATAAAATAGCTGTTTTAATAAGACAGAATAAAAAGAACAATATAGATACTGAGTAAATCCCTTCAGATGCTGGGAACCCCATGTTCATGTGGCATTGGATGGCCTCTGGATGGATTTTTCCACAACACTTGCACAGATCCTGTCCATGGAGAGAGGTTCTTCTTTTTTTGGTCATTCGAGCTATCATATCATTTCCTTACAAGAAAGTAACTGTTCTTAAAGGATGCTCATATGAGAATATCTTTCTGCACTGCTAGACAAAGCGAGGCCAGGCAGGCAGTGTTCTGTCTGGTAGGGGGTGGGAGCTGCCCATGGCTCTGAGCTGCCTGGGTCTGTCCCCTGGCTGCAGCGGACCTGTGCAGCACAGCACAGCCTGAAGGCCATGCTGGATGTGCAACAAGTGCAGCACAGCACAGGCCTGCACCTGCTCTGGTCAAAAGATATGAGGATCACCAGCTCATTGATGTACAGTGGTCACCCCGTCTCAGGTTGCCTACAGGTATCAGTACTGGATTCAGACAGTGTAAAGGCTAACATCAGGCAACTCTCCTTGAGTGCTGAAGATGGATGCAATGAAATGAGAGCAATTACCAAGCTGTTTCTGAAGATTCAGTTAACCCTGCTCAATTGCCAGTAATCCAGAATAGATGTCGTACTCTTTCAGAAATGTCATCAATTCAAACTATTACAGGAAAAAAAAAAAAAAGGAAAAAAAAAGGAGAAAAAAAAAAAGGAGGAATATAAAAATATGTAATTGGAAAATTCTATATTATTGATGAGGTTAGCAAAGCTATCTCACACTTTCCCCCCACCCCCAATTAACGCTGGCAATTGTGGAATTTATTAACAAAAAAAAAGTCTCTGTACAATTCTTTAAATGTTCTGTGTTTATTGTGGAGAAAACAACAACAACAAAACAACAATATCCACTTTGATCAAGATATCTTGAGCAAATATAAGGCTATCAGGTAGATTAGCATCCAGACTTTGGTGTAATGTTTGGGAATGATGTGGGCCAACTGGAGAGAATTCAGAGAAGCATAATGAGGGTGAGCAGAGCATATCCTACAAAATATGACAGGGAGGAAAGAGGGAACCAGTCTTTGTCTTTCTACTTCCTCCATGCCACTATATGATGAAAAAATTTCCTTTCTCACACCTCTCTTTCAGGCAGTGTTTATTGTCTGTTCCATGTTCCCTTTTATAAGAACAGCTCCGTACCTTCATTAGCCTTTCTGCTTCTGATTTGCATTCTCATTAAATGAGGTACAGCAAATGAGTGACTTGTTGAAGGCTGCACAGGGAACTCAAGTCTCCAGAGTTTTTGACTAGTGTAGTAATCACTAAACCATTATTCTCTAAGAATATAAGAGAAGAGAAGCCTTAAAAAGATTAAAATAATTTTTAAAAAAGATATAAAGAAAAAAAGTAAGTTGCCTCACCCCAAGTAAAAGGACAGTATTCATTCTAGGGAGAAATAATTTTTAACAGATTTAACTGTAAATGGAAAAAGGAACAGAACATGAATCTTATTGTAACCTTCTATGTTCTTCAGTTGCTATCTTTGACGTAGGGTCACAGGATCACAGAATGGTTTACGTTGGAATGGACCTCAGGTCCATTTGCTCCCCCTGCCCCAGCAGGGGGCCAAGGCCCATGTCCAGGCAGCCTTGGGAGATCTCCAAGGAGGAGACTCCACAGCCTCTGTGGGCAACCTGGGCCAGGGCTCAGTCATCCTCACAGGAAATAAGTGTTTCCTGATGTTCAGACAGATCCTCCTGTGTCGAATTTGTGCCTGTTGCTTCTTGTCCTGGAACTGAGCACCACTGAAAAGACCTGCCTCTGTCCTCTGTGCACCATGCCTTAAGGTATTTATAGACATTGATGAGATCCCCCCGAGCCTTTTCTTCTACAGGCTGAACAGGCCCAGCTCTCTTATCCTCTCCTAATAGGAGAGATGCCACAGCACCTTCATCATCTTTGTGGCCCTATGCTAGACTATCTTCAGTATGTCCAGGTCTCTCATACTGGAGAGTCCAGAACTGGTAATACGACAATTATAATGACTGCAATAAAGAGTTGCTTTAGCCATGTAAAATTAGGTAGCCAAGAAGTAAGTTTTTCCCAAAGTTCTGAAAATCCCCAAGAAGTGTCATTCCTCCTTATTTGGTGTACAATTCTGGTTTGTTTCCATATTTCATTTATGTCTGTCTCAATCCTCCAGGTTTGGTCTATATATGAGCAATAGCTACTGTTGATTACCGTACATACTCCTCCTTCCTTGGCAAATAGGATGGCTAAAGCCACTCTGTTTTGAACTGAAAACTTTCTCAAACTCTCAATCTCCTCTTGTTGGGCTCTTATAGCATCTCCTGTGGCATTTAATGCTATTTCCAATGTGGCATAAATATTTACAATTGCCTTTTCTAATTCACTAACCCCCTAGCCAAGGCAGAAACCATTGGACAAAACTATGGAATGAGGTAGGCCTTTCTACCAATGGGTAGAAATGGCCTTTCTACCTTGCTTAACTCATACCCAGGGATTCCGTAGGATCCCCTGAGGTACCTGAGTCTGATTAATAATTTTATGCTGGGAAATTATACTTCCAAGTGTACATGTTCTCTTCCACAATCTGGGCAATATTTTTCTGGGCCCACCCGTCCCCACATAACCACCAAAATTTGGTAGGGGCCAGGCATATGGGTACAGTGCTCATGGCCTTACTCTTCATCTGAACTGTACGATTAAGGTAAATTCCTTTGAGGGTTACGTCCAAATCCTTTAACCCCAGTTTGGTTATTGTTTGGATGGATGATTCTTCTTGCAGATTTATAATAGTACAATTTATACTGATCAGACTAAAACTTCCAAAGCGGGGAGCAAAACTGCAGGTTCCCATTGACTTGTTCTTACATCCCTCTAGGAATATTCCTCCATTTAGAACTTGGAGGGTAAATCTGGGTCCCTTTCCTTCATCTATCACATTTTCTTTACACTGTAACTGAGATGTGTTCCCAGCCTTCCACATATCGACACCTGTGGCATTATTGATCAAAGTCCAATCTGAGGTCATAACTCTGTAGAGCGGTATTTCTCGGTCTCCCCTTGGCATGGCCATGCAGACCCAGCAGTCTTTGGCTCAGGTCAAATTGACCCAAATAGATGTCAATTTAAAGTAATAATTGGTTTCCCATGAGAGGGTGGAACCTAACCATAGGCTGAATAAACCCCATATTATTGTCCATCTTTTCGCTGAATCCAGAGTTTCAACGGTCCTGCAGGTGCTGACTCTGATCGTGGTCTAGATGCCCTCTTTATTCTGGTGTGATGTATCCACGATTCCTGTTCCTTAATCTTGACTGCTGTGTAAGTAGTCAATAACACGTGGAATGGGCCTTCGCATTTTGGTTCCAAAGGTGAATCTGAAAGAGATCTAACATATACATAATCCCCAGGTTCATTATTGTGCACAGGCCCATCAAGACCTTGGGCCCTAGTTCCTAGGACCAGCTTCTTGACTTCCCGAAGCTGTTTCTGCAGGTTTATTATACAATCTGTCAATATCTCGCTGCCAGTCTGAGTTGATATTCCAGACGTACCATATATTCTGTACAATATTTTGAAAGAACTCAACCCCTCCTTGGTCCTGGACTCAGTCCTAATTCTCAGATGTGCTAAAGGCAATAATTGAGGCCAGGACAAACCAGCCTCCTGTCCTAATTTTACAATCTGTAGCTTAATTAGGTGTTTTATTTTCTCTATTTGACCACTCGATTGAGGGTTATGTGGGGTATGTAGTTGCCAGTCTATTCCCAGAAGCTTACTGACTTGTTGAACGACCTTCAAAGCAAAGTATATGGGTTTGCCACAATGGGGTTTCTGAGGCTCACACTCCCAGATATACTTGGTTCTGAACTTCTTCAGGTATCCCCAAGGCACCAGGAATGTTTGTGAGAGCCAGGCTCAAAATTTTCCTTAACTGGTCATTTTCTACCCGGAGTTCTACTTTCCCTTTTTCAAATCTTATTTCTGCTTTTAATTGTTCTAATAGGTCTCACCCTAATAAGGGCCTTGGCGAATTAGGCATATATAGAAATATAGCTTGTCCGGTATGCTTGAATCCTGATTTAGTATACTGAAAGAGGGAGAGTAGCTTTTTGATGACTACTAACTACATGATTTTGAAAAAAGTAAGTTGTTGTCTGATGTGTTCCATACATACTGTCCTGTGCTGCATTCAGCTTTTGGACCAATATTTATTCTCAGCATGTTGGAGTTATGATTATTTGAAACCTTGAAACATGCAGTAACTGTGACGAACATTATGAAGTATGCTGAGCTGAGGCTTACAACTGCCAACAAGAAGCATTCCACTAACCTTTCTCTGTACTGAGGGACCATGAAAGTGGTTATCACAATGGGGTTGCAATATAGTCTCAGGCAAACAAAGGGATGTTAGTTCACGTTAACTGAAGTCTTTTGAAATTCATGATTCTTACGCTCTACTCTGAGAGGAATCTCACAGCAGACTGTAAACTTATTCCTTTGCATTAGAGAGGAACTCCAACCCTTCTTTTAATTGTCAAAATATTGCTAGCACTAACTGATTTTTTCAAATATACTTTTTGTAATTGATTTGTAAGTTGATTTTTTGAATTGTTTATGTCCTTGTAGTCTCCAATAAGAAATCATTGCACATAATTTCAACAAAATACTTTTAAACTTTTGGAATTTGAGACATTTATGAATGCTATAACATAAAAGCTAAAAATAAGTGGATATGAAAACATTGCAGCACATCACTTGATGAGGTAACTTAATAGGATTGCTACTAGCAAGCTTACTCTTAATGGCTTTTACAAACTATGGTTTATTATATCAAACTGCTGCTATAAAAAGTAGGAAAATAAAGAGAATGTATAACACATTTAAAAGAGAACTTACAAGCCTGTCTGAGGTTTATTTTGCATGTTTTGATTTTGTTAGTAGAATAAATAATAAGTAATTATAAATAAATAAATAAATTGTGACGATCAGCAGCAAATCAAGGTGTGGATTTGGTGACTGTTCAAAGCCACTGCTCTTGTTGTTAACTCCTAGCTAAGATGAATGGCCTAGCTCCTTCTCATTTTATTGCATTTTTTAGAGGAACAGACATACTGCATTTTTGATTCTGCAGCACAAGTCAACAGGGACAGATACAAATGGAAAACATACCTAGAGACATCCTGATATTTTCTTTAAGTGTGAGTTAATTTTTTCTAAGTTATTGTAATATTATTATATTATAACATCATTATGTTATATTAATATTATTATATTATATTAATATTATTGTAATATAATATTTTCTCAGTCTTAGCATGTGACAGGTCTATAAGACAGAGAAATTGCCTTTTGTAGAGCATGAGATAACCAAGCAGTATCACCAAGGAGAATGAGGAGGTAGTAGCTCCAAGTTTGCTTCTGTATCATGTGGCACAGTCATGATTATGGGTTCCATAGTCCCTATAGTGTAGTTTCGTCCCTAAGTCATCCAATTATAAAGTAAAAAACGTGCGTTTTGTGAGTTAATTAGTTTTGAGTGGTTATGATTAGTTGAGAAATGGTGAGTTGAAATGTGTTCATTTGGTTTTGTGTTTTTGTTTTTTTGTTTTGTTTTAAGAAGTTATATCAGGTCTTGAAGTTCAGAAGTAAACGATATCTGAAAACTTTTGAAATAACTAACACTTGGAGCTGAAAATATTTGAAATAGAAACATTTTCTGACTTAAGACTAGTAATTTATTTTCTGCCTTTAGCAGCTAGCACACATACATACATAGAGCTATACATATATAATAGTCACATAAAAATACATAGAAAAAATATTGAAATAGAACAGCTTGTTGGCTGAACAAATTTTATGCTTGATTGAAAATACAAAGGATATTTCAGGTATTATTTGCTGGGCTACCCTCACTACAAGCTTAAAGAGTCCATATATTGTGTTACTGGTTCTCTTCTAATTCAAAATCAAGCTAGTGTACTGCACCAATACACTTTTTAGGCTCATATTAAATAATGAATTTTCACAGTACGTACCATAAAATGAATTGGCAGATTTTGTGAGTGATTGGACTGTAAATCTGAAATGAGACTCCCTTCGTCACAGTGTCAGTTCTTCCCACCAACTGTTCAAATGCCTCAGGTGCCAGAATGGATTAGAAAACCCTGTGAGAAAGGATGGCAGTTCTGCTGATGATACTGAAAATGCAACACCGTTTTTTTCTGCTTTTAACTGAACACCACGAGCACAGTATGAAGCTTTACATTTTACAGTCTTAGCCTGGGTCATAAGAAGATTCTATTACAATGCATCAGTTACCTTTATGTTTATAATCAGACCTAATGCAATAAAGTTATATCCTGTAGGCTTTTAACTCTGTTTTCAAGCATTTCTTTTTGTTATACCTTAAGATATGAAAAATAACTTAGTACACAATAACAGAAAAAAATTAAAATGGTAGTATGCCTTTAAAAATATATTTTCATGACTATCAGATACTAGCAAAATTTATATATTAAATATATTAAAGGAATGATGTTTTAAAAATCCTCCCTTTGTTAGTCATAAAATGAGTTTATGTTCCCAAAGACATTGTACGAAACAGATGTTGTTAAAGCCTAAGTGTGCAGCAGGAGGCAGTTGTCAGTGGCTCTTTTAATCTGAGGAATTAAGGCTGTTAATATACTTCAGTTAATAACAGAAACTATCAACTCATTATCAGGTTCCAATTTGCCCCCAAAGTTTAAGTGCTCTTAACAAAAAGAGTTTTATTGTTCTGAAAGAACTCAGAGCAAACCAGCCTTTATCATAAACCTAATCTTAGCACCAGGGAGAGATTCTCCATGCTATTTTTAATTTTCAAATGTAATGAAGAGCACTTTTATTGGAAATCAGCGGACTGTATGTAGAATCATAGAATGGTTTGGGTTGGAAGGGACCTCAAAGCCCACATGGTTCCTCCACTACAGGGACAGCCCCCCAGCCCAGGCTGCCCAAACCCCACCCAGCCTGGCCTTGGGCACTGCCAGGGGATGGGGCACCCACAGCTCCTCCTGGCCTGGGCCAGGGCCTCACCACCCTCAGAGTGAAGAGTTTCTTCTTACATTCAGTCTACTCTCTTTTAGTTTAAAACCATTTCTACTTGTTCTGTCACTACAGGCCCTGGTAAAACGTCTTTCTCTGTCTTTCTTATAAAACCCTTTTACATACTGGAAGGCCTCCAAGAGGTCTCCCTGAGGCCTTCTCTCCTCCAGGCTGAACAGCCCCAGCTCCCTCAGCCTCTCTTCACAGCAGAGGAGCTCCAGCCCCCTGACCGTCCTCGTGGCCTCCTCTGGACCTGCTCCAACAGGTCCTGCCTCTTGTGCTGGGCCCAGAGCTGAACACAGGCTCCAGGTGGGGTCTCACGAGAGCGGAGCAGAGGGGCAGAATCCCCTCCTGCCCTGCTGGGCACGCTGCTGCTGGTGCAGCCCTGGGGTACGGGTGGCTTTCAGGGCTGTCAGTGCACACGGCTTGCCTTATGACCAATTTTTTGTCCACCAGTAACCCCAAGTTCTTCTCTGCATGGCTGCTCTCAATCAATTCATACATAAATGTAAATTCAAACATAAACTGTTTAATCTTTCTGTCCTAGCCTGAATAAGGCTAACAAAATACCTAAGCCCAGACAAGTCACAGATATTGCTTTTATTAAGAAGGGATAGGTTTAGCATCATGCAAAAATTAAACCAACAAAATCAAACTCTTTTTCATTTTGTTGGATTACACTACTGCCCAAACAGAATGATTTTCTTTGTGATTCTGGTAGCTTTCAGGTGAATCAGGCCCTGGCTGACAGGACTTTTTCCACAGATCAGGCAGAAATGGCTTTCTGTGGTTGCGTTCTGGAATAGACATGTCAGCCAGGAAAAATTACAGTGGCATACAATTCAACCAAGTGTATCCACAGCTAGACACTGTTCCATTCAGTTGGAGAACTCCTTCCCTCAATAATAAGTCTGGCGTGAACTCTGTGTACTCATATAGTTTCATAGTTTCCGTTCTTTTAAGTGAGAATAACGGGTCATGTTTGCACATAAGGAGATGAATTTGATGTATTGTTAGCTCTGTAAGTTATGAAGTACTTAGCAGCTCATGTAAGAAGCATAGTACCAATAAAAGGGATGCTCTTGAAGATATTTGACATAAGAGAATAAAACTCTTACATTATGTAAAACTATTGCATTATGTATTATATGTATGTTTTGCACATATTTGGTAGATAGATAGAGATATATATTTGATTATCCACCTGCAGTTGAAAATAAAACTTGATAAAAACTGTTCAAGGAAAATACATCGTAGCAGACCCATCAGCCCATGAGGCAAAGCTGCTGCAACACCACATACCCCAGCACCAACAGATGGCAAAGCTGAAGATACATTCCCCACAGGTGCGTGCACGTGCACACACACACACACACACACACACACGTACATACGTTAAGTAATAGGAATGTACCCAGCTCCTTCAGCCACTCCAGCCCAGGGCTGCTCCTGCCCAGCCGCTGGGACCCAGCCTGGAGCCCGGGGTCTCTGCCCGGGCTGTGGGACACAGCTGCTGCTTTCCACTTTGCAGGTTCAACCAGTAGCAAAGCTGAGCACGGATCCTAGAGATACAGAGGACACTGACACGGCTGTTCGCACAGGTTGCCACAAACAAGGACTTGCCTTCAATGGCACCTGAAGGAGACCTGTTCCTCCTTGCTCCCCAGGCACTTCACCTACTCACATCTGGCTTGATCTTCTCTAGCCATTGCCCCCTTGCTCACCTGCACTTGCTCCAGTCAGTGACACAGACCACAGACCTGTGCTCTGACTCCAGTTACTGCCCTTGCATAAGATATAAACTAACCTTTTCTAAGAAGTGACAACAGGAAAAAATCTGTTTCCTTTTAATATATCCATTGTGGTATAGTTTATCAGATAACGTATATTAAGCACCCGTAGATGATAACTGATGGGAAAATAAAGACAATAAATGATTAAATGAGTTGTTGTTAGCCTTGGTAAAATGCAGGTTTGGAAGCACATGTTTTTTATGAGATTGCCTTCAGTGTCCTTGCTTACAGCTTCTGTATGTACATGTAAGTAGTGTCCTAATTCTCTCTGCCCCTTAATAAAGTGTTAAATGCTATCCATTTGACAGGCTCAGGAGAATAAACTACAGGTCATTTGTATTACTTACTGGCTTCAAATTTTGAAGCTTTAATACTCTGAGTTAGTCATCCTCACCTGAATGTTGTCTACTGAGTCCAGCACTAAGTGCTAACAGTTAACACTGGCCGTTAAAGTTAAATTCAGTATTTGTATCCGTAAATGCTAAGACTTGTGTCTCAGTTGTGGAACACTGAAATATGACTGCATTTAATTTACTGAAATTATGTGTTTTGTAGGCAGATATCACAGTTAAAATATATCTTGTCATTTGTTTTCAAAAATAAGACTTTATTTTAAGCTCTCTCATGCGAGCACACCAAGATCTCTCTAAGTATAATTTGGGTATTAGCGATCTCTTTCCATTATATCGTCCTAGGAGAGATGGTTTTACATTCTTTTGTGGGAAACATTATCCAATAATGCTGTCAGCCTGTTTGCCTAATTACCAGACAAAGCACTGATGAGGCTTAAATTCAAACAAATAGATTTTATGTTTTCTAAAGTATATGGATCAAAAGTTAAACCAAATTTCTTTTGAACAAAGAACTAATAATGATTAAGAACTATTTTTTTTCTCTTGTACCTTTCAATTGTTTGTAGGGCTACAAGGTGTGATTGATTAAAATCAATAATTTAGAAACTGACAAAACAATACATTACAAAAAGGATAAGAGTCAGCATGATAACAAACTGATACAAATGATCCTGACTATAACATTTAAAGCTTTTAGAGTATCTTTCCACTTTTTTCCCCAAATCTTCTCAAAAATCTCTGCATTGCAAGTGAACTAATCACTTTCTCATTTTCAGCTGTGGGGAGGAGAGCCTAATTCATTTCAACAGTTTAAGAGTAGGAAATTAAAAGGGAAGACAGACAAGGTGTAAATGTAAGTGATGATGGAGTAAAGAGAAATACATGATGAAGTACCAATTAATGCACTTTTTCTATAGGTAAGGAAAGATTCTTATTAAGCATCTCTTTAGCTATATAACAATTTTCCACCATTAATTTACAGATATGTTATATCACTTTTTTCAAGGAATACAGAGTGTTTTAATTTACAACCTACACAAACACTGAGTTAATACTAAGATATTCATAAGTTAAATTTCAGTTTAATTTTTAAATGTATTTTTCCTATTATATCATTCAGATATTTTGTTTTTATTGATGTTTCCTTATTAGCATGACTGTAATGCCAAAGATATCTAGCCTTGTGTTGAAGACCCCTTTTGATACATGCTGAAAAGTCCAAAATAAAAATATGATTATTGTTTAAAGAATTTAATTCTGAAGACATTTGGAAGAAGGGATTACAAAGAATAAGTAGAGCATCATTGACTAACATAGATTGACTAGTTTGTCAAGTTTTAGTAGCCACAAGACAGATGGGGGGGTTGGGAAGGGAACAGCTCAGCAAATGGAAGGGGCAGCAAGAAAGAAAAAGCCAGAACCATATATCTGATCATGTGAGGGGGAAAAAAAAGAAGTCCCTTTGAAGGTAGAAAACTGACACATGCTCATGAGATGTGGGAAGAGGTAGGTCAGTCGGATGGGACAGAAAAGGAAGATATAAAAAGATGGCTGAAATGATCTAAGTAATATCTTAACAAAATTCCTTTTGCAGCAGCAGTCTAAAAGGTTGTGAGTAGAGAAAAACAGCCAAAGTGGGAGAAAAATCTTATTATACAAATGGTGTGGTGAAAGGTGGGGTGGAAGTTTAAGTTCTTTGAATGAATATGAAGTGCTAGATCTTAAAAATGTTATTCAGAAAAGATCCTGAAGTTTTCATAGGAGTTTAAGACAATACATTTTCGAAAGGTCTAAAAAGGAGGGTCTGGAAGCTGATGCGCAATAGGAAAAAATAAAGTTCTGCTTTGCTCTTGAAGCAACAGTTAGATATCCATGAAGAGATTTGACAAAGACAAGTGAAGATTTAGTTCAAATTTGTAAAGCAGAGAGATGACCTTATGAGTCATACGACAATGTCTTTGTAGATGATAAATGGCCAAAGATAAGATGTGTAGGGAAAAGAGCAGGAAAGCAAGGACAGGCACCTCTTAGAGAACCTACAAAAAGCTGATGGTAGACAAGAAGGAGACATAGATAATGTGAAAGTGTAATTACATGAGGAATTATGATCAGCTGTCTGGCTGATGTTATAGAAAGTGGTTTACAGATTAGATGAGTGTGAGCATGAAGTATTATCTTTTAGCCTTGGCTTAGAAAACATTCATTAGAAGGCTTTGCCAACCACATTTCCTTAAACAGATAGATCTCATGGGAGAACAGAATGGGAACAGTAGAAGGGGAACTCCATGATGTGGTTGTAAACAATGCATTCAGCAAGTTTAAAGAGAGTACAATATATAGAAATACCGCAAGCAGAATGTTTGTCTTAGATCTTAGCCTTAAGATGGGAGAAACTAGAGAGGAGCAGAGTGAATGATTATGGAGAAGTATAAAGAGAGGAAATTAATGCCAAAAGTGTGGAAAGAGGGAATAATCTTACAGGACACAGCAGTGGCCATAAGTCATTAAAGGAGGTAACATGCTTTCTTGAAATAAAAAAAGTAAAGATTTTTTTTTTTAAAAAAGGGAGGGGGGGAAGCGGATGGGCATTGTTTTAAGCAGGGCTGTCTGCCTAGGCACTAAATCACAATTTTAAAAACTCTCTGAATTGCATTGCACTGAAAAGATAACCAGGACTGCTTAGAACTAGTCTGGGTCTTTCATTCTTGCTGCTGTGTGGATAGGTGCTGCATTAGTTCTTCTTCCTTTCTTCCTCTGCGTGGTGGAAAACCTTACATAAAGTATCTGAAATAAATATGCAACTTCAAGATGTTAAATAAGGAATTTTTCATGACATTAAGACTGAATTCAGGATTTCGCAAGCATGAAGTTGACATATTATCTAGGTTGTATGATTAGAGAGAATATAATGCCATCTATGATTGTATGAGATGATCGTATAGGTAAGAGAGAGAACAGCTTATTGGTCTTTAAGAGCGAAGATTTCTAATTAGTATCTAGAAAAAAAGATGCTTAACGGTTTTCACAAAAATGTAAATAGCATATACTCACTTTTGTAGTGGAATGAAACAGAACAAAGATATGTAGTGTCACAAAACTGGTTGCCTTTAGTAGTTTGAGATGCATCCTTCTCAACTTCATCCTTTCCTTTTTTAAAGAGGAAATTATTAATTTTCCACATGAGGCATTCTACAGCAGTGTTGCTTTATATAATGTTAATGCTATTCTCCTAGCTCCTTCATTTGCTTCTAATAACACTTATAAAATAATTTAGTCTGCAGGTGTAACCAAATCTGAGCCTTCAGGCTACCCCAATCACACAGTTAGTATGTAATTACTATAAAGAGGCAAGTTATTGTTATATTTGATTATAGTTCAAAGAGAAGATAATTGAATTGAAAGACAATGAGTTCACAAAAAAATCATATTTTTTCACCTTCTGCTATTTTGTTCATATTTCTGTTCACTGTTTTACATTTTTTTAATTTTTCACTTTTTTTTCTAACTGAACATTAAATTTACTGTCTGCCTAACTTTGAGACAAAAAATCATTCTTTCTCTCTCTGCTAATCTACTGCAATACAATGTATAACAATGACTGAAAGTTAATAATTGCTGAAAGTCCTTGACATGTTATGACTGTTTTTTTGCCTTTTTCATAGAGTTCAAGGCAACTTTTAGGGACTAAGTATGCTTTTTTATAATGAGCAGCTTTCACACTAGCAGTGGCATATTAAAAGAAAAATAAAGGTACTAAGTAAAATACTCATAAGGTAGGGATCTTAGAATTCACGTTATTCATACAACTTTTAATTGCTTTTGTGCATATGTTATATATCTTTAATAACTACTCAAGTGTTTTACAGATGCTGTATTATACAGCCCAATCATATACCACAAGCTATGAAGAATCCAGAACAGTGAAATAAAGAATATTCCCTTGTGGTACAGGATGTGTAAGGAGACAAGAACAGGTTAATTCTAAAATAATAACAAATAAAAGTCCTGTCATCTCCATCTTCACATGCCTCTTTGCCATCTCTTGCTATAAGCAAGAAACAATTTAGCCATCCTTCTGCCATTCCTGCTTCTGCTGTTTTCATCCCAAACAAAAGGTGAAGAAAGCTGAGAAAATGAAGATGACAGGCATAAAGTAAATGAAAGGAAGAAAGAAAAAAAAGGCAACAAAAAAACAACTCAGTGTTAGCATGTTCAGCTAAGTATTTCCACTTCCGGAAACATATTTTGACCTTTCATTCTTGTAATACTAGTCCTTTTTTTGCTGCTAACTTTTTACTAGAAACTCTAATACAGAATAGACCAGAGAAAACATGGCATACAAGGGAAGGATCATAATAACTTCTGAAAAGGAAGGTTAGGGCTCACAAAGCTGTTAGTACTACTGAAAATAGTAATAAATAAATAAATCTGTGTTGATAATAGTTAGTTTGCCTGGATTTCCAAAAGGCATTTAATAAAGTCTATCATGAAAGACTCTTAAAGAAACTATGCAGCCTTGGGATGAAGTAGAAGATCCTTGCACAGACAAAAATAATGGTTAAACAGTGGTCAGTTTTCACAGTGAGGTAAGGTTATCCAGTGGTACCCATGCAGTTCACTGTATTCATTGAAATATTTAATTAATGACAAAGTTTCCCAATGATACCAAGTTGCTCAGAAAATGTAAGATAAAGATCAACGAAAAAAATGCAGCAGGATCTTATAAGTCCAAAAAACTAATGGAATTCAATGTAAATAAATTTAAATTGAAGAGGCAAAACAAATCACATATAAAGTGATGGGTATAAGCTGAAACAACCTGTAAAAGGAGCAAATGATAGGAAGCATGAAAAAAGGTCTATAGAACCATGGGTGATGAGAAAAAGATGGACAAGGATTGACTGTTTGTTGGTCCTTCCATTGCCAATAAAGGTCATCAAATGATACTAGCAAGTGTCAGGTTCAAAATGAGCAAAGGCCATACTTTCTACAGTGTATATACAGTGTAGACATCCTTGCAAAAGGATGCTGCAAATACTGAATGTTTACCTGGATCCAAGGGAAGGATGGAAAATTTAATCGAAAACAAATCCATCACAGAATATTAAAGGCAAAAATGTACCAGCAAAGAAGTTTTGAAACCACAAACTACTGGAGACTGAAAGAGCATTCAGTGAATAGCTATTCTTCCTCCCCTCTTCTGTGAAGGCAAATCAGAAAATCTAAAGAAACAATTCAAAGAGAAGTGGGAAAGCAGAAGTTTTCTTTAAATGGAAGGTTGCCTTTCTCCATTATGAAATTACTTCCTGGAGGGGGAAAAACAATAACAATCAGAGGGAATAAAGCTGTTGTCCTAATATTTAAAACAAACAAACAAACAAAAAACTTGACTAATTATTTATCTGAAACTAGCTGCTTTAGTCATTTACCTAAACAGTCTGTAGTAACAGCTATATGAATTAGTAGTAACCTAATTATAGTCATTAAGCAGGTGTATCTAGTGTGTTTTTTTTCTTTTTTTCTTCTTCTTCTGTTTGCAAAGCTTCTTGGCATAAAAAAGTAAAATGTAAAAAAGGTAGAAAAAACACATTTGGCATAATTATCTGTTTCAGTGCAAAGTCAGCAGTTTTTGCAAGCTTTTAAATATGATTATAAAGGATGAAACAGAAAAGCTTACTTCAGCTTCTAAGAAAGATGTAAGCAGTTCTAAATTGTACTCTCTCCATAGGGAGAGTTTTAAAACAGTTCTAATAAATTAAAGTATAATAAGAGTATTTGCTGCATGATAACATATTTTTTATATTAATTTCCTAATTTCTGGGATGCTTAATTGTAGATCTCAGAGGCTTGAGGTTAAAGCAGTATATTTTCATGCTGAAATTATGCCCTGTATTCCTTTTTTCATAATTTTTTTTTAATGTGAGTTTTTTTTATTTTCTTTCTTCCAAATTTCTGAGCAAATTAGAAGGTTGCTTATACATTAATGTGGAGTGTATAAGCTGTATTTGTGTCAGCTATACCTTTGCCTGCAGGTTATTCCTTAAGAAAGTTCAGGCATGAAGCAAGTCTAGAAGACTGACTTTTCTGTGAAGTTGTAGAGTTTAAAGATAAATATCATCTGGTTAACCATTTACTAAAGGGGGAATGGTAACAAAGTCTAAAATGCATTTCTGTGAAATAACATTAGGGTAGTGAAATAATTACCATTATAAATAGCAATCATTCAGACTTTCTTCTATTGTAAGGATGAGACTCCACTCAAGTTACCCTTGCAGACTTGGAGTGTTGGTTATAAATTGAATGGTTATGTTTTCTCCAGTATTTGTGCTGAAACTTGATGTTATCAATTTAAAATAGAGAGTAGATTTAGTCAAAAAGATGTAAGGTGTTTTACAGTAATGCAAATCACTTATCAGGTGCTTGAAACTTTTTTTAGTGTCGGTATGTCATAAGACACAGGAGAAACTGTGAAGTAAAACAGCCTTTCCTACTCTGTGGAGGTAATATAATAATGCAATGGCTCTCACACCCAAAACAAAAAATAACTAAAACAAGTAAAACATTGCAAGATTTTATAGTATAACATTAACAGGCAGCTCATTATTACTATTATTATTTTATATATGTAGTAATTCTTGCTATTAGAAACATCCTTCCCCGCCCTCCCCCCCCAATATTCCTTTAATAAATTCACTTTATAAGATGATTCACTGGAAATTTCAAAGTTATGCTTTCCCAATATAGTATACAAGAAACAAGCTCAAATAGACAGTTCAACATAATCTAAAGTCAAATTTGTTCATGAGAAAATTATAAATGATTATTCATTTTAAAAATGAAGAAAAATTCTCTATCTTAAAAATTAAATACATGTGATAGTACACAAGATTTTGTTTGATAGATTTTTATTTTATATTTTTCAGTTCTAGCAAAATAACCTACTTAAGTCTTGGATATTATATTTTTTCCTTATTTCCCTAGTCTACCACATTAGTAATCTATCTTTATGTGTGTGTACAGATTTCAATTATCATTCCTGTTTCAAATATAATTTTGATTTCAAGTGACGTATTGCGTGATGTACATATTGATAGCTTCCCAATGTATTCCATGCTTAGGATTTATGAAACATTTAATATTCTTTTATTGACATTTCTAAGTCCTCAGCTTCACAGTTATGAGTTAGGGAATTGGTTTATATATTTGCTTTTAAATAAAAATTGCAATAGCATATCCTTAAAAATGAAATGTAGCCTCATTTCAGAATTATTTTTATATCCTTTTCCTACAAAAATTGGATAGCTCCATCCTGCCTTACTTCTATGAAGAGAAAACCAAATCCTAGTAGTGCAGTAAGAGGAGGATGCGCAGGTTAAAAGGCAAGATATAAGTGTATATAGTGATATAAGTGTAAGGTAATACTTTGAAGTTCATGTCTGTAAATGAGAACCCTTGTTAATGTTTCTTTCCAATCCCAATTTCACTCTACAGAGCAAGGCACAAAGTGTGCTTGAGCATATGGAAAGCTTGAGCTTTATTTTTAAGATTCTGTTCACCCATTCCAACTCCTCACAGTGATGTGCACTATTTAGCGTTTGTGTGCATTAGGTAATATATTTAGTGTTTCCCGTTTCAATCCAATTTATGTATGTTTGGCGGCAGACCAGACCTGTGGGCACACAGTATGGAATTGTCATAAATCTGCCTATGCTGACTATAAGTGCTATACTGCTGCAGTTGATAGCATGCTTGCATGAACATTTCAGAATGCTTGCGGAGCAATACCGCCTATTCCCAGCAAATCTCCTAGGGACTAAATTAATGTATCTCATATTGTATTGATTGTAGCCAATAAGTGCCTAAATGATTTGATGCGAGGCAGAGGGATTATGAAGGGAAGAGGGGAGAGGCAGCTTGAAAGAAATATGTGGTTTAATTACAGGATGAATTTCGCCAATCTGCCTCCCCCTAGGAATTTAACAAATAGGCCTAAGTGCACTTAGCTGTTCTTGACATCTGTTGAAATGATATCTGCCCATGATGAGGGAATCATGGGAATTGGTCTAAGGGTATTGTCAGGATCAGTGAGCCACAGGAAACTGCTATTCTGTCTGCAAAATTAGAAGGAAGAAAAGCCTACATTAGCAGTTTTAGGTTAAGCTGTAATGATTATGGTTTCTGTAACAGAGTTCCATTTTCTGATTTAATGACGCTGGCTCTGTCTTTAGAAAGATGTTAAGTAAATATTAAAAATGATGTTAAAACATAAGCAATGAAATATAAATTTAAGCTGGAATCAGAAACTGTATTTATGATGGAATTCGTTGGTGGAAACTTGACGTATGCCTTTTGAGAGAAACATCCAAGTTCATACCTTTTTAATGACATTTTATACTATGTTATGAAACTCAAACTCTTAGGTAAACAGCGGAGATTGTATAGAAACGAGGCATAAAAACTAGAGCTTCAGCTTAAATTCTATAGGAAGACAAGCATAGTGAAGACTGATGTTGTGTATTTGCTCATTTTGATTACATCTATAATTCAGAAGGAAGTATAGATTACTTAATCCTTTCCACTGTACTTTATAGTATTTAGACTATACCTCTGCAAAAGAGAACTTGGCGGCAATACCTTTAAAGCCCTAAGAGACACAAGTTTTTCTGCATTATTTGAAAGCTGTGTTTCCCAGTGCTCGGAGCATTTATGTGTATTACCTCATAAATAACATGCAAGTCATTTCCTTTGAAAAAGTGAAAAACATTTATTTCAGGAGGTAGAAACCAAAGGTGAGATCTTGTATCATGTTATCTGAAGTCGCGCATGTGTCAATTACTGCATGTGTGTGCATTCTGACAGTGCATTTTGCCTGTGCAAGGATGCGAAAAAACTAACAAGATTAGGCCTGGGTGGGGGTTGTTTGTTTTATATTTAATACAAATTCGTCTGCCTGCAGTATTCTTTTCCTATAATTTCTTTAGACAGAAAGCAAACATATAGTGTTAATTTATTCTACTGTAAAAGACAAATTAGAAGTTATGACTATAGGAAATGTTTATTGCAAGTTTTGTTTACAAGTTCAGTAATTGAGGACAAAATTTCAGTTTGGCTAACTCTGCAATGTTTTCTTTGAAATGACTGAATTCACATCCATCTAAATTCATGAGGCACTCCATTGTTTTACTGTCTTCTCAAATGCTACAGTGATGTTAAATATTCAATCCCATAACAAAGATTTAAAAAAGAAATCACAGTAAAGCTGAAAAATTTAGTATTTTTATCCTGCTATATGCGCAGAAAACATACATAGAAATACATTTGCATAAGTGATAAAAGTAGAGAGAGCGAGAGAGAGTCACATGCTTTAGTACTTACAGTTATTCTATTTTCAAAGACCAACTCAAAAACAGTTATTTGTGTGTTTGGATTATGAAGAGGGTTTGGCCTCTCATTGTTCACACTGAGCTTTTTCATAAAGTGTAGCTCTTCTATGCCAGTATATGTAAAGAGATCTATACAGTACCAATGGGCATATGTAGCCCATTGTTTCTTTAAAAATAAATTTGTCAAGAAAACCAGGAGATTATACCTAAAAGCACAGCAAGGGTACAGTAGGCTAGAGTAACATCAAAACCATAACAGTGTAAATTTTGCCCTGCATCAAATAAGTTATTTGGTGAATATATAGCGTGAAGCAAGGAGCTGATATCCTTGTGAAGATGTGCAGAATGGAAAGGATAAGAAACTTGGTGAAAATGCAACAGTATTAAAAGGTAAACTTTTATTTATTTTTTATTTTTTAATAGTAAAGATGAAT
Organism: Anser brachyrhynchus; assembly: GCF_964034855.1. Classification (NCBI taxonomy): domain Eukaryota; kingdom Metazoa; phylum Chordata; class Aves; order Anseriformes; family Anatidae; genus Anser; species Anser brachyrhynchus. The sequence goes on from NC_137733.1 coordinate 2,928,502, forward strand.
TCCCCCAGGACTGAACATTGAATTAAAAATTTCTTTTTAAATCTTTTAATTTTGAAACCTGGGCTTGTGCTCCAATTTCCAGTGAAGTGTAATGTAGCGTAAATGGAAGCCAAGAAATCTGAGATATGAAAAACTCTTATTTACAAACACACCATCATTATTACTTGGTTTTTAGGAATATTTTTCATTATTATCTCATTGCTCAATTTTCTGAAATGGAAAAGTAGCACAGCTTTCTATGTTTAGTGTAAATCTTTTGGCAATATGATTAATTAGAATGTTAATTTGTTTACCTTTGTAGCTATACATGCTTCAATCTTTTAAAAACTGTAATAAAAATAGATTTCTTTTTGCTCCAGAAGAACACAACTTCCTTGATTGGAATGTAGGTATAATTATTGTTTATTCACTTTTACTGGAATATAAGTTATCTACCATAATTTGGCATATTTTAAAGCAACCTCAAAACAATTGTGGTGTAATATATGCTCATCTAGGCAAAAAAAAAATAAATTCATTCAAATTTTGCACCCATAATTAGGCATTTAAATATAATGGCCTTTTTTTTTTCTTTTTTTTTTTTTTTCTGACGATGTGAGCACATTTAGGTACAGTGACTTGCTAAGACTTGCTGTGCACTGCATTTCTGAAAACCAGGCCATATCTGTAGGTAGCCTAAATAGAGATTCATGAACTAATTTAAAACTTAAATAGACTTTAAGTTGTTCAGCCTGTTTCTCAGTTCATGTTACTCTTAAAGGAGGAAAACTGAGTGCTGGCAGTGATTCTTATGTTACTGGCACTGATGACAAAGTAGCAACACCTCAGTATTGGTCCCTGATTTTAAAAGTGTTTTTGAAATATAAGAGTGTTCTATTATATTACCCCAGCTTAAGGCATGAGCTCTGTCTTTCATATTCCAAATTTTACAAGCAACATAAGGGAATATTGTTCAGGTGGAACACTTTCAGTGGAACTGAATTATGTATGGATAATCCAAAATGCTTGCTCTCTATAAAGCCAGAGTGTTTAAGGAAATGCATTACTTGCTGTGAATGAAATACATTTTATATTTAACAGAGCATTTACAATTGTCAAACAGTGTGTTTCTTCTTCTTTCTTCTTTGATCAGAGGTATTTTTAGGGCTTACCAAAAACTTGTTTCAGGGGTTGGTTTGCTTTTCTAACTAGAGAAATTTAACTATTTTAGTTATCAGTGCTTTTTATCTGTAGGTTTAGGTTTCTCAATAAAAAAACTAACAACAACAACAAAAAAACAACTTGGTATCACAGTGTAATTGTCATTGCGAATACCTTGTAATTGTCACTGGTACTGGCATTTGAAACTAGATGAGACAGAGGGATTAAAAAAAAAGGCAATTATTCTTGGTTTAATGAAGGCGTTCTCAGCATAATGTGCAAATTAGTCTAGAAATTCCAAACTCTAGTCTGACTATACTTATTATAATACTTTACACTTTGTCCAAGCTTCAGTTCATTCATTTTCTTATATTTAAGTATGGCATGTTTTGCTGACTGAAACTTCTTCTAATGTGTCAGGCTAGGATGTAGCTGGATGAAAATGAAACTATGATAGAGCACTAGCATTTAGCATTAGCAAGAACTTTCAGGTTCTTGGCTTTGTGGATTTCTTTTGCAAAAACACATGAATTCATTTTTGGTGGACAGCTGAAAAAAACAGGCATCAATATGAGTACATTCTGTAGTAGCTAGAGAAAAGACATCCAGTTAAAAAATATCAGAAGTTGTACGTCATTGCACTTTTATGTATAAACTGTTTTATTAGAAAATGAAAATAACTCAGTATTATTCTTCGTAGAGAAAATTTTCGAATATGGATATTATACTTGTAACATAGGGTAGTAGAAGAGTGGCATTAGGCAAGTATTGTGACTCATTTTTTTCTCCCCATGCCCCAATATTTCTTTCTCCCTCACATTATGGATAGAGATTTTCCTGCAAATTTTCCTACGCTGTGGAAGTGTAAGTATTCAAAAATAATGAGTATTGCAATGTTAGCAAACTGTTAACTACAAGTTATTAACATGTTACCACATTTCATGAACATGACATCTAAACAGGGAATGAAAAACGTTGTGGTCTTATGAAACCACTGCATTTCCTTGGAAGCCAAGTGTTTTAAAGTGCAATATGCAGCTGTCAGAATGGTTGGTACTGAGCCAATCAACGGTGTCATTTCCAAGAAAATTCTTTTCCAACGATGAATTTAGTGACTCTCTTGCTCTCTTCCTTTTTCTTGTTACATCAGTAATTCATAAACACTTTGTGAGTTAGGCAGTAAGGTGGGAGCAGAAGTATCTAAGAAACAAGAAAATCTGTAGCCAGAATGACAAATCCTTAGGCACAGCTATAAAACATACAGTTCAGTAGCACAGAGCCATAAGAATGTATTGACTGTGGCCCAAACTCATCAGAAGATTGATCAATCCAGCTGACTTGCATTAATTGTGAAATAGAAAGAAGGATGCAATCAATGATAGGCATGAAAGTGCAGCGGTAATGATGCCACATCTAGCTAATCCAATAATGGAGAACCTGATGTATAGCATATTGGAATTCCACTGTTCAGGCCCTCTCACAATAAAGTATATCCTGCAATTATGGGGAAATATTGAGCAGGCAGCAGTTGAGCCAGCCCAATCGGCCAGTGCCACAGTAGTTTTCCTGATTAAACGCTAAGTTAAGTAGTACTCAAACCCTGCAGCTTGTCTGCATTATGAAAAATAAATCTTTAATTAATGTGAAACTTTGTATTTTAATCAAAGCAAACTATGAATATTAAGATGTGTGCAAGATACCTAGTTAACTGTGAAAATTTTATCAATTGATAAATCAGTATAAATGCAGTAGGAAGTGACTTTGAACCATGGTCAAACAAACATGGTGAAATCCTTGCTAGGTGCACAACAAATGATTGATCAGTTGATTTTATCAACTGATCTCTCAGTTGTAAGGAGAAAGGACCATATGCTGAATTGAGAACCTCTGGTTTCCCATGCTGGCAATCAGTTGGACCTGAGGCAGGCTCAAAGACCTAGTGGGAAAAATAATATACTTAACAGCCCTTCGAGAATTAAAATTTAACTTCTGTACGGCCTATGGGTACTAATTTTAGTCTGCTCAGTGTTTTATGTTGATTGGAGGAGAGTATTTTTTCTAGAAAATAGTAATGTTACTACTACCAGACCTGCAGCTGAAGTTAGGAATCAGGCACCATCTACCTAAATAAAACAACCAATCAAACAAAATTCTTTCCAAAAATACAGCATTTGCCACATTAATAATAGCTGAAAGACTTTAAGTTCCTTAAAGTATTGATTTCTCTAGCATTACTTAACAATGATACTTGAATGTTGTTATTAAATTTAACTATACAAGCTCATCCATTGTCATTTTGATTTAATGTTGCCATTGTCTTGACCTTTTGATTTAAGACTTGTGTGGAGGATGCTGCAAGACTGTGCTGACCAAGTAGGAGCACCTCAGAGGTTCCTACTTGGGACATCGTCTCTTAGTGCTGCTCTCTCCATGGGATAGAGCAAACCGCCTAGCTGCCACTCTGGGGCTCTTTCTCCTGTATTTGCAAGGGAACATTTAGAGGAACAGTGGAGCCAGGACTCTGTGTGTTTTTTGTTTGTTTTGTTTTTGTATTTCATTTGATCCTTTCTCAATGGTGTTTCTCAATTTTTATTTTATATTTTGTCTTTTGAGGGAAAGAAAATGACTGGTTTCAGAGCTGCTCAAGCTCCAGGTACAAAGGACTGTTTACTTGTGGTTTTGAGCAATTACAGAAAGGGAAATGCCTGCCCAACCACTATGGAAGCACCTAAACCCATCTATATATCATGCTACTTCACCTTCTGGAAATCACTGGCTGCTCTAATTGCAATACTGGGTAGGTATTTTCTTGTTTCAAGTATTTGAAACCACCACTTTTCAAATACAAACATTTCTGTGTAAGTTGGAATGAGGTTTTGATATTGTATAGCTCTTGAGACTTTTCAATATTCACCATTTCTATGGAAATTTCATGGAAATATGGAACCTTGTTTTTTCATAAACAGAATAACTTTGCTATGGTTGCTTATTTAGCAAGAAGTTGCTGATGTAGAGAAGCTTGGGTACAATTGTTTAAGCAAATAAAGAATCAAAAGTATTTGTATTCCTATGTATTAAAGTAAATAGGTTACAACTCCTATGACAGATTAGGAACCATACATACACATCTTGCTTAAGCATCCTTGACTGTGGAACTGTCAGCTCCAGATTTCAGAAGAAGGATGGGCAAGTGCGATCAGCAGATGTCTAGACATCTCAGTTTAATGCTCTAGAGCAGAAAAAGCTAGCACTTGAAGTCTTCAGCTCACACCATCTATTTCTTTTTCAATGTAGTGTAATTTTGCCAGGATTGTCAGGAAACTCGATCTGCCAGTGTTTGCACGGGACTTTTATTTTTCCCTCTTAAGCTGATTACACCTAAAGTTGATTTGTACGGTTACAATGGGAATGCAGAAATAAAATTGAGAAGATAATTTATCCAAAAGCTTCAGATATTTCAAGGCTTAAAATAATATAATTTAAAACTGTATTAATAGTGAATGGTAAATCCTTTTCCAAGTTGAAATAGGTAAGTTTTCAGGCTGCTTCAGGGAGCTGAGCTGACATGAAAGACTTAGAGTTTGTAGTAAGCCAAGCTGCATATGGCCTCTCGTGGTAGGACGAGGTTTAGCCATCAGCTGAGCTTGAAGAACTTGTCAGCTCAGTAGTTTTATAAAAGGGTTCCAAGAATTCTTTTAGAATTTGATTGAATCAATCTGCGTGTCATCCACAGAAATCATCTAGGTTCTGTGTTCCATCTGCTTGTGAAAAAAGGGAGACCTCACTAGCGTAAGTCCCTTGTTTTGTTTCAGTTTGGCTTCAGAAAGCTGAGTTAGAATTACCTTAATTGATTAAGAGCCAGGAGTTCTGTATCTAGAAGTTATACCATAAATTAATTAATAAACTGATAATTTTGTTGGCTAATATACAGCATCCTGCTGCATAGGTTGGCCACCTGGGGAAGGTGAGTGAAGCTGTGGAAGTTAAAAAGGAAACTGTAAATATATTTATCAAATATGAAGTACAAATGTATAAGGTAACTGATTACACTTTTAAAAAGTGCATTCATAAAAGCTGGATTGTGTTGAATTGACCAAGCTCTATTTCAGTCTAAACTTAATTTCTTTGACTTCCTACTTTCTGGTAATCTTCTTACAGAATGATTCAAGCCAACATAATGCAGACTGTACTCTTTTCGGCTCAAATCAGTTTCTCCTGATTTGCTTGCTTGCACTGGAAGGAGGCAAGACTTAAGAACAATTTTTGTCAGAACTTTTTGTTAAAAAGGCTAATAAATACCACAAAACAAACTGCAGTATTGTTTCTAAAATCAGAGCAGCGTTCAAATCCTATTTTTCTCTAGCTTTGTGTCACTGAGCAGTGTATGGTACTTTCTGCAGCATGACCTAATATGCTTGAGGTCTTATCACTTATATGATAGCAAAATGTTTCTGTCTTTCACATGTTTATTATGAAAAGACCAACAGAAAAATGGTTTACGTACATGTATCATTTAAACAAATCGTTCTAGTAGTTTCTAGTGAGAAATTGATGGTATGATGTATAATTTCTAAGCATATAACTTCTAAACGTATTTCTGATTGCATGAACTCTGAACACTGAACTTTACACCTCCCCTTCATAAAAGTAACAAAAAAAAAAGTAGAGTCCAAACTCTGTGATGGCACGTAATCGCTGTGGAACAAACCCTTTCCCGAGTCTTTGTTTCTTTTTACCACCAGGGAATTGCTTCCATACATGAAAATTGTATTTAAGTTATGTTACAGCAGTAAATGAGATCTACTAAACCTTATTGCTTTCTGGAGCAATTAATTTCAAGACAGCCTATTTGAATGAAAGTACTGAGCACTGTGCTTTTATAATTGCTGGAAAGCTGTACAAGAAATATGAGAACACAATTACTGGGTTTCTTTTCAAGTTTTGAGTAAACCCAGTATACTTGCAAACAGCTATGAACAATTTTGTGAAGCCTAACTAAAAGAGTTCAGGTATTTTTCCCCCTCTTTTACAGATTAGAGCTGTTATTTGAGGCAAATAGTCAAAACACCTTAGCATTAAAAGGGTGACCCAAAAAGGTCTTACAGACTTGCAAGTACTTGGAGACTTGTGAATACTTGAAAAGAAAAGGTTAATGTTTTCCCCCAGGGATAGAGAAGGATTTTTACCCTCCCCCAAGGTATTGTTTCATCTATAATTAGCAGTGGCAAGATCATCCAAATACAGGAATCAGTGAGCTAATTGAAATAGTCTAGCAATGAAGGACTCTACTGGGATCAATTAACATGACCAAGATATTAAAGGGAAATCAGAATGTTTCTTCTTGTTTTCCCCTCCTATGTTTACCACATTCATGTCATAAATAGAGAGTCCTGAAAAAAAGAAAACAAAGCTTTCTGAACATTTTAAGAGCAATAACAATCATCAAAATGTGTTGGTTCTTCTATTGTCTAGACCAAGTGACATGTACATCTGGGTATCATTATGAAGAGTAGTTGACTATTGGTCCAGCATTTTTCACTTTTAAGCAGCAGAATCACACTCATCTTGAAGCTTGAGCTTTGTTTTTTAATCTCACTATATTATTTTACATGATTACAGCTCTTCTGTCCTACTTATTCCTATTGTGGGATGTCCCTAAAATTTGGTATAGGTGGTTTAGGTATATTTATTCACTGGTATTGTATATCACAATAAGGTATTACAACATACACATTGTATTTTTTTCATTTATGTTGTATTTTTTTAGTCTTTTTTTTTACATGTATATTTTTTATGGTTTACTGGTGGTAACGGGAAACTTTGGGCTTTTTGAAATTTGTACGGTAAACACTAGGAAATCATGTCAAGAGTGTCAACAACAATATGTGAATATTTAAAACTTTGCTTAGTCTTTTTATTCCTTTTAGAATGGAAGACATGCAGGTGGAATTCCTCAAATGACCCAGATGTGGGCTTCCGAAGCGTGTAAATGAGCTACCACGTAAGCCCATACATTCAGCTCACTAGTACACATCAGCAATTATGATTACTCTAAATGTACTGAGAATGGACTAGACTGCTTTTTAATGTGCAAGTCGAGAGCACTCATTAAGGGGAAAAAAGAGGAAACTTCAAGCACCTAGTACAGGGCATAAAATCATTCCAGCTCCATTAGCATGCATTATTCTCAATTCTGTATCAAATCAGTTTAGCTATTGCAAGAGACAGGATGCTAGCAGTTTATTCAGCAAAACAGTTATCAGTTTTACAAAGATTTCTTCTACTTTATACTGATCAAAGCTGAGGATTTCTAGCTTTGTAACAGCTGACTACCAAGTCTGTGTAGGAAAGGGAATTTCTAACATGTCTGGCAAAGCACTATTCATGTGTTCTTCATTGCCCCTGAACAACAGAGGAAAAAATAAACAGGTTTTACAACCTGATTATTTAGTACTGCAAGAAGTAAAATGCAGTGAAAATGCATCCAGACATCAAAGAGAGACTTTATATAACCTGGTTACGGAGAGTAGCTTCTTTCCTGTTACGTGGGCTTTGGGCTTTCCACATTTTGAAGCTCGAACATCCCATGTAGAGCAAGAATGTATCAAATCTTTAAGAATTCTGTTTTAATACCCAGGTAAACGGGGGAACTTATTCTCAGGAAGAAAAAAAAAAAAAAAAAAAAGAGAGAAAAAGAGACTATTGATATATTTCTTAAATAACCAGAACTATCAAATAACAACAAGTGTCTCTCATCCTCCTTCCCCAGTCTACCCAACCCCCTGTGAAATGTAGAATTTGTCTGTCTTATGTGTCATGGGGATGGATATTTAATAATGATAGCAAAGTTATTTAAAAGGCAGAACTCACTCCTTGATTCATGTTTCACTCAATATTTTTTTCCATTATAATGCTTATGGATTTTTTTTTTTGCCTATTTTGTTTATGCTTTTGACTTACTTTGAGCAAAATGTTTTTTGTTGGTGTTTGTTTTCTTTTCTGAAAGACAGATGGTGGCAACAAACACTGTTCTCTCTAAATTAAAAAAATAAAAAAGGGGAAAAAACAAAACAAAAAACAGCTGGTAAGGTGCATGGAGAGACTAGACCAGCAGTGCATGTCTGTTTCCAGTGTTGCAACATCTCCTTTGTTTTTTTAGATTAGTTGGCACGTAGACTAAGCATACAGTTACCTTCTTTATCTTCCAATGAGCTGTAACAGTTAAAAATAAATAAATAAATCACGAATAACTGAAATTTATGGCATGCTATAGATTCATTACTTTTCCATCCTGGCTTGCATATTTAAATCCAGACATGACTTGAGAAAAAGTTATTGCAGTCTAATAACTATAAAATACTAAAAGGAAATAAAATCAATGTTGGCACAAATCTTAGAATGCAAAACACACACATGCTTGTGCACACTATAAAATATGGTAGAATCCTGATTACTCAGTAGATACGGATGTTAGAATCAAACAGAACTGAAGACAAGTATAATATGCAGGAAGTGTGTGGGGGGAAGCTCTACAATAGATGCCTGCAAATTGCTGTGTTCATAAGATCAAGGTATTTTTTTTCCCTTCAGGTAGAAGGAGTCTCACTACTGCTATAAGCCTGACCTGGGCAGATGAAAGGTTGTTTTTCCTTCTTTTCAGTGTTCTTAGTCACAAGTCTCCTGGCTGCTAAATGCAAACATAAGAATTGCAGTGTTTCAGGAATCAAGTGAAAGGCTTTGCAAAAAAAAAATAAAAAATAAAAATAAACACGCAACTAAATAAATCAACAACAAAAAAATGTCTACACAATGTATTTTGTCTGGTTTTGTTTACTAAAGAATGTTCTGTATTAATTTTAACAAATTCTTGCACCTTACTAGAATGCAGAACATGCACCGAGCAAAAAGTATGCTTCATGTGCCAGTCTACATCCATAGCCTGTCCTATTTATGCACTGTTGGGAATTCCAGATTCAGACAAGATAGAGTAACAGTTGGGGAGGGAGGGTGTAAAGGGCAATTCTGTTTCATGGAAGATTCTCATCCTTCAAAACGAATTTTGTCTTTATTTAGAACAAAAGTGATATATATATATATATATTTCTTTTTTATTTTTTTAACCATCTAAGAAATGGACAGAGCTTTACCTTGTGGTTTTCTCCAGAGCCACAGAACACCATGACTTGAGCTCTCCAGCTCTACCTCAGTCCACTGGGGATGCTGCCTGCCAGCTGTGTGTTCTGGGAGCTCTAGGCAGAGGCCTGTACTGGAAGCGTGGAAGGCTTAGTCCCTTAAAAACCAACCTTTCAAGTGTCTTCGTAACTGAAAGAGAGGGGAATGAGCTTACAGAAAGCTCCTGGCATCTGTCAGGGTATTATCAAGTTGAACACTGCAGAATTTTCTGCTGTTGTTGATCTGTCAATTCTAGCAGCCACATGTCTTTGTCAGCCTGCTCCTAGCCAGCTCTAGGTGTGCAGCAATGCCTGTTTGGTTGCTTACTTGGTGACTGCAGGTTTCTGCCTTCTCTGTACCTTTGCTGATTTTGGCCAAAGTCCATGTTGTATGTTGCCTGTTTTCAGTTTTGTCTGTACTGCTTGGCATTTGGAAACAGCAAGGTGTTTCCCTTCTGTGGTCTCCACTTCTTAGTTGTTCCTGGGCTTTCAGGACTAGCCCACAATCTTCCTAAACTACAAATCAGAAGGCCCTCATGCTACAAAGCAGAGGCAAGACAAAGGCTATATTTGAACTAGAGGGGCTTAGTTCCCACAAGATTTACTTCTTTATGTAGTGACAGACCTTAGATACTAAAAATACCATTGGATAGTAGCAATGTCCACAGCTGACATTACAGTGTAACTGAGCCTGGGTAAGATTTTTCTTTTTTTTTTTTTCCAAGCAAAATTATCTTCTTCCAATGGAAAATAATTATTGTTCTTAATGGCATGTACTGTTTGAGACATGTTAGGAATTTTTGTCTGAGTAATAAGAGACAATCCTGTCTCAGAATATGCCTAACAGGCCTGAATTCAGGTCTCTACACAGAATTAGAAATCAAACAATTGATATGATATACTTAAAAACTAGACAAGTAACCTAAACCAGAGAAGCATTACCTACCCTTCTAATTGCTGCTTAACCCCTCTCAGTAAGTGAGCTAATTGATGGTTTTGCTCTCCCAGTTGATCTCAATGTTTCAGGTGGTTAACAGAATAGAATAGCTTTCACATCGTATAATACTGAAAATCGATTCATCTCATAAACTAATCCCAGGCTTGAAAATTTGCTAAACTTGAAGACTGCATAACTTAAAAATAATGAATTTGTTTGGATCTTGATTTCACTAGACTAGACTGTGTTTAATCCAAAATAACCACACAGAACATCAAGATGCTTTCCTGCTCTTTTAATTTTTCCCATTCTTATTTGCCCACGTGGGGACCACAAACCTTGAGGAGCTTTGAGGAACTTCTTTCTGTGTGATACTTCCAGTTAAACAGGAATAAACCAAGTAGTTGTTTTGCATCATAGCTGACTGGCTAAAAGGAAGTGGTGTTCGGTGAACACCACCACTTGGTACTGCTTTGGTAACGTGCATCCTCTTGCAGTTGTGGAACTTACCTTGCTGTTGTGGTTTTACTTTGCTTCTTGGTGGTATATGCACATAGCGTGATAGTTACATAGCAACGGTATATATTTGGGGGTTTTACAGTATTTTGAAACTTGTGATGAAATCCAAGGCTACAGAAAATGCCTATTTTAATTTGGAACATCTGTATTGTATCTCCAAATTGCTAGTAAACAGTTGTTATTCTATTGCTTTTAATTTATCTTTTTATATTATTTACTCTTCTCATATTGTTGCTGAAATGGTTGATTTTAGGTTGATTTAAGTAATAGGAACAAAAGAACCAAAAGTTTATTTGGTATAGCTGCCACAAACACAGAGCATTGACCTATGCACACAAGTCTTGTAATCACACATTTATTTTTCATTAACAATCAAATCTCATTCTGCTTAACAAGTCCTACCTTACTTTTATAAATGGTATTGATGTACATGATAAAAGAAACTGGCCACTGTTTTGGGAGAATAGTTTTACTAGCTATTTTTTTCTATAGAATCAAACATAGAATTATTTCTTTTACTTGTGATTTAGAACACTGTGAGGTGTTGCCACAAATCCTGGCAAGATGCTCCTGTGATGTGTATTGAAGTATCGGGAAGACACGGTCAGGAAGGGGAGCAGGGATGCAAATGTTACCAAGGGCTTCCTTTGCCGTGAGGGAACTGGCAGAGTCAGCCATCCGATGCACAATTCCCAGTGAGAAAAACGGCACCAATCTTTGCTTTAGGAAGACTCTGTGTTGGCTTCATGTTCTCCAAGTGACATTGAATTGCACCAGTGTATTCTGCGTGCATTAGGCTCATATTTTATTTGATTCCATGGTGGATCATAGCTGCTTTGGCTGGTCGCTGTTCACATGGGCTGTTCCTGTTAAAGGCTGTGCCACTCTGCTGTGGACATTTCCTACTGTGCATGGAGAAACTCTGAAAGCTACTGACGGTTACGACGTGAAAGCAAGCATTTATTGTCACTAAATTGAAATCTCAGACAAAAAAGCTATTAGGCCAAGCATTTCTGGGCTCACCAAACAGCCATAATTTCTAGCATCTTGGCTGACGCCTGATGTTGAATTCCTATCTCACAAGTTTCTTTTTTTTCCCCTGATTTTATCTATTTTTTTTTTTTTTTACCATTTCACTTTTTTTTTTTTTGCCTTTTTCCCCCCTTAAATTCTTAAGCTGCTAAGCACAACTCTTCACCTATGCTTCCACCAGTATTATTGTGCTCCTAGCCTTGCACAGCCTTAGGTCCCAGTCTACCTCTGGCCAGGCAGCCATTCCAGGTCCCAGAGGGACGGGGAGTTTAGAGCTGCCTGGGTGTGAGGAAGGACTCTGGGGCCTTGGAAGCCCTGCTGAGGTGGGGCAAGAGGGGAAGCATCAGAGCAGGATGCAGGGAGCTCACAGCCCAATGAGGAGAGGGCTGGGCTGGCTATAATGTGATGCTGGCTACTGCCTAGGAAGAGAGCAGTTTTTGAAGAACAGCCTTCTGTCTTGTTTTACCAAAAAAATAAGATCAGGGAATGAACAATCCTAAAATAAATAAATAAATACTCTAGGTAAATATTTTCAAATTTCAGCACAAACAACCACAACAAAAACAGTGCACTGAGTGTTAAGAGCTCCTGCAAGCTGGGAGTTCTGGTCTCAGGGTTGCGCCAGAATTTTTTTGGTAATTCTGATAAGACCAAACCAAGAAACTGATAAAGAAAATTCATTTAATAATTTATGCTTCAACCAGTCTCATTAGGTGCACACTTGGCTAGAATAATGAAAAAAAAATCTGATTTCTGGAAGTAAAAGTGAGGAAAGAAGTAATAATCTGCAGGCCACAATGACTTTGAGTAATTTTGCATATTTATCTCACTGCAAAATTTAATGAGGTAAGTTCTACAAAATCTGTTCAGGTGTAAAAGAAGCAAAGAATCGTTACAAACATTGGAAATGAAGTAAATGAGAAATAGTGAGTTAAATGACAATTTGCTTGAGGCTAGAACCACTTTATTGAATACACAGGCTGTACCATCACACTGTGAGCATTACTTACATGCAAATGAGAATGAAATGTACCTTTTGAATTGTGCACTTTAGTTATTATATTAACCATGTACATTATTACATGATGTTGAAATTAGTTATGAATATAGTCATTTGTTTTATCCCGTGCTCCAATGAAATCATATAGATCCAGATATAGCTAGGTGAAATGGTTTCCTCTCTGTATATAGAGCTATAGAAAGATAGGAAAAAAATTGTAGACAGAACTCTTTGTCCTTGATGACTTTCAATTTGTGTTAAGATATGGCAGAAGATATGTACAGCTGTATGGAGAAGAACAGGGGTTATTTTTTTATTGTAAAAAGGTATGTTATTAAGATCTTTCATATATATATATAGCAAAAGATGTCTCTCTTTTGTAAACTGTGACCTGAAACTCTGTCAGCATAGTTCACCTCACGGTAGCTCATCACAGTTTTTAAGAAATGTTGGTATCAGTACTTCCATGCATAAGGATTGTATGCAATATGTCATTAAAATTACTCCAGAATGTATAGATACAATAGAGTCTTGAAGCTACAATTTCAAGCTTGTTATCATGGAGGTCATTGAAGAACATGACTTATAGTTTGCAAAATGAGCATGGGTGAGTGTGCACGCTCATTCCTGTATATAAGTTTAAATATTTCCTTCTACTTTTCTATTTTTAGGGCAGTAAGGCCATTACTGTAGTCTTATTAAAAGGTGAAAGAAGTTGTTTAACTTTGCCAGCTGCACCTGATTTTTGCCAACAGTTGTTCATTTTCTTAAGAGAAAGGCAAAGAACATTTTAAATGAGACTTCCTTGTCCAAGGTAACCTGAGAGAGAAGAATATACTGCCCTAATGGATGTGCTTATATGACAATCTCTAGATGTCTTTCATTACAAAATTGTCAAGGTTTCTTTACGAAAGCTTTACAAATTCTTGGGGAAAAAAGGCTTCATTGAGGCAAGCTGTAGCACTGCCACTAAAAATATATTGCTGATTAAAGTTTATTGACATTCCTTGTAATGCATTCTTAGAACAAGTAAAAGCACTGAGTAATTATTGAATGCTAGACACTGAATCTCCTGTAGTTAGTTAAGCTGTTTAGGAAAGGAGATTAAGGTACTATGCTCTTGCCTTCCCTATGTAGCTATCGGACTTGAATATTGTGCAGAATAAAACACTTTCCACTTAACATGCCAATGCTGTAAAGACTGAAAGAAATTTTGTTTTTGTCCCCTGCTTTTTCACTTGCTAGCTGTGGACAAACTGGGGTGTAAGTTAAATATTTTCAAGGTCTACAAGATATATTTCCCCATGGAGGAAGAGAATTTTGATTCTTTGAAAGCAAGCCCTTCCAAGGACTGTTCCTAAGTTGATTCCGAGTTCATATATTCATATGTGTGTATGAATATAAATGCATAATTTGCAAATCATTCCTTTACAAAGCCTATATTTTGGGGACTAACAGACCAGCATACATTGAGCTATATTCAGCTGCAGTGCAACAAGGCTGTTACAGAAGACCAGCATCTGTGTTTTGAACTTAGGAAGCTGCTGAATCTGTGCTGGTGGGAGGGGAAGCTCCTGAAGTGCTGCTCTGCCCCGTGGCTTGCTGGGAGAGAGCTCGGCAGGACGCCTTGTATGTGCTAGTCGAGCCCAACATGCCCTGCAGATGCAGGGTTCCTGTGAAGCACTGCAATTGCATGCTATGCAACCCCGTGAGCTTCCCCAGCAGAGTGGAGGAGAGGCAACAGAGGGGTCACTGACACTGGTAATTTGCGCCGTCTTTACCAGGCTGAAGGTTTTCCCAAGGAGAAGGTAGGTAAAGTTCATGAACTGCAGAGCAAGTCTCAAAGGCAGGACTTTAGGAATCCTAGAAAAGTTCATGATTTGCAGAAGTCTACAGTATTATCACATTGAACAGAGACCTGAACAAAATGTAATTGGAATATCTCTCCTGTTAATTTAGCCTTGGAGGATAAATATCACCAAAATCATGATTAGGTAATTCACTTTGTTCTCATGGTGCATTTTGTTCAATAGTACTGTGTTTGGCACTGTGATTTATCTTGGTATCTTTTTCTTTTAAATTAATGTTAAAGGTTAATCTACTATTAATTGATAACATTTAAATAATGCAGACAATAATGAAAAACATTACTTATTGTACTTGCATTAGTGCCTCTTACTGACATAATGACAACTTAAAAGTTGTTGCAACTGAGTATGTAATAGCCCTTAGGTACAAGCAGCAGAAGTGTTTACAGTGCCATGCCACATCCCTTTAGAACTCTGAACTGAAGAGAGTCATTTGGACACCTGTGATCATTTTTGTAAGTGCAGGGAACTGGAGTTACTCTTCAACTGGCAGCCACAAGACTTTGACCTTTCTTTAAATTTCTAAATCTAAAATAACTCATCTCAGAAGAGTTTCTCTGCATTTTTGCTGCTGTAAGAGCTTTGGCTTTGCCAAAAGCATTGCCTTTGGTATGTAAGATTTACAGAATCTTACAAAAAGCAGAAATAAATAGGGATTTTTGCATGTTGTACCAGTATCAAAAGCTTTGAGAAGTGATTGGTTTGTGGCACAAAACATTCTGCCTGTTTGTACAACCTCCCATTCTACTGAACAGCGCTACATGAACTGAAAAAAGATAGTAAAAAAATGTTCCTTGTGACATGATTGGTCTTAAAACTCATTAAAATCTACCTGCAATAGAATTATTCGCATAGATTGCATAATGAAGTGTGAGTCCTAATGCAGAGCACAGGTCACACTCGTGTGAGAAAAGTGAGACCACTCCTAGACATCCCCTATGGGACTAATTCAAAAACATTCAAAAAGCAAAACAAAACAAAAACCAGTTTGGTTATTGGGGCTATTTATAAAGCATCACCGATGTTAGGGTGTGAAGCTCTCTCTAAACATAATGACGGCATAATTCCTGCCTTTGATATGCTGTAGGAAAAGAACATCACCTGAGGAGTCCACTGTTTGATAAATTAGTGCAGTAAAGGCAACTTCTGCTCCACTGAAGAAATTTATTACAAAACAAACTGATAAATGTGACAAAGGGTACAATACTTGTGTTTTGATTTGTGATTTTTTTGCGCAAGCACAGAGCTTAACATTGCATGTCATGTACAAAACAGAAAGGGTAATTTAAAAGACATTAATGACATTTAAATGCCTACTTCCTACTGAACATCATGGTGGATTCTAGTGATTAATTTGCATCTTGCATATATGTCCTTGCAATTCTCTCCCAAGATCTAAAGATGAGTAGCACAGATATGTTTCTTAAATAATGAAGTCATCCACCAACATTTCAAGCTTTAGGTAGAGTGATACACGAAAACTGACTTTTTTTTTTTAAAAAAAAAAAAAGGTTTTATTTACAAGAATATATGTATAATATAAATGTATAGGCATGGACTATACTTGGTAACCAGGTAAACCAAAATAATAATAAAAAAATATCTTGACCAACCAGATTAAGCTGCTGCAGGATACTTTCAATTAAATCTCATTTAAAACCACCTGTTGAATGCTAACTGCAGTTAATATAAAAACTCCTATTTCCAGGTTAATAAAACAAGTCTTACAGATAAAGTTGCTGACGATTTATTAGGTTGATGGTGCAGAATGTCATAATATGTTCTGGATAATTTCAAATAAATTAACCTATTTTCTGTTTCTATATCTTTCACTTTATATCACTATAACAAGTAATTTTGTTGTTATTAAAAAGAGTAAGTCCAAGAAAGTGGACAGACCAAAGTTTCAATATCTGTCAATTCGTTGGCTTCCTGATGACCTGGCAATATTTTGTTTCTCAAGCCAGTTTCTTCTATAATGGCCTCTTCAGCTAATAACGTGTATCTGCCAGATAAAAGCGGTGGGGGTGGGGGTGTTCTGTGTTGCATTGTTATTTGTTTGTTAGTTTATTATTTGTCAAGCATGGGTGGTTGAGTGAACTTGACTTACTTCTATCAGTATGCAAGCACAAGTAACCTTCCAGATATTTACTGATAACACATAGGCAATGTCTACAGTAGTAATTTGTAACATAACTAGCTTGAGCAATTGTCTGAAAACCTGTGACTGTCTCCAGTGATATCCTTATTTTCAGTCTTATATCCTATATTCTTCCTTGAAATGTCTTTCTGAGATGTTATATGCACTTATAACTGGCACCTTAACAGGCCATATACATTTTCTGTTCAAAGTGCAGGAATTTCTTCTATGTAAAATGGACCTTTTACTTTAACCCCGTCTTAGTATGTTCTTGGCCTGCCGTTCTTTAGTCATTGTCTCTGTTGATTACTTTTGAAAATCTACTAAATAGCATATCAGATTTTTACCCTTTTGCATCTTTATATAATGCAGACCTTAAGATTCATTTCAAAAGCTGGTAGCAATACCTGATACTCAGATATTAATATGTCTGATTTCTTCATTCTGTATTTACACTAGCTTCACAGTTTATCGCTTAATCAGTATTCATGCCACTATCTTCATTAATTTTTCTGGGTATATACTTAACATCCATTTTCCAAAAGCTACAAGATTTTACAAGAGTATATTCTTGTATTAATTCTATGCTTATGATACAGGAAAATGATTTATGCTGCAGTAAACAGTGTAATATATGTAATAGGACAGTCTTAGTCTGTTAGTGTTTGCATTTTAAGATAACATATTTCATTCTATGCTGGTTGTTGCTTTAACATCACAGTATTTTCAATTATGTTTTTCATAGTGTCTGGTTATTCTTTTTACTACAGTGGTTGCTGTCAGAGTATTCCTTATAATACATCCTGTGCTATGCAAAGAAGTTAAACAAAATGCATTTTAGGTAGTCTTTTGTGTATAAAAGGAGCATAGATAAAGTTTCTTATGGGGTTTTTCTTTAATATATGTGTGCAGAAGTCAATTTTGAGGTTTCTACCATGCAAGATTTTTTTCTAGAATGGTACTTGCAAAAAATACTTTCTTAGAGATTTAATATTGAAGTCTTTATATTATTAGTTTATATTAAAGTATACTACAAAGCAGTTTCCAGTTGGAAGGCACAAGTGCCTTAGCATTCAAGGCATAGTCACATACTGTATATGCAAAGTAGACACAAGCCAGATTTTATCTGCAGCATACTTTGGGGGGATAATTATTACAAACAAACCCACCAAAACAAGCTAGATTTCCCAGGTAAGTGTTGGTGAAGCAGTATATATGATTTTGCTGAAAAAAAATGTGTTTCAGCCCAAAGCCAGGAAAAGAGGAAAATTGGTATTTGGGGATTCTCAATTGATTAACAGAGCCATTCTGCACAAGGAAATAATTGTCTACAAACTGTTTCAATACAGCAGTGCTTTTTAAAGTGTTTCTATTTTATTTTTGAAGATTTTCTATTTTTTTGTCTCAGTAAAATTCTCCCCTTTGGAATATTTTGCTAATTTGAGGGTAAGATGAAATGGAAGTGAAGAAGCATAATTTTTTTTTTTTATGGAAGATGAGATAGTTCCCATTTGCATTTATAGCTTTACAAAGATTGTAGCATGAGGTGTCCCCCCCCCCCCCCCTTTTTTTTTTGATGGAAATGCTTAATCTGAGCTCAATGGGCCATAATAATTGCCTGTTTCTTCCAGTAGAAATAAACCCTCTTGTATGTGACACTTGAAACCTTAACTGTGCTTAGTATTACGCACAGAGCTGTAGACATTTCTTCACCCAGATATATTTATAACAGCAGCACTAGTCGGTATACAATACCAAGCCAAGGGCATTTGAGAATAAATCATTCCCTCTAGCTACTGCTATAGCACAGTAACTGATGGTTGCAATAAAACCCTGTGAAATTAAAATTCTGTGCATGCAAAGGCACATACCTAGCCAAGAGAAACCCATAGCTCTGTGTTCTGGAAAAATTTGCATATGCCTAGACACATACACTTTTTACCCATTTGTATTAGAAACACTGTGTACAAAAAATCTACAGCTTATAGTTCTTAGCACTGCAGCAGCTTGTCAGACTCTTCAACGTTTGGGGGGCTTCAGGAGTCAGGCACAGTGAAAATGTAAGCTCCTCATGGAAGAGGAGGATGGCTCCAGTTCCTCCTGGAAGAAGAAATGGTGTTTGAAAGCTTCTTGGTGGTGTTGTAAGTCACTACCAAAGGCTCCAAAACACTCACTTCCAGTCTAAATTATCCTATGTGTTTATGCATTTACTAATACTTTATATTACGGCATCTGAGCACCTCAGGCACTACTTCATGGAACTATGAGCTCTTGAGATAGACATTGTTTCCTCATTTGTGTTTTGGGTTTCCACATGAAGTACTGAGAAGCCATTTTAAATTAATACACAACATATTTATACATTTATGTACAAGTCCATACTATCTCCAAATCAAAGCTCTTTGGAGCGAGTCTGGTTCTCTGGAAACCCTATTTCTTCTCAATTCTGTAGGGCAATAAGATGACAAAAATCCGGCTAATGTGTAATAAACAATGCAAAGGAAGTGATTGTTTCTACATGAAATACACCAGGTGGCAGTGTGTGGTGTATTTCCTTGTGTAGCACAGCATTTTGTAAAGTACATCAAGAAAAGAAAACAACTGGCATTTATTTTTAAGAGAAGACTTCTACAGTCAGATGAGCATCTAATGAGAGAAAACACTGATAGATGGATTTTGTAAATAATATGAAATAATATGAATGTCTGTCTCAGTATCCAGTGAAATATAACTGGTGATTAATCTGTGGCTTTCTTTCTGTTATTTAATTTATGTATGTATGAGGAGAAATACGCAACCTTAAAGCTGATAAATAAGCGATTACTAATTATGCAGCTACATTGTGGTAAAAACACTGACTGGGCTCAGCACCAAGTCTTTCACGTAAGACTCTCATGCTCCACAGTTCATATATAGGTAATGACTTTAAACTATCGTTTCTTAATGAAAACAGCCATATTTTTGCAATGCAGGTAATTATATTTTCATTGTTCTGTTTGAGGTGGAGGAAGAAAGACAAAAATGTGGTAGGGCCTTTCCTGGAACTCCTCTTAGAGTAGGCCTCTTATGCTGCACTGAAAACCACGGCTATGTAACTCTAGTGTGACTGCTCACTGGGATCAGGATGGCTTTGTTATACAGTTTGTCAGAATACAAGCTAAGTCCATTTACCATAAATGTCTGTTTATGGTAAAATATCTAAAATATAAAAGACCTCAGATGTTCACTAGTTATTTTTCAATCCCTGGAACTGTGCTCCATTTCAAATGATCTCAGTCCTGAAAGTATTTTGAATTTTAGTTAAACAGCTATAAATGCAAAACTAATATATTGGAATGTTGCACTGTAACAAAAAAGGTTTTTCTTTCAGATTATATTATAGAGGGAGTCTTTCTATAAATAACCCTATCACCTTCACTCTTTTTGACCCCAAACTTAAATCCCGTCTTTGCAATAACATTAAAAAACAAACAAACAAACAAACAAACAAAAAACAAGGCAGCAAAAGAAACTCCCCAGCTTGACCGTTGGTATTGCTCAGCAACTGGAGTGCTACTGTTGCTCTCTTGATCTGGCCATTGCATCCAGAGACCTGTCCTGTTTCAAGTTCTTCTAGGGATTTACTTTCTACTACGTACTTGTGTGGTGGTTTAAGTACTGAAGTGTTGGTAGTATTTTGATATATGGTGACAACCACTGATTAAATTGTTACGTGACATTATAGTAACAGTAATAATTGTAAGATTTGGTTTGGACAGGCTGTCACGATCATCTGTCTATATATATAAATGTATGTTTGCATCTGGTGTCCTGGAAGTGCCTGAAACTGTACAGGGAAACCTTCCCAACTATATGCAGTGATGCACTGGTCCTAGCTAGTCCAATAATGTCTGGGTTTGCATGTTCTTATGAGGAGTGGATGACTGATAAACACATTAAAAGAGATCTCAATTCTAAAAACATTCTATTCATGTCCATGCACTCACAAGAGAATCACACCAGGTTGCAGATGATTTCCAAAAGGCCTTTTTTGTTTAAAATGAAGGTGCCTAACAGCATGAGTGTTTTTGTAAGATAACGGTCTTATAAAACAGTCTTGAACTATTCAAGGTATTTAAAAGTTTTTCCTTGATGAAATCCTTTAAAGAGAATCAATATCTTGGGCATTCTTCCACTTAACTGTAGTATGTGAGAGCTTGACATAGTGACACTCAACATATTGACCAGTTCTTCATGCAGTTTTGAACTAAATGAAATAAATAGTTCATTGCGTATGGTACAATTCAGAGATACAATGAAGTAAATTTAAGATTGAGAGGCTATGTATTTAAAATTGCAGGATGTACTCAAGATTTATTTGAAAGGTCTCTTGATCATTAATTAAATATGTTATGGCTTTCAGTTCTTTTGGTTTATCTGTACAGGTTTCCATATTGTAAATGCATTATTTATGTTTTCCCTGAAGTGCTCTGTACTGCCAGGATGTTTCTCTTAAACTGGCACTCGGGGTGGGGGGGAGGTGGTGGAGGGGAGCAAATTTGGCACTGGTTAATTGCACAGAAAGCTGCTTGTGCCCAAATGTGCCTTTCCCTGGTGTATCAGGTCTATTTTAATAAACTTGCACTGATAAATACATAGACAGACAGACAGGTAGACAGATAGATAGATGACATCATTGTAAACCAGGATTTTTTTTTTCATTAAGGTAAGCTTGGTTTGTTTCATTTTTTTTTCTTATTTCATCCTAATAATGCATTATAATTTAGCCTTGCTGCTTTTGTTCTGGAAGGCTTATAGTATGAAGGCTGGGTAACACGGAAGCTGTCTGTATGGAAGTTCACTCTCTGAACAGGCCATCACTGAAATGTATTCTGTAATGGATGAAATGGTGTGGAATCCGTCATTTGCTGAACTTTGAGCAAAGGAAATTGCCACCATCTGTGTCTCCTGCATATCACCTCCATTTCTTTTAGAAAACAACACCATGCATGTGGTGATACCACAGAACCACAGAACACGATGGATGAATCAAAATATATTTTAAAATGCAACTCTCACATTCATACGAAAACTCTTTAAAAAAATACAATAATAATAAAAAAGGATGGTTTTGTTCTATTTATTTTCCTGGCAAATGTGGTGTAGCAGTTGAATGCAGTCTCCCTATCCTGACTTATTCATATTTGATCTTATTCAGTCTTCCCTACCTCTTTATTATATTCTCCCACTGTTCTTAAATAGTTCATTTCAGTCCTAAATAATACTTCCTGTTCTGGTCTCTGTGGTGTTAGATATTAGTCACTTTGATGTTTAAAGGTTCAATCATTCATAACAACAGCAGTAGATAGACTTATAGATGATTAATTAAAACAGTTGTCTGCTTAAATAGCCAATAATGAATTCTTACTCCACTCTACAGAAGTTAGATATGTAGTTTTTACTTTTATTTTTCACAAATGTTGCCTTTCTTCCATTTCACAAATTCCCCCCCCCAAAAAAAAAAAATAAAAATAATCAAGTGTTATTGGAAGCTTGCATGTTTATATTATTAGTGTACATGAAAGCAGCTCTCAGAGTCAGACTGGCTATCTATCAGTCCAAGATACCATGTTTAGCTGTGCATTCCTGTGGATGGGGAGAACAAAACAAGAAAGCAAGCTCCTCCAGAGTTTTCTTCCAACCTCCAGGATTTGCAGTTCAGAAACTGTGTGTGTCAAAGGCGTTACGTGTGTGTTGAATAAGCTTCTGTAAGGTTTTCTTTAATATAGGTATATATATTTTGTATCCACAGCACCTGTTTCTTTATTTCCACATTGTATGAAGAATAATCTTTTTATTTATTTTTTTATGAACTTGACACCCAATATTTTCATTCGTTGCCATGTATTTATTTTTTTTAATAGTTTTATTTTTTGGAAGAGAAAAGGAAGCAGTCATTCTAGTTTTTCATCTCCATTTTTTTTATGTTTTTATAGACACCTACTCCCAGACATCTCTTTTCCAGGCTGAAGTGTTCTCATCTTCCTACTTGTCCCTGTCTAGAAATATTTCCTTACTTTTAATCACCTTTGTCACCTTTCTGTCTGAAGACAGAATCCTGTAAATCTATGCAACTCATGTGAGGTCAGAGCCAAAAATTATAAAACATTTTGAAATATTTTAAAATAAAATATATTTGAAATATTATAAAGACAAATCATTCTGGATCTTGTTCTATTCCCTAAGTGGGGCTTGTGTGCCATTAGTTTGGCAAATGACTTTAAACAAGTTTCTTCATTTCTTTGTGTGCCTATTTCTGTCTATGAAAATAAAAGAAGTAGTTTCTGTCTTGTGTTACGACTGCTCAGGACAAAGCTGAATCAGATAATTGTAGTGTTACGTTAACCCAAGCAGTCAAACAAGAGTGCAGCTTTAGAAGGCTTTGATTTTAAACTTGTTTTAATGTGTGTAGGATCATAAAAGTATGACTATTCACACTTCAACTAGTTGAAGAGATTTTTTTTGTGTGAACATTGGAGTTAAAAATCTCTGATGTGAAGGCATACACAGAAAAAAAACAGTAACAGTAAAAACAAACAAGCAAACCTCCCAAACTCATTTCAAACTTGTTTGTATGCTCATTTCAATTTTTTCTTATAACATGAATAGATGCATCTAGAGCAGATTCAGGTCTAAAATTAATTCTTGAGACTTAATGTAAGCACATTTATAATGCAATCTAAAATAATTTTAAAGTAATTTATAAACGGTGTGAAGGAATGAACTTTGAAAAATGGAATCATTAGTCTGCAGGACACTTTAGCTGTACTTAATTTTATTCTTTAGGGAAAGATTGTAAATAGACCTATGCTGATTTCCTTTACCTCTTTTTCCCCTTCTAGAGTACTATAGAAAACATACCAAAAGCACATTTGTTCCTGTTACATTTGTGGTTTGGTACAGGGACTTCATTGAAATACTTCTGTTATATAGAGAGAACGTTTAACTTGTAATTTATTTACCAGGACTCATTTTTCTTTGTTGAAAAAAGTGGCTGGCAGTTTTATTCTTTTGTAAGTAACTGTACTTTGCCTGAGAAATCCCCCTTTTTGCTATCACGACAGTGTAAAAAATATCTCATACAAATGGGTGTAGTTTCATGTTTTAATTTCTGTAACTGAAAAGTAGTGGAAAGTGTACTCTGAACCTCTGAAAATATCCAGAGAAAAATATAGCATCTAATTTCTTGTTTTGTGAGTTATGTTTGCTGCGTATATTAGTTACAGAAATGACAGTGATTACATTTCCAAAGTTAATGACAGTAACAATGATTAATGTATTCCAAAATGATTTTAACAACAACAAACAAACAAAAACCTCTCACCAGACTGGCAGCTCAACAACTGAAAGCCTTTTTGAGCAAGCCCCTTGAAGTTTTGCCCAAGAGGTTGCCATGGCAGATTGCTTTAGAAGTCAGGGAGCTGGGAAGAAAGCTGGGAACTGGCTACTTCAGTGCTGCCGAAGCGCTCTTTTCTAGAGGAGCATCTTTCTTTTGGCTGAGTGGTCAGCTCACAAATTGATGCCTCATATCTGCTGTTAATTGGTAGCGAGGTCTTGCTCAGCAACCAACTCTCCCACTCTGAGAGTGTTTCTTGTAGACCTAGCAGCACATAAAGACAGCAGCGTTGGAATCAAATCTTCTACAGTTATTTTTGTGCCAGATTAGAACTAGGTGTTGTCACAGGAATTCATTTAATCTGTTCTTGAAACTGTTATATCTTTATATCTTAAGGTGTGCTGTGAACATGTCATGGTATCTTAGTAGGGGGATATTCAGAAATATAACAAAGACTTATTATAAAACAGGAAAAAAAGGAAAGCTTCTCACTGAGCTGAACTCTCAATGAGACCTTTACAAGTGTTAATGTATTTAAGCTTCAAAAACATTTGTATTTCAGACTTTTGGTGGGTTCTGGTGTTAATTTACTTTTGACCTTTGTAAATTAAAATAGTAAGTGAAAAAAAATATACTTTTTCTGCAGTAATGATTCTATTCAGATCCACAATTATATATTGTGTTGAGTCATGTCTGTGTTTCTAGCATTTATTCGTCAGCTGTGTAGACCCAGCAGCTTTGTTGCTGCGAGAATACTATGCTTTCAAAGTTGTTTTTTATGTTCTTCCCTCTTTTAGAGTTCAAATCAACAGATGAGTTGTGAAAGAGAACAACAAAGGGTAAGTGCAATGATTTCCAAAATGTTCTTTTAATTTAAAACATTAAGCAGAATCTAGTTTCTGTTATAGACCGTGAGATAGACTGCTTCTTTATTATTATAATTTAAGAGATGAACATAGTTAATCAGCTTATTTCTTGCCTGTTGGTGAATATTGTAAATATCTCAATATAAAAGAGTTGCAATAGATACAGGGTGTTCTTCAATAGTTTAATTAGATTTGATAGTAAATAGATCTAAAGGTCACCATATTCCTCAGACTTCCTCCACTACAAGACTGTTTCAAACAAGTAGACTCTGTCCTTTGGCTTGTTTAAGTACTCATGCTTTCAGATAGAAATTAATTCTAAGAATATGAGGGAACTGGAGTATCTTAGTGTATGTATTGGTTGCATATAAGCTGTAAACCAGATGGAGTTCCTGAATCCAGTTTGTGGATCTTTACTTTGTTTTCCCCCTTTCCTAAATCGCAGTGACTAAGGAGTCTTCAGACCCTGCTCCATTTAAATTCCAAATATGCTATGTATCTCTGCAGATGAGTTTACTTGTGCAACTGATTGATTCTAATGTTTGTTTGGAAAGACATAGCTTTTTGGAGGAAAAAAAAAAAAGCTTTGGGGTCATCTAGGAATTGCTTAGTTGGGTTATCTAGGAATTGCTTAGTTGAGCTATATTTATATGATGGGTATTTTCTTGAAATCCCATGTTCAATTTGAGAGGGAGTGGCAGGCCAGAAGGAAGTATATTTTAAGTGTTTGTGCTAAAAAAATATTTTTGGAAAGAGAAATGGTAACTTTTCTTGTTTGCAATTTACTAAGCATCAGCAATGCCTTCATGACCTGCAAGTATAATGAGTGTACTCTAGTTCACTATATTCACTTCATCAACATATGTAAATGCTTCACCTGGTCTTCACCATATTTGCAATATGATTTTTGGTAAACAAGTTATGCAAGAATGATGCATCGCATACTGTTCTTGATTTCTTTCTTGCTGATCTGTGACTGAGTTGCTATTGTAGTGAAGCTGGAGTGAGGAGGCTTTGTTTTATCAATAGTCATGTCTCAACAGAGCAGCTGTCAAAGTAAAGGTATTGCTGTAGTACCTGAAGGACAGTCTTTTCTTGAGGTAGTGGTGCCACAAGAGCAGAGAATGTTTTAATTTGTTTTTATTAAGTTTTCTTCTTTCAATGAAGAAGAAAAGCACTTGGAAATATAATGGGAGAAGGCCTCCAACTCTTTGTTCAAGTAAATATGTGCTTTTTCTAACTAATGAATAAAACGTGATGCAGTAAGAGTTTAATGTATCTTTCTATTCCAGTGTTACACATTACTAACAATCAGCGCAGTGCTTACTTACAATGCCTTTATGTCGTATCAAGATGTGCCTCTCCATGACATGCGAAGAACTTAGGAAAAAATACATTGCTAACCTACTAAGATTAGGTACATCTCCCTGCACCGTTGCTGTGATGTTACTGTTACATGAAATACAGTTATTAGTGTAGAAGGCACCAACTCTTGCTGAGGCTAGCAAGCAGTGAAAGCAGCACACCACCCCACAGAGCCAGGGGTTGTGGCCGCAGCATAAAAAGCATGGCCTCCAAGAGGCCTCACGCAATAGCAGGAGCAGCAATTACAGGGCCAAACGTGGTAGAGCCGTTCCTTTCACTGCATGGTTTTCAGACATCCAAACTTCTAGTTAACAGCAGCTCATCTACAAAAGGTCCCAGTGAAATTCCAGTATGCTCTGTGGGCAGGGCCTGTGTTGGTGATAGTTCAGTGCTGGCACCTCGGCCCTTCTTCAGTCGTGCTGAGAAGAGCCCTCCGGTGCCAGGTTCTGCGTATTTGGCACTCTCGAGCTGTCACTTGACCATCCTCTCAGTTCAAGGCTTGTTTCCCAAGTAGGCAGTGCTATCAAAGAAACGTTAAGGAAATGTGTAATTGTCTGAGTTAGATATTTCAGGCCTGCAGCATTTTCTTTTGGCATTTGTGACCTGGGGTTTGTGGATGAGAGGCAGTCTCTTCACAACAAAATACTGTTTCAGTCTGACTGAAAGAATTGGAATATAACAAGAGAACAGGGTTAAAACAACAAAACGCCAACATCCGTGTTTGTAAACTGAGGTAAAACTAGATTACCTAGATATCTTGCACCTTCTTACTTGCTACATCAAGGATGACAGCATCTCTGACACTCTCGTTTTGTGACTCCCTGGTCATTCCTAAGTCCACAGAAGAAGGTCCAAAAGGAAGGCACTTTAGGAAAGTGTTGGCTAAAGCAAAATAGTGCAAATAAATAATTAGATATTGTGTGGTTATAGAGAGAAATATCCAAGCGTTACCATAATCATTTCCTCACATAACGTTTCTTACCTCTTATTTGTTTCATTGGCTTCTAAATTCTAAAGGCAAAGCAGAGACTCACTGCTCTGGAATAAAGCATTTAGCATAATGAAACTATTACTCGTATTGGAGTCTCTCACCATTATATATTATATTAGCAGTGAATGGTAATTCTGATAATTCAGCATGTATGTTACTTTAACCCTTTTTTTCTCTCAAGCTTTGAAAATGGCATAGACCATAAGCAAGTAACTAATTTACCTTCCAACCTGCTACCATTCCCAGCTAGGCTTTAAGGTTTATATCTGAATGGTTTAAATGAGAATTTATAAAATCTGTACATTGGCTGCAGAGGAAAGCTATAGGAATTTTATCAATAACACAGCTGGGTTTTTTTGTTTTTTCATTTTTCTTTTTTTTTTTTTTTTCAATTTGGATATATAACATGCTGACTTTGGCATATCTTCGTCTGATTTAAAACAAAATTTTAGAAAGCATTTCTGCCATTTTTGAAGTTTTCCCTTTCCTTGGAAATGATTTGATTTACTGTGTAATGCCTTCAATGTTCATAAATCTTTTTTATATCATTCTGTAATTTCTTTTCTTTTTGCTTTCTTTTCTGGCTTCATTTAAATCAAGTTGTACTAAAAACTAATAAATGTGTCTCTAAAGGGAATTTGGCCCCTCAGTATCATTCTCTCCAACTCCCCTGCTGTTTGTCAATATGACTTTTAAAGAAAGTAATGATACTGTTTAGTCCTCCTGGTTCTGTTTTCTGTTCTCCAATCCTGATTTATAAATCCCTTCTTGGACAGATATACCCTATTCTCTTCTCTGACTCTTCCCCACTGCCACTTACTTTTTTATGAGTTGCTGTGTGGAGCTTAATGTAATTGTCATTCTGATGCATTATAAATGACCTCTAAAGACACAGACCTCACATCTTGCTCAAAATAATTTTAAAATGCTTTTGTTGTCATAACTAGGGCTAAAACCAGACTTTTTGAAACATGAGCAATACATCTTATTCAAGGCTGTGAAGAAAACTAGGATGCCAGCCTTAGGTGGAAATAAGCTGTAGTTCATAAAGGTACAAAAAAACATAGTGACAGCTTCCAGAAATCTATCTACTGCTTTTACTGAACCTTCTGTATTGTTTTGACTATAACTTGGGATTATAATTTTTATTATAACATAAGGACATTATTTAAATTTATAGACTAATTTAAACCTTGCTGAGTTTTACCCAACCTTCCTTTCAACTATGAAATTATTTTGCATTATCAACTTAATATAATTGTTTAAATTGAACTTCTGTATCTGTATTTGCATGCATGATTTTTGTATATAAAGTAATGCATTTGGTCCTGCTGCAGCAATACTTGATGAACACTCTGCGGTGGGCATAGAACACTTTTAAGCTGTAATGTTAAGGGGGTTTATAAATGTTCCTGTGAATACTAATGAGGTCTAACGGTAAATGGTGTGATTAACTTCCCTGATCTGAAATTTCAAGTGACCTAGTTGTTACTCTAATTAACAGCTTCTTCCACATACGCTTATTATCAGGATGCATTATATGCTGCC
This sequence comes from Anser brachyrhynchus, assembly GCF_964034855.1. Classification (NCBI taxonomy): domain Eukaryota; kingdom Metazoa; phylum Chordata; class Aves; order Anseriformes; family Anatidae; genus Anser; species Anser brachyrhynchus. Next base: position 2,957,454 of record NC_137733.1, read on the forward strand.
TGAGTTCCTACTCTGCTCTGGAATATGTGAAGGACAGGGCCCTACTACTACTACTCTGATTTTCGAGGAGATAGAAGGAATTTTTGTCTTGTCTTTAATGCCATAAAGGAAATAAGCTGTGACATGTAGCCAAAAATGTATTAAGTATTTAAATTTGCCAGGTAGATGGAAAGAGGGAAAACAAAAGAAAATCCATTTATGGATTTATGGTTTAAATAACCATAATCCTACAATGATGAGCTTTCTTTTTGTCTTCATTCAGTGCCTTAATTCATCTTTCTTTTGCAAGAACTTTGCAAAGAAACTTTTTGAAGCTCATCATTTTGTTATTAACATTCTTTGATGATATTTGTGTATAATATTCCTCTGATTTACTAAGGAAGGTAAACCGTGAGTCAGTGATGGATGCTATTTTTTTAATCAGTTTGAGCTGAGGGGAAACAAAACAACTGAAGAAGACAAGAGGATCAGTGTTTTCTACCTTATCCCATACTGAATCAGTGAAAAGAGCAGGTATTTAAAGCTGTTCTATGAGTCAATGCTGTCTTGTCTTGTTACTAGAAAGCAACGGAGTAATTCATAGCATTTCTGCAAACTGGGCAACTAGTTCTGATCATTAACGACAATCTTGTGTATTTTCTTTTCATTCTGGTAATCTCTTGATATGCATTCACAAACAATGTGTACATTTTACCTGGAAGAGTAATCTGGAACTACCCAATCTTATACATTTCTCTCTTAAAGGGAAAAGGACTAAAAGAGGAAAAGCTAGAATATGCTAGAATAGAGGTGGATTAATCTGATGTGTGTTAATTAGCCATCCTTTTGTTAAAATTCACATAGCTTATGCTGCATCAGACATGCTAGGCAAATGACTTAAAACGATCCTTTAACTTCTACAGAGATTCTTGCAGTGAGCTATATATATCATCATCCGTGTAGGTGTACAGTAAAATACAGGTAGATGAGATTAATAAGTCACTTTATTTCTGGTTCCTGGTCTGTATTACACATTGAAATAGAATGAAATTGGAGTAGTCTTACTCACCATCTTATGGCCTGCATTCCCAGTGGTTCCATAAAGAGTAAAGCGAGATATTTTAGGTACAAAAAAAAACCTAAAAATAAAATAAAAATCTAAAGAAGTATAAAGAAGAATAAAAGGTTTGTAAATTGTCCACCAAACTTTTTTTTTTTTTTGGGGGGGGGGGGGTGTTGATTGTAGGGGGGTGTGATCTCATTTAAATTTTCATCTAATTTGGAATTATTGCAGGCAGAACAAGGCCATTGAGATAAAATACAATTTCAGTCATATTTTGCTAATGTAGCACAACTACTTGCTGGTGTTTTTTATAATTTTTTAAGAGCTTTCCCCAAAATAGTAGCTTCCTTAAGATAAGACAGAACTCCAGTTTGTTGTGTAATAACCATGGTGACTATCAAAAAAATAAAAATGACTGGGTACTGAAGTCTGCTATGATTCATGTTTAAAGTGACATACCCTTTCACTGTGCTGTTATCCTCTTAAAATACTAACTGCTAATAATACGGTCCTTTGATCATGAGAATAAAGAACATTTGCAGCACTTTGCGTTGAAACATAATGATGATACAAGTCAACTCAGGTGTTTTGTGTTTTTCTTTGTTTGTTTGTTTGTTTAAACTTCCTTAAGAAATAGTAAAAAAGCTTTTAATTATTTCTCTTGTCTCTGCTATTGATGGAATGCCATTTAGAAAACCCATGGTTCCTTTTCTGCTGTTGTTTTTGTGTCTGATGAGCTTACGATAAAGTATTTACATATTCCAAAGGACTCGAGCTTCATCCATTTTATTAAGAGATTGAGAAATTTGCCTATCAGAATTACATAAGTTTTCTTGCAAGACTTGTTGAAATATATCAGCAGTCAAAATACGTCCTGTAAACCACTTGGCTGGATGACTGTAATATGTCAATACTGTACAGTTCAGAGCTCCATGATTAGTATGTATTTGTAGGGTATCATAAATAAGAGATAAACCTGAGTTATGCTCCTGCTGAACACACACAAAGAGCCCATATAAATTCTGGATAAATTTGAGAGGTCATCTTAGAAAAAAAAAAAAAGGGATAAGCACCACTGAGCACTACACAATTTTTCATTTTTTTTTTTTTTACCTTTCTTGACATATAAATATATTAGTATGGTATTGGTATTAGGGTTAGTGTTAAGGTTATTATCTTTTTTTTTTTTTTAAACTGTCATTCTGAGGGTGTCTTAAAAATACACTGCTATTTTTTGCAGTCTATTTTATATTGCAGTAATGGGTGACACGGAAGGTGATTTTAGAGTCAGTGGTATAACAAAAGAAGTCAGGAAGTTTGAGATGTTTGTCCTCGGAGAGACAAGTCTTGATTTTTTGGAGCATATGGTATGCTACAGTGGATAGCCTTATTCCTGGAATCTTGTCTCTCTTTCTTGTATTATTATTTTTTTTTGGTTTGTTTTTACTGGGTGTTTCCACAAGGTCTTTATGGCTTGGGTTGTGTGTCTTTTGCTGGGCAGGGAGGGTTCATACTATTTATTTTTCTAGTAGGGCTGACTGTAAAAATTGAACAAGCTTTTCAGTTGTAGGTAGCTGGGGAGAGGGCTGGATTTTCAACATACTCATTGGTCACACTGAATGGTGGATTTCTATACTTGTTAAGTCATATATTGAATGACTGACTGACTAGATTGTAGGGAGAACAAGACAGATATTGAGTGTATTATATTAAACGAAAAAATAATAATTTACATCAACAATCCAAATGATGTAGTGTTATGGAGACATATATTCAGTGGGCCACATTGACTCCTTGAACCAATATTGTTTAAAGTAGAGAGAATGAAGGAATATTGATTGTAATATGGCCATCATGTTCTAGTATTAATGATATCTATCGTCTTTTTATGTTCTGTGAAATCTTTCTACACCTTACTTCTTTAAAATCGGATTACTTCTCTACTCAAGTATTTAATTATGCTTTTTTAAGCAGTTGCCAAATTGTTTCAAAGCAGCAAAATTGCAAGAGTATGTTAATCCTGAACAAAAAAAGGGACACACACTGTATGTACGTATATACCCACAGGCACAAACACCTATATTATATATATAATATAGTTTACAAATCCAATCATTCAGACTTGTAGTTGACATTTGACAGAGTATATATCCAACACTGACTATATAAAAGGTGAATTCTTGGCTTCTGATATGCCAGCATTTTACAAGAACTGTATACTTGTTCTTAGTTCCCTGATTTTTTTTTTTTTTTTAAGTAAGAGAACCTGGGCAGTAATTGTGTTCTGTTGTTCTGTTCCACAGCAAAATCCCAAGTCGCACTGAAAGCCAACTCTTTCTGTGTGTTCAACAGAAATGGTTTTCTTAGAACAGAATCCCAAGCAACAGTACATAATTTCCAGAAAGCAGGATAGAAAAATAAAAATAAGATACTCCAAAAGGAAAAGTTAAACAAGCAAAAATCAATTGTTTATCAAGTTGAACCATTATGAACTTTTTGACTGAAGCAGAGTACTATTTCTATTTTTAGAAGACAAATAAAGATAGTAAAGAATTTTCAAAATTGCTTCAATTAAAATAAAAATAAAAGCATAACATATCCTAAAGAAAAAACAATTACTGTTTTTTCTCTTTTTAGCAAAACCTTACAACAAAACTTTGGACAAAATTATGTTAGCCAACAGTTTTGCACTTTGCGCTATGTTTGCAGAGGCAGTTGCGATAGTATGATCAGCAAACACCTCTGCTACACAGAGCTGTTTGATGCTTTCTGATGTATCCTAGTGAAGGGCAATCCTGGACAGTGTGACCTACATTGCAGGAGCCCGATCATTTTGGAAACTGGTATGTTTTAACCACAAAGCCTACATTGTGTCTTCAGTATTTTAAACTTATGTAAACTCTCACAAGATGTCCCTGTGTCCAGAACAGGTGTATAAATTGCATGGAATCCCACCTCTCTGCAATGTTGAGAAACAGCTACCTAGCTTTGGAAGAAAGTTAATAATAAATAAATAAATAAATAAGAAGGTCATAATCTGTGCTTGTTATTCACATTGGGATTTTTTTTACCTTTAGTTGTCCTCTTCATTTAAATGAGGTTAAAATAAAACTTATATGAAAGTAAATAGGCATATACATGTTGAAAAAATATTATGGAGTTATTAGTTTTAACTACCTTCACATTTTAAAAATATTTTTTAATTATTTAAGTGAAATTGACAAAAACAAACAACAACAAAAGAGGTAGAGAAATGCTAGTGCAAATAAGAATACTACGAGAAGACATGTCTCAGTTGTACCTGGGGAAAAAAGGTCTCTCCTACTGCTGGTATATAAAGCCTTGATGATCTCCCCCAAAATACAGAGCAGATGGATTTTTTTCTGAATGGATTTATCTCTGCCACATATGGAAAAGTTTGTCTGTCAAGATACTAAGGCAATTCACCAGAGCAACACATGACAATAACATCAGTACTGCTGGGACTGACGTGCACTTCCGGGAGAAAAAAGTCTCCTAAGTCAAACCAAAAATTAAAAATGAATACAACAGCCTTAAGGAACTGATGATGAAATCCCTGCAAATCACCATCCTAAAATCCCCAGTCTCTGTCACTGAAATGGGGCGACTCCCCTTCTTGATCTTTTGGATATCTTTGAGAAAGTTGTTGTGTTTTAGATGCCACAGTATCCCTAGAGAAAAAAGGGAATAATAATAAAAAGAAGAAGATAGGCGAAAAAGTATGTGAAATTTGAGAAAAATTGTTCCTTTCTATAAGAAATTCAATGATGCGGCCTAAAAAACATCTTCAGAATGTCCTTAGTGAGACCATGAATTAAGGAATAGGTCTCTGCGTCCTGGGTTTGGTTGGGATTTCATATTCAGAAAAATAATTTATATATTTCTTTCATTTTTATTTGGATTTATGCGTGTGAAAAATGCTGATCATGTTAAAGGAAGAGGAACATTATTAAATTAAAGTTTTTAACCCCAGATTAGGTCATTTATTGTTTTATTCGACTGTATTGTTCTTTCCTGTTTCTCTTCTGAAGAGGAAAGAGAATAAGAACTCTCAAACTAATTAACCTCCGGTCTATTTTGCAAAGGTCCAAATACTGTCTTTATAACAGCACTAAAAGGTTTTGGATCGCCATTAGAGATAGTATAAAACTTTTGTAAACAACCAGTCTGAACAATAAAGACTACTAGCACAGCAATAGGACAGCTATTGCTATAGTCAGAATAACAGAGATTTTCCTTTACAAAGAACTTTGCAAACCATTGTGGCTTCAATTCCTAAGCACGTTGATAATGCTTTTCCAACTTTAAAATTGTATGGAGAACTTTACCATACTTTTTTTTTTTTTTTTCTCCTTAAAATATCTGAAACTGACTTCACCTCCTGTTCTAATATTAGGGTGACTTTAGGCTAAATTTGTGTTGCAAAAAATATAATGTAACTTTAGGTATGGTATCTAAATCTTTTAATGCTACTTTCAATATTGACTTTGGAGAAAGTACATAAATGCTTGTAAGCAGAATAGGTGAAGTAATTCTAAAATTCATTTTATTCTTCCTGAACAGAGAAACTGTGAAAAGATAACTGCCAAAATATCAATTCAATTCAATACAAATTAGAGTAGGGTTGATCGCTTGGGCAAGTTATTTGCAGTACCTTTTTTTTTGTAAGAAATCAGTACAAATTTTGGAAAATATGTTCTCCATTGTGTTGAGAAAGAACAGAGTGGAAAAGGATGAGCAAAATAAAAGGTAAAGATTGCTGGTAAAGATTATAGTATCCATGCATGGCCCTAGATCAGCCAGCCTTTTTTTTTTTTTTATTCTCCTTTCCACTCCAGATGAAGAGAGAGTGTGTATTTTTCTACTTGTAGCATGATATCTAGAAGATCCAATTTATAAACCAGGAAGCTGAGGAAGGTAAAAATGCTTTGCTGATTTGAAACATTCTTTGTTCTTTCTTACCCCCTCACGCTGACCTTGATTTAGGCATGTTTTTTTCCCCCACATCTCTTCACTGCTGTCTATTTTGAAGCTTTGCTCACCTGTGTTATCTTTAAGGAGAGTGTGGCTTTGGCAGTGGGGAGCGAGGTAGGAAATCTAAGTATATTACATCACTGGCATCTTTCATGCTGCACTAATACTGGAAATTTACATCCTTTTGGAGGGAATGGCTAAAGATGTCTAAATATGTAATCAAATGCCGTGTAGACTGTTATCTATAGGTAATGGGCAAAACCAGAGAGATACACTGTGCTCATAGCTTCCCTGGGGCAGCCTGCAACATTCTCTTTCTTGCAGTGGTTGTCTCTTCTGTTGGATTCCTAAGATCTCTGTCAGTACAATACTGAAATAATTATTTGACAGCAGCTGCCTTCCAAAGAGCAAATAATTAATAGTTTTCATTACCTTGATTTAGTAATTTTCTCTGGTTGGTTTTCCCTACACACTATGTAACACATCATATATTATCAGCTCATTTCTCCTTTTCTTGCCCCTCTTGAAACTACTGCTTTCTCCAGCTGTTTGCATCATTGTAAAAAACCATTTATATAGCACATACATTGCAGGCACTTCACAATCACAAAGTAAAATACCTTCATTATCCCAAAAAAGTTTAAGGTTCAGATACATCCTTGATTTCCGGTGCACATTTTTACTTAAGACAATGGCATGGAAATTTTCAGGTAGATTAATGTAATCTCTCATTTTATTCCCACAATTTTTCATGATCAGATGATTGTAGGCTGTATACAACTGTATTTAACAGTTTGTGATCTGAATAACTAATTGTTCGCTACTTAGCATGGAGGTATTGTAAACACATCTGCTAACTAATAATTCCAGGCACAGGTTTTTGTACATAGACATTTGCATCTAAAAGTTGCATGTGCTGGAAAAAATCCAGATTTGGGGTCATCTCTATTTCTCTCTCTCCCGCTCTCATCTTCCATTTTTTTCTTAATACCATAGCTATTTTTTCCATTCTTTTTTAACTCTCTAGACTTTGCATGTGTTATTGTCATAGTGCCCCAGAAAAATTCTGACAGCATATTCTGTAATGAGACCTTTTAAAAGGCTGTTCTTTCTATTTTGAAAACAGTAAGCAATGTTGACTATGCAATTTTCAGATTTAATGGCTGCAAAAACAAGAATAGTTTCCATAATCTATTCAGTACATCAAAATTATGATACCTCTGACTGACCTGAAAAAGCCAAAATTGTTTTTTCACTGATTGCTTGTTTTGAAAAGATATTAGGGACTTATCCTAGATCACGCAAAACAGTACTAGCGTCACATTTTATTATCAGAAGTCATGTTACCATTTTAGAGGAGTCTGTGACTTACAAAATACCAATTATATAATGATATGAAAAACATTGGATTTATTAGTATTCACAGAAGTTTGCTCATAGTTCTTTTTTAATACTGGAAAGTCAGTCTATAGACTAGAAATGATTTATGTCGCTGGAACCAGAGGTGACATGAAAGGTCCTTAGTGCTCATGAATCAGTGAACAGTAGCCAGTTCAAAAGGCTGATACAAATCATTATAAATAAATTCTACTAAAAGGCTCCTGTGATAAATTCTTCATTGAGCTAGTTAGATCTTCCACTTCTTCCCTGCTACTGCTTTTGTGCTCCTGAAGACACTGAACAATCTCCTCCAGCAGTTCCACACCTCAATGAGGGGGGAGAGAAAAATTGAATGATGTGGAAGTTTTGAGGAGAAGCGTGAAGTCTCCTGCTGTGAAAAGGGGCTCTTCACCAAAGCCAAAGGCCTATAATAACAGAAGCATCTGAGAATCTTAATAAAATCAGTTAGCAGAGGTGGCGTTAGTTCTTTTTGAACAAACCCTCAATAACACACCATAAATAACACATTTTAAATATAATAATAAAATGGATGAAATTGTAAAAGCAACAAAGTTACTGGAAACTATCTTATTAACACTTCTGTAAATGCTTAATCTGTTGAGCAACCTAATCTAGGGGGAGATGTCCCTGCCCACAGCAAGGAGGGTTGGAGCTGAGTGATCTTTAAAGGTCACTTCCAACACAAACCATCCAACGGTTCTCTGATTCGCTGGTTCTAAATTCTACCTAAATGCTTGCCATATTCCTGTATTGTTTGTTTTGCTGTCTTTTTGAAAGTAAAGCACAGCCTTGATACGTAGCTCCGCACCTCTGGAGTACTGGAGCACTCAGCCAGCTGCACTATGAGGCCTTTGTCCTGCTTAGGCTGGTGCTGGACGTACAGGGAGTGCACAGTCGTGCCTTTGCCAGGTGGTGTCTGCTGTCCATTTGAAGAATAAGCAGAACAGGATTGGAATCTGTAACGCAGAAATAGGCTTCAAAGATGTATCTGAGGCCAAGAAAATTTCAGCATATGTTTGATTAGGTGTTCATGCTCTCTGAATTGCATTTTTGAATTTGCAACTTCTGTAATCATGGAAGACCTAAATTCAGAACATTTAGCTAATGTGGAGACACATCTGTGGGACAGGATCTGACACAGCCAGCATCTGAGTTTAATGCTCAGAGTGAAACAAGGCAGAATATCACCACAGGGTGGCCATGTGGGCTTTTGTGCAGTCTGGTGCTGCAGTGCTGGAGTCTCTCTGCCTGTGAAGAACTGCATTAATGAGCTCTACTCACTCAGAATTGCCTTGCTGGAAGTGTAGGTCATAATGGAAAAAAGTCTTGCTACTTCACTTTGCTCTGTACATAACATGTGCTTTGCTACACATGTTTATCGATGTTCTTTGCAGCTTTTCCATATTGACACATTAAATTTTGTATGCCAAAATAAGTATCTTTTGAAATGATGCAATATTGTTTATTTGCAATGATCACTTTGTAAAGGTAAAGTCCTGCTCTGTGAAAAGCGGTAAGGACCTGTACTGCCTTGATCAGCATTTTGCAGTTTACTTCGTGTGTGAATCCCAACTGAGACTAAGGTAGTACTAGAGAAAACAGGGGTATTGTTACCTAAGGCTGTGGTCATAGAGATGATGCTCCTTTTTCTTATGTGCACAGTTTTCTTTGAAGACAAAAGCTGGAGATATTTGCTCTGCCACTTGCTGGTGCCCTCTTTCAGTCCAAGTCAAACAAAGTGTCAACAACCTTTTGTCGTGGGGAATGCTTCAGAACTGTGGAATAATCTCAGGCTGCATCAAAAGTTGCCACTGTGTTAGTGATTTGTCTGAGATAATGAGAGATGTCACGGTAATGTGAAGAGCAATCACTCCTTGTGACACTGCTGGAGAATTTCCCTCCTGAGGAAAGAAGCTCATCTCAATTTTCGCACATACTCAAAAGCAAGTATTTCCAATCTAAACTACCATTTTATTAAGAAAGGATCTATATCTTGAACTGAGAGTGAGATTATATTTCCAGAATGTCATTGTCTTCAGAGTAAGGTGCAATTTTCTTCATTTTGTTTGGTTTCAATGTAGGTTCACGTGCATTTGCTGTTGGAATTAGCTACCTTTAGGTTTTGTTGCTGGGGAAAAAGTATCCAATGGATGTGAACCATGAACACCTTAGGAGACTAGAAAATACATAGATTCAGAGCATCTCGGAACACAAATTAAATATTTAGTGTACAGGCTGGATCCCTCCTAATGGAGAGTGTCTGGTGTAAGCATGGCATCCCTAATGTATAGCCAGCATAATAACTGAAAGAATGGGCTATAAACGTAAAGAGAGAATAGGGTGAGTACTTTGATTTCAGACAAAAGAATAGTATGGTAAGTGAACTCTAGAACAGTGATAGTGTGTGTGCGCAGGGAATCTAATTTCACATTGTTGACTGACATTTCTGATAGGACCAGAAGGCTATGTATGGGTGGACTGACGTACAGGTTTGTTTGCTTCCTGTCTAGTTTCTTGGTCTTTCAGTGGCTGTGCAAGTGGGTAGAGAATTAGAGGGCTGACCTGTTTTATAATGCTTCATACATATAGGCAAAAGTATTCTAAATTTTAAGGTGCTGGTTGGCCTTTTGCAATGAGCTGCATACTCCCAACATGCTGAAGACTGGGAAGAGGTTTTGTTACTACTATAGAAATATCGGAGGGATATATTGATCTGGTTGCCATCTGGTGTCACTGTGGGGGAAGCAATACAGAATTCTGTTGTGTCAGTGTGATCCTTGGAGCAATGTTGTGTGCATTTACCTGCCGTGTGTTTCTACAGCTACTGAACTATACAGCACTCCTGTAAATACAAGTACTTCTTTACAGGTAATTGTAATTAATTTTCTTTTAGAAATACGTGTTCTTCAAAAACAAATGTTTAAAAACAATTTTAAAAATTATAAATCCAGAGATGAGAGTTTGTACTTTTAAGGAATTGGTGTGAACAAGAACAGACTGTGGATGATTGTGTGTAGATCCATTCACAGGCATGTTAAACTCTGAGGTGGCAGGAAGACACTCCTCCTGCCAGACTCCCAACAGCACTCTGCCTCGTTGTGTCTCAATTGACATACTGTGGGTGCCTTCACACCGTTTAGACTGATGGGCAGAAGTTTCCCAATATATTTCAAGTGATCTAAAAATCCTTTGAAAGCATTACTGAAAATCAGGAGAACCATTTGGTTCCAGTAAATGTCAACAGTTTCTGGAAAAACACAGTCTGAGAACTATTAAAGGGAAATGTTCAGTGAATCTCAAAAAAAAAAAAAAAAAAAAGGCCTATGAAGAATATATGCTGACATAAAGATGATGGAGAGAGGCCTACAAGACACAAAATGAAAGGCAGACAAAGATGCCCAAAGTGTTTCAGTGGTCGGGAAGGCAGCCAAAGAAGCATTCATTTATTACAGAACACCATCACAACTTCCTTCTCTCAATGTGACGGTACCATTAGTAGCTCCTCGAGCAGTCTCTGATTTCTGTGAGAAAGAGGAATAGGAATGTCAAACAAAACACCAAAAGAAGATTTTTGAAGCCAGCTACTTCCCAGACCTATGCCAATGCCAGACCATCACTTTGACTGTGCGTGTTATTGGAGAGTTCAGTGTAAAGAATCTGTGGGGGATCGCAGAGGTTGACATGCCTACTCATGTCAAAAGTACCCTAGCAATTGCACAAGTAGGTTTCTCTTCTTTTTTTTTTTTTTTTTCATTTTTCAATAATGATGTGATATACAAAAATTATCTTTAATGAGAAATCAGGAATCACCAGGTTAAAATGACATTCAGTTGTTTTGTTTCTTGAGTTAACTCAGTCTTGTTCTTGCAGACTGGTAATTTATTGGGAGTGGTTAGTGCAGTTAGCATAATATTTTTCTATTTCCACATATATCTGAATTCTATTCTGTTGTTTCTTTGCTCTTCGTCATTTACTCTCTGGATGTCCATGTATTTTAGTTTTGTCCTTTCTACTCCTTTCTACCCCCTTCTATTTCTAAAATAAAGCCTCCCGTGTAAATCTGTATCAGTGTGTCAGAAGTAAAGCAAAGTTCCTGTATGTTTTGCCTTGGCAAAGGCAATGGCTCTGTTGTGGTTGGGAAAGGAAAGGCTTTCAGCAATGATGGCAGGGACTGCCCAGTCTCCACTGACCATGCATCTCTGCTGGGTTTGTGCAGTGGTTGCTGAAGGCTCTTGCCTCCTGATACCAGTCTTTGCTGAGTAATGCAGGCTGTGGAAGGCACAGAAAGATCAACTGGGATCAGATCCTCTAACTTCTAATCTCACACACATGGACCAGACCAAAAATTTTAACAGCAAGGTTCAGACTCCGTCTACCACCTTTCCCCATGTGGATATATGTAAGCTTTTCCTGACTCTGTGACAACAGCCAAAACACCGGCTCCTGTTGGGGCTTTTCACACGCTGGCCCCTCTGCACGTGGCTGCCCTCTCCATGCTGTTCCCTAGGAGCATCCTCATGCCCCGCACTGGATTCAGGAAGAGCACCCCTTCTGCAGCACTCCAAAAAGCCAGTGGCAAAGGTTGGCACCAACTGCACTTTACATGCCTGGAGGTGAGCGATACCTGCCTTTACCAGGACTTCGTTGGTAGAGTGGAGATCCTGGGCAGCCTAATTATAAGGCTGTTGTGGTTTAACCCGGCTGGCAGCTAAACACCACACAGCCGTTCGCTCACTCTCCCCCCTCCCTCTCTGGGATGGGGGAGAGAAACGGGAAAGTGAAGCCTGTGAGTTGAGATAAAGACAGTTTATTAAGACAGGAATATAATAATAACAATAATAATGTGATAATGAGAATAGTATTAATAATAATAATGTGTACGAAACAAGTGATGCACAATGCAAATGCTCACCACCCGCTGACCGATGCCCAGCCTATCCCCGAGCAGCCGGCCCCCCACCCCGGCCAGCCACCCCTATATATTGTTTAGCATGACGCCAGATGGTATGGAATACCCCTTTGGCCAGTTTGGGTCAGCTGTCCTGGGTCTGTCCCCTCCCAGCTCCTGCTGCACCCCCAGCCTGCTCGCTGGCAGGACAGAGCAAGAAGCCGAAAAGTCCTTGGCCTGGTGTAAACACTGCTCTGCAACAATTAAAACATCAGCATGTTATCAGCGCTCTTCTCATCCTAATCCAAAACATAGCACCCTACCAGCTACTATGAGGAAAATTAACTCTGTCTTAACTGGAACCAGGACAAAGGCCAATTCTGGCATTGTTCCCAAGAGGACAAGACTTGAGATTGCAGAGAAGTAGATTTTCTCCTTATTCTCACAGTTGTAATAGTGCTGCTGCTGAGGAAGAGGCATGTTCTGAGCACAAATGGCTCTGTGACTGTGCACAGTGCACTGAATCAAAACAGTGATAGAGCCCTCAGCTGAGAGACTGCTCTTAACTTGTTAAAAAAAAACAAGAAGTGTGTCAATGAGATGTAGCATGAATTTGTTTTGTTAGATATATAGTCAGAAATAAGAACTGATAAGTTTGCTGTGATAAGTTCTGTACAATGGCTTTGCTGAAAGGTAGGCTGCTTCATGATTTACTGAACTATTATAAGTGATAAAACTGATCCATTTGTTATCATCCAGTGCATAAAGACTTCAGGGTTTAAGGAGCCTGCACTAAATAACAAAGCAATTTATAAACTCATAAACTGAAAATTACAGGGAAGTACTACTTAAGTCACTGGTAATAGCAACCTTTTATCGTATTACTGATGATTATCAAACCTCACTTTAGGAAAGCCATAGTTACGTTAAAAAGTCATGGACATAAACTTGTGTTAATATATTGTGCAGAGGCAAGTTTTTTTGTTTGTTTGTTTTTATTGTTTTTATTTTTCATTTCAGATCCCTACATCAGCTGATGTGAACTGATTTATGCTTCTGAAGCCAGCTGAGGATTGGTCTTGCTGGCTCTACTATTTGGCAGAAGATCTTTACCTAAAGCAAATTTGAGTGTAGTATCTTGAAGAGAGAATCTTTCTGTATTTCATTAAACACATAATAATTAGCAGTAGTTGGTTTCAGATTAGCTTGTCTTAAGGAGAATATAATGATGAAGCCTACTGTGAAGATGAAAATACTCTGTACTGGATTTAAAAAAAATGCATGATTACTGTAAGACTGTAAGTCTTCTCTGTGTTCTCTTGAATCAAAGATTTTATGGGAATGATGCTGAGTAGAGCTGAGCAAACATTTGCAGGGAGATAATTTATCTGATGACATTAGCTTCTTTTTCTTCTCAAGAGTATCATGAGTTATTTAATTAATTCATTCAGTTTTATCCAACAAATATGTTGATGAGTGTAAGTGCTCAATGAATAGATGGATTGAGAGCCGCTTGTCATCAGCACTCAATATTTAATATCCAACTTTGTTCAAGTGTGGATGATTCCACTCTGAAACAGCCTTGTTTCTTTTTTATGTGCTTAAGTGTAATCTCTAAAATCATGACAAAGATTTGGAAAAACACCTGGGAGGTCTCTAGAAGAAAGAAATTTGAGAAACACGTCAACGTTTTAGGGAATTTAGTTAAAACACTATTTTCTAATAGCCAGTAAATTATGATCCAGCTGTCCTTGTATCTGTTCTCTGGGAAATGATATTGTAAACACTTATTTCATGGACCTTTTTCCAAATAAGATCAAGTCCATCATCATCTTATAGTGAACCCGTCCCTGCTCAGGACTGAAGCTGGAGCCAGCTTAAAAACAGGAGAGGTTATGGGAACTCTTGATTGGGACCAGATTGTTGGCTGCTACTCCTCAGGCTCTCTTGGGACCATATCCTGACCTTGCTGTACAGCAAATATACACAGAAGCCAATTTCTTGCCTCAAAAGCTGTGAAAGTGCTAAAGTAATAGAAATTAATTGAAAAAGGAAAAAAGTTATGTGCAGTGAGAACACAGAACAGAGAATTTATAAACCAACTGAACTACACTTGAGGTTGCACTTCAATTGTTCTTCTACTGTTATGCTGAAATCCAGAAAGTAAGAGCTGAAAAAGCAGCAGCAGCAGCAAACCCCTTCAATTTGCAGGGCATTTAGAGTAGATTAAGGGCTTGTTTTGTTTTGCCACCACACCTCCTAAACTTTTGTGGGTTTTCATTTCATAAATCATCATGGTAGATGAAGCTGTAAGGTGTGGAAAATAAGCATAAATATAAATACTTCCAGCTTTCTAAATGTTTCAGATTATTTTCAGTACTTTGTATAAATTACGTGAGATTTTAGTGCTGTTGCACCTCATACATCATGCACCTGGTTAGTATCTTTTCCTGGGGGAGAAGCCTAAGTAAAAAAAAAAAATGTTCGTCTCCCATAATGTCAGTATAATCATTGCCATCATGTTCCCTCCCTCTTCCATTCCTTTATGAAGCAGTTTTTGTTTTATATTATTAAAAAAGCAAACAGGTAAAACCTTCAGGTTTAAATTCTAAGGTACAGAGACCTTAGTTGAAAAGGAGGACTCATTACAGTCAATGGAGGTTTTGTCATGGCAATCAGTGGGCCAAATACATAATTTCAGTATTTTCCTATGTGTTTATAAAGTACCTAGCAAAACAAGAATTGTACTACTTAGCACTGCTATTTATTTAATATTCTTGCACTTCCAAGGAATCTTACATTCTCTGCAAGATGAGAAACTTAGTCTGCATTTTCTTATCTTCTAATGCAGTGAGTAGCAATATTGATGCTATTCACAATCTTCTCTGTCATTAATAAATATGCCAAGATATGATCATGAATTATGCCCCTTTAATAATGTAATGGAACTCTTAATATCTAGAGCTTGATTTTCTTAAAAATATCTGAGCTGTTTAGGTGCCAGCAAGAATGTGCTGACCATATGTAATTAATCTTGATTAATTATGGTTACACAATTATCATTTATTATTTCATTTTTACCACTATCAACTAATTTTTAACTACCCTTAATGATTCAGCATTCCTTTTTCATTCCACAGTCAAAATATGTTATATTTTATTTGATGGAAAGAGCTAAATTGGTGAAGTTTAAGGCTGTGGTATGAGCTGGTACAGAAACCCCATGCTCTGCAGCTAAAATACCTGTCATTGCCCCTACAGAATGGCATCATATAAATGTTTTTGGTAGCCTCACAGGAAACTGGCCATCATTTGGCAGCAAATAACATATAATGATATTTGGAACTGAGTTTCTGATTGCCTGTTCTTTAAGAGAACAACAGAATTCTCATTGATTTTAACAGCCTTTGACCTGAACCCAGGGTCAGCTCTCTTGGGCCAGCCTTTGTTAAAATGACCATTGTCAGTACCTTCTATTTACTTTCTTGGCATTGCTTACAGATCCAGAACATTTAGGAACTAAGCTTAGCAAACAGGCTTTGGTTTAAACTTCAGTGGTGGGTGCAAAAAAAAAAAGGTAGGGTAATACACCTCTGTTTTCAATCTTCTTTTTAGCCATGTTTCTCTACCTTTGCAGAAACTAGAGATAATCTAATGAACAAAGCATTTAATAACAATTAAAAATAAAACACTTTAAGTGATCATTTTGTGTAGCAGCATTAGAATTGTTCCACTTGTTTGAAGGAATAAGATATGAAGAATTGATTGAGTAACCAATTTAATAATGAACAGAATTTAGAATACAGAAAGATTAGTTGAGAGCCTTGGGACACAGTTCACTAAAATTTTATATGCTGCTTATGCTCAAAACCAGGGAAATTTTGATATAAAAGTGATTTATAGGCAATAGCTGTGCACAGTCTTTTATCATATTAATAAAATCTTTAACCAGTCTTTGAAAATTCTCAAGCCTCGTGTGTTCAGTTGAGATGCACAGATCCAAAAGAACTGCTGTCTGGCAGATGTGCAGATACATTATCAGAAAATGTATTTTCAGCTTAACCAATATAATCTAATTCATTCTAATGTGATATTTCAAGTTTATTATAGTGTAATTGAATACAGAAGAACACAGTGCACTGTACAGTAGACAAAATGAGGTGAAGTGTGCAGCTTAAAGGTGACCAGGTTAGGCCCGTTAGATTGTTGAATGTTGGTGGTTAAATTGGGTGATAATTTAAACAACAAAAAATTGTACACCAACGGAGAATGCTGTTCTTTTCCTTTGGAAACTGCCATTGTGAAGTAAGTGGCTTTACTTTATGAAATTATGCTAAACTTATTTAAGATTATATTGTCCTTGCACATTACTGTAAAAGTTATCACTTTAGTAAATGGTAAATTAAATCTTTCTCTTCTGCTTCCACTAAGGCAGGCAACATCATTTTTCCCTCATATAACACATAGTGTGTAGTGGATCTAACTCAATAATCTCTGTGTATGTATCTGTGTATCTGTTTTAACTTGTCTGTATGCATCTTAGAATGAAGTGTTACTTGAAATCGTTTCATTTTTCTATCTTAAATCAGCTTTGAAATGTTAGTGGCGCAACAGTTATTTTTGTTTTGTATTCACCCCAGAGAGAGACAGGAAAACTCTCCTCATAACTGTTTCTATAATGGTACGGATTTTAGTTTGCTCCCCCCAAATCCTTCTTTGCCATTATGTCTCCGTGTTATAGGCTGTTTCAGCAGGTGCCTATCCATTTGCCACCTGCCCTGGTGCAGTGAATGATTATGCAATTTAACTAATGCATTTTAAATATTTAGGTGACATTTTACCTTGTATAGTTAGGCTGAATATGTAATTTGACTGGAATCTTTAGTTAAAAAATGACAATTTTTGTCTGAAGGGTGCACAGTCCATGATAAAAGAGAATGAATAAGTAATCAAATACAAAAATAAAAGTTCTGTTTAATCTCATTCCCACGGCCGTGTTTATACCGCCTCTTTTTTTTTTTTATTTATTTATTCATTGATTTATAGTCATTCCATATGTACTGTAGTAGTTGATGCACTTAGTAGGCTGTGTTTGTAGCTTTCTACATCAATACCCAAAGCATATTATGGTAGCAGCCTGATATGCTGCCAGTTCACAAGATAAGGGATGACTTTCAAGACAAATAATACAGTCTAAAAAGTGACCAAGGTTTCTCTCATTTACACTGCAAAATCGTCACTCACCTGCAGATGCTGTTTAACAATTTACTAAATGTGATGTGCATTACAATGAGGCAGGTTAAATGACTTAAGTGTACTTGCTTGTTGCATACGATAAATGTCTAAGCCGCAATCAAAAAAACCTCGAGTCTCTTGCCTGCTCATTCATTTTGCATAAAGAACCTTCAACTGAAAAAAAATAAAAAATTACCAACAAATCCAGTTTTCTTTATTAGTCTTTGGTCTCTGCTAAATATCACTTAATTCTAATTTAAATTCTAATTTTTATTTAAAAATAAATATCTTTGGAAAAAAAATACCAAAAATGAATTAAATTAGCACAAACACTTTTACTACCATCTAGTTTACTGTTTGTATTTCTCTGCTCCTCATACTGGCAGTTATCTCCGAGCAGGACTAACAGCAGCAGCAATAACACAGTGAAGTCAGTAGATGGCTGTAGAAAAGTATGCTGAACACACTTGTGTTAGAGTAATAAGATTGGGAAAGGCCTTGACCTGACTGGATGCAGCTTTTATCTGAAGTACATTTAAAGAGATAAAGGAGAAGCAGGGTGCAGTACATGTTCCTTTCTTTTCTGTAGGAGCTTTGCTTTGAGTTTAGAAATTTCTCAAATACAGGATTTGTGAACTGGGTCCTTTAGCAAGGAGAGGTAATGGTTTGAGTGCCACTGGAGTCACTTGCTATTCTCTGATGATTTTTTTTCCTTTAAGACGTCTTAGAAATCCTCCTATAAATTCCTACAGAGGGGGCGTCTGTAGATCCCATAACAATCAGCAAGTGGTATATTTCCATTTATGTATGTATATATGTATATATTTATTTATTTATTCTTTTTCTTTCTTTCTCTCCTTTTTATTTTTTTTTTCCTCTCCAAGGTAGTTGGCTAGTGCACGGACCTGCTCATTAAATAGATACACCAAGAATTGTTACCTAAGCAAGCCTGACAGTAAAGAAAGGAAAGACTGAGTTAGGGAGAAAAAGGGAAGAAAAAAGCCTGAAGCAAGTCACTTCACACGCAGAAAGAGCCACTGAACGAATACTATTCTCATAAACAAACTAAAAAAAAAAATCCTTGTATAAGAAGAGAACTGTGAGGACTTGACAGAAAAAGGCAAGATTTTCTACACACTGTTTTCAGTTTTCCTTCCAGACATACTTGGTGAAGTAAGGAGACTTCTCTTTGCTGACAGAGCCCTTGATTTCTTTCAAGATGATGATGTATTTGTGGGTAGGTAGTGTCTCTCTCCATGTCAATCTTTTATTAGTAAATTGACTTTGGGACTATAGATTTTAGTCTGTACTTACAGCATGTTTTCTAATATGTAAAGGTGTCTATAATGCAGGTGGCATAGCAGGGCTAGAGTACAGTACATGTGCTTGCATTTCCAATGGGATTTTAAACAAACTGGTTCATTAACGTTAAGCTGCAATTTGTTTTCAGGGATTGCAGGGTGTGGCATAATGCACTGCTTTCTTTTCGTTGCCTTAGAAAACGCTACGATTGTATCTGTAAGGTTCACTGTGGTTCAGTCATAAAATGAATGCTGCATCACTTGTGGCTGTTCAGTATTTGCTTTCTTTGTAAGGAAAGAAACAATCCTAACGTGATTCAAACTTCAAATTTGTGTTAGTTGGCCTATTTGTGTTCATATTAGTTGTCACAGTCTTTCTAGGCTTTTGAAGTTTATGGTAATTGACAGCCACCGATAAATATATAAAATGTACTTGTTCTTGTGATTTTATATTCAGCATTGTTCAGATTACTCACAGCAAAATCTGCTCACCTTAGGAATTAAAATAATGTTGTGCTGTGACATACATCTTGTGAATTAGTGAAACTATTAACCTGTTAATTAGTTCAGGTTGAGATACAAAACATTATTTTGTTAAAAAAAAAAAAAAAGGTAAATCACAGAATGAACATGCATACTTGAAAAGCATTTTGCCATTCCTCTTCAAAGCCTGTACATCTTCTGGGAAAATATTTTAAACTAATCTTATTTGACAAGCTATTTATTTATTTATCTTAATCGTATACAAAAACAGACAGCCTTTCAGCTAGTCTGAGCCACCTCTGCAAAACAGGCTATGTATGAGCAACATTTAAGTCTTAGAGATATTATCAATAAATCACTACTTCTCTTTCAAATTGTAGTGTAGTTCATGCTGTAAATTCCCCTTTATGGTTCCTTCTAATTTCCATTGTCCTGCATTAGAGTAACTTTTGTTTTTGGCACAAACAGTATGGCATGCAGACTTCTTAGTTTCTTTGACCCCTGTTATCATTTCAGGAACTCACCAATCACTGAGCATCGTGATTTTGTCTCTCTTTTTTTTGTGTGTTCTGTAGCACAAGTCACTTTAATTATGACAAGAAAATATCTGTGCATGTAGCAGCAACCCTGATTACTTATTTGTTAACCCTTTACTGTGGCTTATTGAAGCTGTATGTTTGCTAATGCAAGCAATAATTTCATTCTGTTTTTAAGTTTATTTATAAATCAGATAATTTAGCTGGAGTTATCTTCTGTTTTTCATTCAACACTCCTGTGCTCTCCTGTTGTTGTTATCATCCAAAAGAGATTCTAAAGTATACAGTAAATATTTGAGGATTAAGCTTATTTTCTGAGATGACAGTAAGGTGAGAAGATGTGAATTATTCTATGTCTTTGTGGCACTAGCTCAGAAGGTTTAGAAGTTAAGGACTACTCTCCCCTCAGTAAGCCCATGAATCTTTATTAATTGGAAAACTTAATGAAATACATTTTATTGCATGTAGTTATGCAGATCTCCATTATTATCAGCGTGGTGTATTTTACACTATTTATGAGCTTTTCTAGCTATTCCGTTTATATATGTGTGTGTTTGAGCAAAACCACAGCAATAAGCAGTTTCTGACAGTACCCTCTCCTGGTCTCCAAAGCTTCCAGTAATGAATCTTTGACATTTAAAAGTGTATTCCTTCGATTTTTATTTTGTTTTTTTTTACTTATATCTTAGGATGTCTCTCTCTTTCTCTCTTTTTTTTTTTTTTATTAGCAGAGTTCATTACACAGAAGAATGTCTCTCTTTTTTACCGCTACTGTATGTAGACACTAAGCATTCTTCCCATTTTTATTTTAACTTTACTAAATTTAATGATTTAAGTAAAATCTGAAAATGAGATCGGTAGGAAGAAACAGAGAACAAATTTTCTTTGTTGTTATTGTAGCTGAAGACAATTTCTTCCGTATGTTCTGGAAATATAAATTGCGTATTCATAGAAAACTTACTTCATTTCTGAAGTTATAGAAGTGGGATACTGTAAAGAGTATGATTTTTGAACTGGGTAAGTTAAGTGTGCATGTGTATGTGTCTACATGTAAAAGATGCAGAATGTAAACAAGAGGCTTTTAACATATAGAGTTGCAACATATAAACTCAGCAACATTTTAAATGCTTTCTTCTGGCATCACATTGATATATGATAAAAGCTCCTCAGCAATATTATTAAAATGTAAAGTAGCCAACTTGTGAAAAAACATGGTCTTCACTTTTCTTAAAGGTCTTTAATAAATGGGAAATATTCTTCAAGATTTACAAGAAAACGAAAATTGCAGTAACTTCACATTTTAGAGTCTTACTAATTAGTATCCTTTTTTTTTTTTTTTTTTCCTACTGTTGCTGATGTCGAGTTCCTTTTACGGCAAACTTTGAATATGTTCAGCTAACTAAATCAAAACATTTTTCAGTAATGCAGTGTACAGCCAGTCTGTTGTCTGGAAAAGTCTTGATTTGTTATTTTTCAATACTTATTTAAAGATTTCAGAAAGTAGAGAAAGATTTTTATATCATTAACCCTGCCAAAGGAAATCTGTATTTTTTGACTGTCTGAGCTATTTCATGATGCTTGCACTTCCCCTTCTACCTTTGAAAAATTGAGAACTTTTTTTTCCTTGTACTTTTTTTGCACGGATACCTGTGCTATAGGAATCTGAGTTCATCAATATCCAATTTCTTATTGTCAAAAAAAAAAATGAGGATTTTCAAATATTACTGACTTAGGAACTAGAACTAAATCCCACAGTCAAAAGGACCTATATCATTTTTAACTTTAAAGGGTATAGACCCTTTTATATTCTGATGCACTCTAATATCCCTTTCTTTCCAATACAAGATTGTTGCAGTAATGATGCAAGGCTTTGATCACTGCAGATTATCATTCACATTTTGTAGTGGAATTCACCTCCCAAATATTCTGATTTTCCCAGAATGTAATGAATAAGAGAAAATTCTTTCAGTTAGAGAGTTGAAAAGTTGATGACCTCCACTTACCTTGGAAATAGAAGCAGAACTACCAGTGGGTGAAATGAGTGTTGATGGCTGAAAGTTAAGACTGTACAGAAGCTTTCAAGGAATCCCCACTTTTCCAAACCCACTCCTTCTGCATAGTATTCATCCTGATTTTCTTCATATTTTGAAAATGAACATGGCTTTGCAACTTGATGGTACAAGCAACTGCTCATTTCCCAAGCAAACAGTATCATGGTCATTTGTTTTCCATTTGGTAATTCAGATTGGACTATTTGGAGTTCTCATAGTCCTCATGGTTAATTTAAGAGATGAGAGTGGAAGCTACTGCATCTCATTAAAAAGTTAAAGTCATATGCAATTAAATATTATTGTAAGGAAAAACTGGAACAAAATCATTGGTAAATGCATTATAAAATATACAAATGATTCTGTTTCCACCTTTTGTTTATAAGCTTTATTTTCTGTGAAAGTCTTGAACTAAAATTACCTTAATATACTGTAATAAAATTTTATAAACATTTACTTAATGGCTGTTTAGTCAGAGACATGCTTCATTTCTGTCACTATGCTGTTCTTTTTAATAACAGGGAATGAGATTTCAGAAATTTTATATATATTTAGCAGGGATTTTCAGTAGCAGCTTCAGAACAGTATTTGATCAAATAAGGCAGAGAGCATGTAAGCAAATTAAGTTTGTTTTTGCCCAAAACTAGAGTGGGCAGATACAGAGAAACAAACTAAATAATATATATGCAACAGAAACAAGATAATTTCTTCTGGCAATAGAATAGAACATTGTTTTGAAAACTTTGAGGAATAAAGGTTTTATCGAAAGGGGAGGACTATCCTAAGCAGATGAGAAGATTACAAAAAAAAAATAAAAAGACAAAAAAACAGTCTTAGGATTCTTAAATTTGGAGTGCGTAGGTAGACTGTCTTTTTTGTAATACAGTTCTCTCTCTCTTTTTTTTTTTTTTGAGGCATTGCACTTACTGAACAATTTTGAAGCACTAGTATTTTGTTCAT
Organism: Anser brachyrhynchus; assembly: GCF_964034855.1. NCBI lineage: Eukaryota > Metazoa > Chordata > Aves > Anseriformes > Anatidae > Anser > Anser brachyrhynchus. The sequence goes on from NC_137733.1 coordinate 2,980,343, forward strand.
TAAACAAGGTATTTCTCTCTTAAACAAGGGCTTCCCAATAAAACCACAAAGACAAAGCTGTGCTATTTACTGTGTTTAAAGAGCTACAGACAGTTGAGAATTAAATTGAAAGAATAAATGAATACGTTGACAATGTTTCTGGTGGAACACTTCAGTGTAGATTTTGTTGCATAAATTTATTTAGTGATCAAAACATTTCGATCCTTTCAGTTAAGGGAAATCAAACACATTAGCTGAAAAACTGCAGGCAACTTCGTAGTCCAAATAATCCTCACGTTGCTTTCTACAGGGACCTTGAATAAAACATGTAGCTTCATATTCTATAGCTGATTGCCTGACCATTAAATAAATATGTACCTTTTGTTATTAACACAGAAAAATACAAAATGATTTAATAATAGAGAATGCTGATATGAATATCAAATATCTTCAAGGGTATCTGACTCAATAAACCTGAATAATACAGTATTACAATTTATAAAACTGCAAACTTGATGCCTGAAATTAAAGGGCCAGTAGGGATGTTGAAAGAAAACAGGGTTATAATTAGTCAAGGCAGAATCTAGGACAATTCTCAGTAGGTTATCATTTTGTATCTAAAGGTATATACATATAAGTGAGTTTTAAAATGATGTGTTTATATGTATGTAAAATAATTTATATTGGAGTGACAGAAGTTATTAATCACAATAAGATGCAAAACATTAAAAATGTGCAAATATGGAATCACCTTTTTTAATGTGAAATAGAGAAAGGTAATTTCAATTTAGGTTTGACAGCAACATTTGTTCCTCTAATATATTGTCCTGAGATTTTCTTTGACCTGCTAAAGTATTTTGTAAAAGAATGTTCTATTATTTATAGAGGGTAACAATATAAACAAGAGAACAAAATCATTATTAGGCTCCATTATACCCAGTGTTGCATAAGGTTTATAATAGTAATACATATCACTTTAGAAACAAACACACATACACATTAAGTGCTGATGTGTGATGAAGTATCTGGAAGCTGAGTTTAACCAGGACATTAAGAATGTGTGTATCATTATTAGTTGCGGTTCTCTTTCAGCAGAACTCATGCATTTTGTGTAAAGCTATATGATAGACCACTGCTGTTCTTTTCTGAAGTTACATTATATACATTTAATCACCAAACATTTTTCTCCTCTTACTATAGTAAGAAGTTACATTTGTCCAATTAACCTTATCTTCCTCTTGTCCCTGTTAGTATCAGTGGTTTCTATCACAGCTTTGAATCAGCTATGTGGGTCTTTTTATCAGTCCAGGGATGTTTATGTGAGGAAGAAATTGAACAAAGGCTGCATTAAATGTGGTTCAGTGAGCAGGCTAGAGTTCTGCTATTGTCCTACTATGATTATCTCTTAGTGGAAATCCTTTCCAAATACCAGTTCTCTGACAAACTAGGGAATTTCTATGCTACCACGTGCATAATTGTGGAAGCTTAGCTACTATGTGAATGGTCTTGGTTTTCAGCAAGTGAAAAGAATAAGCAAGTCTTGAAGACTCTTCTGGGCAGTTGAAGAATCTTGTTCCTGTTTTGAGAATAATTTTTTGGAAATTTGCTTTTGGGTATTTATCCCATGAAATATGCCTGTCTGGGAAGCTGAGCAAGACTATCGTAGTCCGTAAACTCAGATTCTGCATATGGTTTCTTCCTTTAAATGTGCAAATGCCATTAGACTTGCTCTATCTCGTATAACTAGTTTCTTTGTGTCTCATTGTTTAATTAATGAAAGGAAAAGTCTAGTAATGGAGGTCTAGGTATCTGTTCATATCTTCAGTAGATCCTGATCTTCTCTTCCTGTCTTCCTATACTGGTTTCCTATTTCCTATCTGCTCCTGGATTGATACTCCTTCACCAGAGTGATGGATCTGCGTTTAGATCCTTCTGATAACATAGTATGGAAATACACCTGTATTTACTATGATCAGAAAACTTAAGTGTAATATCTTATGCCTGCAGAAGTGACTGTTTTACACATATGAATATGATGTACTATATATTATTTCTCCATAGAATTATGATCTGTTGTGGGCTGACCCCATCTAGCAGCCAAACTCCCACCCATCTCCCTGCTCACTCTAGGCCTCATCAGGATGGTTGGGAGAAAACAGAAATAACATGGGTGAGAAGGCTTTTGGGTTGACTTAAAGGCAGGGAGGCCACTTGCCAATTAACGCCATAGGCAAAATGGCTTGCTTTGAAGGAAATTAAATTATTTACTGCCCATTAAAATAGGAGTTTTTCTCTGCAACTCCTGCTTTCTCACTCTTATCTTGTGCTCCAGAATGGGTCCTCCAGAGGACGCCGTCCCTTTGAGGTTTAATGGGCACCTCCATGGGCTTCACATGTGTTTTTAATTTGCCATGGAGTTTCTTCTTCTCTGACTTAGCATTCCCTCTGCTGTTCCGCTTTTTGTTTTCTTCCAGCATTTTTGTCCTTTCTTGCATGTTTTTACAGATGTACCACAAGGCTGTCTGATGGCCTTGGCTGTAGCCTGGTCTGGGTCTATGGCCACACTGCCTGGAACTGGCTGTGCCTGGCACAGGGCAGCAATCCCACAACCCGCTCCCACAGAGGCCACCCTGGCAGCCCCCTAACTATGAGAATCTTGCAGCCTATGCCCAATACAAATTTTAAGTCAGCTAAACATGGTGGATTGAGTCTGAACAGCGACATTTCATGATTTCTTCAGAGACTGATCTGTGTTTCTCTTTGGTGACTATCCTGGGCATTTTTGGTGTAAGTAGTATTTATTTTATTTTATTTATTTTATTTTATTTATTTTATTTTATTTATTTTATTTTATTTTATATTAAACGTTGTGGTGTATGTGTAAGAATGAAGTACTTGTTTTCTAGAGGAAACACTGATATATTCCATTTTTTACTTTTCAGTTAGCTTTTCCTCAAATATAATTATAGGAATTCAAGGAAGAATAAAATGTGACAACATATTTATGAATCACAAGATTTAACAGAGACCAAAGTAGATCATATTATTGATGTGCTTACTGCTTCATTAAATTTCCCTTAAAGTTTGCAGCATGGATATGGATCATTTGCAATAATAATTATGCAGTGATCGATTGATTCTGTCTGACATTGTACTTGTCATCTTGAAATGCAAAATCCATTCATTTTCAGCTGTGTGAACATTTTTCTCTAATGTTATGTACTAGCATGCAATGGTTTATTTTATAGAGAAGTGCATTTTATAAAGTTTGAGTACTTAACATTAACCTTTAGCTAAGAATGAAGTATCACTTGTCATTTTACAAAAATGAAAACTGCCCAACCAGCAATTTTTGAGATTAGAAAAGTCTAATTTCAAAAAGATTCCTCAAATTGGAATATATGCATTTCATTTGATAAATATGTATGTATTATGAACATTAGTTTTCTGATAGGTCTGTGTTTGAAATACAGCATAAAGAGGATAATTGATAGAACCTCAAGCTTAAGATCTCTGCTTTTACAGCTGGTGTGCGTTATGTGTAGAGTCTGTCTTTGTTTCCAACCAATAATTTGATTCATAGCAATAACAGTTAATTGGAAAATCAGTATAAAATATGTTGACTTTTACTTAAATATTGTACATTTTGTGTTTTGAATGGTCTAATGTTGTGACAATTTTATCTTCTGTTAAAAGTGTTTGTAGCAATGAATGAAACACTATCCTTTATCTTGTTCATTTGGGCTTTTGAAATTTAAAAAAAAACGTTTCTATGAAAATTCCAGTGAAATGGCGAGTTAGTGACTGCAGTTAAAATTAAGTGCATCTAGATTTCCAAACTAAGAGAAAAACAATAATCAAAAGAAATGTTTGTAGGTGCTCCACTTGGAGCTTTTGCAGTGCATCCGCTGTTATTAAGCAGGAAGTGAAGACCAGAGCTATGACTGGTGAGGTGTGATTTTTTCAAAATCATCTTCTCCAAAGCTAAAAGCCAAATTTATGTTATGTTCAGTCAAAATACTTATGATAACTTTTAGATTTAAAGTTTTATTCAAGGGTCTTTTTCTGTTCTCTTTTTGGAGTTTTTGGTTGTTTTAATCAGTGTTTTGAAACCCTATGTGTGTTTCTTTTATTCAAAAAGCAATTTTAAAAATTCTTCATGGGTTTGGGGGCTGGACAGATATGTGTGGCAGAGATGATCATTAAAAGTTCCTTCCAACCCAAGCCATTCTATGAAGAAATGGGTTAAGAGGCTGAGATGAGAGGAATACATGAACAGTTAAGCTATTTTGAGTTAAACTTGAAGAAATCATGTCCTCATGATGTCACTAAATTCCTACTCCTAAAACAACGTGCAGGGTGAACTTCATTTTTTGTCTTGGTGGATGTCAAAGTATATTTATTGCCACAGCACCTGAGGGCAGTGTGGAACGTGCAACAACATGACAAACTTGAGATCTGTGAGCTCTTATTCCTACCTAGAGTAACTTAATAATGATGCTAATAATAATGCCCTTCCTTTTCTATGCTTTGTTTAACACATGCAGATGTCTAAGCTACCACCCCCTCAAATTAATTAGTAAGAAAAATGAATTCCAACACAGAGAGTTGGTATTATCCTCTAGTTTTTTAGGGCAGTTGTAGCTGGAAAGCAGTTAAAAATTTGCTTTGGAGAAAGGTCTGATTTACTTTCCTGGTGTGATTTTTATCTGAAATTGAGTGACTTTCTAAAGAATAAATAAAAGTGAGAATATGGTGGGGTTTTTTTGTTGTTCATTTGTTTGTTTTTCCACTGCAGAGTTGTAATACTATGTGGCAATCAGTCTTCATACCATTAGAAAAGCTATGTTACTTTGGGAATAATGAGACACTTAGGGGTATGTATACCTATCTGCCTAACACTTCATAGAGTGTGACCTCCACACTTCTCCAGTCTCTAAGTATTCGCAAATCTCTTATTGTTCCATCTATGTTCACTGTTCTTAATGCATACTAAGATACTTAAGACTGGTCTTCTGAAGAATGCAGAAAAGGAAATATGACAATTGCATACTAATGTTCATCATGATGGGCAGAGCCTATTTTGTTAGGCAGTTCCTTATGTTACAGACAAAGTAGTTAGATCCTTTTCTTGCAGCATGCAGTATTTGTATTTACAACATTTGGGTATTCATATTAAAACCACTGAGATGAATATATCCCCAAAAGAATCCCACACAATGGTAATGTAACCAGGCATTATCAATGAGTGGCGGTATGTCAGAGAAGGCATCAGTAAGCTCTAGTCTGGCAATGTGTTAGATATTATGACGACAATAGAATAGTAACAGTAGGATTTAAATTTTGATTTTTATATTGGATAATTCCTTCCAATAGCTAGGAATATCCGAAAAGTAAAAGTTTTAATTTCAAACAAGAGAAGGATGATTTCATAATGTATACAATCCCAGCTGGGATAGACGGAAAAAAAAGTAATTCCACCACCCACACAGATGTAAGGAATCCTACATAGATTACTGGCATTTATGAAGTACCACGTGTGCTTCTGTTATTTATTATTCAATACTAGGCTTGCGTTTAGCATTTGTTACTCTCCAGTTTTAGGTTTTCATATGTTATTGTTGCAAAGCCGCAATGTGCAACCTAAGAGGACCATCTTATTTTAGGCTAATATATAGATGTTCACAGCCTGTGAACAAATTCTTAATTGAAATCAGTTTATAAAAAGCAATTATAAACATACAAATCAAATGTATCTCTTAGCTATAAAACGCATGCAAGTGAGCCACATGTTTAATCTGAATCTTTCCTGCTGAAGAACGAGCCTGTTCATGTCTTGTTCTGTTGGACATGGAGAAAGGAGTATTTAGTTATGTGTTGTTGCAGCCTTTTAAACACTGAAGATATTTTTTCATGATACCACTGAAGTAAGATAAATACTTCGGTCTTCTTTTAGGTGAATGACTCCAATTTACACTGGATGTATGTCTTGTTAGGGAACAAATTTAATAATGTTATTACTGTCAGATAAACTATGTATGACCAAGCAGTGCTGCTTCTGTTTTTCTAAAATGCAAATTAGTTATCTGGCTAAATATTTTAGCTGAGGCTCCCCTGGAGAAAAATCACCATACACAGCTTCACATATCCTAGTATATATTTTAATCCATCCTTTCTATCATGTTGAACTGACTTAGTTGAATTGAAAAACATAATTTCACACATCAGAACAGGTCTGTAGAATGATTATGTACCATACTATTGACTCTTGTTGCTAGTTATTGAGTGGCTTGAATGGTATCTGAAAATGCATCAAAAGTATTTGGGGGAAGAAGAGAAGAAGGAGTTAATAAATGATTTATGGAGAGATAATATGGTTCTGTCTTGATATTCACAGGATGGGTTGTTTCATACAAGATTTGTTGCGTGGAAATCTTGCTATCCTATAGATTTTATACACATCAATACCTCAGTTAATTCAGGACTACCATTTCTTGTGAGCACAACCATTCTATTACTTGTCAGATGAGTTACACTTCAGTCTGTAGATCAGAATATTCTCCAAACAGTGCTGGAATTGAATTGGAGCAACTACAGGAGTTACAGCTATTTTTCCAATGGTTTATCACTGAATTCTGCTTATATATTGGAAGGATTACTTGGATGTATGAATAATCACGGAGTTGTAGCATAGGCTTGAGTAAGAATGATTCTTGAGGTCATAGAATCACAGTAGAATATGACTTACTGTATTGTTTTCACCACTGATCATTTACTATGAATTGTTCTGTTCTGAAAAGAAATGTGTGACTACCTTAAAGATACAGAATGATCTGGGCAAAAGATACTTGCATGACAATTAGAGAAGGATCTGGCTCTTGAACACACCATTCTGAAATTACATTGGAGGAAGCTTTTAGCAGATTTCTCTTAACTCTCCCCACCTCTGGTCAGGAAACATTTCAGCTAAATACTTTAAAAAAAATCTTTTAAACTTAATTCTTTTTCTTCGTATCAGCCCATGTGGTGCTGTGTTTTGAATTTGTGTCCGAAACAGTATTGATACACACCCTTGATTTGGATACTGCTCACCAGTGCTTACACAGAGTCGAGGGGCTTTCCTTTTCCCATTCCAGTAGGCTGAATATGGGCAGTCCTGCTGCCCACTCACCACTTACACCCAGTGCTCCCAGTTTGTCCTGGAGTTACAGTTCTTGTGTAGCTGGGTGTCAGGGCTTTGCCTAGTGTGCTCATCTCCAGCAGTTAGCCCTGGTGCTCTTCAGGTGGCAATTCTGGACAGTCCCATAGTTTCCCCCCTCCCCCACCAACAGACCTCTCGACCTCTTCACAATATCGTAATTGCATGCTTTGATATACTGATTAACAATTCAGGCTAAGAATCTGGTCCCAGAGACTCCTCCAGTCAGTTCCTTCTGTAGAAGTCAACAAATCGTAAATAGGTTTGATGGTTGTGAGTAGTGAAAAATGCTTAGATGTTGGGATAGTCACAGAACTTTCTCTTGTAAGTAATTAAGATAGGAGATGCTCTGCATGTCATTTAAGATATTTGATAGCAATGGATCATGCTTACAGTGGAGTGGTCACACAGAAGCAGGGTCCAAGTGGATATAAGGGTTCAGCAGAACAGCTTGGGGAATTTCACCTGATCCAGATGAGGTTGCCAGCTCTTGAAACTCTTGTCATCAGGTAGAAAGAGACTGATCATTGTGTTTGTGAGATTCCATTTCCATTAGTGTTATTTTATACAAAGATTCCAATATTATTATTATTATTTTTTTTTTTTTTAACAAACACTACCTGTGAGTCCATGGAATGCTTTTGTGGATGTTTAATTTGTTTAAATAGTTCATTACTACTTGAAAATAACCATTTAGAAAGCAATCACAGAATCACAGAATTGTAGGGGTTGGAAGGGACTTCGAAAGATCATCGAGTCCAACCCCCCTGCCAAGGCAGGTTCCTTAGAGCAGGCTGCCCAGGTAAGTGTCCAGACAGGCCTTGAATATCTCCAGAGAAGGAGACTCCACAGCCTCCCTGGGCAGCCTGTTCCAGTGCTCCGTCACCCTCACCGTGAAGAAGTTCTTTCGCATGTTGGTGCGGAACTTCCTGTGCTCCATCTTGTGGCCATTACGCCTTGTCCTATCCCCACAAACCACTGAAAAGAGGTTGGCCAAATCCCTCTGTCTCCCACACCTCAGGTATTTATAAACACTGATAAGATCCCCTCTCAGTCTTATTTTCTCCACAGACCCAGGTCTCTCAGCCTTTCTTCATAGGGAAGGTGCTCCATGCCCTGTATCATCTTTGTGGCCCTCCGCTGGACTCTTTCCAGGAGATCCCTGTCTTTTTTGTACCGGGGAGCCCAGAACCGGACACAGTACTCCAGTGAGGCCTGACCAGGGCAGAGTAGAGGGGGAGGATCACCTCCCTTGACCTGCTGGCCACACTCCTTTTAATGCACGCCAGGATCCCATTGGTCCTCTTGGCCACCAGGGCACGCTGCTGGCTCATGGTCAACCTGTCGTCCACCAGGACCCCCAGGTCCTTCTCCTCAGAGCTCCTCTCCAGCAGGTCGTCCCCTAGCCTGTACTAATACGTGCAGTTATTCCTTCCCAGGTGCAGGACTCTACACTTGCTCTTATTAAACCTCATTTGGTTTCTTCCTGCCCGTCTCTCCAGCCGGTCTAGGTCTCGCTGAAGGGCAGCACAGCCTTCTGGCGTGTCAGCCACTCCTCCCAGCTTTGTGTCATTGGCGTACGTACCTGCTGAGGGCAGACACTATTCCCTCATCAAGGTTGTCGATGAAGACGTTGAACAAGACCGGACCCAGCATCGACCCCTGGGGAACACAGCTAGTCACAGGTCTCCAGCTGGACTCTGCACCGCCGATCAACACCCTCTGAGCTCGGCCAGTCAGCCAGTTCTCAACCCACCTTACTGCCCACTCCTCTATCCCACACTTTCTCAGCTTTGCTAACAGGATGTCGTGGGAGACAGTATCAAAAGCCTTGCTAAAGTCAAGGTAGATGACATCCACTGCTCTCCCCCCATCTACCCAGCTGGTGATGCCATCACAGAAGGCAACGAGGTTGGTCAAGCACGCCTTCCCCTTGGTGAATCCATGCTGACTACTCCTCTTAACATCCCTCTCTTCCAATTGCTTGGAGATGGCATCCAGGACAAGCTGTTCCAACACCTTTCCAGGGACATAGGTGAGACTGACTGGCCTGTAGTTTCCTGGATCCTCCTTCCTGCCCTTCTTGAAGACCGGAGTGACATTGGATATCTTCCAGTCTTCAGGTACCTCTCCTGTTCTCCAGAACCTTTCAAAGATGATAGAGAGTGGTTCGGTGATCACCTCTGCCAAATCCCTTAGCACATCGGGACCCATGGATTTGTGTGCATTGAGCCCACTCAGACGCTCCCGAACCACTCTCTCCTCAACCAGGGGGGAGACCTCCATTTCCCAGACCCTTTCTCCTCCCTCCAGGGTCGAGGAGTCCTGGGGGGGAGTCCTTGAAGCAAAGACTGAAGCAAAGAAAGCATTCAGTATTTCCGCCTTCTCGGTGTCTTCCGTTACCAGGACACCCACCTTGTTGCAAGGGACCCACATTTATCCCTAGTCTTCCTGCAATATGGTGACTCAACTCACATGCTTAAAGCACCTGTTCAGAAACGTGCTAGGATATCCAAAATTAAACAAAAATTATTAAACTGGAGTAAGAAGAGAGACTGATGATTCCATTTAACCCTCTAAAATAATAAGTTTATCGGTAGGTATCAATATCCCTAATTCACATGGATTCTGTACATTTCCCTCCTTCTCTCTGTAGTGTAATATTTTTCAAACTTTCAAACTTAAAAGAACCTTAGTGTGAAAGGACCCTGGTAAATTGAGTAACTCACACTAGACTGGAAAAGTAAAAATAGAAGAAAAGTCACAGCTTTAAGATGCATTTACATTGGACCGTCTCCTGGAAGTTTTCCCAAGGAAGGCACAGATTTTGTCTGTCAGGTGTCTTAAATAAATATGTAAATAGCATTCTTTAAATAAAGCAACAGGTTACAACCCATTAAAACCATCATTAAATACAAACTCAGAGCCAAAACTTCCTTTTGCTTGTGCACACACATGATGCTCCTTATAATTTTTCGCAGTTCAAATGTATTTTAACAGCTATTTAATGTAGAATAGTTGCTGCTAATCCCCAAACATCAGACATGAACAAAGGTAGGTAGCACAGTGAGCCATGCCACTTCTCAGTGGATTCTTCCACTTTTTAAAGAATTCCTCAAAGAAGATGGTTTCCTGCTAAAGCCAATAATCCATTTAGCCACATAAAATATCCAAATGGAAGCCTGGCAACATCTTCACCCCTGCTTATTGGGAAAAAATAGTTATTCTGTCTTCTGCTGCTTCTTTACTTAGTCCAAGCACATCCCCATGCATATGCCAATAAAACAAAGAGTAGTGAGGGTAAAATGTTTCACGTTACTTTGGGTGAATTTTCATTGACAAAATTTTGTAGCATTCTAATTTTGTAGCATTTGTAGCAGCTGTGCTCAGAACAGCAGTGTTTTAGGCTCACCTTTTAAAGGTACTTTGCAACTTTTAAAAATTACTACTTTGTTAAAGCACCCATGTGACAAACTGTTCAAAGTTATCTTCAAACACATGAATTATTACATGGAAATCCCTTTCTCAAGTAAGGAAACTGAACTCTATAATTTGCTTTTGAGGTAAGGAAGCAAGAAGATAAGTCCAATTTATGATGAAATTGCAGGAGATAAAGAAACCTGCATGAAGTCAGTGCAGGGTCCTACATGTCCCAAGTAGTCTGTGGTGCATATATGGCGAGTCTCTGAATGACAGGATAAATTTTCAGTCCAATTAGCGAAACAATATCTGATCTCTTTCCAGTGACAAAGAAAAACTCTAGCAGTTTATGAGATGTTTGAGTGTCAGCTTATGTTAAACAGTTTATCTTTCATGGAAAAGGTTTTCAACAAAAGCACCAGTGGCCTAAATCTGAACACACAATGCTACCAAGTTTAAATATTCAATGCTTACTTTTCAGTATTCACATTGTTTGCTTAATATCTGCTTTCTACCAGCTAGTGTTGCAGTAAGTTTTTAAGAAGGATTGAAGGAAAAATAAGTAAGGAAAAAAAAAAAAAAGAGTAGGCAAATACTCAGGGCTTGAATTTGGTATTCTATTAGAAGGGTGGTTTTCCAAATCCAAACCAAGATGCAAGGAGCAACATTTTTGACCTGCTGTCTCCTGTGAGACAGGTGAGCAAGCCCTTTCACAACATTAAGCATCTAACTAAATTGCTTAATGACTGACTTGCACATGTGCATACATTTAGTGATTGACCCAACATGGCTGTCAGGGTGAAAATATCTAGAGCAATGAAATATCCAAAGCAAAAGATAGCAGACTATCAGGGCCTTCTTAAAGAATTGGAATAAGTTGTACGATTTATCCTTACACACATACACAAAGATTTTAAAAAAAGAAAAGAAGAAAAAAAAAAGGAGCTTTTCCTTTACATTTAGGATGCTACAAAATTTTACCATGGTATTATCCTTCTTTCTTCCCAAGTGGGGCTATGTTGCACATTAAAGAGGGAGATTTCCAGAAAGAAAGTAGGGAGAAAATCCTTCCTGAAATTTTCCCATGAACGTAATTTGTTCTGTTTATAGATCAACTGTGAGTTATCTTGAATGGCAACTGTTATGGTTTAAATAGTTAGATTGGATGACACAATTAGATGACAGATGCAAAAAAAAAAAAAAAAAAAAAACCAACAAAAAAACAGCAGAATTGTCAGGATGCAAAATCGTTTAGAGAAGGCCTCACGATCTACTTCCAAAATGTAGGAAGCTGCCATTCCCTAAAATAACAAATAGATATGCAGAATTTGCCTTTCTTCAAAGCCTTGTAGCTTTTTTGCCTTGCAGCAAATGATACACAGACGTGTATCACTTGGTTTATTTCAGTTAGAGAAATATGGGATGTTTCTTCTCAGTTTTAGGAAATATTTTTTGTTATTTATTCAATAACAGATTTATAGAGAGCTTTATTTGCATTCTATAAGCAATCAACTATGTAAGAATACTTCATTAAGTATTAGCGACAAGCATTTTGGTTTATTAGTTGAATTATTCAGGATATGTGTGTTCTTCCTCCCAGGCTGGGAGGATGTGGCATACTTTCAAACAGGCATATTTTTGTAATAACTAGATTTCAAATGATATCTGCAAATTCTGAAGTCCATTGTTTTGGAATATTTTAGACTGGAGGGAAATGAATTATCAGGAAAACAGGAGTATGAAATGCTTATTAGTAATGATTCAAAAGAATTAAAATATTTTCAGCCTAAGTCCACATTATATGAAGTAATTTATTAATTTACGTGTATTTGTATGTGATAACAGGCTATTGAGGTACATTGATCTACATTTCTCTGATCACAAACATATGAAATACCTATTCCACAGTGCTTTTGGACTCCATAGTAATAGTCACATCCTGAAATATTGTGGCTAATCTAAAACTATACAGCTGAGTAGAAAAACAAAACCAGTTCCAAATATGAATAAATGATCTGCTACTTAATACGTCAGTGTATTTGTCAGGTTGATAACATTAGGTTCAGCTGCATTCAATTCTATACCTTGCAATATTTGCGGTTTGATATTGTGCCTCACTAAATTTAATACACAGACCTCAGTAATAGAGGAAATCACTTTAGCACTTGGCAGTTTGTTATGCTGTATAAAATTGACTGCCCTGCAAACACAATAGCGATAATAAAAATTGTGGTCAGTAGGGGGGTGTAATGTATTTTCTTAGCTTCAGCAAAGGTCCAGATGAGATTTATTGAGATTTTGCCGTTTGGGTGAGGATCAATAGAGCTTTGTTAATAATTTGTTGTAAGGGCACCCTTCAGGGAAATGACATTTTACTTTAAAACTTTGGTAATTTTGAAAGCATGTCTAGTGATAACAATGTCAAGTCCCTATGTTTCACAAACATGGATTTTTGCATTCAGCTTGTGGGAGTGTTTACTTTCAGAGCAATTACATTTGAAGTCATTCAATATATTATGCAGTCTGGTATTGATAACAAGATTCTCCATGTTTTGTAAGAGTTCTAATGGAACTCTTAAGAAAGAATCCCAGACTCGTTCTCAAGTCCTCCATTTTCTCAGTTGTTTCCTTTACTAATCAAAGAAATTTATGTTCAATATCGGTCTCTGTTTTCTTATAGGTATATGATTTTTGTGAAAGCTTTGTAATTTAATCATTTCTCCCCATAGACAGAAAAACACGATATCCAAAATTTACCTCAATACCCACATTGCATTTTTAAGTAAAAAAGAGTACAATCTCTTTCCTAACTTTCCTAACTTCAGGATTAGAAGGTTTCATAAGAAACTTATGCTTGAATCTTCCCACTACAACTAATACATTGTATAGCAACTATTTTGTTGACTTAGATATCTGTATTTCTTTTATGTCTTCATAAAACAAACTTTTGTTCATTTTGCGTGCTAAGAAAGCCTTCCTTTTTTTTTTTTTTGCCACCAAAATTTGATGGACATTACTGATTGTTTGTAAGGAAACAGAAATTTGTCAGCACTTTGCAGTTTGAACATTGGGACTAGGTACAGCAGAACAATTTATTTTCAATGAGCATGCACAAAGTAAGATTTATGACTTTTGTAGCTCAGATGACATTTCTTACACAGTTGCTGAGCTACAGCAAATTAAAGGGATCCATGAATACTAAGGGGTGTGTTTTTGTAATGAGGGAGAAGAGACAGAAGCAATAAGAAGATAATTAAGGTAACAACTTGTGAAAAATTAAAGTGTTTCTGTCTTTCATTTCTGAATCTCTGAGCATAAACTTTGTAGTTGTTAATTTAATTGCTGATGTGCTCTGTATCCCTGAAGAATATTAAGGATTAATCATCTGGTTCATTCCAACAAGAGATAAGGCCTAAGTGAATTGAAATTTTACCAATTTAACCCTGTCTTCCTCCTAATATGACATGATTAACATTTTTCAATTAACAACACATAATTATTTGGAAGGCCTCATTGCACTTAGTCCATTTTTCAGTTTTAGGTTGCCCTTTACAGGTATTTCAAAACTGGATATAAGGAAGGCTATATTTTTATTTTGTGTTATCAACCACCTATGTTCATCCAAGTGTAGTGCTTAAAACTTACTCTGTATTTCTTACTCATTTTATGTCAGTGTGACCCGTACAGATCAATTATTTTCCACTATAATTTTTTTCATGATACAGATTTAAGTATCTATCTGTGAGGATAAAACTCTGGCCATGTAGCATAAACATGAGATAAAACATAATCTGAGAACAGATCCTTGGGTGGACAGCAACCTACTGGGGGGCCTGCAGCCAGCTGACTACTCTAGGGAACTGCTGGGGCATCTCTACATCCAGATGTCAGCCTGGGTTTCATCAGGGCTTTTCAGCCAGCTGTTCTCGAAGGACTACCTGACAGCAGATACAAGAAGCTCCCTCTGCTTGAGGCCTGATCTGTTCTCCAAGCCAATACCTGTAGGAGCAGATGTAGGATATATCATATTCTTTGGCAAGAAGCATATGTTATTTTTTACCTCCATTTTCAATGCTGGAAAACTCAGAGGATACCACTTTTCATTGCATATCTTAGTGATATGGTTTAGTGGAGGACTTGTTAGTGTTAGGTCAGAGGTTGGACTCGGTGATCTTGGAGGTCTCTTCCAACCTAGATGATTCTGTGATTCTGTGATTCAAATAAGCCATTGATCAGTATTATGGATTTTGAACACTGGTAGATGCAATGTGGCTGTAGAAACCACTATTTTCATACATGCGTTTCAGTTGCATTTTGGAATAGCAGCAGTCATTTTTGCTTTGCAAGAAAGTGATCTTAAATCAATGTTACTGTGTTACTGCAGCTTTTACATACAAGAAGGTATGGTTTAATTTTCAGCTTTTGTAATTAGGTTCATTTTGTGGCATGCCTTTTAATTTCACTAGACACAGTATGTCTTACTACCATAAGAAAAAAAAAAAAAAGAGGAAAAAAATAAAAAAGGAATTTGGCCTTTTGGCCATATTTTTCTGACCAGGTTGCCAAGATGGCCACTTTATGTTGACAAGTTTATTTCACAGCCATTGCAAAGTTAGCTGCTTGTGAGATTTACTGTGCAGTAGTTTCATACCATGATTATTCCCAAAGCCTACATATTTGTCAGAACTCTGTCTATTGAAAATCAGATCTGATCTTTTCCTTCTCTTTCATTTCTGGATAATATTAAAAGACTCAGAAGAAAGTGCAGTTATAGTTGAAAGTTACTTCATATTTGTGTGGGGTCTATGAGCTTAGTGACTTTGCATAGTGCTGAAGGCTTTCTGAAGAATGTCCAGTAAATTTCATTTCAGAAAATGATAAACGCGTATTTTGCCAGATGAGTTACGATGACTTTGTCAGTAAATACATTTCAAATTGGATAAAATTGTGCCTTCCTATATGAAAACTTAGAGATTTTCTTTGGGATTACTGGAAATTTACAATTAAATTATTTTGAAAAGTGGTGCTATTACTCTGATTGTTGTAGTTTGAAATGCAAGAAGTTTCCCAAGTAATGCAGAATATCTTCTCATCTTTTTGAATTTTCACACGTCTTGATTATAGGGGTGTTACTTTAGCTGTGGCTATTTAAAAACATGGATTAGTGAGAAATGCATTAGTTTAGTGGCGTAATATTAATGAGATCATTTTAGTTGTCTTTTTATGATTTTTAATGACATTTCTACGTAATGGCTTTGGGCTGTCTCACATTGGACACAGTGTTTTGTGAAAGGCAAAAAGCTTCACTGATGCCAACAAAGGAGCAACAGTTGAGAACAAACTGAACGCTTATGTACTTGCTAAGGCCAACCAATGTTAATGTTAAAAGAGATATCAGTATTTTTTTTTTAAATTATGATTACATGTATTCCAAAACATTTAATGGTGCAATTTGGAGGAGATAATATTTTTCCTGTTGGAAAGCTATCCCATGATTTTTTATTTGAGGGTGTCTTGCACATTTTGAAGGAACACCAAGTAAAGGTGGCTGCTGAAATTAAGACATAATACCAGATGAACCATAAATCACTGGCTTTGTCCAGTCTGATAGTTCTAGAAACTAGATATGTAATCGGCTAGTATTTGGGATTTTGAACACTTAGATTACATGGACTGCATTTTAGAAAACTAAGGAAATGGTTTTTTTATATATATATTATATATATATTTATATATATATATTACATATATTTATATAAATAAAGAGAAATTTAAAAACTGCTAAAAATATTCTTCTGCTCCCTATAATGAGTACATTGTAAGACTTGACTTCTCCAGTTGTCAATAGGTCCCTAAGTATCAACTTAAAGTGACAATTAATCCTACTACATGTCAAACAAAATTGAATTAGGGAAGAAATGAATGAGGTTATGAGGTTCTCTTTCATGAAATAAAGTTGCAGGGCTTTATTGAAAACTATTTAAATGAACTATGATATACAAGGCTACATAAGCAGGAAAATTCTAACTAGAAAATGCAATAAAATATGATAAATATAGAGAGATATACAAATAGATGTTTTGGTGTGTGTACACACACGTATATCTATATATATATATACACATATACATACACACATAAAAGACATACAGGTTTTTGTTTTTTGGGTATTAAAAAAGGTGTTTAGCTACTTCCACAAAAAAGGAGGTTGAAGTCAATAGGAAACAGAAATAGGGTATCTTTTCATGGGTGGGAGAAATTGTTTCCTTTTACAACTATAAAATGGACTCTTTTTTTTTTTTTCTTTCTTGAAATTCATGTTAATTTGATGATCATGGCAGGTAGGAAAGGGAAGGATACCCACAGATAGTAATGGTGCCTCCATTTTATTTTATTTTTTTAGTGTGTCAGGCTTGAATTTATGGAAATTTTGCTCAAGAGGAAAGATATTATCAAGAAAATAATCATCAAGTGAAATGACTTCAACTCCAGGCAATACCTGTCTTTTTACATTTCTGCCCTTGGTCCATCCCTACAGCAGGCAAGCAGGAGTCTTTTAATATCAATGTTAAATATGAGAAGTGCATCACACACCTTTGTGCACCTGTGCAAGAAATTGTGCTTTCTGAGGTCAGCTGCCTGTCCGCTATGCTTGGCTGAGGAGCACTGACTTAGCTTAGCTGACTGTTAGCATTTCAGGGAATACGTTACACCAGGATGGCAATTAGCA